>NC_092818.1:77766712-78366712 GCF_023375885.2 Dermacentor andersoni
TTGAAACTTTGTGGCTCTATCGATCGAGCTGAGATATGCGTGCCGACCGAGAGCGCGCCACGAGACGCGGGAATAAAAAAAAAAAAAGAAGTGCTGGCGCTCCGGAAAAGCCAACGCGAAGATGGAGAGGCTGACCGCAAATGGAGATACTAAAGAGGTCGCGGAAATATCGAAGTTTTTTTCTGGCTGGTTTGCCGCCCTGCGGCACTAAAAACTGTTTCCTCCGATTCCTCCGAAGTACACTTGCCTTCCAGTCATGCTTGTGTGTATGGCGAATGAGGATGCAACTAGTTTGCCGCGCGAGGGTACAACCCTACAGAGCGAAACCTGAGAGTAACGACTCGACGAAGGCTGAAAGAGCGCATGAATGCTGTTTTGTGCCATTATAGAAACACGGAATGGAAACGTGGGTTTCAATCGTTCACAATGAAAATCCATAGAACGGACATTCGAACATCTAAGATCACTAGACTGCACATGGTGAGCATTTTACTTTCCTATTCAACTATATGTTCAGCTGACACAACGCTCAAGAAGATGCGACTTATCTCAGCGTTGATGAAGCCAGCTTGCAAGAAAAAAAATGCAGCACATCCAAGCAGTTGGAATCTACATGCAGTGAAGATTTGTGTGAGTTCATATATAGTGGGAACATGCACGCACGCAAGCTAGTGCGGGTGCACAGAAATTATACCAAGCCTCTTCGTAGGCGGAGTTGCTGACTACAAGCGAGTACGAAAGGCGCCTTGAACGCATCATGGTTTCAGTGGCAGCCTGCGCATAGGCAGATGGTGCAATTCGAATCAATCCTAACCGCAAGAAGCGTTTACTTCCTCATTACCGTACAGCTGCGGATTCACGAAGGCGAGCTTCTTTGTTCTTCTTTTTCTTTTCCCCACACAGCTGGCGCCGCCGCTGCCACGGATGCGCGAAGGCGAATGCCATCTGGTGGTGGTGCAAGGAACCTAGCGACGCGCGCGGTGCTCATGCTCCGCTGTGATTGGTTCCCCTATTCGGCAAGAGAACCGCCAGGCCGCAGCACCCACGGTCACGAAACCCGGTGAGGCTCGCAAAGAAAAGCTTCGCTTTTAGAGACTGAAGGAAAAAGTACCTGTTTCGCTTTGCGACACAACCCCGGAGAGGGCTACTGTACAGCTCTTCCAAAGGAATGCAGCGGGAACAAATGCGTGCCTATTCACCTTCTCCCAAAACTGTTCAACACCGAAAATGCCTAAGGAGACTGTCAGCGGCGATGTTCCTGGACGTTAAAGGCGTTTATGACAACGTAACACATCGAGCCATCCTGGACGCCTTGGGCGATGTCGGCTATAGGGGGACTTGTGTTTCGATGGATATTCAGCTACTTGACAGACAGATCATTCTTTGTGCAAACAGAGGATGGTGCATCATCACAACACAACACCTACCGCGGAGTACCACAAGGCGGAGCCTTGAGCCTGTCCTTGAGCCTGTCCTACCTGTCCTAAGTAGATGTACTCCCTTACCACTTCCAGTGCTTCGCTACCTATCGTAAACTGCTGTTCTCTTCCGAGACTGTTAAACATGACTTTAGTTTTCTGCTGATTAATTTTTAGACCCACCCTTCGGCTTTGCCTCTCCAGGTCAGTGAGCATGCATTGCAATTGGTCCCCTGAGCAAGGCAATATCATCAGCGAATCCTAAGTTACTAAGGTATTCTCCATTAACTCTTATCCCCAATTCTTCCGAATCCAGGCCTCTGAATACCTCCTGTAAACACGCTGTGAATAGCATTGGAGAGATCGTATCTACCGGCCTGGCACCTTTCTTTATTGGGATTTTGTTGCTTTCTTTATGGAGGACTACGGTGGCTGTGGAGCCGCTATATATATCGTTCAGTATTTTTACATACGGCTCGTCTACACCCTGATTACGTAATGCCTCCATGACTGCTGAGGTTTCGACTGAATCAAAAATATATATATATATACTAATTACAGTTAACGGTGTTGTAAGAATATGTACATGACGCGCATGCGTATAACCGGCATGCTTAGTACTATAGTACGCACCTATATACGAACTTGCGATTAAGTTGGAGATTGAAAAAACACCAGAAACACGAATGACGCATAACTTGTTAGAAATACAGGAATAAAAGAACACTACTCACAATGCTGAAATTGAAGCATGTTTAGTAGACCTTTGGCATCAATAAAGAGATAAACAGAGCACAGAGACAGACGACTCAGTGTTCCTCGTTATCGCGCATGCGTTTAGCCATGTTTTCCTCTCAACTATGCACCAACAAGCTGACCTCGTTGTACTGTTGTAGATATCCGTGCCATTCAAATTGTTTCAATCACAAATTTAAGTACGCGACAGATCTGGGCCGGTATTTTGTAGCGATGCCTTTTCCCATTCTATGCTTTTCCCGGCTTTTCGCGCTTGGCCAGTGGTCAGAGCGACGGTCTGCCCACATTATCAACGGGATCAGGCGGCCGTGTGTGGTGGATGATAAGAATAGCATAGAATAAGGCATCGCTACAAAATAGCGGCCCTGGTCCATTCATCCGATTCTCTTAATGCATTGCCACACCAGCTAAGGCTGTGCTAACCTCGTTTTTTTTTTTTTTTTTTCACCAAAGTTGGTCAGGCATGTGCCACAGTTCCTGGTACAGCTTCCCAGGTGGAATACACCTGTAGCACCGCCGTCACCATTGCCAACACGAAGTGCTAGCATATATTGAACATGAAAGGTGAGGTAAGAAGCAGTGGCTAAAGTTAATGCAGAGGAAACGACAGTATTCTTCAGTCCGCACTTCATACGACCTTCTTGATTGTTTTGGACTGGCCAGAACAGAATAACCTCAAATCGAATGAATGTCTGCCGTGAGAGAGAGAGAGAGAGAGAGAGAGATCATAAGGGAAAGGCAGGGACGTTAAGGAAGCTGAGCCCGGTAGGCTACCCTGCACTGGGGAAGGGGAAAGGAGTTTGAAAGAGAAGGAAGAGAGAAGTTCACAGTTCGCACTGTGACACACACAAGCCTTCATCACTGAGTCAGTAAGAGACGGTCATACAGAGGCCACGACATTGTATTTCAGTTGCTACCTCGGCCTTACAACATTGCTGGGAAGGAAAGGGTCGACAAAGCTGCCCTCGAGGCGCAAGGTGAATAAGAAAGCACCTCGATAAAATTGTGGAGAACGGATGCAGCACGGCACCTCAGTGGTCTTGTCCATATTATGGTGCATCTCAAAAAACGCACTAGCGCCTTAGTGGCCTTGCACATAGCGGACGCACTAGGCCTCGAGCGCAAGACCTTCTCTTCTGTGAAAGGCCTGTCGTCTAGGTGCCCCAAACCTGTCCGAAGGGTACTCCTCTCATCTTCGTAGGTGGGGCAGTCACACAGGGGACGTTTAGTCGCTTCTTCGACCCCCCATGTGCTGCAATTGGGACTGCCCGCCATTCCAATTGAACTTGGCAATTAGCAATAAGTAGGCGCTTGTGAAAGAAACCCCTTCTCGTAGGCGGCAGAGTAACGTTTCTTTCCGTCGAGTAAAGCCGGGTAAAATTGTAATCTCATATATTTGGGGCCATGGCATATAGGCGCCGGTTGGTGAACTCAAGTGAATTCCATTTTCTTAGAGAAATAATATGGACAAGACCGCTGAGGTGCCGTGCTGCATCCGTTCTCGACAATTTGATCGAGGTGCTTTCTTATTCACCTTGCGCCTCGCGGGCAGCTTTGCCGACACTTTCCTTCCCAGCAATGTTGTAAGGCCGAAGTAGCCACTGAAATACAATGTCGTGGCCTCTGTCCACCGCTTGATGGTAGCGTAATCGTATTTCCACTACTAGTTGTTCACGTGGGCTGCAGCGCAGAGCTGATAAGAGTGATTGCAGGGCTGTTTTTGAGTCACAGAATATAGCCCAGTGATCTGGTGACTGTTGCTGCACATACAGCACTGTGCCACGGAAGGCTGTCGATGTCGTGGCGTGGCTGATCTTAAACTCCTTGCAGATTGACGCCAACGGAATAACTCCCGCACTATAGAGCTGGTTAGAGTAGAAGAGTCATATGAATAAATGTGAACTCTAATGGGGTAGGAGGAAGAGAGCAAGGACAGGAAAGGCAGGGAGGTTAACCAGACGAGCACCCCGTTTGCTACCCTACACTGGGGGTGGGCGAAAGGGGAATAGAAAAAGGGAAAAAAAGGAGTGAGTAATGACTGAGTGCGTGTGGGAGGATGCACAGGGACATTATAAACGGTCTTTAAGCCGGTGGAAGTAGTGTACTAGTGCACGAATCCCTTTTCGTGCCAATGACGGGTGTGGCCCCGGTCCGAGTATCTTTTACTCGGAGAGCGGAGTAGGAATCATGCAGTAGATGTAGAGATGCTTGATTCAAGGCACAAGTTGGCAAGTCGGACATCTTTCCAACTCCTGGAACGGAAAGCCGCACTTGTGGCTGCCGGAGAGACCACAAAGGACAAGGTGATCTTGCTGCAGGCGTGAAATCGGATGGATAGAGGATCGGTACAATGCCCGAAAGATTTGCATCTGGTCTACTTTTCGAGAGAGATACAAGACGTTCAGACTGGAGTCGGGAAAGGTGACGAAGATGATTTCTAAGGGTGTCTGTGACGATATACGTACTGGTGGGATGTTCCTTGGCGATGACAACTGTTACGGCTGTTGAAGCGCATCGCGGTAGACCAAGATAGGTTCTAAGCGCTTCAGCTTGCATGCTCTCAAGAACAGTGCGATTTGTCCACTGGATGCTTGACAGCACCGGAGTGCTGTACCGCAAGAAAGTCAAGAAAAATGCCTTGTACAGTTGAAGCATAGAACACACCGACGGCTCCTACATTTTTCCAGCGATGGCTTTGAAAGGTGACTAGACTGATCGAGAGGAGTCTCTTCCTTAGGTAGGATACATGGAGACTTGATGAGTTCTCTTGTGCTAGATAGCCTGGCTATTTATAGACGCCGGATATATGCAGTAATCGATTTTCGCGTCAAGGCGACTAATGCGCATTTTGCTGTTGAGACACCGAGGTCTTGCTTCTGAAGGTAAGCAGATGTCCACGTTGCAGCCTGGGACCATGGCAAGTTACTGCGGGCGAGTTACTCCTGTGGGCGAGTTACTCCTGAAGCCCAGAGGCAAATGTCATCTGCGTAAATTGACAGACTACGCCAGCCTAATCAGAGCTAGGTTTAAGAAAACTGGACTCAAAACGCCACCTTGTGAAACTCCACGGCTGGTGTAGAGGTCAGTAGTTTGACCATCCTAGGCGAATACAAAGAAGCTCCTTCGGGTCAAGTAGCTCCGAATCCACCGAAAAGTGTGGCCTCCGATTTCAGCAGCCGCGAACACGTCAAGAATGGCTTCAGGAGAAACATTATCATGGGCGCCCCTTCACGTCTAGAAATAGCGGTATACGGAGAGATGTTTGGATGATTTCTCTTCTTGAACTGAAGACAAAAGATCAATGACGTTGTCGACCGACGAACGACCACGTCGATAGCCTGACATCGCGTGTGAATAAACATAAACATCCTTTTCATCATTTCAACTTGCCAACACAGCTGGCGAGAGCAATATGCTGATATGATGTTTTTTCAAAGGGGAGATTTCCTTTGCTTTAGAATTGGGATGAGACGGCTACGCTTCCACTCAGAGGGAACAGTATCAGTCCATGGAACCTTGAGATGACGCAGCAGGATCTCTCGTGCTTCATGGTCAAGGTGGCGTAGAGCAGCGTGGGTTATATTACCGGGTCCGGCGAGGAGAAACGCCTGCAAATGGCTAGATAGAGCAGGCTCCAGTTCTTCCGTGGAGAAAGGTTCGTCCGTTGCCAAATCTTCCATGAACGGAACTTCGTACAATTCCAAATTTTTTATCATTGCGCCTTCTGCAATTGTCTCACAAAAGTCTTTTCCAACATCCACTTCCTGACAGACTTGGTGGAGAGTCAATATCTTAAAGAGGTGACGTTGCTGAGGGGAAGAGCGAAGGCCGTGGAGAGTTTGCCATACGTGAGAGAGTGCTTTGCGGGGGCCCAACGAGTAATAGAATGAATTTCATTGTTCGTTGCCTAATTTGTGCATGCGACCACGTATTTTCTTCTGCGTTCGCCTGGCCTCCCTAAGTACTTGAATTGACTTTGTGCGCCTATATCTCTTCTCAACGCGCCTACGTACTGTATGAAGCCTTTCCAATTCAATGTCAAAATGCGTGTGATTAGCTGACAATGAGAAGCAGCATGCTGCAGTGTGCATTGCGTCCGCAATCACAAGCTCTGTGGTATACGTGCAAAGCCGCTTTTACACTCGGCGTTCATAGAGGCTTGAAGTGCGGACCAATCAATTGTTCGAGAGACCATAGGGGAGGACGTACTGCTTAGACCTTTGATGGCAACGTAAGAAGGAATATGCTCACTTCCACGTGTTTCCAAGTCAGTAAAGCAGCAGACGCTCGAAGTAAGGCATAGTGAAACCAAAGTGAGATCTAGGGAGCTGCTGTACGATGACCTTCCCAAGAATGTCGGGCTGCCGTCGTTTAAGACGCAGAGGTCATGGTCCGAAGCAAAAGATAAAGGAGCCCAGCCTTTTAAATTGATTCTTGTACTTCCCCAAAGTGGGTGATGGGCATTACAATCTCCTGTGGTTATCCTAGGACTAGACGATGCCATCAAAACATTTTCAAGCATTTTGCAATCTAAACGACTTCATGAGGAAACATAACTTCAATAAAACTTCGATTGGGGCTAGTTGGTACATATAGTATCTTGAAGGTGAAAAACTCAGCGCAAGCACCTAGGACAACCCACAACAAAGAGACGAGACAAGCGTTGGTGACGAGTGCGAAGTATAGCATCTTCTTCTTTATGCTAAGGTACACATACTGGTCCTCGTCATGGGGAGGCACGGCCTAAGCCACATAGGTGAGCTCCTTGCGAAGATAAACGAGGACCTTGCTACTTTTGTCACACATGGCGAAAAAAAAAAAGCTTTGTATCCTGATAATCTGAGGATATTTGACACGTTTGGTTCCCAGATGACTAGCACCAGGAACCGATTTACATAAACAAATTGGCGAAAATCGGAAATACGTAATTTCAGTCCTCTCGCATTACACTGATGAATTGGGGCATTCTTGACTTCTTGAAAGGGTCGCTTTTGCAGATGTGGGTGAAACATGTTTCTAGCACAAGCTTTCAAGCACAGGAGCGAACGCATCAAGCACTTGTAAAACGCACCGAGCTGACGGAGTTTGTGCCTTTCCCAAAGCTGTGCGAATTTTGCTGAAGCTATTAGCGACTTCAGCAAAAGGACCACCTGCACTTCCTGTTCAGGCAAATTGTCGGTAGCAAGAGGTACGTTCGATGAAGGCGATGTACGCTGCCGAAGCTCAGCAGGTTGGCGTGCATTTTGCAGTGCAGGCTAGGCAACGTCATGAGCACTTTTCTGGGCGTCTTTGTCATAAATAATGTCGCCTGTTCTCGTTCAAGGACTGCTGTTTCAAAAGGCGAGGTGATGACGCCTCTGGATTAGTTTGGCGATGTGGGGGCCTTTCGTGTTTCGCGAGAAAAAATGAAGACCAAGTTACAAGAGAGAGAGGGAGGGAGGGAGGGAGGGAGGGAGGGAGGGAGGGAGGGAGGGAGAAACGAAAAGGGAAAGGTAGGAACGTTAACCTAGGACGTGCCCGGTTGGCTACCCTACACTTGGGGATGGGGAAAGGGGAAGAATAAAGAAGAAGGAGATAGAAAAAGGAGAGAAGAAAAATAATAAAGAGTCAGTCTTTCACCGAGTCAGTCGCAGGGGAATGTCCACTGCCACAAGCACCCGTACAGTCCAGTAGGCTTCAAGAAGTGCAAAAGTGCTATTGTGGCCTTTCGCATGCAAGAATGCGTAGCCCATGGTTCCAGGATATTTTCCTGCGAGAGCACTCTATTATCTAATAGGCCGAGTTTAGCTTGCAGAGTACGTCGTTTAGCGTCAAAGGATGGGCTTCAGACGCACGTCATGGTAGTGAAAGCTGACAGCCCCTAAACGCATTTGCTCAATCCATCCGCGGAGTTTATATCGCCAATGCATACGCCACGTAGACTTCCCGAGAAGGGACGCGAGCAACATAAAGGCGTCAAGAAAATGGAGCTAGAACGCTAGCTGGAACAGCGATAACAAGTAAGTGTATAAACATTCTGGGTGCTCGAAAGAGGCACAAAACGGAAAGGAAAGAATTGAGCGAATAAAATGAGTGGGCAAAAGACAGTGCATGCGTCAGGGGATCAGAGGAGCCCGTCGTCGCTTCCCGCCGTTCGTTCGGGAAAGGAGAGGGACGGCGCCGGAGAAGGGAGCCTGCGTCGCTGAGCGCGGGGGAGGAGTTGGCGTGCGGCGGACGGCCGGGGAGGGGATATCCTCAAATCGGGAGAACGGAGCGGCGAGCACCACAGCCGATGCCGCTTCCTCCGGGGCGACGCCGAAAGGGGAAGCGGCGCTTCCCGCGATGGGGAGACAAAAAGCGAATAAAGGGGATTATGGGGATCGAGCGCGTCCCTCATTCCTCATTCGGGCCGACTCTATAAATCATAAAGAGGAGCGTCGCCGCCGCTCAAGCAGCACCGGCTGCCATTGAGATATAATTTCTTTGCAATTCGGTTTTGGTGCTTGCCGCTCGCTTGCCCACCAGGCGCTCAGTGTCCCGATTCCTTCTTATATTTTGTTATATTCTACTTCTCGACACCGTTTCTGAAGCGTACATAACGCACATACGCACGGACTCACCGGCTCCCTACGAGCGGCGCGTGGTCGCCGCGTCTATTTGTTTCAAATTCGGGCTCTCTCCTTCGATCGTTGGCGGGGAAAACTTATCTCTTCTCGCTATCGACGCGTAACGTGTATTTTATTAAAGAGTATATATGGACGAGGGCTTTATTCTGTTTTGTGTTCTTTTTTCAGATGAGGGGGGAGGATGATTTGCTGCGCAGGGCGCCTTCATGGTTCACCGTGAGGAGTTATAATGCCAGCAGCCAAAAGCCGCGTGCCTTCTTCGGTTGTGAGTTTTGCTGGGTTGGTTGGGAAGTGCTTGGATCTTCGTGTCGACTTGTACGTAGCTTTGAATCATTGAGGGTGCAAAAAGCCGCAACTGAATTTAGCGAAGGGTGACTGTCACCTGCCTGAAAAAACGTCTGCGGGATAATGCAATAAGGATTTCATGAACTTTTTGATAGATAGTAGGTCATGTACATTTATCCGTTACAGTCTCGCACCGATCACGTGTCTGAGCAGCTGGTGAGCGTGTACCTCGGGTCCATTTCACTGTTCTGAGCCCATTTTCCAGAAGCGCACGCTTTCTTTTATTGCGAATCATAGCAGTAAGGTTTCGCGACTCGAACTGCAAGGCATCTCTCTGGGGCACTGAACAGGAAGCAACGCGAGCCAAATTAAAACGCTTCTCCGGGCAGTGTAGTTTCAATCAATAAGAATCCTTTGTTGCTCCGTGTAAAGGCGTTGGATCTCGATAACATTCGAGAGGAACATCTGACGCACAGACATTTAATCCCCGACAATGTTTAATTTGTCTTTAAAGGAGGAACTAAATAAGTATAATTGAAATGGGAGTTCTTTCCATCGTGCTTTAGCAGTCAGTTTGGCGGTGGAAACAAGTCGAAAACCCACAGAGAAACAATTTTAAGGCATTTGTCCACTTCATCGTCACATCAGAAGGCCGTACCAGAATTACTGCGCTATTTGCAATCCACCAGTGTTTGAGAATGTCTGTGTAGCAATTCCTGCTTTGATTTCATTTTAGTTTTCGTTTTCTCTTTATCTATCTTCATCCCATCTCCTTAATCCACTTTTCCCCACCCTCGCGTACGAAGGCAAACCGGAAGCGCACAGCTGGTTAACCTCCTTGTCTTTCCCGCTCACTCTCTCTCTCTGTACGCCGAGGAGGAGATTTTGGCAATATTTCTCGACCAGCACAGTATTCACCTGCAATTGACTCCTTCGGTACAATGCATTAAGGCGATATACGGAGCACTGTACAAAACTATTGTGGTAAAAGCGGGGTGCAACTTGCATTATTGCATTGTGGAATGTCATTTTGTTGTCAAATGTGTATATGTTTTCAAAACAAATAATGATAATAATAACATTGTGGAATAAATCAGCTTATAAGCCAATCAATAGATTTAGGTGTGGGATTCACGAATTATGTATAACCACTACGTTATAGCTCAGAATCTTGGCGATTTGTCTTGATATAAAAATAAATGTGCAGATGACGCCCAAATATCAAATTAAAGACCAACCCCGCATGTTTTGAGCACTTGGCCCATATATATTGCATGGCTTCCGTTCCAAAAATACAGAAATAAATGAAGGAAAAGTGAAGGGAGAAGCACTAGCACAGCAGCAGCAACAACAACAACAACAACAACAACAACAACAACAACAACAACAACTCTGCCCCGTGAGCCTGATCACATGTAACTGATTATGCATGGTCAAAAAAAACCTGCTATTTCTTAGAGTGACAGGAACAATTTAGTTCGTGCAGCCCTTCCGCTCCTGAAGACAAATTTTTTTCATTCATTTTTCGGCTTTAGCGTGGTTTCAGTACACACGCCTTACGTTAATATACGGAAACCTTACTCTTTGTCGAAATAATCGTACCATCGCCAAGAGTTGCCTTGAAACTTTCCCTCCGCAGAAGGCACTGTAATATAATAAAAAAAGTTGAGCGCCTCAACTGTGCATCTCGCAACTAAGTGTATAAATCAGCGACAAAACAGGCGGAATTCCTCCCTCGATACTAACCATTCAAGCACGTTCCCAAAATGTGTTTTCATTCATTCATTCATTCATTCATTCATTCATTCATTCATTCATTCATTCATTCAAATAACTTCATTGAGTGCCCTGCGATTTGGTAGGGTGGGCCTGGACCCCGCCTAGATTTCGGCCAAGGGTTGTTGGCCCTTGGCGGCTTCCTCAGCTTGCTGGACGGCCCGGACTTGGTGCCGCAGGTCCGAGCTGAGCATGACGGAACGTTTTAGAGCGCAGCTCTTTGGCGTCCGTTCCTGGGTTTCGCGTCGTCGTCGGCGTTGTCGTCGGCCTCGTAACCAGCTCCGCCCCCCTTTCATCCCCCCAGCGCTAGCAGCGACCGACTGATACCGCTGGATGCCGCTGACGCCGCTAGAGAGTCAAGATAACGTGACTGCATAGAACACCGTCGCCGCCATGCAGAAAGAGGAGGAAAGGGTCCCCCCCCCCCCCCTGTTCTTGTGTGGCGGATAGGGTGCTCTTCAGTTGCCGACGCGCCGGTTATTTCACGTAGGCCCCGGCACGTCGACGAATACGTGACCACCTTCCCACGGCTAGACCTGGTTCTTAGCGCTGCGGAAGCGAGGGTATCATATTGTTTGTGTCGGCATCGGCGGCGTTGTCCCTGAAACCAACTCCGCAGCTGGGGTTGACTCACTATCGGCGTCAGCGGCATCAGTCAGTCGCTGCTATCTCTTCCCTCCTCCCTTTATCGTGTTGTCCGCTTGCTGCGCGCGCTTCTGCCCCCATCGTTTGCCGCTGAGTGTACACGCCGCCCCCCTCCCCCCTCTTCCTGCGAGTCTCCGGTTGTCAAAGCGCCGGCTCGAACTTAATTCCTTTCTTCGCTCCTCCTCCAATGCAACCCCTGTGCGGTGGCAATCAGAGAGCCAGATCGGTGGGACGTCGTGCACTTCCTGCAACTCGCATTAACCGTCCATCGATCCACACCGATGTTAGTAGTGGGGGACTTTAATGTTGACATAAAGACAAACAGCAATTTCCTAACACTTATGCGGGAGAACATCCCGTTCCTCTCGCTCGTAACGCGTCCCACGGCTGTGACAACCTCGCGAGGCACTTGTATAGATCTCGTCTTTGAGAATCAAGCATTGGTGTACCAAGTCGAACATATATCAGTCTATTTCTCCGACCACAAAGCTTCCTTCATGACTGTCAAGAACTGTTAGTGGAGTCTTTGTTAAAGGAATACGTGTGAAAAATAAACAAAAAAATTCTGTGATAGCGCATACATGTGTTGCTCGATTTCTTTGCCTCAATCTATCGAAAAGGTGAAACAGCTTATTTGCTGCGCTCAAATTTCGCATTAGGAAGTAACGTAATCGTCGGTAATTTTTTTTCATATCGCCTCACGTTATCACCCTTTGATCATTGAACAATTTATTGTTTCTGGAGAAGCCGGGGACACATAAGTTGCCCAACCTTTGCAATTTAATCTTTAAAAAAAAGTATCACCCACTGATACTCGACCTGACATATTCCTCATTACAACTCATTTTATTCCCGATAACTTACACGCACACTCGGCCGACGTGCTGGAAAGCATGTCCAGGCGCACTCACTCATTTCAGCGCGCCGTCTAGCGAAAGACAAAATGCCACAACGCACCTTCGCCGCCCCCGGTGAGTGTGTATGCGTGTGCGTGCGTGCGTGCGTGTTTGCGTCGGCTCGCATAAGGACGAGAAAAATCTGGCACAAGGAAGTCATGAAGTTCACGTTACGCAACCGAGACCGCGCGGGCGGCTCGCTCGCTTGCATGCTAATGAATCGATAGCCGTCTGACCACTGATCCACGTCGGTGCGCGCGCGCGCGCACACTGTGTAACAGTCAAGGAGAAAACAGCAGCACAGCCCCCGGCAGCAACGTGGCGACGTGCAACTCGGCTGGGATGGCGCCGGCAGGGGCAGGCCGCGTTCTTTCCGAGCCTACTATACTACTAGTACACACCGCGTGTGTGTGCGTGTCGTTCGCATGCAACGGCAATGAAATTACCAGGTTCGACAGCAGCGAGCGCTGCACTTTCTTACAGAGGGCCGCGCTTGCGACGCCGTAGACGCCGCTAAGCAGAAAGAGCGAGAGGGAGAGAGCACGTGCAGGCCGTGCCCCCGGCCCTATATCCCTCCTGAAACCTACGCCAGCTACGTATACTCTCGGCGATCCGGCGTTTCACTGCGGCTGCAGGTCAGACAGCCGTCCCGTTTTTTCTCTGCGTGCAACAGCGGTGTGCACAAAACGCCTCCCGCCGAACGCGCGCTTGTCGAAACGGCGATTGCAGCCGCGCACCGTTCGCCAAGGTGTACCGCCGAGATGCCGGTGAAGGTCGTCGGGCTCGCGAGGCAACGCGTAGACCGAGAGAAACGAGACCGGCCGGACCAACCGAGCGAGCGAGCGAGCGAGCTTCACAATTCTCAGCGCGACCGCGAGGGAAAGCATGCGCTCGGCGCGTGCTCCTTCGGCAGGAGAGAGAGAGACCTTGAACGAGTCGAGCCTTTGACACCGCACTGACGACTTTCGCTATCGGCTGGAAAAGAACCGGGGCCTGGTATGCGTGCGCGCGTTTTGGCCTGGACGAGCATTAGCCCAGCTCGCGGTGTGATTCATAACGGCCGATTTATCTGGCCGTAGATAAATATACCGAAGCGTTATTGCGTAAGGAGACGCTGATTGCTGTTATTCGGCTACCGTGATTACTTTTGCGCATGACATCAGGAAGTACAGAGCGTGCGGGTTCCCGCTGCTGGCTGTTAGAGAAGATGGATCATTATTCGATTCCTGTGTTGCACTTCTGCGGTTTATGGATAATTTGTTTGCTTTGTGGGTCGCCGTTTATTTAGACAAGGCGTTGCGATCTGTTTGCCGCTGTCAAACAGACGTGTAACCACAGCAGATTTACTCCGTTTTCTTTTAAAACCTGCCTGCGTTTATTCAACGTGGAAGAAGAAAAAATAATTTCGGCAGCTTACCAGTCTGAACCGTCTGCGAGATGGCGCAGTACGTCTGTGTTTAGAAGGCGCAACGACACATTGTAATGCGTTCACGGTGCTGCTGCACTGGCCGTTAAGACCACTGCGCTCCTTTGCGAAATGTTTCCAAGCGCCGCGTTTGGTCACGCTTTCCCTTTGACATTGACAACGTGTGGTCAGGTTAGTGAATGAGTGAGCGCCTTAGGCTCCGGCACTTGTAGTTAGCGATTGAGCAATAAAAGTTGCTGCCAGGCTTTCACGGCCTATAATAACTCAAAGGGCGAGTTTATGGCGCAACCCTGGCAGACCACTTGGCGACATCTACGAAATCAAATAAAGGACAGAATGATTAATTGCTCGGGTGGTTAAACTATAAACAGCCAGACGTACTGTTTGTTCTCACAGATGTAAGACCAGCCGATGAAACTACACGCTTCCTTTTTCGTCGACCATTTTTCAAACACCAAAACTTTCAGTCAGTTGTTGGGCTATGCAGCATACTTAAGAAGAAAACAAAGCTGCGCCGTATAGGGTGTTCCAGCTAACTTTAGCCAAGCTGTTAGATGAAAAAAAAAAGAAAGAGGTAAATAAGACACTGTGCAAGATGCGACTTTGAGATACAGTATTCGGTCGTCAGACCTCTGTCGCCAGAACACCATAGGTTTTAACATTGTATCTCACACCGTGTTATGTAATTTTTCTTTTTTGGTTGAAACTAACGTTAGCTGGGACACGCAGTATAGCATGACACAACAGCGGTGGTTTCAGTACATCTTTCCATTATATAGCAAAGTGCTTAGTTTTACATAAAATAAAAGGGCAAACCTTTCGGCTTTTATACTCATTAACTTACACATCTCAGTTTTTTTGTAAATGCGTAAATTTTCTGCTGTCGCAAACACTTTTGTTAAACACAAGCACACATGTTTTTTCGTCTATTTAATTACGTGAGACGGAGTATTGACCAACTCAGCTCAACACGCTACCATATATATGCTGACATTAAGTTACTGAACAAAACAATAAAAGTGCCAGTACTGCTTATGTATAGTCGAATCCGGTGATAACAAATGCGCTTATGCGCAAAAAAAAAAAAAAAAAGAACGTGGGGGAGGGGGGTTCGGAATGTCAAGTAATCCAACCAAACTGACCTATAAGGAATTTAAACGAATTTTTCTTATGTGTTTGTTAAGTGTTGATTTATATCCACTAGAAAAAAGAAGCAAAAAAGGAATCAGCCTGCTGAAAAAAATATTAACTGCGCGCAGCAGGCAGTGAATGTTGCATGTGCCTTCAACCTTTCCTCAGCGTCACTAAGGATGGCATGGCATAATCGATGCTCGTGATTGTGTAGTAAACTTGCAATCTAGTTTCCTCATTATCGGAATGCACAGTACCGGCACTTTAAAAAAATGACAAAAGAGAACACGCATACAAAAAATTAACTTCTCTATAAGGTCGTGTTTGCGGCATGCAAGTTGCTTTTTGGAACTGCGAGTTAGATACATCCGATGTCCAATTCGCTATTAGGAAGGTATTTTGTTTTATGGCTCATGAAGTTTATCCTGTTCAGTGTAAACATTAATTATCGTTATTCGGGTTCATTATACTGGGCTCTGACTGCACATTCTGGTTTTGTGTTTTCGAAGACATTCATATAAACATACATACATACATACATACATACATACATACATACATACATACATACATACATACATACATACATACATACATACATACATACATACATACATACATACATACATACATACATACATACATACACACACACACACACACACACATACATGTGTTTGCAAAAACACATGTATTTTACTGCAAGTTAAAACACACAAAAAGAAGACACATAGAAGACAACACGGGCAGTCTTCTATGTGTCTTCCTTTTGTGTGTGTTTTAACTTGCGGCAAAAAAAAAAACATGTCTTATAGCAAGCGGCAACTAGGCCAACCAGCAGTTCTGTTGCAACATATCTATATGTGTGTTTCTGGAATAGACTGCAGTTGCCTTCATGATCAAACGAAATTTCCAGGCATATAATTCGTTGCTGATCTTGTTAACTACACATTTATGGCAGATGTTGCGATATCGAAATTGAAGCGGTGCAGTAGTGGCCACTCTCAAGATACCTGTCTCCGCCAGTACACAGTATAGCTGATTTTGAGGGCGAGTATCCCTAAAGTGGTGCTAGTATCGATTATTGCTAAGCAGACATTACATCAATACTGCTTGGCTTCAATTTCGCAACAGCAACGTGACTCGTGAAGCGACTATACAGAGCAGGTCAATTGGTGATTCTTTTTAATTAGCTACCTGGACATCACCTTTTCTTTGGTGGAAGGGATGGCCTCTTCAGGTAATGGACAATAAGAGGTCGAACTACGCTATACGCTTCATGCGATAAAAAAAAAATGTCTGAACTTAAGAAAGAAAAAGAAAGGTTATGTGAAATGTACCGTCAAGTTCACTTTGTGGAACGAAGAACACACCTGTCCTATATATTTGTCTCTTCTGATAAGAAGATTGACATTTTGTAAAATTTTGGTTTAAGAAAGTGCGATGCTTCATTAAACTTTTGTGAAGCATTCACAGCGTCTGCGCGTTAACTCATACGTGTTGCACTCACAACGTCGTGTTGTACATGTTATTGTATGTATTATTCTACGTCTCATTCATTCTACGCGTTACGCGTTACAATTACCGTGTTAGTCTTCCTAAAGCAATATTTTGTGCAACCATACACTAGCGCTACCTGACAAAAGCGATGTTCATTTTACTATATAACTGGCAAGACTTCTCAACTCCTTGAAACAAAGACAACAGAGAGCGAGAAACATGGCATGCGAAGTGCTTCCAGCACCGCCTTATATACGCGTGTCTGCATTGTGTTGATTGTAAGAGATAGATAGATAGATAGATAGATAGATAGATAGATAGATAGATAGATAGATAGATAGATAGATAGATAGATAGATAGATAGATAGATAGATAGATAGATAGATAGATAGATAGATAGATAGATAGATAGATAGATAGATAGATAGATAGATAGATAGATAGATAGATAGATAGATAGAGAGAGAGAGAGAGAGAAGGGAGGAAGGAAACACAGGGAGGTTAACCACACTGAGTTCAGTTTGTTACCCTGCCCTTGGAGAGGGGGAGGGAATGCGCGCGCGCGCGTGTGTGTGTGTGTGTGTGTGAGAGAGAGAGAGAGAGTCTATCACATTTTCACATGCACAAAGTTAGGTGCAGGATGTCTATAGTCGGATGCGCAAGTCTGTTGCCGTCAGGCAGTGAAGAAACGCTCAATCGAACTGCTTTCTAGGCTAAAGCACTGTGAGGCCAGGCTCCCAAGATCTTTGCTTCTGTAAATGGCCTATCGTCCAGTTTATTCAAGGCACACTGGAGAGCCTGACGTTAGTTATCAAAGCGAGAACAGTAACACAGGATAGACTGATGGTCTCTTCACATTTGCACTTTTCGCAACTGCAGCCGTATGCGTACGTCGTACGAACCCTCTCCGGATGAACGTTCGCAAAGAATAAAAACGCTTATAACTTTTGCAGTAATCTTTTTCAAAACTTCAACGTACCAACAATTTTCGAAGTAAAACGCGCTGACAGGCTTAACGAGCGATCTTATTAATGGCGCCGAGACACGTGGTTGCCATCGTCGGTCGCCGAAGTGGCACGCGTATACCGGCCGCTCCCGTTGCGACGACAAATGCATTTCCTGCAGCAAGGCCCGTTTTCGGTCTTCGCAGGTGGTTTGGGCTTTTTCGAGGATCGCCATGCGCAGCTGCAGCGATCCAGCTGTGCATACTCGGCGACGGCCACACTTTCTGCGGAGCATAGTTGCTCCGCTGTTGAGGGCCCCATTTTCTTTCCTTCTTTCTCTAACACCGCGCGCGTTCTGTATCTTTCGTTTTTTGTGTGTGCGTGTGTGTGTGAGTGTTAGTGTACGTGTCTATTTTCTTATATTGCTTCTTGTGTTTTGGCGAGTTGCCTGGTCTTGATGTGCCATGCAACTGCGTTACATCCTGGTCAGGCTCCAGGCGTCTGATGTAATGTCGGTGAGTCGTCCACCAGTTAGTTACTTAGTAACATTAGCACAAAGGGTGTGGTAGTGCTTTTCAAACGCAAGAAAAGAGAAGAAAAGAAAATACCGGCGCCAGCACCAGACAAAAAAGAAAAAAAAATATATTACGATAGGTAAGTGAGCCTATGCCATATCACTGTAATAGCTCTGATGAGATTCACTTGAGCTCGTGAAGACTATACATTTTATTTAGCCCTTATTTAGCTTTTGCGCTGGTACCATGGTCTATAAATTCAATGGCAACTGTATTCTCGGTGGTGAATATACAGTTGTAACACTCGTTATATACTGTTAATTTATATGCAACCAAAGCTGCCCTTTATGCAATAAAAACGGGGTGCGTTTTATATGTTCTCGCGCATCTTGCTCAAGCAAGACGCGCGTTGCAACTAGACCTGAACAACTCTGTTAAGTTCTCACAGCGAAGCTGTCCATGGCTAGGATCTGGAAATAAATACGTGCGAGATGTTGACAAAAGGAAATCATCACGTGGGCCGATCGTGCTTATAATGCTAAACGGGTCCAAGCTCAATGACACACACCCCTGTGGGTTCGGAGACTTGCAACACGCTCTTGAACTACCCTTGTCACACGTGGGACTCAAAGGGGCCCCAGCACAAGGAAAAGAACAGATGTCTTACAGCGAAGCTGTATATCGTAGGTTCTGGTGAAAAATGTGTCCGTGTGAAAGAACGAAAAAAAAAAATTTTTAGTCGTCCAACTGTTATCGCGTGAAGTTAGTCGCGGCGGTCGCTCTGAATGTTATCACCTTGTCGACCATGTTATAACGCATGACCTTCATGGACATATATAGAACGTGGGATGGAGTAGAACTTGGAGTGATACCAAGTACCTGTACTAAGTAAAGCAAACTTGTGCAACACTGCAAATTTGCTGGAGTTCTAAAAAAATATTAACTTATTTATCACGTGCACGTATTTGTCCTACCATCCCTATTTCTTTCATTGCCATTGTCACGTAGAGCCATTGTCACGCCACATGTGATGCGGCCAAGCAGCACCAGATAGAACGCCGCGAGTCTCAACGTTATAGCTTTCTCTTCAGTAGTTGGATTACAAGTCACCAGTGTAGATTGACATAAATGCGAAATAAGACACGTAAACTTGGAGAAACACAACCTCAGTAGCTGCTTCTGGGTGCAGAACGCTATCGTTATAAAGTAATTGATCTGCATCAACTATACATCAAGCTAGAAAATCGCCCGGAAACCTGCAATGTAAATAAGCGCGTTAATTCAAACACTTACGCAAAAACATGTGGCAGCTTCTAAGTTTCAGCCTTTTGAAATAACATAACTTGGGTGGGTGCGTGGTTAGAACTCGGTTGTAGGCTGTACAGATAAGAACATCCTTTGTAAGCGCAACTCCTGCTAAGAAGGCCTCTAACGCCGCCACATCTTAAGGTATTAGACCCTCAACGGCCCCTGAACCTCAACAGGCGCTGTGAACGCAGGTGTAAGACAGCCTACCGGCAGAACTGAATAAAATTTGTTTCACGATCTGCCAGATCGGGACACAACGACAGAAATGCAGCATCAAGAATCACAGTGGGCGTGGGGCGATCGCCTAACCATGTTCAGAGATCTCACCCAACACTACAGACTCGAAAGACGCACAGTCCCGCCACCGCACGATAAATTAACCTTACGCTTGCTCCAGACACACACCTGCTCTATAGCCCCGCCGACTTACATCACTGCTACCGGGGTTTTTATCCAACAGATGCGTGTAAAGCTTGCGGACAGCGAGCAACGCTGCGACACATGCTCTGGGAAAGTGCTGGCAACAACGGTACTGAAACCACCTCCATTCGCGACGCGTCCACATTTCGCGACGCGTCCACAATTGCGGCGGTTGCCAGAGTACGGGAAGCCTCGAGCTCGCTTCCCGACGCTGCCCCGGCTATCTCCCGCAGCCAAGGACTACGAGCCGCCACCTGAGGCTACCACAACAAAAACTGCCGGACCATTCTTTAATAAAGCTTCTTCTTCTTCTTCTTCTTCTTCTTCTTCTTCTTCTCTTCTTCACGCAAAGAGTGTTTTCAACGCAGTACGCACTGTGGCCTTCTAAAGGAAATCACAGTACGCCTCCACGCATTGATTCACAGTGCATTCGATCCCCCTCGGAAAAAATTAAAGACACGAGATATACGAGGTGTGCCCCGAATGTCCATGCATGTACGTTAATAAAAAGAAAAGAACATGTCAGAAGCTTTCAGGTATAACACTGTGGTCACCTTCAAAATACTCCCCATTAGACAAAATGCACTGGTTCCACTTCTTCCATTGCTCGGAGCGACCTTGGAAGTCCTCTTCGGCTAAGCGCTTCAGATGCGGTGTCGTTTGCTTTTCAATTGTCGTCACAACACTCAAATGCCGTCCCCGGGTTAACAGATTGCATTTGCGGACCCCCCCCCCACTCTCCCCCCCCCCCCCAAAAAGAAAAGTTGCACGGGGCTAATTCAGCCAAGTACGGAGGGTGTTGCATCTCAGTGATGGAAATGTGTGTCAAAAACTCTCGCATTATCGCTGCAGAGTCCGCAAGGGCATTATCGTGCTTGAGAATCCAGAGCCTCTCTTTCAACAAGGTTCGTCTCACGCGGTGCACACGATACCTCAGGCGCTTCAGGACCTCCGCGTAGCAGGCTGCTTGACAGTTTGACCGTGGGGTACAGCTTCGTGGGACGCGATTTCGTGGCAGTCAAAAAAACACGATCAACATGACTTTGAGTCTTTCTTTGCTCTTCCGCACGTTGCTTGGCCTTGGCTCATCTTACTTTTTCTACTCCTCGCTCTCTGACTTAATTTCCATGTAGTATTCATACATTTAAGTTTAGTCAACAGCGACGGCCTTTTGCAAGGGTTGATCGCTGTTGTCTAAGGTTCTCTAAATGATGCGACATCCTTTCGCCACAACGTTTGCTCAGGTGTCAATAGCCTCGGCACTGTCTTGGCGGAAACCTTTTCCATTTTCAATTTTTCAGTCAATATCCGGTGAACAGACGACTTGGCCAAACCAAGTGCTTCTAATATCATTGCAACAATCATTCGGTGGTCACTGAACATAACAGAACACACACGATCCATGTTTTCATCTTCACACGAGGTGGAAAGGCATGCTGATCTTGTATCGCCCTCGAGGTCTACACGGCCTTACTGAAAACGCTAGACCGACGTAAACACAGTTAATTCGTATAGGCCTTTTGCAATATGAAATAAATTTCTGCACCACTCTTGATCAGTTTCTTAAGCAATTTGATATTGATTGTTTGTTTGCTTGTTGGGCTCCTCAGCGTCTTGTCCGGACAAGGACCTTCGCTGAGAATACCCAATTTTTGAAATAAATTATACCATGTGTTTGGCGCATGATAGCCTGAGTTGCTTATGCGCCATAAAACCCAATACAAAACAATACAATACAATACAATACAATACAATACAATACAATGTTTGTTTGTTCCGTCCTTTCGTCGATCTTCGATCATTTCGATGAAGAGTTGGTTGCATAACTAGTGTAGGCAAAAAATTGTGCCTTGTAATAGAGCAGTCCGGCGAGTAGTAGAAGTCATCCGGGTTCTATTTCAAGCGCAGAGAGCTGCACCGCTACACCCTACCCAATTATTTGCTGACACTGCACGAACTTTTCGGCCAGACCCTGTAAATATGCTTAAGTGCTGTAATGGTTTTATAAGGTGTATCTGGAATAAAAAAGTTACCGAGGCACTTAAGTTTTTTTACGTGAATTGAATGCGAAAGGAGTATGTCTCTTCCGCACGATACCTTTCACTTGGTCATGCATGTGCTCGAATTGGGCAAAGTCAATTTTGAAGGTGGACCACCCAAATTATGCGGGTGGGCCAAGTCAATTTTGGGAGTTGGCCAGGTCGGTTTTGAACGTGCGTCTACTCACTTTATCAATTGGGCAAAGTCAATTTCGGGAGAATCAGAATCAGATGTATGCGTTAAGAGACAAAGCCGGCAATATCGTTACTAATATGGATGAGATAGTTCAAGTGGCTGAGTAGCTCTATAGAGATTTATACAGTACCAGTAACACCCACGACGATAAGGTGAGAGAGAATAGTCTAGAGGAACTTGGAATCCCACAAGTAACACCGGAAGAGGTAAAGAACGCCTTGGGAGCTATGCAAAGGGGGAAGGCAGCTGGGGAGGATCAGGTAACCGCAGATTTGTTGAAGGATGATGGGAATATTGTTCTAGAAAGACTAGCCACCCTATATACACAATGCCTCATGACCTCGAGCGTACCGGAATCTTGGAAGAACGCTAACATAATCCTAATCCATAAGAAAGGGGACGCCAAAGACTTAAAAAATTATAGACCGATCAGCTTACTGTCCGTTGCCTACAAAGTATTTACTAATGTAATCGCAATTAGAATCAGGAACACCTTAGACTTCTGTCAACCAAAGGACCAGGCAGGATTCCGTAAAGGCTACTCAACAATAGACCATATTCACACTATCAATCAGGTGATAGAGAAATGTGCGGAATATAACCAACCCTTATATATGGCTTTCATTGATTACGAAAAAGCGTTTGATTCAGTCGAAACCTCAGCAGTCATGGATGTATTACCGAATCAGGGTGTAGATGAGCCATATGTAAAAATACTGAAAGATATCTATAGCGGCTCCACATCCACCGTAGTCCTCCATAAAGAAAGCAACAAAATCCCAATAAAGAAAGGCGTCAGACAGGGAGATACGTTCTCTCCAATGCTATTCACAGCGTGTTTACAGGAGGTATTCAGAGACTTGGAGTCCACGGGAAGAATTGGGGATAAAAGTTGATGGATAATACCTTAGCAACTTGCGATTCGCTGATGATATTGCCTTGCTTAGTAACTCAGGAGACCAATTGCAATGCATGCTCACTGACCTGGAGAGGCAAAGCAGAAGGGTGGGTCTGGAAATTAATCTGCAGGAAACTAAAATAATGTTTAACAGTCTCGGAAGAGAACAGCAGTTTACGACAGGTAGCGAGGCACTGGAAGTGGTAAGGGAATACATCTACTTAGGGCAGGTAGTGACCACGGATCCGGATCACGAGACGGAAATAACCAGAAGAATAAGAGTGGGCTGGGGTGCGTTTGGCAGGAATTCTCAGATCATGAACAGCAGGTTGCCACTATCCCTCAAGAAAAAAGTGTATAACAGCTGTGTCTTACCAGTACTCACGTATGGGGCAGAAACCTGGAGGCTGACGAAAAGGGTTCTGCTTAAATTGAGGACGGCGCAACGAGCTATGGAAAGAAGAATGATGGGTGTAACGTTAAGGGATAAGAAAAGAGCAGATTGGGTGAGGGAACAAACGATGGTTAATGATATCTTAGTTGAAATCAAGAAAAAGAAATGGGCATGGGCAGGACATGTAATGAGGAGGGAAGATAACCGATGGTCATTGAGGGTTACGGACTGGATTTCAAGGGAAGGGAACCGTAGCATTCAGGGGGCGGCAGAAAGTTAGGTGGGCGGATGACATTAAGAAGTTTGCAGGGACATGGCCACAATTAGTACATGACCGGGGTAGTTGGAGAAGTATGGGAGAGGCCTTTGCCCTGCAGTGGGCGTAAGCAGGATGATGATGATGATGATGATGATGATGATGATGATGATGATGATGATGAATTTCGGGAGTGGGTCAAGTCAATTTTGGGAGTGAGCCAGGTCGGTCTTGAACGTGAGTCAACTCAATTTTAGAATTGGGAAATGTCAATTTTTTGCGTGCAGGCCAATCGAATTTAGGGGGTGGGCCAAGTCAGTTTTGAGAAGTGGACCAGGTTGGCTTTGAACGTGGGTCAACTCAATTTTCGATTTGGGAAAAGTGAATTTTTTGTGTTTATGCCACAGCGCCCTTCCGACGCCGGGGCTGTTCACCGTGGGATTTCGCAGTGCGTGCCGCAGCAGGTCCAGCGCTGGGAACGGGACGTCATCACTTAGACACCTTGTTTTTAGCTTTAGCTTAGGTGTAACTATGTAAATACATTTAAAAGGTGAATTAGTCTTTCTCGGCAACCACAACACTAAATTTGACGATGCTTGTTGCATTTAAAAGAAAAACAAGAATCTACTGACTGTTGGTGTCGAATTTTTCATTTGGGTCATCAATTTTTTGTTAAACATCGTCGAAAATCGCTAATTTTCAGAAAACGAAACTATCAAGTTTACAACTCTGTAACTCAGCAATGAAAAATGATATCAGAATTCTGTGGATTGCAACTAATAGTGCATCTAAGGCGGACAAAAATCACATGTTACATATGAATACAAAGAAAATAGTAATATGAAAATGCAGCTTTTGTGTAACTCTTGTGCACAACGTAACGATTTCACGTAAGATATAAATTGACATATCGAATTTTTTACAGAACCATTTACAGAACCCTTTAACGAACCGCGATATCTGTTCTTGATTCAGAGCTATCAGTTTGTAAACTTAGTGGTTCTAATTTTTTCGAACTTTCAAATTTAATAATTCTTTGAAAAACATTCAGGCCCTGAATCGAATTTCCGCTTCCAGCAGTTACTAGAATGTAACTTTCTCTCGCAAATGGAACAAATTTCATTAAAATCGGCCCAGGGGTTATCTCAGAAAAGCGTTCCAGCATTTTACATCTAATTGGACAGGCCGCATCCGAGTCGGGCTCGAGCGAAAGCTTCCTCTGAACACCGAATTTTCCGCTTTATGGGGCATATAATACTTTCGCATTAAAATATTGAGGCGAGAGCATCAGCATTTATTTATTACGACTTTATCGATAACAGAGGACAGAGTCGTACATTTCATGTCAGCATGCGTTCTTAAGCAAACCTAGTCCTCGTGCTGCCTTTCTGAGTGATATTGTTCGATTTAAATTTCACCGTGCGTCACAGCCTTGCCAATAAAGAAAGCATGTAAAAGAATTCAGTGCAGAGACTAAGTTTTTTATCCAAATATATTGAGTACTTAAAAAAAGAACTTTCGACAAGCTCATATTTGGAGCCGGAATTCCGCGCTTACGACTGGGAGATCCCAAATTTCCTGTTTGCTTGCTTGCTTCTATCAACTTTAAACCGAATTTCCTTTGGCACTTCCGGCCTTTTTCTAGATTGGTCGGTGGTCTACAGTGAGTGATCGGACTCGTTAAAGGGTCCCTGAAACGGTTCGGACAAATTTTGTGAGCGCGTTGGGTAGAGCTACACTAAATCATTCTTATCACAATTTGTGTGAAACGTCTCATATTAAGAAACCTGCGGCCGATTACAAGTTACCCTGCGCCATAGCCATGCATTTCCTCCTCAATTCGTTCGCCGAGCGATCGGGGCTAAGCTCCGTCTTCAGTGGCTCTGCGTCATGGTGGGACGTCGTGTCGTCTACTTCCGGTTGTCTTGGAGACAGCGCGCGAAGCCTCTTCAACCTCTCCGGCAGCTGCCTGGTAGTCGATCCCAAGCGAGGGCTATCGAAGCAGCGTGCGCTGCGAGCATTCTGTCGCAGCACCGAGAGCGCCCAGTATTCCGGTAACCACAGGCAATCGCTGGGCGGCGTTTTTACGGGTGATCGGAGGCGTAAACTAAAGCCCCTCCATATACGGCTGTGATGAAGGAGCTTTAGCGTAGAGCAATATAAAAACGTTCGTGCAGACGTACGTGAGCGGCCTGATTGGCGCAAGGTCTGCACGGTCTAGCTACCTGGTGGCGCTGAGCTTAACTAGCCAAACAATGAGCTAATATTGCCCTAACCAAGTGTGAAACACTTTAAACATTTGGAAAAACAACGCGTTCGTGATTACGCTCCAGCCAAAAATTTGCACCAGCAGCAACGTAGAATACACTTCGTTACTGGTTTGTTAGTCATGTGCTTGGTTGGCCTCTGTGTCACCAGGTTGCTGCACCGTGCGGACCGTTCACGTTTGCGCCTCCGCTCATCCTGTGAAACGCACAGGCCCAATCCGCTAGCGCTTGCATAGCGCTTGAATATCGGACACGATAAACATTATTGTGGTAGTAATCCTCCGGCGTAAAATGACGGCCGCAAACGCGCAAATCATCGCCGACCGGCAGTCCGATGCGCTGCAGCCACTCTGCTCGTATGCTGCCTTGCAGAGGGACACGATATCGCAGCTTGACATAGTGGCAGTCGCTATGTTTGCAGTCCACAACGCAACAAGGGTGAACTGTGGTGCTCGCGAAAAGAAAGATTGAGGCCAACACTCACCGCGAAGCTCTCGTCAACAGGGAGCACGTTGCAACACATGCAGACGACACTTGCTGTGTGCCGAAAGTCTTGAGTGTAGTGATAAATTGGTCTTGTGCATTCTGTTTCTGTAAGTTTCTTTTCTATAGAAACAAATTAACTAACATTCTAACTATTGAGAAAAGCATTTGTTCACCGTAAAGTTGGAAAAATTACCGATGACACGCCCTAGACAGCCAATCGGATTAGGTGACTGGATAGGTGATCATATGATAGACAGCCAATCGAATAAGTGACCATATGACGCCAACTGGCGTCATATGGTCACCTCGCGTCATTTGGTCAGGGGCGGCTGAAAACTCAGCCGAGTGGCGTGCTGCGATTGGTAGCAATGTACACATTTAAAAGCTTAGAATAAATTATACGCTTTACGCGGAGCACTTACCTGCGTCAATTAACGATTATAAGGACTTACACTAACCACTCAGTACGTTTGTACCAAATCGTCAAAATCCTTTCAGGGTCCCTTTAAGGAAGACGTTCGTTCGTTCGCTCTCTTTGTTACGATCCCTGTCCCTCCCGCTATTTCATTCCCTCGTTCGTGCATTCGTTCGTTCTTTCGGGATATTCGCTCACCTTGGCAATAATCTTCGATGGCTTCTGCACATTTTCTTGCTGACTCACTGCAATAACTTTTGAGGCAGGCCTCGTACATCGATCGGTGGCTACATATTTTTCGCTCAATTTAATGCGCGAGTGAGGCTGGAAAACGTTTTCCGAAACACTGAATTTTATTTAATTCCGAACCGTTATGAACTCGTATTAACCGGTTCGACCTGGTTCTAACCCTTACATTTTTGTTGCGGAGCTGAATCTGAATCAAACCGGAAATTTTGCAGAAGTCTGAATCCAAACACGAACCGAACCCATAAACTTTTCGTTTCGACACTCTGCAATGAACGCCATAGCCAGGAGCCAGTGTTTCGAGAACGTTTCCTCCTCCACCGCTCTGTAAAATAACAAGTGCCTGCAACCCCTGTGCTCTTGCCCTCTGCATATAAGAGCTGTCGTGGAGAATGATATGTGGATCTTCTGAAGGAAGGCGATGACTAGCCGACGCTGCGTGTCTTCATCGCCCGAACCTTTGTAGCATGTCACAACGGTGCTCTTCGCTGAGGACTACAACTAACCAAAATGTTATCCCTACACAACTAATAACTCCTGTTCAGCATTTCACCTCCCGTACCCAGCCTTGGCTAGCTCACTCATTCCAATCCGTCTAGCTTCCTCGTCCTTGGGCTGGAAGGAGCTGTGAACAGCCACGAAATACTTTGGAGTATAATGATAGAGTGAAAGTCTAAGATATATATATATATATATATATATATATATATATATATATATATATATATATATATATATATATATATATATATGAGGAAACTTGGCATCGCAGCCTCGGCATACCGCCTGAAAGCACGTGGTACAGTCTACGTGCGCGTGTTCTAGCAATGCAACGTTTCGAAGTCCTTCCTGCGTTGCGGAGCTGTGCTAGAAAAACTACATTTCTGTTGATGCCGTGGTCTCGGAACGTTTGGTCGCAACTGTGCACTATGCCAAAAAACGCAGCTTTTGCCCTGAGGAAGAAAAAGATTCTTGTCCAAACATTGCCTCTTGCATGAGGCTTTCATTGTTGACTCATTATATTAGTCATTTCTAAAATTCCCCGCAGGGGCGTCTGCGTCAGCAGGCGTTTGGTGTGTTGCGACACCACGGACCCGAGCACACGAGGGCTGGACCCTCCCGCGTGTAGCCGTGCGCGGCTTAGCCGTGTCTGGGGAAAAGGGGATCCTGGCGGTTGAGCCGATGCTGGGTGTTTGGACCATTAAGGCCCCCCGGCGGAGGCAACACACCTCTTCGGCCTCGGCTTCACATAGATGGCACCTCCAGGCTGACCCACCTGGGGGAAATCGGCAGTCGCCTTTTCCTGTCTCTCTTCGCACATCTTCGTCTTTCCCTCTGCCTTTTAGTCTTTCCTGTCTTCTTTTTCTTCTGATAACTTCCAACATTCCTGGCGGCGAGGGTTAACCTGGTGTGGTATGACCTACCTTGGTTATAACATATGTGGTTATGGCGACGACGTACAGTTGGCATGGCAGGGCTTGTTTCACCACATACCCAGCCTTGTCCCCTTGTTGGGCTCGGTGGTGGGTGACTGACATCGTCGCTGAATACTAAACATATTTCATGGGAACTTCCAACCCTTTTTCAACCGATCGTCCCTCTAAAAGAGGGCGCACCGATGCTACATTTCAGTTTTCTCTCAAACCCACTCAGACTTTCCCGAAATTTCACGTTGTACACAGTGAAAAACCTGACAAGAAGGCAAGAACGATTTCACCATTCATTGTGGCGAAGTATCTCACAGAGACCATTGGAGGCGGCTATAAAATCACCAAGCTGGCCAGTGGCGACTTGTTACTCGAATTGAAAGACAAAGCACAACACGACAAGCTAACGAACCTTGTACAACTTGGAGACATCCCCGTCAGTGTAACAGCACACCGAACCATGAATACGGCCAAAGGCGTAATTTCTGACATTGACTTGATGGATTTGACCGAAGAAGAACTCCTGGAAGGATGGAAGGATGAAAATGTAATAAACGTACAAAGAATAAAGATCAGACGGGACAATAAGGAGCTGCCAACTAAACACCTCATAGTCACCTTTGGCTCTAGCACGTTACCAGAGACAATAGAAACTGGATACATCAAAATCAGAGTACGACCGTATATCCCCAACCCGCGACGCTGTTTTAAATGCCAGAGGTTTGGCCACGCTTCCCAGAGCTGCCGTGGGCGGCTAACATGTGCAAAATGCGGCATCAATGATCACTCCGTAGATGACTGTAAGGCTGAGCCCCATTGTAGCAATTGTAACGGTGGCCACCCTGCATATTCTCGATCATGCGCGGTCTGGAAAAAAGAAAAAGAAATAATTACGATAAAGGTAAAAGAAAACATAACTTTCAGAGAAGCACGACAACGCATTGCACCAACATTTGCACAGAGCACATCTTTCGCCGAAGTGGTACGTCGGGGGGCAGTACCACAACGGCACTTGGCGGACGCCAGCGCGACGCATAGCGAGCGTGTGGCAACGCCACCCGCCCCCACGGTGGGAGCAGCGAAGGCTGCCCTACCTCTCCCGAATTTGACCCCAGCGGAGGCCCCTGCTAGTGCTGGCACCAGTCAGCACAGCTCAGAGGTCAACACAAGCCCATCAACCACCAGCACGGTGGGCTCCAAGGCCTTGTCTTCCGAGACAAGGCCTCCACGGAAAACACACCGCTCGCAAGAGCACGTGTCCAGTGCCTCTCAAGAGGCCATGGACACAACACCCAGTCAGAAGGCGCAGCTGACGCCTAAGGAGCGGCGCGATTTTCTCGACCGCTCCAGGAAAGACAAAATTCCAATTACAGGACCCCAAAAGGGCTCTGTAACCTAAACGATGTATATTCTCTTCGACACATAGCACAACATTTATGTTAATATGGATACACTAATTATTCAGTAGAATATCAGAGGCCTGCTTTGCAACCTCGATGATATCCAAGAAATCCTTAATGAACTAACTCCAAAAGTGCTGTGTGTCCAAGAGACTCACTTGAAATCTAAACATAAACACTTCCTTCGTCACTATGTTATTTTTCGGAAGGATCGCGATGATGCTCTCGCATCATCAGGCGGTGTAGCCACCATAGCAGACAAATCTATAGCCTGTCAACACTTACAGCTACAAACGCCCCTTGAGGCAGTGGCCATTCGAGCTGTACTTTTAAGTAAACTGATAACCATCTGTTCCCTGTATATACCGCCGCATTTTCAGCTTCACAAACAAGAATTCCAAACATTAATAGATCAGCTGCCTGAGCCATATCTTGTGCTTGGAGATTTAAATGCGCACAGCAACCTATGGGGTGACTCGCGCTGTGACGCAAGAGGTCGCTTGATTGAGCTGTTCCTTTTTTCTTCAGGTGCATGTCTTTTGAATGAGAAGGAGCCCACGTATTATAACATAGCAAGCAAAACATACTCCTCAATAGATCTTAGCATTGCATCTCCTACCCTTCTACCTTACTTTAAATGGAAAGTTATTAAAAACCCATACGGGAGTGATCATTTCCCTGTAGTTCTAAGCACACCAATGGCTAATGAATGCTTTCCACAATTACCTCGCTGGAGAACTGACTCAGCTGACTGGGAAAAATTCAAAAAGCTTGCTTCTTTATCCTGGGATGACATGTGTGCTCTAAGCATAGAAGCTGCGGTTAAATATTTTACAGTTTTTCTCCTTGACGCCTCCCCCAAATGTATCCCTGTAACAAGTGGATTGTCCACAAAACGCCGTCTTCCGTGGTGGAACGATGACTGTCGAATAGCGCGTAAGAAACAGAACAAGGCATGGGCTTTACTTCGGGATTCTCCGACGGCAGAAAATCTTGTCAATTTCAAACAAGTCAAATCCCAGGGTCGGAGAACGCGGCGACAAGCTAGAAGAGAAAGTTGGAGAAAGTATATATCGGGCATTAACTCATACACTGATGAAACAAAGGTTTGGAATAGAGTGAAGAGAATAAACGGTCGACAGCCTTACTCGCTGCCTCTGGTAAATACTCAAGGCGACAGCATGGAAGATCAGGCGAACTTTCTTGGCGCACATTTCGAACAGATTTCCAGCTCGTCGCACTACTCTGAAACATTCCAAAGATACAAAAGGCAAATAGAAAGACAACCATTAGAACGGAAAAGCACGAAATGCGAGGCATACAATAGACCTTTTTCCATGGCGGAACTTCAGGCAGCACTAAATAGCTGCAACAAATCTGCCCCAGGTTCTGACCGCATCCTATATGAAATGCTAAAACACCTGCCGTCTGAATCACAAAAAACCCTTCTTTGTCTCTACAATTCTATATGGTCCTCCGGCCACATTCCCTCTTCTTGGAAAGAGGCCATCATAATTCCTATTTTGAAACAGGGTAAGGACCCTTCTGTAGCAGATAGTTATAGGCCTATAGCATTGACGAGCTGCTTATGCAAAGTTTTTGAAAAGATGGTAAACAGTCACCTGGTCCACTATCTAGAAATAAACAAGAAATTAGACCCATATCAATGTGGTTTCAGAGAAGGCAGATCGACGACAGATCAGCTTGTGCGCATGGAAATGTACATCAGGGATGCATTTGTCCACAAACAGCTTGTATTATCAGTATTTCTTGACTTGGAGAAGGCGTATGATACTACGTGGCGCTTCGGGATCCTTCGTGATCTTTCTGCAATGGGTATTCGCGGCAACTTGCTGAGAATAACTGAAAGCTATCTGTCTGACAGGACATTTCGTGTTAGAGTTGGCAACGTGCAATCTCGACCATTCGTACAGGAGACAGGTGTACCGCAGGGTGGAGTACTGAGTTGTACACTATTTATTGTTAAAATGAACTCCCTACACACCATATTACCTCGCACGCTATTCTACTCAGTCTATGTGGACGATGTTCAGATAGGGTTCAGGTCGTGTAACCTTAGCATTTGCGAGAGACAGCTACAGTTGGCTTGAATAGATTCTCAATGTGGGCGGATGAGAATGGTTTTAGATTGAACCCTCAAAAAAGCACATGTGTCCTGTTCTCAAACAAGAGAGGTGTACTTCCAGAACCAGATATTAACCTCAAGGGAGAAAAACTAACTGTCAGCCTTGAATACAAATTCTTAGGTGTTATCCTCGACAGAAAACTCAACTTCATTCCACACCTAAAATATCTTAAAGAAAAGTGCCTGAAGACCATGAACCTCCTCAAGCTGCTCTCTCGAACAACTTGGGGAAGTGACAGGAAGTGTCTGCTGAGCCTGTATAAGAGTCTCGTACAATCACGCCTCGACTACGGAGCCGTGGTGTACCACTCCGCAACAGAGACTGCGCTAAAGATTCTTGACCCAGTCCACAACCTCGGTATACGACTGGCAACAGGCGCCTTTAGAACAAGCCCTGTTGAAAGTCTTTATGTTGAGTCCAACGAATGGTCCTTACATCTACGCAGAACATTCCTAAGTTTATCATACTACACTAAGGTAAAATCAGACACCGAACATCCATGCCATTCCATCGTTAGCGACCTTTCCGCTGCCAGACTTTACCGTAACCGCCCACTTATTAGAACTCCTTTGAGCCTGCGCTTGGAAGCAATGGCAGAAAAAACAAACATACACTTCCCAGAAAATATTCTAATGCCTCCCACTCGCCTTCCGCCGCCTTGGGAATGGCAGACCATGGAGTGCGATATCTCTTTTGTTGCAATAACAAAACATGCACCTGAGGCACACATACTATCACACTTCCTCGAACTCCAAGCGAAGTACTGCTGCGCCGAGTTTTACACAGATGCTTCCAAGTCATCTGCTGGTGTCGCATATGCAGCTCTTGGGCCAGTTTTTTCCACCTCCGGTACTCTAAATCCTAACACAAGTATTTTTACGGCTGAAGCGTACGCAATACTCTCAGCTGTAAAGCACATCAGACAAACAAATCTGAATGAGGCCATCATTTTCACAGATTCGTTAAGCGTAATAAGGGCCTTAATGAGTTTTCGAAAACATAAGAACCCTGTTTTTAATGAACTGTACACACAACTATGCCTAGCATTAATGTACAACCAAAACATCGTCCTATGTTGGGTACCTGGTCATAGGGGCATAAAAGGCAATGTAGCTGCTGACGAAAGTGCAACGTCAGTCGTCTTTAAGGAAACGGATGTGAATAGACCCATAGCAGCAACAGAACTTAAGCCCTTCTTACGCCATATACTGAGGAAGTACTGGCAAGATCAATGGGATAATGCAATATTGAATAAGCTACACGTTATCAAACCAAAATTAGGGAACTGCATAACTGAAAGAATAGCAAGACATAAGGAAGTACTTCTGTGTAGATTAAGAATAGGACATACGTACGCCACTCACTCCTACCTTTTGACGGGAAGCGAACCTCCGACATGTACCAAATGTGGCACCAGGCTTACAGTTATTCATGTTCTTATCCGATGCACTGAAATAGAGGCAGAAAGGAAAAAGTACTTCCCCTCCGCTTATCTGCAACACATACCATTACACCCAGCATTCTTTCTCAGCAATGAACCCCTTTTTACTTTTCAATCCGTATTAAACTTTTTAACTGAAACTGACACCTTAAGTGTAATTTGGCCAGGCTACTTGTAGCACGGCCTCCACCTGGAGGTCGTAGCTGCAATGAAATCATTTTCTAGAGCACGTGCCTCCCAGCCCTTGCTTTCAAGGCCTTGCTGAGGCACTAGTGCTACAGCCATCACATATTTTACTGATCATCCATATCTCGCGAAACATCTATTTTCATCGCAGACACCATCAGTCACTGTCATTTTTTTATACTTGTATTTTACGCACTTCAGAGCGAATAAATTTTAGGCCCTTTTACAGCCACATTGCACCATATGTATATTTTCCATATTTTAGCGAATATTTTAGGCCACTATGCAGCCGTGTATCATATACTCCCCACAATCAACGCTCACATAACATTGACAAGCACGGATCATCGACTTGGCGCTCTTTGGCCACATCTGGCCCTTGCGCCAATAAACTCTACTAATCAATCAATCATTTCTAAAATTCATTTCGTGCGACCTCTTTGTCTCGTCATTCTACAAATTGCACTCACGAGAGAAAGACAGTGACAGTAATAAGATGGTGTGGTTTAGCTGTAAGTATCGGCAGTGATAGTGCGACGAAGGAAATGTCAGTTTCTGTCTCCTAAAATATTGTTGCTCTTAACGTTTTTTTCTTTTTTAATTTAGCAAGAATGAAGCAACACTTTCTAAAAATCCTATTTCACTTACTCTAGGAGGACGATCAAAATTTAATGTTAGAATTGCACCCGTACAGCACATCAATCAATATACGCGATATACATCATGAGACAGCCACAAAATTTTTTTTTCTAATTATTACTTTATAACAATTCCTCTTTCAGATACATACGAACGTATAAGAGGAAACACTTGACGGGCCATATCTGAATTATACAGATCCGCAGGAACAGTAGCTGTAGAAATTTTAACCGCTGCAGTCCAAAGCACAGCACATGGAAGCAAACACGCCATGCGTATATGTTGCAGCTTTACATCCGAAATGTTGAAGGTTAAGAAGACAATAAATTATTAAATCTGTGCATTAGATAAATTCCATTACTAGTATGCCCGTTTTCACCGCAACTACCCGACTGCGGTTGTTGCTATAAAATTCCTTCTCTATCAAACAAACATTATTTACATTTCGCAAAATTTTCAATGTGAATTTCTATCAATGTGCCCATCTAGGTATAATGCAACATTCGCTCCAATTCTGATGACATTGCAGCATAATTTAAGCTTCTCTAGGAGGTTCTCGTGAGTTTGGAACATTTAACATTCGCTAGCCTGTGAAAAGCAGTCGCAGGAAGAAGATAAACAAGCACACGTATTAATATGGCTTCGGAACTTCTAATCCACAACCTTACACTTAAGCGCTAGATGGTCGAATCCCGACGCCACGTGTAGTCGTCCAACAATACCGTGTGGACGTGTGATCGTCTCCTTGAAAACAGCGCTCTGCAGGCGGATTTTCTAACGCGCTTAAATAGTGTGTGCATATATTCAAATGCACAAATTGGAGGCACCTTTGCAATACAAACTGTATTATACACTGCCGTAAAATGCAACACGATACACGATGCGCGTATACTCTGAAAAAAAAAAATGTGCGGATGAAAAGACATTCTTTCGGAGCTTATCACCCGTTCCGTTGTTTTTCATAAGCACATAAACTTCATTCTGTAGCAACTGTGAAACTAACTTGGAATGCTTTAATCTCACGTACATTTAGATTCGTTGCAAATCTTTTTCATCCTACAAAATTTATTCAATGCGATATTAAGGCTAGCTCTCCTCCCGTCAAAAAGAAGACTGAGAACTCAGGGGAATGGAACATTCATATTTTGATTTCCTCAATGAATGTTAACGTTAACATTCTTCACTGTTCTTTTTTTTCACCTCTAGTCGGATTTTACTGCGTTACTGCGTTTCTCTTTTGCTTTCTTTATATTGCAATTTCAGATGGGTATGCATTGTGTGTGCTTCAGAAACCGAATGCAAACAACTTCAGCATGCCTACCGTTGTACCTTCATGAAGGTGCGCGCGCATGCAGAAGCGGACACCCGTACGCACTTGCACGCACTGAAATGCTCTCTCGGGGACTGCTTGCACAACCTCGCTGGGGCGTGGACGCATACGTCACCGTGGCTCAAGGATCCAGTCTTGCACAGGCTGTCCACTGCCGCGCGTCAGCTGCTCGCGCAAGAAGGAAAAGTCTCTCGTCGAGGAAGTTTCGGTGCCCGAGGAAAAAGTATCGCCGCTCGCACGCCCGAAGGAAACAAAAGCTCCACGCGAGCCGCAATGTTGTCCAGCCCCAGCGCCTCCCCCCCACCTTTCCCCAAGGCTTCTTCGAGCACAATCGGAGCCCGAGCTGCAGCGGCCACCACTCGGACAACCTCCCCCCTCCCCCCCCCCTTCCCATACCCCTGCTGGACTGTAAACGCGAAAGGAAAGTGATGCAGACAATGTCTTTGATGGCTTGGAGATCAGCTGTGTAGCTGCGGTGCAAGTAGGCAGCCTTGATTAAGGCACCGGTAAAACCCTCTGACGTGGTAGGTTTCGTGACGAAGAATTCTTCACCTCTGTCAACTTTCGGCAGCGTCATTACGTCAGCAATATCTGGGATCCATGCGTAGGTTGTCTTAGGGCTTCCGTGTTTAGAACACCAATGGGCCACCATTTATTTACTATAGACCGGTTAATTCTTGTTTCAAACTTCTAGTTTTATTCATATAGGGGTGAACGGTTGAGTACTATAGAGAAGGAAATTAAAACGACATTTTCTTTTCTTGAGTTCACCTCGAAACCTGAGCGCCGGTATGTCGGCATGACGTCACCAACTTCGAAGTATCTTCTCGCATTAGTGCATTTCAGCCAGCGCTCGAAACTTGTAAATTCGGCTTTTTGACCATCTAGAATGGAATGTAGTTATTTATCAGTAAAAAATTAACTTCATCAGAGTAAATGCTGTCGGGATCCTTGAAGTTTTGGTGAGCCGGTTCGTGAACTTCAGGGCGGCGTCGACAAATCCCTTTCGGTTTTGTACGATCCTCTCGCGGAACAAGTGGTTGTCTTGCTGTGCTTGAAGCCAAATTTACTAATACGATTTAACTTAGTAAAGTTATTTAGTGTTGATATAAAAATAAATTTAAAGATACCATTCTGACTTTGTTTGGGAGGACCGTTCTCGCAGTCCGCATAAGTCAATAACGACATTATTATTATTATTATTATTATTATTATTATTATTATTATTATTATTATTATTATTATTATTATTATTATTATAAACTCCCTCGGACGAGTTTATTTTTTCCTGCAGCTAATGAAGTACAGCCATCCATAGCCTCACAATGAGCAAGTCTGATGACAGGCTGGTAAGGGATACTATTGAACCTAGCCAGATATGCGCACAATGTGCCACTTGCGTTGGTGTACCGTCAGTATCGCTGACGGATAAAGGAATAAGTCATCTCCGTAGGTGTTATTTTTCTTTTTTTCATCTTTTGCATGCAATTCGGTATAGGAGCCTGGCATCTGCCTTCTTACGGAGCATGCGCGTCCCCTCCGCTTACTTGAAAACCATTCATTAAAGCCCAGCTGCAAGTGAGTGTCTGTTATGTTCACATCATTTCCTTCCTCCCTTATTCCGCTCAACGAAACAACATGATGTACTGACTGGCCCAACAGTCAACGCATCTGACCTAGAGCTTAGGCACGCTTCCGGGAAGACAAATTTATAGCGTGCCCTACCGTATGCATCCAGCATGTTTTGCTAACTTCTCGTGCAAAACTCGCGGAGTTGCTGTATATTGCGAAAGCCAACACCCGTGACCTCTAAATGGTGACTCTTAGTCCAGGTACACGGGGCATACGTAGACTGCATTTGTTGTTGCTTTCTTGTATCCTTTATCTATGTAGAGGGATTGTATTTATTTCATAAGCTATTCGCATACATTTTATTGCCTAAAACGTTAAACTGCTTTCGAACCGTGAAGGTTTCATTGCAGTATCCCGGAAGAAGATATTGTCTTTGTGTGTATACGCAGAAAGTAACAAAATTATCGTTTATTTCACCATACAATACGATCGTGATTTCAACTTATGCTGTCTAACAGCGCCCGTATTTACAGTAAAGCTCTTACGATATCCAACTGCTCGTAAGAGCAAATGCCGGCCAACCGTGATGTCAGACATTCAACTCAGGAAGGTTGCTGGCCAATGGTAAACGTCACTTACGAGAGAGAGGCTTTGTGAATTTACCTCCAGATGCATAATGTTTACCGCGCAGCTGCGAGCATGCGCTATAGGGCATAACACACACACAAAAAAGAAGCAAAACATTGGTTCACCTGAAATGCGTGTGCTTTGCCACGCTCGAACCGTGGTCAGGCCCACCGAAAGCGAAAACGCAACGCAAGCGAAGAGCCCGGCCACAGACGGACAGACACCGACAAATTGCTTCGCGCGCTGCCGCTCTTGGCTCGGACAAACCTGCAAGCCGCTGTCGAACGGTCGCGCAAAAGCGCGCGCGGAAATTGTGAAGCGGAAAACCACGTAACACTTAAACTAAACACGCTCCGGCAAACGGCGGACGGCCACGCAAGCCAGGCGCCACGGACGCCAGCAGGCGGGCGGCGGCCAGTCTCCCGCATATACAGAGCGCGCATTTAGACGAGCACACAAAACTCGACGCGGATACGTGAGCCTTACGATTTGGTCGCTCACTGTTACACCACGCTCCGACGCTCACGCCATTGACTCCGCACACCGGAGCTTCGCAGCTGATAATGAAGCGTGCTCGCTCTCACACAAGAGGTGCTCCCACCGCAGGCGGTATGAGTTCATGAATGTGCGTGTGCATACACGGCTGGCGCCAGTTCCGTGCATTGAGGGATGCCGGGAGTGTTTGTTTTCGTGCACTCTACAGGCAGAGCGAGAGGCGACCATGGCGCGGTGTGTATGGAGGAACCCGCACAACTCCACACACACTGACCGTTCAATAATTCCGAAAGCCGCGCGCTCGCACGCATGGCCGATTCCCGCGCGAGCAACTTCGCAAAAATATCCACGGTCTCTCTCTTTTTAATGTCGGCACAGGCGAGAAACCGCCGCCGGCGACACAGACTCTGTAGAGCGCGTTGAGTTGCTTGGTCCACCGGGGCGTTTCGCTTCCCGGAACTTGAGCGTGGGTGCTGGGGCTGCGGTGACCAACAGAAGCGGGGAAAAAAAGATCGAAAAGAAAAAAAAAACTTAAAAAGAAAGAGAGATTCTTTTCAGCCTCAATCGCCGCCTCCGCACCATGTCATTTCCGAAAACCATAAACAGCGACGCCTCTGGAAGTGCCCACTTCCGCAACAACGCCGTGCGAGGTTCCGAAGCGGAAATGGCGCCCGGCATAGGTTATTGCGGCACCACGTGGTGGAGCTGACCGTATAGATGTGCTGCTGGCGGTCCTGCAGAGCGCGCCGCAAGTGTGGCACACAGCGCATGTTCGTATGTGTACGCGGACCGGCCCTGTGTGTCCATAGTCTGATTTCGTCGGCTGAGGACACCTAGTATTGTATTGTATTTGGTGACCAGCGTGCGTTGCAGCTGAAAAAAAAAAAAAAATACCGCCGTTCGTTGTTGTTCCTTGACAAAGAACAATCGTTTCAGGCTTTCTGCTTCGTCTACGATTACCGTGATCCGTGGAAAATCAGGTGGGCCATGTAGTCTCGGTACAAATAGCTGGCAGTTTCTTTGCGTCGCCTTTATCTGCAGATGGCACGAAAACCAAATAATGGCCAACACCTTTCAAGTCACCTTCCTACACGCGCGTATCGACTGCACATATTAATACGTAGCACATTATCTACCGGCTGAAGTGTGTCGACTCTGGGAACACTACGCAATGAGAAGACCAGGTGCTTCCCTGGACGACATGCACGTTTCACGTTCTTCGGGTGATTATTTTCTCAGCAATATTTCGCTCCCGTACTATGCGAACTACCGCACACGCACCCACACAAACGCGCACACACGCGCGCATTCTATACATACGGGCATATATATGGTTATAGTTCATAATGCGATATGATAGAAGCACGAGTCATTACTGCTTCAACTTTATTAATGTCACTGTTTCGAAGGAACCGTTCCAGGGCGCATGCAGCTTCGGCACACTAACGTTCTGAGTTAAAAATTACCAGGATGGAGCAGAAAATTTTGTGCCTTATGCTGAGTTTGTTCGGTTGGTTAAATTGCATTCAAATCGTACAAAAATCCAGCATCCTCGCGTAATCGCTATATATTCTTTCTTTCTTTCTTTTTTAGAATATAAGATACACAAATCAAATATTTTGTCTGCCCGCCAAAGAAATTATTCGTTTGAGCGGAACTGGCCAGCGCTATGGCCCGAATGATCGACACAGTTTTGTGCTCTAAGAATAGAGGAAACAATAGGCAGAAAAAAGTACAATAGCAAAATTAAATTTCTTACATGCGCCACAAGCATGTAACTTAGGGAAAACAGGGAGAAGGCGGGAGATGGAAATTCAAGACGATGAGCAAAACGAGGACAGGGTAAAAGCAGGAGCCAACGTTTTGACAAGTCGACTTGTCTTATTCAAGGCGACATATATCATAGGTAGGCCCCATCCTCTATAGTACTTAAGGGCCCCTCACATATGTCGCTTGAAGAAAACATGTAACCTGTATACATATATATAGTCGACGAAAGCATCGATGCTTTTATGCGGACCACTGTATAATTGCCGTCAACAATGCATAGTATAAGTACACAATTTCTTTCTTTCCTCCCCATTATTATCTTTCCCTTTTTTTCATCGCTCGGCTAATTTCTAGTATTTGTTCCTGCACGAACAATAGTGTAAGCAAGGACATATTAATGCAGGCAAAATATATGTACAGCACAACCCTCTACTTCATCGTATAGTAGTAAATGTATTGGAAAAGTAGCAATCCCCAAACACAAATAGAAACAACACGATACTCTAGCCTGTTTTATACAATAGTTAGGGAAACGTCATTAGAAAAAACTCCCGTCACATGGTTTTCTACAAATATTCCCAGCCATTTGTCAGAACTGTGCGGTGTCCATCATCTTTTGCTTTCCTAAATGGCGATATTTTCGGAACTTCTCGTATTTTATTAAAATAGAACGGTACATAAGATGATCTCGTTCTCTTACCATAGTTCGTGAGCGCTTTAGCCCAGTATCAGTCTTACGCAGATCACCAAAATAATTCTTCGTAAATACCACCGAAAGAAAAAGTTGGTTAACATCAAATATACCATGTTCTGCCATCAGTTCACTGTGGCTAACAGAGTTGATGTTTGTTGCCTATGTTATGTTATTCGTTATATTTTGTATTATTCTATTTAATACGTTTAGCCCATATGGCGAAGCAAGGTCCGTAGATCGTAATGTAATGCCATAATAGAGTTTCACCTAGAGCCTTATACGTGAGTTTTCTTAACCTAACATCACATACTGATCTTTTTTTGTACATGACTTCGCATACTGCTCGGAGTCTTTTAGCTACAAATGAGAAAGATTAATCGAAAATAACACCAAGGCACTTTATTTTGGTGGCATGCTGCATGCTTTGCAATCAGCACCCAGTGCAGCGCTCACTATGCAATTATATATGTTCACTTAGCTGCACTTTTTTTTTTACGGGCTGTGAAACCAGATTAACTGTGTCTTTTATTCGTTCACAAATATGTAATTGTTATCAAACCATACCATTATGTTGTATATAGCTTACTGTAAGAAAGTAACAAAGTAAACTTCGTTTTATTTTTATATTCACTTACTCGTTTTGATCATATGTACATATGATTGCTCTCACGTTTACTTCCCTTTCCCTGCCTTCTTTTTCTGCGTTGTCGCCTCCTTTTTTTTTTTATTTTTCCATACAGAAATGTCGCTTGCGTCGATTTACTTTCTTCCGCTCCACTATACTCCCCCGTGATGAAAATCGACACTCGATCGGGCGAAAGCCACGGAAAAAGCGAGCCATTGTTTTTCCAGTAGTCCGCGCAGCCCCGCTCACCCTGACTGACTCTAAAGTGTTGCAGCGAGCTCAGACGCGAGACTCAAGGCGTGTGTGTATGTGCGTGAAATACGGGGAGGGGGGGGGGTGGCACCTTCCTGACCTTGGCCGACTCCATTGAACGCTGCCCACATGTTTCTTTCCTGCGCGGCCGCCATTAGTCTGTGAAATACCTTGCGCTGTTCCAGAGAGCGGCCCTTCTGGAGCACGTTCGTGACAGAAAGTTCCCAACAGAGCCGACATTACGAAACGAAGCGATTAAGACGCGCGGGACCGTAAAGTCACGTTTGGACATTAGGAGCTCTGCCGCTTCCGAGGCTGACGGAGGATCGCGGTTTTCTCTCGAGCTCCTCCTTCCGACGGTCACAGAGAAAAAAAAAGAATATGAGAAGATCGCAACAAAATAAGCAACGACGCACACACACAACCACGCTTTCTCTCTCTCTCTCTCTACGCGGTTACACTTTCGCCCGCCGCGCGAAGGGCGCAGCAAATTGAAAGATTAGGACGGCCAAAGGCACGTGATGGCCATGGCGGTAGCACGCGATAGCGAAAGGCGTCTGAAGGAATAAAATAATGCAGACTCTTTTGGGAAAAGAACAAGACGCCTCTGAACAAAAGCGGCGGGGATGAAGCGGAGATAGGCGGAGAAAGGAACACGAGATGGCGCGTGACTTGCACGTTTTCTGCAGGCAGTGCGGGAAGGACGAGTCAAGATCAATGTCGCTGCGGTGATGTCACACCGAGCGAAAGTGTGTCACGGCCGGGACAAGCCGAAGATCGCTGACACTCGCACGTTTAACGATGTAAAGATGTTAATTATTCTTGCTTTATTGTATATTAAGAGACACGCGTGCCTGTAATAATAGAATACAGCTTCGTTCGAAATGCTATAGAACTTCTGATAGTTACTAGAATGATATCTGTCTTGGATTTCAAATATCGATACAACTGAGCTGACGTGCGTAACACTCTTATCCACCCATTGCGATTGCGTAACGCCTGCACAAAGCAGTTTCTATGTCGCATTAGCTGGGCCGAAAACTCTCACTGCGAATGTGGCAATGGAGAGGACATTGAATAACTTATGTCACAGTGCCGTAATAGCCATGAGTCGAGTAGCCGGTGTCCAGATTAGCAAGACTTGGTCATCAGAAGCCAGTGAGCATAAAAGAGAGAAAGAGATAGAGTTGTGTTATTACTTGTTATTTGTTGTATACGAATTTCCATTCACCTGTTTGCATATTAAACTTGGTACGTGATGTCCCCTTGCAGCCCACTGAGCTTTGGTACCTCCTCCTGTACGTTAAATCAAATAGCTTTCTGTGTCTATTTCGCCTGTTTTCGTTAATATTGTTCTGTCGGCCCAGCGCTTAACAATGGGCGTGGAGATTAAGCAAACCTGTTGTGAAATGTTCTAATAAATGCAATGATGACACGTAGCAACCAATGCTGCCGGTCCTCTTGCGTTGTACAGCACGTGTTAACCAAAACATACCCACTCAATTCACGCATCCAGGCTGCAACGCTGTAGTGTTACGACGCAATAAGAATAATCATTATGTGCTCGGCAATAGGTTTATCTGCGTGATTGATATATTTACTTGAGTGGTAATTACGGGCTAATTCTTCAGTAAATACCTAAAGATAGCATTTAAAATTTTTACTAACTACTCCAAGGCACAAGTAGGTAGATAGATTGAATAAACTGAGTTTCAGGTGGTGAAGTTCGAAACGATTTCATTCTGTTACCCTGTTTCGTATCTACATGAGCTAAGGCGCTTTCCGTGATTAAATATATTGAAAATAACCAGAAACCTACAAAAGAAGAAGTAATAAATTAAAAAGGAAACAGATTCCGATGACGCAAACAAGAAAAAAAGTTAAGCAAGTTTAAACTTGCGCGTGCCGTCAGGTCCAACACCTTGAAGCTTGGTTGCACGCAATAAGAAAGTTGCACATAAACATAATATCCTCCTTGCAAATTCGCTTCAAGAACTTGCCTAAAGAAAACCGCACGATATGATAATGTTGTAAGCTTGATGCAGAGTTATCGTCTCTGCTGTTTATTATGCGGACAGCATGACATTGCATGCGATATTTTTTTTTTCTTCAGGTTAACTGCAAGTACATGGTAAGGATTCGGCGTAGTCATTTTTAATAACACTTTCAGACGCTTTCTACACGATTGTGCACAGCAAGACAGTGCATCAACAGCAAAGGCACTGATGAAAATAACGATATTTAAAATGTGTCGCATACATACTGAAACACTTATTACTGGAACAGTGCTGCAATTTTGAATAACGTGCAGAATGTTTTAGCAAAATGAGTCGGACGGTAGACGGTCGGATGGTTTTACTCGGTGGGAGTATGTTGTATGTAGCGGGTTCACTTCTTTCGTTGTTTTTCGCAATGTCATGCGCCAGACAAGCGGCAGGATAAGTGCTCTTCAAGCTTTTGAAAACACGAAATGGTTTATGCTCTCATATTTTATTTTCCTGTAACGACCTTTCGCATGGAGTCCACATTCTGAAAAGTCGACAAAACTCACTAAAGAATAGAAAATTCCTAATTTTTTCTGGAGCTGTACACTTTCTATGGTTCTGATGAGGGAAGAAATGTGGTGAAAGCAAGTTTTCAATCAACAGGATAAAGTGGCATCTGAAAGGGTTAATGAGACGGTTGGGGAAATCAAGACCTATAGCCTGAATCAACAAAACAGTATATGCATCCAGGTCTCGCGGTAAGTTAATAGGTATTCTGAATTTTAGTGCAGCGTCTACTGCATACAAAATTGTTCTTTTCGCTGCATCGTCGAGCAATGTTGTTAAGGCAAGCTCGCGTAATGTTTTTTAAAGATGCGCCTTACGTCACGACCGAACACAGCAATAGTGCACGCGTCCCCACGTTCATGATTGCATTCTCCCGTTTCGTGATCCTGACCGTCACCAGCTAGAAAAGCAATTGTGGCTAAAGGTACGCACTTAAATATATAGCGTCCACGATATGCCGCCCGGTGGACCCGTTTCGTGACGAAAACAATGATGTCATCTTGTGAACTCTTAACCTGGACGTTGTACAGAAGCTCCTGCGCTGGCTTCGTGTCGCCCGAGCAGACTACCTAATTCTCAGGCCGGGTACATGTCTCTTCGGGCAATGGAACTTCGTTCCTTCCAAACGGCACATAGCTCCCTTATTGAATCCTGAGACTTGCACCAGTTCTCATATGTTTGCCTTCTTCCAAGGAATCCGTCGGAGTTCTACGGATTTTTGATAAGAAAACAAAAGGTATAGGACACTGATCCAATTTGCTGCAGTTCTCAGAAAGTTGTCTATAGACGCTATAGGTTCGAGATATTGAAGGGATGCGCGAATATTCAAAACTTTGAATAGGAATAAAATAGTCTTTGCTATTCGAATCATGCTCGTATGGAGCCGCGGTTAATGCGTAGAGGCGTGCACCACTTGTTGAGCAAACGCCTGTAGTAGCTAACGTATATACTCTAGAAGTTTGAGCTATCATAAGGATGCATATCCTTTAGGTGGTTTACGAACTTATTTTTGTCGGAGAAATTTCGCCATAATGTCAAGCTCCTTATTTGAGCGGAAGTCCAGTTCTGAATGGCACTGCATGCATCAAGTGATATACAAATCACCCCTCCCCACCCCTCCCACGTTTTTCTTTATTTCTTTTTTTTGGGGGGCAGGGTTGGGAGGCGAGCGGGGGGAGGGGGGCAGACGGACTCCTAACAAACCTGATATTTGACTTTGATCGGAAACCTATAAATATCCAGTACTTCATTCGATATTGGAAGGTGGTTTTTCTTAATATTCGTGATAAATTCTTAAGTTTTCCCGTTCCATATTGCCACATTGTGCTCTTGCCGACCGTACTCCACCACTTCGGTGGAAATGAACTGTACTCCCAACCGCTTTGGCAATTTTGTAAGGAAGGTACGGAAGTAGCCGCCAAAGAATCGTGGAACGTGTAAGGGTTTGGCAGGCCACATTGCGGTGTTCGGGCCACGTTTTCGACGCCCCTGTTTATGCATCTCCATGGTCTCTGTAGGACATGGATGCGGTTGCCATGTAACTTTTGCAGATATCATGTTACTTTTTCCCTTTTCTTTAATCAAAAAGAGTATGTATGTGCAAACCGCTTGCCGCACGATATTTCGTCACACCACCTTCGCTGATCCCTGGGCTTGTGCATTAGTTTCTGTTCGAACCCTTATAAAGTTCTTCTCACTACCGTTCTTGTTTATGAGTATTATGTACCGTGCAAAACTGTATACATCATGCTTCCATGCTCTTTTTCTTTTCTCTTGTGAATTGCGCTCTAAATGCGGGATGTGTTACTGGTATACATTCCATAGTGCTTAACATTAAGATTTTATTCGGTATATAAGTATTCGTGAAAATATGTCTTTTACTTCGTATAAGGGCTCCATCCTAAATAAATAATGACATTTACGTATCTTGCAATTCCGGCTACTCAACGTTTCGGGAAAGAGCATGCGTAGTCAAATAATAAGAATCAGAAGAAGAAGCAGGAAGCAAAACTAAACGAAACGAAATGCAAGTATCGCTACCCTCCCCAGAATAAAGGAGAAATGGGAAAGGTAAGGACGATGAAAATAATTTAGCTTGTGGCCTAAATTTCCACTTGCTTTCAGGTGGAGGTGAAATATCTACGAGCTTTTTTTTTATGCGCGAATGTACACAAGGTGCCTCACATAACTAAGAGCACAAATTAATGTTTTTTTTTCTTTTTCCTTTCTTTGTTTTTTTTTTTTTTTTTGCTGCTGGTGCTGCAGTGCAAACAATAAGGTTGTGATTACCACGACTACAGCGCTGCTGCGAGCTCTACCGGAAAGGGAACAAATGCTGAAGAACGGTAAGGAAGGTGGCGCAGGCTCCTATAATATATAATCTATAGGGTGTCCCAGCTAACGTTAGCCAAGCAGTACAACAACAAAAAGAAAAAAAGAAGGATTTAAAAAAGCAAGATGCATGATACAATTTTAAGGCCTACGGTGTTCGGTTGTCAGAGCGCTGGCAACCGAACAACGTAAGCGTTATAATTGTATATTGCACTGTGTTTTCTAAATCTTTCTTTTTTTTTTCGTTGAACAGCTTGGCTAATGTTAGCTGGGACACACGATATAAGAAACAATATTCAACAGGCCTTCGCGAAGCTATGGAACGAAATGTTCCGTAACAAATGATCATATAAGAAGTCCTATAGCGTATACTGTTAAATTTGAATTACGTGCTGTTAGAAATTTAGTAGCCCATTCATCTGTTTATTTAAGCACTGTTACGTAAGGGGAAAACTAGGACTCGTGTTGTATGTACATATCCTCTATCCGTCCCACGTGTGGCGCGCTATAGTTTAGTCCTTTTGATTACGTACCAACTAGGATAAATGCCTACATTTGTGGAAGAAAAAATGTATACCTGCAAGAATTAGGTGGTCTTGTATACCCTTCACATACACCCCCAGAGCTGACTCAATGTGACCGAGGTTAAAGGGGCGTCCCGCGTACGCCGTCCAGACCCTGAGCGGCACTTGTTTATGCCCCAGTTAGGTTGACAGATTCAGTGACAGTTCGAGGGAGTGCACTTCGCCTCCCTGAGTGTCACTTTGGCGGCTGCGTGCTATAGACGGGAAAACGAAGTGTCATTTGGGATTGACAATGATAACAATGACGACATATGGAGCTATAAGGCTCGATATAGTTCTCTGCGTTTAGAGTTTTAGAAATGGTTACTCTTCTATTACGAAAGAGATTCTTATTTATGCGAACGCTTGCAATAAGAAATATAAACATTATAAACTAATCATTAACGTGTATATATTCGCCTTGAGCAAATGCAAGGATGGAACATATGTCAAAAATAATGCTAACAGTAAAAAATGCGGAGTCCGTCGACAGACTGACGGAAGCCGAAAATGAACGTTTCACGCTTGTTTTGGCTTCACTAATGTCACGGGGATACTCCTAACATTTGGATCACACACAAAAAAGAAAAAAAAGTGATGGTAAAATTAATCATGACTTTGAATGGACGTACTTCTTAATTCTTCTTGAAGTACTGCTATCGGGGCTATACCACACTTCAGCGGAGCAAAGTGAGTTCATTGAACACACTCGCTGGCAGATGCGCCGTCCACAGCAAGTGTCAATAAACCTTTCCGTCCGACAGCCTACGAATGACACTAACGGCGAAGTGTACTCTCTCAAAGTGTCATTAAATTTGCCTGTCTGACTGGGTTATAACACTCCAAGGGCTAATCTCGCACACACACATACAGAAACACCCGTAAAACATGGACGACAGCATATGGCCACCGCGGTAGCCTGATTGGTGAAGCACCGCTCGCATAACGCCGAGGTCACGGGTTCGGCTCCCGCCTGTGGCAGGCTATACTTCCGTCCACTTTCATTTTCGCTTGCCTCATTGTTCCTACAAATGAACTAAACGAAACAGATAACTTTCCGTTTGAAATTTCATCTAGCTTCCTCGTCTGTTAGTTCCTACGAGTAACTAACATAAAATTGGGGAAGGGGGGGGGGGGGGGGGTGCTGTTAGCGTTTTGGAACTGCACCGTTGTTATGAGGGCCACGTGGCAGCGAACCGAACCCGCGACCTGGCGCTCAGCAGCAGAATCCCGTAGCCACGAAGCGACCATTGTGGGTGTACAAAAAATTTAGAATGAAATGTCAGTTGCCTCAGAAATATCTTCGTGAATGTCAGTATTTCGCTAGTTTCAGAATATGTTCAGATGCACATAGTTTGGAAAGGCATCGTCTTTCAAAAGCAGATATATTTTAACGTCTTGATATTGTTTGCCTTAACTTTTTGTACTTAAACTACCCTGACTACACCAAACGACCTTTTGTTTGAATCGATTGAGTTCATTTATTTTTCATTTACGGAACACATGGGAGCTATAAGGTTTAAGATGCTTATGTTTAGGTGCAATAGGCCTTCAGGCACCAGGGAAGCGCATTCATTCGCACCATGAAATCATCTGTACATGACTTCATGTAGGCACTGACAAGAACAAATTTGTTCATAATTGTCAGAGCTGGGTGTGTGATGGAATAGAAAACTTTATTTCGTCCCATAGCAGATGATGACGGTCCGTGCCAGATGACCATCAGCCCATGGCTGACGGCGACCTGGCTGGCCCACTCGGCCTGGACTTGCGTGTCCAGATCGGAGCTGGAATATTAACTGAACATAATAATGGCCACGTGATAAACAATGATGATAAGAATGCCAGAATGCCACGTGATAAAACGCGCGGTATAAGTGTGTGTCAAGAGATATAAAATTTTTTAGGAAAGTAACAGCTTAAACCCTGTAAAGCCGGTTGAAGATAACTCAATATCTTTAATTCCACTAATACATTACATAAGATTGCAATTTGGTAGCGTCTACACTGGACATACATGTGGTAAGTGTTGGGCAACATTTGAAGGTAACCAGAAATAATCTTGACCGTATTGTTTGCTTAATATTGAGGAACTTCGTAATATCTGTGTGATGATACGACGGAGATCTGCAGAATTGGTATTTGAAATGGTAGCATATTATTTTCGCTAATTAAATTAATATCGCTTTAAGAGCTTATGTTCAGACATACCCAACTCCTAGTAGGTTTTTAGCTTGGCCTTTGTTATCTCATTTTTAACAAACTGGTGGTTTGGGAATCTGAAATATATTTTTCAGCTAACACCCGTATATGTCTAAAGTTTTTCTTTTGCGTGATCATTCCGCGTAATGTTTCGCATATCTGGAGTACAGTACGAATCAACTATGTTCATTGTGGCTAACTTCAGATGAACCTTTCGTTAAGATTACCTACCTTTTAACCTCTTCGGTTACTTACATGAAAACTTGGTTAACCTCTCTGCCTTTCACCTCTTGTTTTCCTTCCTTCTTTCCTACATGAAAACTGCTGATAAGCCCACTGTTATAGCGAAGAAAGGAATTACTGCCACTGTCCTTATCATGACACGCTCCGCGTTTTTCATTGCTAATATAGCAGATGTTCTCTCTGTGAATCGGTAAAAGGAAGACGTTGCAGAGTGATTGTGCTGCTTCGTTCGTCTCCCTGTAGTTTTTCTGTTTATGTGCCTCACGCTGCTTGTCCTCTTGCACAGTGAACTTCTGAGTGTCGGACATGATTACAGCAACAGGTCCGGCGCCCCCGGGACCGCATCCTATCAAGTCTCCCGAGATTCAAGCCGGTATTACGCCAAACCGACAACTGCAGATGCAAGCGGCTGTAACCAACCTCAAGATACCCTCTAGTGCTATATTGCAGCCTGGAACAGCCACAGGCCACCACTATACTCCGTCCTCTGTGAATTTATCGCTTCCGCGTGGCCAAGGTCCTCCCACTGAGACCATCTCCTGCTTCGATGTCAGCCTGCCTGAAGGTCAGGATTATTTTTCTGATATGCCAGAATCCTCTGCTACTGTTAGCTACACGGACGCTACCGCGAATTCTTCCGACAGCTCGGAAAAACACACTGAAATATCGCCCCCAAAACGCTGCTTCGGATTGAAAGGATCGCTCATGACAGTTAACTGTCTGCTAGTTGAAAACTCACCTAAGCCGAACTTGACCATCATATTTAAGCCAAAAAATCCGGTACACGTTATCACACGCTTTAATCCACTCACACTGAAGACAGCTTCTAAAGCAGTAACTCCAGATGGAATATTGCAAGTACGACCAAATGAGCGTTTGAACCTCCTGGCTGTCGATACACGCAATGCAGAAGCTTCGGAACGTCTTCTGAAAATCTCAAGCATAGCTGAAATACCTATTCAGGCCTACGTGCCACGGCCGAGCATTTGTGGAGTATAGCGTCATCAAGGGAGTTCCTGCAGACCTCGATCAAGCGGATATCTTTTATGGTTGTTATTCAAAGAGCGCCTGACAAGTCTGTACGTCGACTGGGAGCGTCAGAAAACGTCCGTATTGTGTTCGCCACAGAGAGTCCTCCTGAGTACGTCATCTTAGGATACACACGTTACCGAGTATATATATATATATACACATATATATATATATATATATCTACGAGTACATTGACGCTCGGAGACAGTGCTCCAAGTGCCAGGGTTTTGGGCACGTTGCTGGTGCCTGCAGGTTACAAGCACGGTGCCCACGCTGCAGGGGCAACTACGGCCAATCTGGCCGTAGAAATGAAGAGCCACAGTGCCAATCAGCGGGAAAAAACATGAATACACGTCCACTCGCTGCGCTATTTTGTGCAAAGAGAAACATATACATAATTACAAGATGAAAAAAAACAACGTTGAGTACCGATCGGCAAAGGTTGCGGTACGACAGCAACATGAAACTTGAGGCAGTGGCCGATCAAGACGCCTGCAGCCGAGAAATTTACACCTAAAAAGGCAGCAGTTAGAACTGCCAATCTGCCACTAATTGGCGACGAAAATGAGTTCCCGTCTCTATACCAACTCGCCTACCAGCTCCAACTCCTCCTTTGCGAGCTGCTCAGGAGAGCACAGCTGGCCCGTCGGAAAAGACACGGGTCTCAGTGTCCTGGGGTAGTCCGCAAGAGTGCGGCGCTCGACAAGGCTGCGAAATCACAAACTCATTGCTATTTGCGCTTGTCAACGCTGCTCGCAGCTTCCTTGCCCTAATGTCTTCCCCAGTGGAAGGCCATCTTGGCGCTGCTTGGCTTTCTTTCTTCTGGTTTGGCAAAATGGCGCTACCGGCCCAACCATTCGAAGCATTCGAAGCATTCGAACATTCGAAACAAGGCCACCATATTTCAAGGGAACGCGTGCAGCCTCCGCTCTCGTCTCTCCGACTTCAAACAGTTTGTACACAAGCGCCGCTTTCCGGTGATTGCTATCTCAGAGTCCCGTGTGCGCACCGGCATTCGCCTTTCTCGATATACCATCACACTTTCACAGACAGGACCCGATGTCAGCAGTGTTCTCTTGGCTGTTCGCAAGGATTTAACTTTCATTGCTCATGCCATACCAGCCGATGCATCCGACGAGCATGCTGCACTGACAGTGAAATGGCACAATTTTACGTTTACGATGACAGCGGCGTACATGCCACATCAAGATAGATTTGCTGGGGATAGGCTGCAGGACACTATAAATGGAACACCTGGTCCGCGCATTCTAACTGAGGACTTGACGCGCACCACCCAGCCTGGGGTGGTAGGAGGTCTTCAGTCCGCGGTCGACGCCTTACTTACATTGCATATCGAAATAACCTAGCAATTATTAACGACGGGTAGCCAAACTTCTTCAAGAATGACCGATACAGCGCAATCCACGCCACCATATGATCTCCGCGCTCCTCACGTCTACGGCGACCTCGTTCGCAGACATCGAAAGTCATGGCAGTGACCAGGTACCAACCTACATTTCTTTGGGCTGTAGACCAACAACGAAGGGCGGTTCGTTGCACTAACTGGAATGTCTACAACGCTACGATCGAGGAGTCAGACCTGTCTGTATTGACGTACGAGGAGTTTGTTGGTGCGCTAAATCGAGCAAAACAAAGCATCACTAAACATCTGAAACCTCTGAAGCCACCTCGAACACATGTAACGGCTGACGTTGAGTAGGAGAGGCTCCGGGCAATGCACCGTAGAGTTGAGAGATGTGCTCGTAGGACACTGTCTGTAGATGACATGCTCGAAGCTAGGTGAATACAAAGGCATATTTAACTTCACCTGGATAAGCTAGACAGGAGGCTATGGCGGACCTTTTGTTCCAAACTTGACGCCAGAAAACCGCTGTCAAGAATATGGAACATTGTGCGCAGCCTGAAAGCCCCGCTGACTCAACTGCATCCTTTCAGTTCTATTGCACTATCCCGTAACAGCAACGAGTTGGGCGTGACGTAAACTTTCTGCTCCGAGATCACTGCTGAAGCGGCGCTCGCCGCTTTGCTCTGAGCAAGCAGCACAGGGGGTTTCAGCAACAGTGGCCACTATTGAAGCAGAGGAATGTTTTTAGATCACGGAGCTCTTGGTGCGTTGGCGTTGGTGAACAAGGCGTCATCTCCTGGTCCTGCCACGTCAGTTACGCCGAGTTCATACACTTAAGCGACAAGGCAAAAATGTGCCATGCTTATCATATTCAATGCCAGCTGGGAGAGTGGCCGTCTTGAACCTTGCTGGAAACGAGCACCTGTTATCCCTGTCCTCAAGCCTGGTAAGTCTCCAGCAGACAAACTCCTATCGTCCCATTGCTCTTCTCAGTAGCGTGGGAAAGCTTAGGGCGAAGATGGTATTGACGAGCCTGGGCTGGTTGCTGATAAACATTAATATCTTCCCTCCGCAAATGTCAGGGTTCAAAAAGGGCCGCAGCAGCATAGACAACGTGGTCAGCCTTGTCAACTGCGTAAAACTCAACAACTCTGCACGCAACGTCACTGTCGGCGTACTTCTATCAAAGGTGCTTCGATAACGTGACTCACGAGGGTATTTTGCACGCTCTGAAGTCCGTTGGAGTTGGTGGTGGTATGTACGACTGGAACTCAGACTACTTCACTGATAGGTGACACAGCTCCGCACACAGTGTATCGAGGAGTTCCCCAGGGTGGTATTTTAAGCCCGACCTTATTTAAGATCTCTCTTATTGGACTGGAGAAGTGCATTCCCACGTCGGCTGAAATCTTTTTATATGCAGATGACATCTGTATATGGAGCTGTGGTAGCAACGCACGTGTCCCACGAGCAAGATTGCGCAAAGCTATCAATTCTATTGAAAATTTCCTATTTGCATGAGGTCTAACGATGTCACCAGAAAATTGTGCCGTCACTGCTTTCACTAGGCGTGATGCCTCACGCTATACACGTTAAAGGTTGCAGACTCTCCCACTGGGTACGTGTTAAGTCAGAAGTTTCCGCACTCGACAGATTAATGACGTGGACGCCCCATATTCGAATACTGAAAGAAAAAATTGGGCCCTACGCTGAGCATCTTCAGTATGATACCGATCAGCACTGGGGGCTGCTCCGAAAATTCAGTTCTACTCATGTATACGGCTCTCTGTGAAGGTCTTCTGCAATACAGCCTTCCTGCGTTACAGGACATTTCCCAAACGAACATAATAACACTCACATGTGCGCAAGCAAAATTCCTGAGGGTGTACCTTGGCATACCGAAAACACATCAAGTGTAGGAACCCTTGCAGAAAGCAGACGCCTGTCGGTTCCAGTGCTTCCGCAGCACGCGTTTCTTCGAGTACACATGCGCGTTGTCGCCAGAGTGCCTGGTAATCCACTTGCTTCGGACAGCGGTCCTGTGTTGCGGAGCTTGCGCCCGCTGAACTATCACATCCATTCTACACCGACGGAACCACCGTGTAAAATTCCTTCGTGGTCCATTGTCACTTTCATGCCTGGGTTCAAGAACAAGATAAATAAATACTCATGGTCCAGCGCTGACACATTTTGCTCTAGAGCACGTTAACACCAGCTACAGGGCTCACTGTCATATTCATATATACTGACCGCTCCGTTACGCTCGCATTATCTGCTATTGGTGTGTGGATTCCGTCTGCGAGTGTTGCCATCTCTGCCACTCTCAGGCACCGCACTTCAGCTACAGTCGCTGAACTAGCTGCACAGAGGACAGCTTTTATTTACATCATAGAGTAGACAACTGAGCCTTGGGTCATCTTCACCGACTCAAGAGCGGCCCTGCAGTCCCTAAAGTCGCCACGCTTGCAGGAACAACTCGTGATGGACATCAGACGCCTGTGCAATACAGCCTTCGAACTGCATTTCAGCGTTGTTTGCTGCAGTGGTTACCAGCCCATTGCAGAATACAAGGCAACGCCCAGGCTGACCATGCTACCAAAGCTGGACATGACACTTCGATAGAAATGGTCCAGATACCTTTCTCGAGAAAAGACGTGGCGACACGCTTGGCGTCGCCAGTGATTCCTCTGGACAGATGCCAGTTACCAATGTGGACCCCTATATAAAATAGATCCATCGTGCGACTTTCACATGCAGCGAGACCTCAACAGACAAGACCACGCATGCCTTCACCGCATAAGACTCAACGTGACTTACACAAACTGCTTCAGGCGTAAGATTCAACTCACGGACTCACCAGTATGCTTGCTCTGAATGTAACGTCTGAAGAGCTGCGACACGCTCTGTGCGACTGCTACCGCTGTGTCCATGGTAAAGCACCACTTGTGCGTTACGCGCCACAAAGGCGCTGCTTACCTTCTTGCGGCCCACGAAGCTTAACGAAACCTTGTAAATATCTCCATAGTGTGTGTGCGTGTGTGCGACTGTACGTGCTGTGAAGTGTTTCTCGCAGTGTGTGTCTTAATCGTCACCCAGAACCTGAAGCAGCAAGTCAGGCGAACAGCCAGGCTAACATCTAAAGCATGCCATTAAAGTCTCTCTCTCTCCCTAACTCTATCTATCTATCTATCTATCTATCTATCTATCTATCTATCTATCTATCTATCTATCTATCTATCTATCTATCTATCTATCTATCTATCTATCTATCTATATCTATCTATATCTATCTATCTATCTATCTATCTATCTATCTATCTATCTATCTATCTATCTATCTATCTATCTATCTATCTATCTATCTGTGAATCACTAACTCTACGTAGATTCATTTGCGACTGCAATTTGGGAGGCGATCAAATCCCGACCGAGGCGGCAGCATTTCGATGGGGGCGAAATGCGAAAACACCCGTGTACTTAGATTTAGGTGCACGTTAAATAACCCCAGGTGGTCAAAATTTCCGGAGACCTCCACTACAGCGTGCCTCATAATCAGAAAGTGGTTTTGGCACGTAAAACCCCATAATTTCATTTTTAATTTGGGGGGTTACTGGACGGGAATCGCGCTAAGGTAACTAACGCAAGACTGTGCCTGCTTGCGTCTGGTGAAACATTGTTACGTTGTTGCATAACTGCCACGCTGTGTTATAGATGTGATCACCTTTCAATTGTTTCTGACTACATGGCTATTCACTTGACCAGGTGTATAGTCCCGAGCGGCATTACATATATATCAAACAACATACATAAGCCTGCCTTTTATCAAATCGATTTCCCTTCAGCCTTTCGTGTACTAGAGTCCTTTGATAAAGAAACGTTATCAAAAGAAGAAAATAAACTTGATTAAATAGAATGGTCTGGCAGTTTTGGTTGTGGTAGCCTCAAGTAGTGGCTCGAAGTCATTGGACTCGGGCGGCATCTTCGGCTTGCCGGAGGGTCGAGGCTCTGATTTTACTTTGTTTAGAAATGAGAAAATCTTCTTTGCTCTTTCAATATGTACAAATGTCATCTTTCCCTTTGTTTTCTTTAAATATTGCTGTATTATACGATTCGGAAATTTTCTCTCTGAGTATCCCTGGAAGCCACTGATCTAGAACCAGCCATAGCATGCACAACTTTGGGTCAGTCATTAATTTCGTGTTGAAAGTTGTCCTTCCGGTTCGCTTTTCCCAATATACTTATGGACATTGAACAGCTTACTCATAGTGTAATTTTTAATCCTGACAGTGTTAGTGGTTTCACAGGTGAGTTAAGCGCGCAATAACGTTTGTATAATGCTCAATTATTTTCGACTATTTCTGTTACAGTACTATTTTCCTGTACCTGTAGTCGCCCATTATTAATTTGTCTTGTTTGGATGATAGTTACGTATGGTGAGATATATACTCATTGCGACACGTTATTTAATAATCTGTATTTCTTATCTATAGCTCTTTAATCAACTTATTTTCCAAAATTTGGTCTGTCGTCGCCTTGCCTGCAAGGGCATGCTGAAGGCTCACAGTGTTGCTCGTCGCATCCCAATTCTGTGATGGAATTCACCGGGTTTCACCAACTCACACTTGAACTCTCTCGGCCCTAACTTGCGACTTCGCCTGCCACCTGAACTCTACCACCGCGAAACAACTTTACTGTGTCACGTGTGGTTGGACGTCGCATTTACAAATTCCTATTCATTCCTAATAGTAATTACCAACAGTGCGGCGTGCAATTTGTGCGGATGCGATGAGACTCTCGTTGTGAAATCGGCAAGTCCCAAGTTCCGCGAGGTTGCAACCTCACCACTGCCTGCCACTGTCGTGAATTTCGAGGGTCCGTGCGGCCAACGAAGGTGCCATGGATGGTACCGTGTCAGGTGCTGGGAGAAAGAAGCGTTCCGAGCCACGTTGAAGAGAATGAAAAAGGATTATATATATACATATATATAAAAAAAGAAAAACGTATATGGGTCAGTTTTACAATGCGGCTCCAACTACCGGAGCAAACTGCATGCTAGCGTCTTTGAATGTCCAAGCGTTGCCTTTTTTCACAGCCGTACGGATCTGCTTTTTATGCTATTTTATTCCCTCGTTGAGGCAATTCACTGGCCAATCACAAACGCCGAATCGTTCGCCACCTATATCACCACGCACTGGTCTCCGACGTGGTGCACCTGTCTCCAACGTAGCACAATAGGAGGCAACCACGCTTTTACCCGGGAGTTCACGCCGATGACCTTGTCATCAATCAATGACCTCTTCGTGAAGGTCATTAGAGGCATCGTTGCTGTCTTCAAACGAAGTGAATGATGAGGTGTGAACATCAACCGTGACAACTGCATGCCGCTGGTGGGGCATCCCCCCGCTCTGAACGGCCACCAGGCATACAAACGCTCTAGAGCGCCTTACTGGCTATCGTTTGAAGTTCAACGACGTACTCTAAAAGCTAAACTCAGCCTGCTAGATAATAGAGTGCTCTAGGAGGAAAAGTTTCTGGGACCATGACCAATGCATTCTTGCATGCGAAAAGCACACAAAAGCTTTTCTGCACTTCTTGAAGGTTACTGGATTGTACAATGTACATGTACGAGCGCATGTGACAGTGGCAATTCCTCTGCGACTCACTATGTGAATGACTGACTCTTCATTATATTTCTTCTCCTTCCCCTCCCCAAGTGTAGAGTAGCCAACCGTGCACATTCATGGTTAACCTCCATACCTTTCCCTTTTCGTTGCTCTCTCTCACTCTCTCTTTCTCTGTCTCACAGTGTTGCTAAATAATGTTACTTACTGGTCATTTGCTGTATCCACTGTCGAAACTGCTCGACAATTAAGCCAAACTTATTACTGAAAAATAGTGAAATGACTAATGTGAGTTCGTGTGTGCATATATATATATATATATATATATATATATATAGAGAGAGAGAGAGAGAGAGAGAAAACAAGCAGGGCATAGTGCACAATTTTAACTCGACATTGCCACTCTTAAAGGTAGGAAAACATAAATTGATGAAGATTAAATAAAAACGAAAGCGTGCGCTTTTGCAGGGCAGTTTTACGGTTCAGTCACACCTATAACCGTTGCTTAAACATATTCTCAAGGCGCATAGAGAGAAAGGGAAGAGTGACGCGGTGGGGCAGAACCGTCCGTTCTGTGCCCCAACCTTGCCTTTCCTCACACAGAACCACTTTTGTCTGTAACTAGTAAGAAGCTAACCACAGCACGACGATAGCGTAGGTACTGATTATTACAATAGTCGACATGCTGCGCGAAGGAGGTGAAAAATGGACTGAATCACAACTTCGCCACTCAACGAAGTATGGTGAAAGCCACTCGTGTAAACATGAGACGCGATACCTTTGCGGGTTCACACCTTCGAGTTGAAGTGTTCGAAGGAATCCGAGCTATAGAGCGCAGGGGGTATTCAGGCAGAGAGAATAACTGCCCTCTCTCCACAGAGCGAGAAAAAGAAAGCTCGCTGCCTCCGGCGAGCACCAGAGTCGCTTGCGCCCGCAGCGCTGCTCCGCGGCCGAGTGGAGTTGCCAAACTTGTTGCCCGCGCGCGCCGCTCCGGCGGCCGCCGCTCGGCCGAGCGCCCTCCCACGAGCCCTCCTCCCCCGTGCGGCGCCCCCTCCACCGCCCGCCCCTTTCCCCAACAAACACTCCGGTCGCCGGCGGCAGCGCTATAGTCGGCAAGTTTGGCGCGTCCGCCCTGCCACGTGAGAGAGCGCCCACTCGATCGCGACTGCTCGCGCGGGCCGCATCGGTCCGCCCGTGCTTGGATTATACAACCCGTGCGTGTTTTGTGGACGCGCCGCCGCTGTCGACTCAGTGCGTGGTGAAACTCGCCGACCGAATCCGCGCCGCGTGGCCACCGTCGTGCACCGGACAGCTAGGCGACCGGCGTTCTCCGGAGAGTCCGTCGCATGTGCGTGGACCGGCAGCGGGCAACGCGATCGCCATCCATCATCGTCGCCGCCGCCGCCGACGCCGGAGCGCCGCCGGGTTCAGCGCCGCGCGCGCCGCCTCCGTCATTGGATGGCGTCCGTCACGTGATATGCTAATCTCCGGCGGCGGGGCGGAGCCATGGCGCTGCTCGGCGACGAGACCGAAGCAAAACTATCTCCATCATCCAATTCAGCCGGCAAAAATTAATGACCATGAGTTCGTTTTTGATGAACTCGCCGTCCTACGTGGACCCCAAGTTTCCGCCGCCCGAGGAGTACTCGCAGGGCAACTACATACCGAGCCATGGGGCCGGTGACTACTACGCGGGCGCCCCGCCGCACCACCACCACCACGCGGCCGCGCACCCGTACGCCTCGTTCGGAGGCGCGGCGGCCCCGCCGTACGGTGCCGAGAACGGCGGCTACGTGTCCAGCGCCTCGCCGCACTACTACCAGCACTCATGTTCCATGACACAGACCACGCTGAGCCCGCTGTCGCGGCCCAGCGTAGCTACGCTCGACCATGCCGGCGCGGGCGGCGGACACAGCCCGCCGTACTCGGGGCCTCCCGCGCCGCTGCAGCGGTCGCCGTCGCCCCCGCCGCCGGCGTCCATGCTCAGGCCTTCGCCGCAATCGCCGCACGTCGGGGCAGCGCCACCGATGCACAGCCCCGGGGCCACCGCCACGGCGCCGACTTCGGTAGCCGGCGGCGACTGCAATCAGGCCGGACAGCCCGTCATCTATCCCTGGATGAAGAAGGCGCACGTCAACGCAGGTGAGGAGTCAGTCACCACAGCATGCGCCGTCGTATACACAACGCAACACGTGCGACGTGAAACGCGGCGGAGTTTTAGTTTCTGCTAGTGCCATCCAAGTGCGCGACATTTAACACCCGGGGCAACTGTCATATATATCGTACGCGCAAATTATGTTTGCTAACCTTCACGTGACACGCGCCGTCGAGTGCGAAATGTGATCTTAGAGAAAGCGAAACTGCTATGGCCACCGTGCTTCACTTTGTACCGAACGTGTTTCTCTTTTGGATGCGCGTCGGCTGAACACGGGAGAAATGTTATGCATTACCAGATATCGGGAAATGATTGACGAAGCTCACAAAACATATAGTAGCCGTGTAAGTTCACCAAACCAGCGCAGTTACTCGTTGTGAGTCGCGCACAAAATATACTGCGTCTTTCGTACGCCACTTAGACGAAGGATGTATGTAGCCTGTAAATTTACTGAGAGCAATTTGTTCAACTTTCCATGCTGACACCGCGAGCGCGTACTCTGGGCAAACAGTTGTGTCACATAGTTTATTAGATGTCCCGCTGTCCGTGCTGCTACACGCCTGCAGAAGTGCGTTATGGACGTCTGCCGACTGCGTTGTAATCGCGACAACATGAGTGTTTCTGAAAGCGCGCGGTAATTTACAAGTAAAGGAGAAAGTTGTATTAAAATATCTGTCACGCTGCCCTTGTTACCGAGAACAATATATTCAACAGGAAGATGTCATTCAGTAAATACACAACATACAGGAATTTTCAGATAATCGTATTTCAGCGCGCAGAACGCGTAAGATAGACTTTTCATTGTTTACAAATTTTGCAATTCCAAAAGCAATCGGCACTGTCCCGAATGAGCCAGCTAAATAGGGTAAACATTATATGGTGTAGCGACGAAAAAAAAGAAAGAAAAAAGGCTGAAACGGATTACTATCGTAGAGGACAGCGCAATTTTGTCGCGAATGCAGACGTAGGCATGTTACCGCTAAACATGTATGCGATCGTACTGCTTTGATAATTCCTTTTTTACAAATGGGATCGGGCAAATCATTTTCGCACCGCGAAGCCGTAACGTATACATATTGTTGCTCTCGCCGGTACCTATAGACTGCTGTTGTAGAAATTCATAGTATATTCATTTCATTGCCACATAGCTCCGGCTACGACATCAGCCAGCTCACGTGCGTTTCACCATTAAGCCAGGGTCGTGAGCCCCCTAATCGAGCATCAAATGTCCCGTGTAATCACCGGAGGAAAAGCGAAGGCTTTTGTGTGAACAATCACACGCCTGCTTTGCAGCTGAACAACCTGCAACGCGCTGCTGATTTTACACTTACGCAAAAAAACCACGAATTTAGTTTTCGTAGATTTTATGCCTTGGTCTGAATTTAGCACATTTACTTCTTGAAACATTATAAATTTAAAGTACGTATTAGCCTATATAGACATTTACGATAGAAAAAAAGAGGGGACGTGTGTGATTAGCGCTTTCTTCTTTTATGAACCAAATAGGAGCGAAATAGTGATGCTACTGAATTAAACGCTAATTAAGTAGTTTTCGAATACTGTCTCCGCGGCGTCTACGTTATGCCGAGAATGCTGTAATTGAAAGAAAGGACGCTTGCATTACTTGGAACGACAAACCAGCGGACGAACGCAGCTCAATTCTGTTTGTACACAAGGCCGATAGATATACTAACCGTCTAAATCATAACTTTGGCTACGCAATTAAGACGTCTCGTACACCCGAGTTAAGTAGAAAAAACATGTTTCAGCAAGGAAGCCTGCGGAAATGAAGTATTATAAATGAAAGAAGTGCGGAGACAGTGGATTTCATGTCAAATGAAGAAGTAGTCGAGAAATCAGTCGTCTTTCTGATTCCATATGTCTTTATAAAAGAAGACACTTGAGCATGACGTCGTTTCGCAAGCTTTGGAAATTTGCCTGCTTATAGAACGTATGTTAGCAATACCAGTGCATGCATATTTGCTGACTATACTAGAGATGGGTATTAAACATTAATGATGCCCGAACCTATAGAAAAAAGAATTGCATCGAGAACGGGAGATGTAATTACGTAAGAAAAAATTCCTTGGACATAATAAGCAAAATCACGTGATAAGAGTGTGCACAAAATCTGAAGAGCCGTAAACAGTGTGAGAAAAGGCAGTTTTCTACGATTACAAAAAAAAGGGGGGGAGGGGGGGGGGAATGGTAGGATAAGAATACGCGTATATGCAGTAAATAATAACGATGATAGTTGTGTAGAACAGTGCTAAAGCTATATGCATCTGGTATTAGAGTGACGTAGGCAGGATGACGGTTCCAAATTATACTTGCACGCCATCAAACTATCAAAGGAGTTGCGCACTTTTTTGTAAACCAAAGGAAAAATATTGCTGCACACTTATTTATGAACATAAGAAAAAACATTTCACGTTTTGAAGTTGCTGATACTCTGAAAACGCAGGAGTTGCGAGCGGGATTACCAATGTTTCGACACCTTCAGGTAATTAATAACTAGGTGATGCTAAAAGAGAACAAAGACGGAAATTCGTGCAATCGAGACAAATCAATTTCAGTTACAGGCCTTGATGTTAGGTTGGTATGTGGCCTAGCCGCCCCAACCACAAAGACAATTCTGCGTTGAAAAGTTTTCTCAGCAACCCGTGCTAGGATTCCATGTTTTCCATACATGCTGAATGTTACGATGAACCGCGGTTGCTCTTCATTGCTCCGCGGCATCAAATTTTATGGTACTTACAATCAGCAAAGGTCATTTAGTGTCTGGTGTGACAACGGATTAAGTAACACAGTGGTTACTGGCCTCTTAAATTAACAAGAAAACGATTACCACGCTCACTCATGAAACCAGCGTGTTTAGAAAAAGAAAAATGACGACGAGCTACTAAGAGAAGTTTATTGGTAATCTAGTAAGAACACTGCATGTAAAAACACTGCAGGTAACTGTTACTTGGAAAACCATGCACATGGCATTTAGAAGTAGCTCTCGGTCGCTGACCATCCCAACTCAACTATACAAAGAACGAGAAAGTAGATGTTTGCAAGCCAATGCCAGGTGATGTTTGATTGGTGGGGTCATACGAAAAGCGACGATAGTCTGCAGGTCAAGTTAGAGTTTACGTTCTCTGCCTCAGCAAAATGGTTGGGTTTTTCGCTCTTTCCTCTCTCCTGCGAGTTTTCAGAGCTGGAGTGGCTGCACACTATACGTGTAAGTGTATATTTAGCGTCGACCATTGTTACGATTCGAAAAGGATGGATTAATTATTTTTCATCGAATTTGCTTTTCAATTTTCTCCGTCTCAATGCGAAATGTCGTGAAAGTACTGAAAGTGCTTAAAAAAATATATTTAAAGCTTTTATGGATAAGCGTCATTCGTTTTGGGAAATAACGGAAATATTTTGACATCTGTTGCATTACGACCCGCCACGGCTTCTCCGGACACCTGAAAGTAAGCTGGCGTAGAGGGCATACGTTAAGCATGTTGCATTGCCTGTTTACTCTATACTTATTCAGCAGCATTCCTCTCTTTTTTTTTTTTTTAATTCAATCTCTTTCCTTATTTGTCCCAATCACCTTCCTACTTCTAATAATTTAACGCTTCATTGCGTACAAATAGACGCGAAATACCGCAAGAATTCCTAGCTAACCGTTGGACCGATCATTATCTTTCTTCAATACAAGCATCATCACTCACTCGCTTCAATGAACCCGCAAAATTTCGCAAGCGCGTTGGTAAAATGTACACCGTAGTTCAGTATAAATTGGCAGCTTATCGCGACAGTGATTGTACTTTTCCCTATACCTAAACGAAAAGAAAAAGAAACCGCAAAGGAACACTGATTAAAAATATTGAGCCAGGAAAAAGCTATGTTATGACACAGGAAAAAGCTATGTTATGACACACAATCGGCATATTATAACACATTAGCCGGAATCATTGCTTTCGGCGCGATCATTAACCATAATGTTGAAAGGGCATGGGAATGTGTGCAGGGCTAACGCCATTCATTTTGTTTTTACTGTAACGAGGTAACATCAGCGCCGGATACCGATCCCCATTAACATCATCACTCATACTGTGGAGAGTGAATTTCGTTGAACTTGGCTAGCTTTCACATGCACATGCATGTGCGCTCAACGTATTCCCTTCATGACGTCCAGAAATCGCTTCCTACCGGTTTTGGAAAGTACACTGTATCTAGCTTCAGTTATTGAATAAGTTATACCATACATACATTTACAGCCAATAAACATGTTAAGGGGAGTTTCGCAACCGTTTTCGTACGGCAAAGAACGGCATGCGTATCGTAATATCAATCAGCAACGCCGCTTTCGTCGGAGTCCCTGACTGTCGCGTTTAGACATAGTTATCAACGGTTGCAAAATAAAAGTTGCCTTGAGCGCGCCTCACACGGATAGTTGGCAGCCTTCGTCGCGCGTTTATTATTAATATTATTGTCATTTTAAAGCCAGTAATCCGCATTTTTATTTCTCATGTTTGTCGTGTTTTTGCCGTTCCCACGCTGGAAGTACGCCAGGAGTTTTGTGTGGCAGCGGTGGTGAAGTGCTGCAGTAACACAGTGCGCGTGTGAGCCCCGAAACGGCCGCATAAAATTAAATTATGGGGTTTTACGTGCCAAAACCACTTTATGATTATGAGGCACGCCGTACAGTGGAGGACTCCGGAAATTTCGACCACTTGGGGTTCTTTAACGTGCGCCTAAATCTAAGTACACGGGTGTTTTCGCATTTCGCCCCCATCGAAATGCGGCCGTCGTGGCCGGGATTCGATCCCGTGACCTCGTGCTCAGCAGCCCAACACCATAGCCACTGAGCCACCACGGCGGGTAAACGGCCGCATAAGCAGGGCTACAGTGACAGCGCGCAGCGGCGTTGGTGACAATCTACTTATGAAGTTGCGAATGAGTACGCTGTCTAACTGAAACACAGTTTGCATAGATGCGCCCACCAGTTGAAATCAGCCTTTGTGTCACTGGTTTCAAGGTGAAACCTGATTGTCTAGGGCAATATTGTTAGGCAATCTTGAATCACTGCTCGGTCATAGCTAATATTTTTGCTTGAAACAACTAGCTTTTCGGTTGCCATTGACCTAGAGTTTTCATTAGCAGAACAGAATGATAAGCTGTTGGTGGATTCCAGCAGGATTTCAGCGATATCGCTTTCAGTGCACACTTATTGGCTCATTGAGCAAAACCGGATCAGCTGATTGGCTGGTCGAGCACCATGTCACGCGAGGGCAATAGTATCGCCGAGAGTGATCGTCCGAGAATACGTCTCCAGGTGCACTGCGCATTTTGTAGGAGGGGCTTGTTTGTAATTTTTAGGTTGTTACCGACTATAAGAACATCCGCGAATAGGCCTTTATATGTACTCCGTTTCGTACATAGCATACATCGCTATACTTCTCTCACTGCTCGCGTCCGCGAGCAAGAAAATTGTATGTTATAAAAAAGACATTAGGTGCGCGTAACGTGATTCACTGTAAAATTAAGTCTCGCGCTTTTATATCGCACAATACGACGTGCTTACTACATGAAAGGCGTCGAAGTTTCGGTGTGTATTGAAACCAAACGAGCGGAGTGACACGTTTCTCCAACCAGCGGCCACAGCGCACCGCCTGCTCTCGCGACCAAGAAATAGTGCGCCACCTATACTGGAAGCACAAAGGCACGCAATTCATTCATCTTTCAAGTCATTTGGCTTAAACTTGCGTCCACAACTCGTGGTTCAAACTTATCGAGTAGAAGCTTATTCCGTAGAAAGCGTAGCAGACGAAAAACAACTGCACTGGGAAACGCGCGGAGTGAGGAGTGCGTGGCCGGGCTCACTAAACTAGCGTTGCTTCCGCAGCGTTGCCTGCTATATATGAAACTAGAATATGCCACTTCCCGATAGTGTGAGAACTCGCCTGTAGGGCTTCGCTGTCTTTGATGTACAGGTTGCTCAAACTGGCATACGAATGCGAATGTTTTTTCTTTTCTTTTTCTCATACGAAAGATGTAATTCGATTACGCATGTACGGCTTAGTACTTCTGCTCGCAAGCAAACCAAAGCAAGTAGCACGCATGCTTCAGTGACCCTGCGTGTTGTTCGTCACGTAATATCCATGCTGGCAATGCCTTGCTCGAAGGGTGCATGCAGACGCTTTATATACGCCGGAAATGCCAAAAGCGAACCCCTGAACGCTGGAGAAGTTTCGTCGTTCACTTTTTTCGAACGAAATGAAAAGAACAAAATGAGAAATAAAAAAAGAAAGAGAGGCGCATACCCGGTCGCGTGTTGCTTCCTTCCTGCAAAATCCTTCGCGTGCCGCGCTCCCGTAGTTCGGCCAGTCTCATATAGCGCGAATAGACGAGGAAAAGAAAACTCCCCTCCGAGCTCCTCAGCGCACGCAGCCGGGTAGCGTTCTTTGGAATGGACCTCCCGCCCGTTCTCTTCTGCAGACCCCCTCCCCCCTTCCCCTTTCCCCTCAAACTCCTTACTCACTCCAGCACCATCTAAATTTGAAGTCATCGCTAAAACGGGCCACCCGACTCTGTCGGGAGACGACCACGGTCTGCGCTGCCGTATAGCCGCGGTGTATGTATATACCGTCGGGCATGCTCGCGCGTTTTCAGCGCCTGGCCGAGAGAACAGGCCGCCGATGCCCTCTTCTTGCCGTTGCCGCGCAGAAGCAGCGGCGTCCCGATTTAGAACCTGCGCGAGCGAGGCGCGCGTTAGTTCCTTTTAGCGGCGTTGGCCAACTGGCACAACAGCAACAAACAGCCTCGCGCCCAACCGAACACGCACGTATGAGGCCCGCCGTCCGTCAGGTGCTCGAGTTTTCAACGCGGGCTTCGAAACGAAAAAGCCCGCCCGGGCTGCGCGTCCACGCTTGTCAGAAGAGGCGTGCAGGCAATGAGTCGAAAGTTGCGCGTCAACCGAGAGCTTCTTCCACGTGCACGGCCTAAACGAGGCGACGAAGGCTGCTTGCTGTAGTATATAGTATGTGTAGGCTGGGCGTTCGATCGTCTTTTCTAAGCCCCAAACAAAGTTTTACTTGGGCTATGAAGTCTACGCGGATTTGGAGCGTTTTTAAATACGCATCTCTGAAGTCTAAATATAAGTCTATTTAAATCTCTTTAAAACAGTTTAACGACACGAGAAGTCAAGCTGCCATGGAGTGCAGGAGTCCATGCACCTCACAAAGCTTCTTGTTCGTAACTGCTCTTTTCCATTCCCGACCGCCTTCGCGGATGTGCAGCATCGCGATTGGTTAGAATTTTTCTCTTGCGAAAAAAAAAAGAAGTCTTAAGTAGCGTCAGAGCTTTTTGGGAATACTCGGGTGCAGCTTCTTTTCAGGCAATAGTCCGCTGCGCCACAAATCTCCGAAGCTGTACAGTCGGATGGATGACAATTTTCCTTTTCATGAACCCTCCTCCTTATTGCAGGCTTGCGCAGAACTCTTTTAGAATGGTATATAAAGCCGTTCACGTGTCTTCCGCGCGAGGTTATAGGATGCCGCATGCCGAGTGCTTGCCGTTTCCAAAAGCTGTATATACACTGATTCCGTAACAAGTGCGACAGCATCCTCGCTCTATTAACCGCGCAACATGTGGCGATGACGCGTCACCTACGCAGCTGTTTCCATTGTGCGCACCCGGGTGTCATTCTGCTTCGAGGCTTTAGTAGCGCGATTTCTGCAGTTCCAGTGGGGTGTACGCCAAAAGTGTCAATCAGAGGCGTGTATAATGTTCTGCCTCTAAGCAGCATCTGTAACGTATATATATGCACAGACCGCCGTAGTGGAATACGGCGCATGAAGTTACATTAGGTACCTGACTGCTTCGAAAACACTGCTGGCTTTAAGTATCTTGCGAGTACAGGGCAGTCGCACCGATATATGAGGTTGAGTGTACATGACGTCCCAGTATTATGCAGTGGCAAGTCCGTATATTCTTGAGCCTGCACTGGCGTTTGCGCGCAATTGCAAACGCAGCCAACTATTTTGCGTACGAGTAATTTGTAACGAACTTTTACCTACAAATATTATGGAGTATAGTCGTTATTCCATGAAAGTTGTGGCTGCACAAGATGACGTCCTTATGGTGTATAACCACTTATTATAGAGTTGGACGCGATATCAACTGACAGACTTCTTTCAGCTGCAGTTGTTTTATTCAGCAGCAAAGGGGTCAGCAGCAGAGTGATTGTAAATAACATTTTACTAAGGTCCGTCTTTGCACTTTTTATTCACATTGTTATGTCATGCATGATAGCTCAAATGAACTATTCCACACTTATGTAGGCCCACAAAAGTTATTTTTCTTCTCATGTGCGACACCTCACTTCTCCAAAAAATCATTGATGATATTTGACTGCGTCCCAGCATAATGTTTACCGAAGCTACGCGGTGTTTTTTTCAGTAAAACCACCGAATATATGTGTCAATAACTGTTCATGCTTCACCGAACTGGGATAAATAAGGGTGCGGAAGACTCGAATGCGGCAGCGCAGCTTGACGTTATCTGGCATTTTTCGTTCGCGTTGGAATGCACAAATTTGACAGAGATACTTGAGTGGCCATTATAGCACTGGGCTAACAGCTTGCTACTTTATACGACTACCCATATAACTTAAATGAACGCTTTCGTGCCCTGCCTGTGTAATACATTGAACTTCCAGTAACTCACCGCGCTAGAGTGTCTCAGCTCCGCTTATATGTATTTACGTTAGGTTGAATTCGCAAATATTTTTGTTTGTAAGAACGACAGCTTATGAACTGTTTGTGAACACGGACACACTGACATAGGGGACACATTGCAAGAATGTAGACTTACATCCACTCATTATACAACCATTTCTATTTCATGTGCTAATACCCAGCTGAACATCTTGCTGTAAACTTCGCTCCGCCTGGCGTGAATTTGTGTGGGTATTTAACGGCGAGTCCAGCTTTTGACGTTATTTAAAAGCAAATACGCAGTCGAGAAAAGACACGTTGCACAAATAGAAAAAGAACTACAGCGTTTTGTGCTTAAGTATTTCATCTTTCGCGGGTGCTGTGCTTGCTTTACCGCATATGAAGTCCGATCTCGACGCATAACGACAATTTAGGCCATGCAAACACGTGAAGACGGCAACAAGGTGTACGCGCACCAGTAAAAAGGCAACGGTATCTGGGGGCGGAATTCACAAAGCTATTATTTCGTAAATGCTATTTGCCATTGGCCACCCACCTTCGCTAATGATATGTCCAACATGACGAGTGGCTTAAATTTTCTGGTACGAATAATTTTAGCGTACGAGGTTTTCAGGAATACGGGCCCAGTATTTCCAGCAAGGTAAACACCGAGCAAGAGCTTCAAGCACCCATAAAAATGTCGTCAATCGGGATTTCTCGCACACCTTCCAAGAATGGTGATCCGTATTCACAAAAGCCACTTACGCTATACGGTTGTTCGTGTAAGTGTGAATTACAGCAAATCCGGATGCTGGACATATTATTAGCGAAGGCGGCCAGCCAATCGTAGATAGCACTCATGAACGCAAAGATGTGTGAATTCGACTCCTTTATCGGTAAACGAACGAAAGGTATACCAGCTCTAAGACGTTTCATTGACGCGTGCCAACCGCGGATTGTATTCACGCGTTGTGATGACCCAAGCGCGTTCCGCTGCGAAGGAGATGCATTCGACGGGAGAAGGTGCGGGAGCGCGCGGGAGAAAAAATCGTGACATTCGCGTGTTCTGGAGTGATTTCCTCGCGCCCGGCGTCACTAAAATGGCGTGAAGAACTCTGCGGCACGCGACGATTTCGCGCCTCCATTACACGTCTATTTAAACATCGCGCGCGGCCGTTACGTGTACACGCACGGACGAGCGACGCGCGTTGCTTGGTAGCTATACGCCAGCCCGCGCGCTCTTCTTTAGCGTAACAAGATGAAAGTGGTAGAAAGAGTAATGGCTCCGGTGAGAACGAACACACGTACTTGAATGGCTTATTGAAACACGTGAGCCCCTGCTCCCGTCGTAAAGCCGCTTTATTCTTTTATCGCTCTCTCTCTCTCTCCTTCTTGCTTAAATTGCACGCACGTTTGTATTAAGAGCAAATATAGAGCGCTACGAGTACTTCCCGCAACTTCCCATCAGCGTAAGCGGAGCGGGGGGACCGCTTACCGGGACCCTCTGCCCCCCCCCCCCCCCCTAAACAAGAAAGAACGAAAGAACGAATCTCGATCAGCCTTATCGCTGTGGCGAGGATACGCGCGCCATCTCCCGGCGGATTAATGAGCCGGAGGCGCTCAAGCACAAGGCCCGATCCCACGCCAGAGACCATTCTCGGAGGGGACCCGCGTAACACTATACACACGCGTGTATAGGTGCTTCCATGTATACACCTGTTCATCGAATCGCGCGTGCCACTGGGCTTTCTTTCTTTTTAACAAAAGTCGCGTATTGAAAGTGAAAAAGAAACGCGACTGGCGGAGGGAGAAAGCAAAGTACAGGCGATGAGAAGAGAGGAGGGGGAATTGGCCGCGGCGGTTCCCCCCTCCACCTCCCCCGTCGGCGAAATCGGCAATCACTTGGCACGCCATAAAGAACGGCCGTAAACACTCGTTTTCGGCCCGGGGGTGACACAAATTATTGCGGTCCGGTGGTGGCGGCGCGTCTGTCTGTATGTGTGTCGCCTGCGTGGCAAGCACTGTCCATTTGCTCGGAGGAGGATGCGGAGAGCGAAGGCATTGAGGGAGGCTCCCCACTTGTGCGAGACCGCAGTAATACGGCTCGCAGCGAGAGAAGAATCATGCTCTCGTCTAGTATATGGCCGTGTGAAAAAAAGAAGAGAGAGATCGCTTGACGAGGAGGTTCTTATGGAGTTCTCGAGCGAGGAGAGAGAGAGAGGAAAGGCTCAAAAGGAAGGTCATAGTCGGCGGCGAGCCCCGGGGTTCTAAAACGGTTTTCTTTCAGTCAGGCGAGGAGGAGGTCGCGCACGCGCCCTGCTTTTTCTTTCACGGTGCTGCCGCCGCCGCCGCGCGAACGCTCGCTCGCGCGCTCGTCGGCAGCGTGCGTGGTTCTCCTTTGGGCGCCCTCGGATATTTATGGGCCCGTTTGGCGGCGGCCGCCGTGGTGCCACTGATCGCTTGCCTGCCCGCGCGGCGTGTATGTCTGTCTGTCCTCCCTTTCGCCGACACGTGTAATGGTTAGGAATCGTGTCTGTTTGCTCGCTGTCCCGCCGAGCCACGTGCCTCAGTGGCAAATGGCTGTTTTATCGCTCTCTCTCTTTCTCGGCTACTCTCTCCTTCCGACCCCCCTCCCCTCCTTCCAGCGCCACACACGGACATGCAGAGGGGGACCCCGTGTGGCCCCTTGTTATCGGCCGTGGGCGACCGATCAGTCTCTTCGCCATAGAAGCGCGCCGCCCCTGTGTAGCAGGCTGTAAGTGCGTTCTCGCACAGAGCTTGTGTTGCTGCCAGCAGCTGTTGGCGAGTGTCGCAGTTTTGGACGACGCACGATTTCGCCGGATATGCCGGCAGGTTGTCGCTCGTGTTGCGTGTGCGTTGTGTGTGTATAACGGCCCTGCAACGACGGTGCAGTGGGCCTGTTTCTGTGGGAAACGTGTCGGTGTTGCGTGCGCGATACGCGGTGCACGCGTGTGTCGCGGCGACGGCGAGGTTATTGAGTGGCGTCGCGCAGGGAGCGGTGCCGCGGCTTCTCATTAACACCGCGCCACTCTGATGAGCTATTTCTAGCGCTTGCTGAGCGGGGCGCAGTATGCATCGCGCAGGACCTCGCTGCGAACGAGAGGCATGACACTTCGTATTGCGGTGAGCGCGGCCATTTATAACTCCGCATTGAAACGTGCTCGTCGAGATTAACGCTTCAGACTAGTTGGTTCCGTAAGTGATTATTCGCGCACTGTTCGTTTCTTTAAATACGTTCAAAGGCGTTAGCTAAATGTATATGTTGGTGAAGACGGTCTATCAGCAGATGCGCTTAGGTGGAGTTAATGGTAGACTTGGTTTAGGCGTAGTATCGCATTAGTGCTGTCGTTTTCTCCTTTTTATTTTTCATTGAGAGAGAAGGAATCCTTTGCATCGAGGTGGCACTATGCGTTTCTGTTTAATGGTTGGCTATTCACAATCCTTGCTAACGTTGGAAAGCGTCAAATAACCTACAAACCCATTCCAAGTTTCGGAACGGAGGGAGGGTTGCTGATGAAATTTCTTCTCCGATTAAACACCCTATACGCTACTTCCTCCGACGCCATCCTTCCACTTTCTGTCGTCTTTTTTTAATGGCAAATGCAAACCAATGTCAAACCATAATGTCAAACGGCCTGTCGGAAGTGATGTGATGCGACTTATTGTGATAAAATTTGAAGTGTTGGTAAATTTTGTGTCGCCGGCTTCTCCAGAAACAAAAGATTGTCCAATGAGCAAATGATGACGAGATGTGGTGATAGATGAAAAAGGAAACAAACAAGCTTTCCAGCGATAAAGCACATTTTGTAAACATGCCTAAACAGTCAATACATAGAAAGAATAGACAGCACGTTCTGCATTTTGTACAAGTAAGCACAAACCTATCTGTTACGCACATAGAATGCTGAGACATAACAGTAACACACAGCGAGATACGAAGTAATAATATAGATATATTTAATGTCACTTTCCGTAAAGAAAGTTATCAAAGCCTTCAGAGGTGATCGCTGTAATGATGCGTTATCCCACGGCCCAGACAACTGTTCAAGATGCTAGGCTAGGCTGAATGGACGATTATCAAGGGTCGTCGAAGTTGCCCTCAAAGCACTCTTTTTTTTTCCTGTTCGAACATAGGACAACTTATCAGAATGTTTTCTACGTTATTCCATGAAAGGCCTCACGTGCAACTAGGCATAGCTGAACGACGTATACGATACATAAAGATAGTTGTATACGCCACTTCCAACCTGAGTGGATGAACCATATATACAGTCTACGTCACGGCCAGTAGCAGCAGAGATAGGAAAGTATGCAGATGGGGGTCAAAGAAGAGCGTTCACAGAATTGGCATGAAATCGATAAACGTGTGTTATGGGCGTTCACAATTGTTTCGTTGTAACGTTAGAATCAGTCGTCGTGCATTAAGTTAGTGTAACAGGAACGGAATGATGTGTGTATACAGCGATTTCGTCGGCTTAAGTGTTTCAGGCAATACTGACAATTACAGGAATCTATTGCAGCTTCGTTTGATGGCCTGAAGATGCAGCTGTAGCTACGTTAAAGTAAATCTGATAAATCATCACTTCGTTTAGATCACGCGTGCCAAAGCGCTGCAAGTATTGAAAAACAAACTAAGAGTCTGTTGAAGTAGACCGCACAGTCAGTTTTACCTCCTGTGCTTCAATGATTTCAGTGGTCAATTGCATGGAGCTCTGCCACCTTGATGGCAGGTGAAATGCGACAACTTCGACCGGTTCCGAGTAACGGACTTGCAAACCTACTGCGATGATCGTGTATGGGACACAGAGTTAACATTTTAGCAAAAACAGCATTTCTTGTGCCCAGTTCGGCAATGTCGGAATTGAAACTTAAATGGAGGAAAAAGACACGGTGGACAATGTGAATGGCATTGCCATTCCAATGGCATTGCCAATGTGAATGGCAAGCCACTGAGGATGGTCTGGAATCGAGAACTAAAGACTGCCAAGTAATTTGGGCAGAAGTAGCTGTCGCGTCTTGTAAATGTGGCAGGTGTACTGCACACGTAGAAAAAATGTCGAAGGTTGACTCAAGAAAAATGACTGTATGCTTCCGCTACTCGAAGTGCCTAGGTGTGCGCGCAGCTCGCACTATATACGTTTATGGTGCTATCCCGTCTGTATCGCAGAGAATTAGCATTCATGCAGAAGCTTTATCCCCTAATTCCGTCCGCACGAACACGGGGGGTTATACTCTCGTAATTCATTGAGGTGACCTTCGTCATGCGCACAAATTCCAAGAACCTACCGTAAGTTCGGACAAGCTGTTGCCCATTGTTGACATTGTGGTGCATGTGTGAATATAGACTAAACGCTCGCATTTGGCTTTTGGATTTTTGCTTATGAAGGCAATATAAGTCCTCTAGAGTTCGTCCAGCGTCAAATCAGGTCAGTTCCGTACACTGTCGCGTTACGAGAAGGAGTCATCCTCGCACCATCCACAATCTCAGTGGGCTGGTTGTTTTTCAAACAGGTGGTATGCATGCTGGTCACTCCTTAATGAACTCTTCCAACTTCTAACATCGGAATCTTCCTTGCTACATTACAGACTTTATGTTGCGCCTGTTCGTAGTATTCAGCGCAGATCAACGAGAAATGATCTCAATTATCGCCACACGCGCTTAACAAAATGCAAGAGCATTTCTTATCGGGCTAGTCGGTGAAACTTCACCATTAGAAGAGGAGCGCAATTAAGACACAAGCAAAAATGAAGTACCGACAGGAAGAGCGTGATTATAAGTTGTAATAGCTAATTAAGAAATGCGGCATGTTGCGATTACCAAGGTCGAGTGACCAGGTGACCGAGTGGTCCTAATAACGCCGTCCTAATAACGTCGCATAATACAGTGGGGGAGCAGCTGCGACAAATGCGCCAAACTGCGCTGAGAGCGACCCTTTGCGCCATCCAGTGCCAAAACGGCAGTTTAGCAGAAAATTGCGCTGTGCCTGCGCCAAAGCATGCATAAGAGCTTCCTTCCGTCGATGCTTCGCAGTTATCAAAACTGAAATCAAAACCAGTAGCACGCTATCATCATCACCATAGAAGGAAACGGAGGCCCGTCTGTACAGTGGGCCCGTCGGAGCCGTCCGGTTCGTCATTCGCGAATTCTTCTCTGACGGCGGTACAATATTGTGGAGCTGTACCGTTTTGCTGGCGCTTTATTTCGGTGTTCATCCAACCCTCGCGCTACGCTGAAGTTTGCCGGAGGAGGATGTCACATTTTAATATTAAAGGTCAACTTTCTCGATGTTTATAGGTGATAACGTGGCTTTGCAAAGGAGTTGCTGAGATCAGAATCGCACGTGGTCCATAGTTAAGAACGATATTAACGAATGTGGTACACGGCAAAAGACGCCACTTCGATGGGCGCCGCCATGTTCGTTGACGTAAAGCTTTTGCGTCGAGCTCCTGTCGCTGCGCTATTTCGGTGAAATAGCGTCGCTGACACAAACGCAAAAACGGATTTGCGTCTCGCGAATGCGCAGTGGCGCTGCCACTCTTTTAAAACCCTTGCGGCCCCTATTCGAAAGTTTTCTAATGTGCATGGCATGACATGAACATATTGCATCATGTCACGTTCAGTGGAGGCACGCGTGTACTCGATCGGTCATGCGGTGAGCCTTTGCCCACAAATGGTGACTGTCGCGCTGTGGTGCAGTCTGGGTTAATAAACACGCTTTTGTTGACGATCTGTCTGTGGCGTCTTCTCTGCGCCATATCGACGAACCCGGCCGTAGCGCCCTTTGTTCGTCACGGTGTGGAGGAGTACAGTACTCTTTCCTGACCGCGCTTGCAGGGCAAGCTTCGCGCAAACCCGTATCCACAACATGTTGGCTACACCAGTCAATATTTTCGTGGTGTGTGGTAAGCACAGGTGCGTTGGACCCTGCGCCAAAAGTGTTTGCTGTTGCGCCAGATCGTCTTTTTACCTGCGCCAGGACCTGCGCCGAAAAGTAAAATGGCTGTTCCACCACTGATAAGAAAAAGGCTCTGTAAATGCATGCCTTGAGCACTAAAAGTATGAAATACTGTACAAGAAACGGCGAACGGGAACAAACATGGCGCGCCTACACAAAGTTCTTTTTAAAGGAAGTGCTGTTGAACATCGTGAAACAGTACATGAGATTAGCAGCAAGTCCTGGTTAAGAGCTCGCCGTGCGAACTTAAAAAAAATTGCGTACGATTGCCTGTGGAGTGAAATGTTGGATACCCAGCACTGCCATTGAGTTTGCGTGCGCGGGTCCAACCCGGATGTGCTAGCAGAGTAACAAATACTGTAATGGCGGGCAGAAGGCAGAGGACTCCATAAATATGTATATTTGAAGTGACAAGGGAACGTCACTGGAGCCCACGTTTCGACAAGGTTGGCTACAGCGAACTCTAGCTCCAGGCATCCCTAGTTCGACCACTGTTCAGCGCTGTCTGTATGCAAGGCACACGCTTTAAAGCGTCCGCGGCTGTAATGCACTATGAGCAACAAACGCTGAAATTTCGTCTGCCGACAGCAGCGACGCATAACACGACTAGCAAGTGGAGAAAACAGTGTTCAGTATACAGCATGTTTCAGCGAACACTTTCAAAAATTTTTAAAGGTTGCCTGTGGCAGATAGCTCAATTCTAGTTCGTGAGGTGGTCTATACTCGAAGCGGCGGACACTACTTGCACAAAAAACGGAAATGCGTAATCGGCTAATTAACAAACTTTACTAATTAACTTTTAAACTAATTACATTTTGACCCATACTATAATTTAGATATTCCAGCGGTGGAGTTCGCAAGGCGGATCCACTTGGAACGAATTCTCAGGATGACACCAGTTTCGAGATATTAATTCCCGAACTTTGCGGAGAAATGCACTGGCGTTCCATCTGCTTTATTAACAAAACGTCGTTTTATGAATTCATGCACAACAGTAACTGGAATGCCAATACATTTATCCGCGAAGTGAGGGAATATCTCGAAACTGTTGTCATCCTGAGAATACCTTCCAAGTGGACCCACCTTGCGAACTCCAGGGCTCAAATTTGTAAATTTGCAATATGGGTCATAATGTAATTAGTTTAAAAGTTAATTAGTTATTTTTGTTGATTAGTCGATTGTGCATTTGCATATTTTTTTTTTGCAAGTGGTGTCTGCCGCTCCGAGTAGACCACCTCATGAACTAGAATTCTCCTATCTGCCACAGGCAACTTTGATCATTTTTGAAAGTGTTCACTGAAACACCCTGTATAGCACGTGCAGCTATATCGCCTCGGCAAACTTGCCGTTCATATCGAGACCCGTGTTTCCAGCTTCTGACCTGACCAATCACCGGCGTGCTGGAATGCAGGAGCGAATGCGCTTCTCGTAACGTGCATGGTCATGGACACAGAGATTGGCTGGAGGCATCGGGCGAACGCAAACGTTGATACAGGAGCGCGTATCTTATCGTTCAACAGGTCGTGCCATTTTTTAGGCCTCGCTATGCCGGACGGCGTCAGAATTTTATGTGCACTTAAACTGCCGCAGCGCCTCCTAGCCAGCGCTGATTCCCCACAGAAATCTGCCGACGCATGCTGAAATGCACAGGAGCTGTACTTACAACATCACACATAACACAATTGTTTACTGCGATACGCCGGAGTTGCTTCAGCCAGCTGTACTCTGCGATCAAGAGAAGGAAACGATCGTGACGTGGGAAAATGAGTACATAAAGTGAAGGCACAGGGTTTGCTGATGCAGGTGCTTAATCGATGCACCTGTTTGTTCACACTGCTTTGGATCCAGACTCGTGCTGTGTATATAAGAATTGAAGTTGACTCCACGTGACGCCGACGTTCTGTCTAAGGCACATCGTAGGTGCTCACATATACGACTTCTTGCATGACAGCACATGTTGACAAGCACGCAGGGTGCGACTGTGCCGTGCAGGAAAATGACTGAACTGTCGAGCCTATAGAGGACGCGCAGTTTTCAAACAGCGACGTTTGCGAAAACATATACACTTGTCATCGGATTAAAACTCTAACTGGTTCTGTATAGCTGAGCTTGTGCATTTGATTCTTATTAGGTATGCAAGACCATATATCGCCGAAAGCATACCTTCGCGAAGTTATGTTTGGACTGTGAAACGCAAAGCAGCCACTGAGCAGGGGTATTTAGATATGTTTGATACTACGCGACAACTGACCATACAAGGATGCCTTCGCATGGCAAAAAAGAAAGGGAGGGATTACATGTCCAAACCACCATCGGATTATGAGGCACGCCGTAGTTGGGGGACTCCGGCATAATTTTGACCACCTAGGGTTCTTTAACGTGCACCTAAATCTAAGTACAGGCATGTTTTTCGCATTTCGCCCCCATTGAAATGCGGCCGCCGTGGCCAGGATTCGATACCGCGCCATCGTGCTTAGCAGCCCAACACCATAGCCACTAAGCAACCACAGCAGGTGCCTTCGGCACAGCAGACAGCGAGGTTCTATCAATAAAACGATGAATGGAAACAGACATGGCGAGTCCATGCAAAGCTTTTTCTTCTTTTGGAAAGTTCAGTTGAACACTGTAAAACAGTAAATAACATTTGCAGCAAGTCCTGGTTCAGAGCTCGCTACGCGAACTTAGAAAATTCACGTACGATTGCCTGTGAAGTGAAATGTTGGACGCCAGGCGCTGCGATTGCGTTTGCGTGCGCGGATGCAAATCGGACGTGCTGTTAGAGGGAAAATGTTAGCGGGCGTTTGAATAGCAGTGAATAAATGGTTGCAAACGTGCGAACACTTGAATGTAAAACACAAGTCTCGGTTATATAGTATACTATAGTGCTGACTGGAAACAGAAGCGAGCACCCTTTTTTTTTTCTCGCACTGAACAGGGACTGACTTCTCGAAGCTTTATGTTCGTAAGTAGTCTGCTACTGGCTGGTTGCATTCACTAATAATATGTCCAGCATCAGGATTGGCCGGTATATGCTCTTACGAAAAATTCTAGCGTAAGAGGTTCGTCTGAATACCTTCCCTGACATCGTTCTGACTCCCCTCGACCAGTATTAACAAAAAGTCGAATGATCAGGAGCGCTTGCGTATGAGAAGCTTTGTGAATTTGCCTCCTTGTGTTTCTGTACTTATTTCTAGTTTACTTGTAGTTTACTTGTTTTCGTTAAGCACACGTAAACGTACACTACGAAATATTTCACCTGATGTCGAGTGCGCGCGAGCACATGCCTGCACTTATATGACGAATAACGTTCTTTACACGCCACAAAACTTGCAGGATAGGCTTAAATTATATCACTTCTCTTGCCGAATGCGCGGGGCATATTGCTGCAAAAGCGAAGGGGAACAGTTTAGTAATATTCTGTCTTGTGCTTATTCCATTATGATTTAGCAACTTACCTCATTTTCTACCCTTATGCTTGGTGATACTCGTCGTAGAAACGCTCTCATTGAATACATTCTGAATAGGTGGACATTGGTTCTAGGTATCGACATGTGTTAACAAAGCAATTCTTACTGTTTAGTGGTTAGTAGCAGCAGGCGCCGGCAAATTGTGGCGCGTGCTGTAGTAGTGAAGGGTATATACCAGGCTATGACATTGTTTTAGGAATGAAAGAAACTGTGAATTTGGCTGTTGTGGAGCCGAAAAAAGCAGTTACATAAAAGAGTTGTTTTCATGCCACTGATTTTGCACTGTTGCAATGCTGTATACAACAGACCTTTATTTAACGTAGGTATATTTATCAGTTACTGTGTATAACCTCACATTTTATTTCGATCTGTTGTTTATTTTGTAACGCACTACTCCCTCCAATGGTGAAATGCCTCGAAGCTATTTTGTCTTTAACTGGAAGTCTTTCCATCGAAAAGGTTTCGAAGAGTTTATACAGCGTTCATGATTTCACCTTCATTATGAATAGCGAAATCAGAGTTTGATTGGAAATCAACCTGATGTTAATCTCCGACCGGTAAGAGACACATAGGTTGAAAAAGCTGCTATGTACATGTGATATTTCACGTTGCTTTTATAATTCTATGAAGGTGTATTTGTAGTAATAATCAACCATGTGAGCACAATTTTATTCGTGCCGTGGAATCACCTCTCTTGAGAAGCGAACTGGTTGATTTCGATTCCTAAATACCATCCAGCGTTATACGAAGTAATGAATAATGATGAAGAAGGTGACATCACAGCAGCTGTCGCCCTCTTCATTCGTGTATCCTATATAATTCGTCATGCACAACGCCGTTAACTATATTTGCTTTTTGCTGATCAGCCAGTGAACATGCTCTTGTGCTCAGCTGTGCAACATTTGTTAGTGATAGCTTTCACAATAACTTCCGCAGTATCTCTCATCCTGACGCATAATCGAGACTGCGAAAGAAGACGAAGCGCTTAAACAAAAAAGAGACACCGCGTCGTTGTCTCTTAGTGTAGGAACACAAGGCTTATGAATGTATGCAACATTTGTGACGGTGCCCAGAAAAGCTATAGAGTAAAACATTTATGATAATCATGCGACAGACAGCGTCAGGGTGATTTACCCATTCAGAATTACGTAATATGTTTGCGTCAACAAGTTCACTGAAAAGGAAAGCCAGATTTAGGTGACGAGCGTAACTGTCGCTAGAAGCACGAGTTGTAAGAACCTTTAGTAAAACTAATTTGAGAGTAGTTGGCTCGTAAATGTATAAAAACGCAGCCCGTCTGGGACAAAGACAAGAAGCAACATAAAGCTACATCACAAGCACTGTGGTGTAGCTTTGTGTTTCTTCTTGTCCTTATCTCAGTCGCGCTGCTTTTTTATCCAATTGTGAGAACCACCTTGGTTAAGTACCACGGTGAGACGTCCATTCTGGAGTCAGGACATTACAATCGCACGGCGCTGTTCGAATCGGGGTTGTTCTTTGGCCTGATGTGTGTAGAACACTGCCCGAAGAAAAATGCAATGTAACCTCCCACGCTTCAGCATTTTGGGCATGCTTCCAGAGCGATCTCGCGCTGTCAGCCAATCGTTTCGGTCTACAGCGCTTTCGGTGACTTGGGGGCGGTGACTTTTGTCGCTCGTCTTGGAATAATGGGGGGGCACAGCCGCCTGGCGTACACGCCTGTCGTGTCCGTCACCCAGCTTGCCGTGGTGCCAGTCATGCATAACTTAGGCAGTTCAGCCGTAGTGGACGTAAGAGCCTTTTTCGGCGCGACTATCCTTGCATCTGCACAACATAACGTCTTCTATCCAGGACGCAATAGGTCTGTGGTGTGGGACTCATACGCAGAGGTGATTTTTTTTTTTTTTTTCGTTGGGAAAACGCATTGGGCAAGTTTCGAACGTCTTGCCACGCAAGCCCAGCTGCATAATGGCCGGACGAGTCTGTCGACATCAGTAAAAATCGCGTGTTTGTACGTTAAGGCGGGTAGCACTGCTGCATGGTTAATGGCGCCTTGTCACGCATAACTAACTCATTACTATCGTATAGCAAATATGAAGGTACAGCGATACCTGCATTCGTTTCGCGTTGCACATTTGTCGTTATTGCATTTCGAGGTCACGATGTCGGTGAGGAAGATGCAAATGTTACGATCAAGAGCTGATTCGGAGAGACTAAAAAGGTAAAAATGCGTGCGAAATCAGTAGAAGCCGTCGTAGTAGGCATGTCAGTATTAATAATAATGCTTTTCAAGCGTAAGTGCATATTTGAAAACCCGCCATCGCATACAAATTTCTCAATCGACGATGATGATGTTCAACCGCGTATGTGAATTGGCGTTCAAAAAGAAGTGGTCTTGCTATACAAAGTATTTGATCAGTCAAAGTAATTTTAGGTTAAAAGCTCCACAAGCGCTATGCAGCCTTGGAGAACTGAAACGTCATTAAGTTGTTGCTAGTTGCCATTGCGGTGTCTGTGTTTAATGTCATGACTCTGGACACAAATTATTTTTTACTTTCATAAGCAAAATGTGTGTAATTGTTGTCACAGCACTGCACGTTGCTGTGTCAAGAGGTTGTTCCAACTGTGGTAGGTAACGGCTTCTGAAAGCTTAAGAAACGATATGGCCGAGTAACATCCTGATGATTTGATTTTTCTGAAGTTTAGGAAGTTTGGCAGATCGCATTTAGCGCAGCATGTTAACACGTGCTGGTTACTGCAGTTAATGTCGAGAGATGGATTTCCGAGGACCCTGTCGGCTGGTTAACTGCGGACGTGCCCGCGCGTGTGCTGCGATGAACAAAAGGATGCTAACTGAATAAACGTTAAACAAGTGGTTTTCTTGGGAAGCGCGAATGGTGTGCGCGGCCTCTCCTAGTTTTATAGTCCTGCATCCGGTCATTTTACTCACTCTTGCACGGGCAACAGGGTATGGGTTTGGGAGCTAGAGACAGTGCCAAGATTGAGTGCGCGCTCCCCAAATCTGAGAGGCGCAGAAAAGAAATATAAGAAGAATTAAGGTTTTTTAAGTGTGTGTATAAAACACCAGATGGCTGCTGTCACCATTGTTGATTTATAGGTGGGCGGAGAGCAAACGATACGACTGCTTTTTACAGGCTCAAGCCGAGGTGTAAATTCCACTTTGTCTAATGAGAAGCTTACCACCTATTTTGGGAGATCGACGTGTTATAACAAGCTTGGTCACTGGAGCGCTAAACGAATATTGGAGCCACGGAGCACTCCTCCTCTGCATGGTCCAGCGTAGTGTTTATTGTTTCAATCGTTAAAGCATAAAAGCATTGAAGTATTTTTTCCCAAGAAAAAGTTGCGCATTTCTCACAAACATCTGAGTCTTAAATACCCGAGTGAGTCAGATTCCGTTCGTCCAAGCGCAATGTTCTGTTAGAATACTCAAAGCACCGCGACATTCAGTGCGTCCGAGAGCTGCTCAGAATGGTCGTCTAAATCAACTGTGATGCCTCTGTGTATGCTCAAGGTGTAGAAATACATGTGCTCATGTTACAGAATGTATAGAAAATTATGGTGCATGCACAGTCTCTTTAAGCGTGGGCTAGATATACAGAGATATCTTTAAATGTGATTCGTTGCATATCTCCAACACCATGGTCACAAAGATTTGTCAAGCTAGGCTGCTACAGATGTGATACACAAACGCATTTACATTAATGTCTCGAGGGCTTGATTGGAGCTTGCGTTCCGACACAGCTTGTCAGTGATTAGGTGCATAAACATCAAGATTGCATGGCAATGAAGTTGTAACCTTCGTGGCGGGTTAATAACAACATTCCATGAAATTACTCGAAAGTAAGCAAAATTGTACGCACCGCTGTTAGTTGTAAAGTATTTAATTACCTCTTTCTGAAAGCTTCGCTTCACATAGATTTCAACATTCGCGTTGGATGTGCATAATCTTTTTAACACTTCATACTAGGAAACAATTGGTTAGTGAGAAGATGAATGTACACCCGTTTCTGACTTCAAAGTGATATATCATCTGGAAATAATTAAAGAAGCAGTACATATATTGAAGAAATTCATATTATTGGGCAGACAGGAAATTTCGACTATTTTCGACTGCCGCATCAAGCCTGCCGAATGGCAGTCTGAGGCAGTGTTGTGTCGGGGCATAATGATGCAAATTCCGAAAAGATAATGGGTGCTTCGGTAGCGCAGGTATATTGTACATGTAAAACAAATGAATTCAGAAATGAACATGCCCCGAATCCTCGCTCACTGGGATAAATGCAGTGAGTATAAGCTTGGCGACAGAATTCATATAGCCCCCTCCCCCCCCCCCTTCCCATGTTAGGGGAGGTCAATCAAAGCCTTATGCTTCACTGATTATCACGCAATCGCGTACGAGGACAGGTGCTTTAGGAAGCGAAGAAATGGCCTAACGCTGCTCTTGAACGCAACGTTTCTTTTTCTTTTTCTTCGTTTTTGCTTTTTGCTTTAACGAGAAAACAAAAGTGCGGCTTTACATGAAAATTGGACACCTATTAGTGGGCACGACTGTATGCGGCCACTAAATCTAAGCAATAGCACGTTGACTGCGCGATAGATGTCAACGCGAAAAAAAAAAGTGCGCACGAAGAGAGCTGACTATCAAACCAATGTTTAGTGAAGAAGCGTCAAACTGAAAATCACTCTGACAGCTTATGCGCAAAAGCGACATGACAAGTAACAATTATTTGCGCAATAATCACCGCAATAATCAATTATAAGGGAAAGGCAGGGAGGTCAGCTAAGCTGAGCCCGGTTGGCTACCCTGTACTTGGGAAGGGGAAAGGGGATTGAAAGAGGAGTAGGAAGAAATAATCTCTCAGTATGCACTGTTGCACACACAAGCGTTCATCGCTGAGTGAGCCACACACAGGCGGTCATACAGGCTGGTGCATTTCAAGAAACGCAACATCGCCTTTGTGGCCTTGCACATAGAAGACGCACGAGGCCACAGGCCATGATCTTCTCTGTAAAAGGACGGTCGTCTAAGTGCCCCAAAGCTGCCCGTAGGGCACTCCTCTCGTCTTCCTCGTCGACTTCGTAAATGTTTGATAGTTTGTTCGACACCACATGTGCAGCAATTTGGACTGTCCGCCATTCCAGTTAGGAATGAGTAGACGTTTGTGAAATAAACTCCTATCTCGCAAGCGGCACAGTATCGTTTCTTCCCTTCGGTTAAAACCAGGTAAAAGTTGCAATCTCATATGCGAGTCCATGGCATATATAGTCGCCGGTTGGTGAACTCCGGTGTGTTCCATTTGTTTAGAGTAATGAGGTGCCACGCTGCATTCATTTTCGACAATGGTATCGAGCTTCTTTCACATTCATCATGTGTCTCATGGGCAGCTTTGTCGGCACTTTCATTGCCGGTAATGTTGCAGTGCCCAGGTAGCCACTGAAATACAATGTCGTGGCCTCCGTCCACCTCTTGATGGCAGCGTAATCGTATCTATACCAATTGTTCATGAGGGCTGCGCGGCGCCGAGCTGACAAGATTGATTGCAGGGCTGCCTTCGAGTCACAGTTATTAGGTGATTGTTGTAGCCCATTTATTTAGTGATTGTTGCTGCACATATAGCACTGCACTATGAAGGGGGGAAAGTTCGGATCCTGTCGATGCTGTGACGTGCGTGGCTGATCTTGAACTTCTTGCATAATGATATCGACGGAATGACTGCCGCGCCAATAGAGCTGGTTAGATCCGAAGAGCTATCTGTATAAATGTGTACTCGATTGAAGTATGAATCATGCAGTATATGTAGAGCGACTTGATTCAAGGCACAAGTTGGCAAGTTGGACTTCTTTCCGGCTCAGGAATGGAAAGCCGCACTTAAGGCTGCCGGATGAAATCAAATGGAAGAGATGAACGGTACAAGGCTATACAATGCCCATAAAAGTTGCCTCTGGTCTACTTTCTCTCTGTTTTCTCGGTAATATACAGCACCTAGTATGGAAACAACCGGCGCTTTTGGAAGGCGTGAGCATGCCACTTATTGTTATATTTACGTTTATAGTCATCACTATGAGTGCCGAAATTTGCAGGTTGGCAGAGCGGGTGAAAAAGTCGCTGTCTGATTTTTCAATCCTTTCTTGATTAATGCAGCGGTGGAAGAGCCGCGCCAATTGCGCCAAATTGTGCCAAGAGCGCTGCCTCGCGCCATCCTGCGCCAAAACGCCATTTTAGCGAAAAATTGCGCTGAGCCTGAGCCAAAGCATGCAAAAGAGCGAAGCCCTCCTTCCAGCTGCGCCGCTATCAAAACCTAATATCAACAGCACGCTATCATCATCATCATAGACGTAAGCGGAGGCCTGTCCTGAGAGTTTCTCACTATATAGTTAGAAACCCTGGGTCCTTCGCAATCGTCCGTTTCATCATTCGCGCATTTTTCTCTGACAGACGTACACTGTAGTACCGCTGTACCGTCTTGCTGGCACGTTATTTCGGTGTTCATCGAACCCGCGTGGAACCGCAGAGGTTCTGGGATTAACACTAAGCCATTGGATGTTTATGAGAGATAGCGGGGCTTTGCAAAAAAAAAAAAAAAAAAAAAAAAAAGACGGGTTCGTTCAGAATCGCACGTGGTGCATAGTTAAGAATGGTCTTAGCGAACGAGGCCGAATCTGATAAACGGCGAGAGCCGCCACTTAGGTGGGAGGCGCCATGTTCGTTGACGCAAAACTTTTGCGTCAGGTTTGGGTCGCTGCGCTATTTCGGTAAAATAGCGTCGCGGACGCAAACACAAAACTCTGTTTGCGTCTCGCGCATGTGTAGTGGCGCTGGCGGAATGTTTTATTCATTTATTATTAGTTTTTGCAGCTGCAAAACTTTTGCGGCCTCTATTCGAAAAGTCCCTAATGTGCATGACATGGCAAGGCATGAGTATACATTGTACGACCTCATGTTCAGTGCCGGCGCGCGTAGTCGCGATCGTTCTCGCGGTGAGCCTTTTCCCACAAGCCGTGACTGTCGCACTGCGTTGCATCCTGGGTTAATAAACACGCGTTTGTTGACGATTTTTCTTTGGTGCCTTCTCTGCGCATTATCGATTAACCCGGCCGTAGTGCCCTTTGTTCGTCGCGGTGTGGAGGAGCGTCGCGTCCTTTTCTGATCGCGCTTGCAGGGTAAGCCTCGCACAAGCCCGTCTCCACAACATATATGCTATATGAGTTAAATTTTGCATGGTATGTGGTAAGCACGCTAGCGTTGGAGCATGCGCCAGAAGTGCTTGCTGGTGCGGAAAATCGGCATTTTGCCTCCAGGACCTGCGCCGAAAGGTGCGATGACTGTTCCACCACTGTTAATGAGATCGTGCTTCCGAAGCGCTCTACAGCTTATAATCATTATACTAAATGGAAAAAAATGACAAGGAAGAAAAGAATTCAGAAATCATTGTTGGCTTGTTCTGGGGAATAAACACGCAGGAGGGCAAATGTACAGCGAGATCTGTGTCTTCAGTTTGACGCCTTTCGCCTCGGCGTTCGGACGCGAAATAAAGGTATTCTTCGTTTTTACTGCTAATATGCCACAGTTTCTGGTCGACCGAATGCTTAAGGAGCTCGGAAAGGATATTATGTGTATAGTAGCCTTTCCTGCCTAGTTTAGCCATGAGGGTCTTCATTTCGTGTTTTCAATAAATGCCCCTAATCGTGAAGGCAACGAGCGTTTCTGCTGCACTGAGCGTAGAATTCTGTACAAACGTCAATGGTGGGAGATAAAGCGGTGCCACCGTTCAGTCATAATGAGAATCATGAACGGTACATAAATTTTCTTACGACTTGGAACGAATTTATTCGCAAAGCATATTGCAGTTTCCTTTTTATTTTGCGTGTGTGTGTGTGTGCGGGGGGGGGGGGGGGGGTTCAAGTATGCCGAATTAAGGAATCTCAACATTTCTTTAGGGCCAATTAGTTTTCGGGTGTACATATTTATTTCACATCATCGCTTGATATGAAAACGCATGAACGAATCACCACATTAATGAGTAGGCGTGCCGTAAATTCTAGGTCATGTTTAGCAAGCAAGCATAAGTATAGCATTTAATATGCCTGAATATAGTTTGTGTTCGAAAGTTATATTATCCCGTAATATTCTAAAAATCATCAGTGGCTTTTAGAATTACATGGTTTTTGGTTTAGAAAACTCTAGAAGCAGTTCCAGCAAACCCTTACTTAATTTTCCATCATATAATTCAACAGTTTATGAGAAGAAAAATGCAACGAACTTTCGGCAAACAACAAATTTTGAATAAAAAGTTAGCTTGAGGAAGGTTAATAAAAGAGTTCGCTGTCCATGCCAGTGGTATACAACCACAAAGGCGGCCCACATAGACACTAAAGCACTGTAGTGCATCTATTGCTATGGCGCGGAGTCTATATTATTATTGGTGCGAAGTTATGTAGTACTGATGGACGCAGTATGCATGCTTGCACTGAAGTAGATACCAGCTTTACGAGGAGGGGGGGGGGAGAAGGCATATATGTAGCGGATCAGTCGAGGCGTTGACAGTAGGCTCGAGGTGCTGACCGCCCATGACATCAGTGGATAGAACAGCTGTAGGGTAAAGGCAGCAGCTCAAATTGCCTTCGTTCGTTGCTGTCATTTTCGTTGCTTTCTGGCTGCGCCATACAGCTGGCGATGACAGCAGTGCACGAAGCTGAAATAATTTCGCTGTCGGCGCAGAGGGACGCGCATTTCGGTATTGCAGCTCATGCCGCCACCGCCGTTATACTGTTGTGTAGAAGATAATAATGTTTTATAATGTTATATTATCGAACGATTGCCTGCTTGGTGGTGCACACTCTCTATAGGTTACAGACGCCAGTTACATCAATCGCACGCTTCTAAACACGCGATGCTTGCTCTTTCTCGAAAGAACTAAGTACCTGCATGCAATGTATCCCTTCGCAAAAGATGCCTAAAAATTTACCGGCGTATATTTTTCGAATGTGCACATTATTATTAGATAATTGATATAGAAAGGTTCCTTCAACAATAGGTGTGTGTCAGTGAGATCATGTCACCGCCGGCAGTTTCTTTCTTTTTTTCTGTTCCCCACAAGCTAGACTTATTACGTTGCCGTTACCATGCATGCTCACGTAGCTGTCAACAGTAATAGTTAGTCTAGCGTTGTATTTACCACTTCAGAAACGCTAGGTACTGACGTGGCGTGATTAGGTGATCTTCACATATGACTTGTTTTAGGTAAAGTATGTCTTATCATTAGGGTCCAGTTGACCTTGCAGCTTTCGTAATGCTTTCACTTTGACAGTTACGAATAGCTTTTGACAAATGGAGAAGATGTGGCTTTCGTGCAATTTGCTGCCGAAGTGTGGCCCGTATTCACAAAAAGCTCGTACGCTAGAATTGTTTGCAAGAGGAAAAATCAGCCAATCCTGATGCTAGACATATTCTTAGCAAAGACATTCGGCCAATAACAAATTCAACTTACGAACGGAAAGCTTTATGAATTCGGCGCCGGATTTTGTATTTAGGCTTGTATTTCATGCGAATTGCTGAAGACAGGAATAGCTGAAGCGCCAAGTTCAACTCCGTAGCAGCGCAATAACATGATATCAAGATTATGTAAACTGAATCTATGGGGACATTTAAAGCGGAAAAAATTGCTATGGTATACGCTCTCGTCAAACATATAAGCAAATTTGCAACACCCCCGTAACCAGTGTAACGATTTCCCGTATAACTTGATAAACAATGCACCATAGTTGTCCGCTCCAGATTCTCTCAGAAACACAGTTCATGCAATTGTATTTGTTGTTAGCGTGGGGTTAAGGTGTTGTAAACTTCAAATTATTAAAATATTTGCTGGCTTTCGGCAATGTCAAGAAAACGTTGCTCTTAAATAAATATTCTTTTTTCCTGAAATAGGTAAAATTTCCCTCTCAGTCCCAAATGCAACCACTCTCATTGAAGTCCACTTGACAGTTGTCTAATAACAGCGCTTTTTCATGTCACAAATATTTAAATCGGAAATACGAGTTCGCCCGATCGACAGCTTCCTGTTCAGTCAAGTCCAGCAGAGTTGCAGGCTGCAGGACTGCATGCGGTGGAACTGAACAAGTAAATAACTTCGCTTTTATTCAGTGCCGGAAATAGCGGCTTTTTCAAAAGCGCATACTTCATGCACCTATGTTGCGATTGTGTACGAAAAGAGCGGTGGTCCAACGTCATTCCTTGGTCCGCACAAGGCAACATTTCCTTGCGAAAAGTTTTCACGAAGTCATGTCATGCGATAATTGTATTTCCTACAATAATAACTAAGGAATTTAGTTCGGTAGTTGACGCTTCTAGGGGTTCACAGGTCAGTGTCCATGCGCTTCGCAATATCGCTTGATTTTCCGGGCCACTTACATGTAATTCAAAATTCTGCACTTGCCAGACGGGAAGTCCGGTGGCATCGAGCTGTCAGTGCGTTACGTAACTATCACTGTTTATGAACAGATGTTGAAAGTGCTCATTTAATGTCATTAAAAGCCGGCATGATGATAGACTCACTTGAAGCAACGAGCTCGTTGTGAAATCGCAATTTTCAGTGTGACGTTCATCGAAGCAGTGATCTGAAATGCATGTTTAAAATTCAGTTCTTTAGGATTTTGTAGACACAGACAGGTTCTGTTATAATGCAAAGTGCGATGGCGTGCACACCCGTTTTGTCGATATTATGTCCCGCGGCTTTCCTAACGATAGCAAAAAAATAAAAAAATACGGGGATTGTTTGCCGAATTTACTTTTGAAGAAAAGAAATATTTAGGCCTCATAAGTGTCAATATGTTTCGGGCATTGCAGAGCTAGACCACCTAGAGAATTTTATTTGAAATCTGATTTTATCACAGAGAAGTAAATACAAGGGCCAATCAGAAAGTCTTCGCCCCTATCTTTTATTAGGCAAAATAAAGTACATACGGGCAATTACAAACATACGTACTATTCTACGTACCTTACGCTAGTTTTCTAGATAGTCCCCGCACCATTGCAGACATTTGTCCCATCGAAACACTATATATTTGAGATGCTCTTGTGGTAGAATGCGACACACGCGGCCTCCACGAACGCCCATTACCATACCTTCACGGCCTTTTGCGAACTCACAACAACACCACCACCTCACACTTCTCAAAGCGAGAGACCTTTCCCCATACTTGGGTTGCATTTCCCTGTGGAATTCGATGGGCGTTCGTCCCTTGCTCCATAGAAAACGAGCCACACTACGTTGCTCGTATGGCGTGGACGTGCGAAGCACAACCACCATCTTCAACAACTGACAGCAGCGCCGGTCCGCGGAGCTACCGGCCGATAAGGCCGCGTCGGTCCAAGAGAGGTCCACCGCTGGTAATGGACATGCTCAATGTCGCTTTTACAGCCTTAATTTGGCTAAAAAAAAAATAGGGGCAATGTCTTTCTGATTCGCCCTCGTAGTTGTCGCAATATTTATACTCATGTGTATTAGAAAAGCACGAAATTACAGTGATATCATTCGTTTCCTCTGCTCATCGCTGAGTGAAACCGTGCCTACGACACGAACGTTTAAATTCGTTTAAAGAACTTTAATGCAACGGTTACTCACACTTGGTATATTCCGTAATTACGACGCGACTAATTGGTAAAGTCTGGGGACCAATATTTAAAATCATTCCAAATGCGTGCCTATAGCGGGTATCCGACTAGCATAGACCTCATAATGAAATCATATATACCGAAGTATGTTTTCATTGTATACTGCTACCATTTAGGAACAATTAGGAGCACAAGTATCCGTCATATTTTATGACCGTAAAAAATAAATTCTGTACAAAATTAATAAATACGACAAGGTGGGCGCTCTTAAGCAACAGAAGAAAAAAAAGTAAAAATAGTGTAAGCCCTAATAAAAGAAAACATTGGCCTGAGGAAGTGAGAACATTAACGTCATGAAATGCGCTAATAGTGAAAATACATCATTAACGTAGAATTCAATTATTAATCACGCCCAATCTGTTAGAACCGAGTATCTCTGCTGACCTGCTTTAAACTTAACTAATGGTGCTTGCGTTCCAATGCTTAGAGCAGTCAACCATATAGCAACGTGTTCCTGGATGAAATTCGCTGAAATAAATACAGCACTTTGACATAAAAGCCACTACCGTTATATCTGAAACGAACCGCAAACAAGCATCATAACACCACCGCATTAGCGACCTTTCCACGTGGCAGTTATGGAACACCGTGTGCAGGACATTCTGACGTCATAGATAACTACATATTCAGCGCCTATACTTAATATTACCAATATGTATATACGCGTTAACTGAAATGCGAGCCTTTTCTATATTTGATGCAGGTAGATGAACCCACATTCTTCTGTTTTTATCAGCGAAACCGGTTCATTTCGCATCGTCGAAAGTAAACGCACACGTACAATGCTGTTTCCTTGCTTTTCAATATACAGGCCCGCACGCGTTAACACAGCTTTCAAGGATGAGCTACACGTCATTAAGAACTGCATTAAACGAAAATTAGCGAGCAGCTGCTTTTCACGAAGTGCCATTCAAGGATTTCTCTATCAATATCTCAAACTTTAGGTTTACTTTTACGAGATGAATAAAAGACAATTTGGGGCGTTCAACAGCATACGTGAAAAAAAAGAATGAAATACTGGCTGCGCGCGAACGCACTCAAGCATCGCGCTTTATTTGTAAGGAATGCTTTAGGTGCACTTTTCACCCAGACTAATTTTGGGTTCTGGAGAATTTTCATCAGGTTTGCTTTCTCAAAAGTTGGCCCTGCCAACTACGTGAGCGCATTACGCTATGTTACCCGTGCAGCAACCTCCCGCATTGATTTCTGGCACCCGAACTGTTAAAGAGCGACATTTCGAAAAGGAAATGCTTCGGTAAGCGCCACTCACTTAGTTAGCAGCCGTAAACCTGACTCATGTGAGGCCTGGACTCTTGTGGTAAATGTATCGGGTCTTACCAGAGCAAATACGGAAAGTCCACCTGAGTCGAAAGTGTAGAAAGCTTCAGCCGTGCGGGACACATGCAACGTTACCGGGATAGGTGATGCGTTATAGGCCGTCTACGCATGCGCGTCGTACCACTGACTACTTTTGCAGGTCGCCATGACTGTAAGTAAGAACATAGCAGAGCCCAGACCGCCCGCTTCGATCCGAATTCGCCCGTGATACTTGTTCCTCGTGATAACAGCTATAGTAATAAATGGTAAAACATGGGTTCACTTAGTTTCATCTGATGGCGAGGACAAATTTTGTCGTTATTACGGAGATCATTTGTTTTGACGCTCCTAGGCCTATAGAGAGACGGCAAGGAGCCGGAATAGTGTTTTGATTTCCGCCAAGCAAATGGCGCAAGAACATTAGCGTTGGCGGTGCGTTGGCAATTCGGAACGCTCTGAAAGCGCAATTCTTCATGGCACCATTAATTCAATACCATACTTTAGCGCGGAACGCGATGACAGTATAAATAATACGTGCTTATACGACGGTGCGTTGACCTCGGCATTTCAACCGTGCTAAAGAGGACGAATGGAGCATGCGCAGTGGGCCTAACGTATCACGCATCGCGGTAACGCGCTACGCAAAACTAAAGCTCTAGTTATGTGCACGTGCACTTTCCTCGCGCTTCACAATCACTCTATACATAACCAATGCCATCTCTTATGCCCCGCTTGTATTTGAAAATTCCTTCATGTTTATGTAGGAGGTTGCAAATTGTACGCAGTCTCGGACTTCTCGCCCTTGCCTTTCCGGGGCCAAGTTAAGATTCGATGCGCATGCGTCGACGGCCACACGCGTTATCATGAATGGTGCGCTGGCGCTGTGCAGAAAATGCTCCAATATGCTTAACGAATCGCTTGCCTTATTTGTGCCTTTGCAAAGCTTCCCAAATTGCAGACTCACGGCAATATTTCTCGTCGACACACACACACGTTACTCTAAAAACACGACTGAATAATCGACAGCAGAAAATTTATATTCTGGCGTTTTACGTGCGAGAAGCACAATCCGATTATAAGGCATGCGCTGTAGTGAGAGATTCCGGATGAATTTTGACCACCGGGTGTTCTTTAACGGTATACGGGCGTTTTTGCATTTCGTCCCCACCGAAATGCGGCCGCCGCGCACGGGATTTGAGCCCGTGGCCTCGTGATTGCCAGCGCAACGTGTGTGTGTGTGTGTGTGTGTGTGTGTGTGTGTGTGTGTGTGTGTGTGTGTGTGCGTGTGCGTGCGTGCGTGCGTGTGTGTGTGCGCGCGTGTGTGTGTGTGTGTGTGTGTGTGTGTGTGTGTGTGTGTGTGTGTGTGTGTGTGTGTGTGTGTGTGTGTGTGTGTGTGTGTGTGTGTGTGTGTGTGTGTGTGTGTGTGTGTGTGTCGCGCGCGACACAGGTGTCTGGGATCTATGACTTGTCGAAAGAACAATAGTGTAACTGCGGCTATATGATTTTGAACACTAACCGTAATGGCGAAGTCACGTGATGATACTCGAACGGTTTCTCAATCACTGTCGCTGGAAAAGTTCTGTGCGTAATGGCGGAATTGTATCCAGGTTGTTTTGTGTTCTTAATATTAAAGATAATTCAAGATAATTAAAAATAGTTCAGATAAATAAAGCGATATGTCAAAGAAAGCCTAATAGCGCCAACAAACAAACAAGCAAACAAACAAACAAACAAAATAACAACGTGATGACACGAGGCAGAATAAAGAGACACAGGGTGCACCACAGGTGTTATTATTGCCCCGATCGCGGCATGTACACAAAAGGAATGGCAGAACAAATAAGATTTTTTATTATTGTTTCTGATGTCTGCAACTGTTCTTCGTGCTGGAAAATTTATGTGTATGTATTTATATACATATATACTCACAAGAGGGTGAATAAGAAAGTTATTGCCCCCCCCCCCCCTTTATTGTTAGCCAAATTATGGCTGTAAATGCGAAGTCAACATATCCATTCCCAGTGGTGGACCTTTCTTGTACCGACCGGCTCGGCCTTATCTGATGGTAAATACGCGGCACGGCGCTGCTGTCAGTTGTTGAAGTGGCGGCTGTGCTTCACAAGCCCACGGCGTGCGTGCAACGAAATGTGATTCGTTTTGTATGGAGCAAGGGAACGAACGCCCATCGAAATGCACAGGGAAATACAGTCCACATATGGGGAAAGGTGTCTTGTTTTGAGAAGTGTGAGGTGGTGGTGTTGTGAGATCGCAAAAAGCTGTGAAGACTTGCATAACAATCAGCGTTCGGGGAGGACAAATTTAGTGCTGCGATGGAAGAAATGGGGGGTCTCAACCGGCGTGGGGACTATGTGGAAAAATATTGTAAGGTACGTAGAATAGTACGTACGTTTGTAATTACCTGTACGCGCCTCATTTTAGCTAATGAACAGTAGTTACCGCTCGAAGGGACGCCGTCAAATGAGTATGATAATGAAAGTGTACATTTCTGCTTTGTTACAGTCATTGTGACTGTTTTTTTTTTGTTTTTTTTAATATTAGGTACCATCTGCCAGTCTCGACAGCACTGGGCTACTTCGTTCAGATATTTACTGAGGGCCACTTGATCATTACGGTCTTTAACTTCACTGTAGAGCATGCAATTTCCCGCGAATAACCGAATTTTAACATCCGCGGTTTCTAAAATGTCGTCTCTCAATAACAGAAACAAGCGTGGAGCCAAAACAGGTCCCTGCGGGACACGAGAAAGGCCCTTGACAGTGTCAGAAAAGTGTCAATTGTATTGCACGAAATGGTAGCGATCTGATAGGTAATTTCTAATCCAGTCCACCATCCGGCTATTTCCAAGTTTATCTGTTATCTGTAAGCTTAGAAATGAGTTTAGCATGTCACATACGGTCAAAAGCCTTTGAAAAGTCTAAAATATATATGTATTTAAATTTGTGAGTGGTCATTAATGGCCAGTGCAAAGCCATGCCTTGTCTCGACAAGTTGGGTGACTGTGGATAAACCACTTCTGAAGCCACGCTGAGAACGGGAGATTAGGTTGTTTTCTTCCGTATATTTTGTTATTATTCTTAAGATAATGTGCTTAAGAACTTTAACTACTACAAATGAGAGGCATTGGTCTGTAGTTTGACGGGGCTGATATGGTCGCCGGACTTGTGCACCGGTATTACCTTGGCTATTTTCCAGTCCTCGGGAAGGCGGCAATCGCAAACTGATCTCATGAATACGACAGATGGATCATAGGTTACCGTGAGGAACGCACAGCAAACGCGCCAAGACCGTAAACTTGCAGGAGCTGCACCGTTTCTACACTATATGCCCCGTTATCGTCTTTCTCGATTTTCATGGCTGTGCAGGCACATCTCTTTCTCACCGAGTAGGCTATATAGATTAACCTTGGGGGAGCCGCAGCAGGACGGGGCTGGGACGCCAGTGTAGCAACCGGCCGCCGTCAGAGCTAGCGGCTCAGACAATGCGGCAGATAATTAACTTTCAATGCGCGGCCTTGGCGTGATGAACAAAAGCGCAAGGCTGTTCAGACACTGGTTGCTGCGCTACTGCGGAGGCGCGCACACGGAATAAAGAATGCAAGGGGAACAGGCCTCGCTCCCGTGCGCCGCTGTTGCGTAATTTCGACGCCGCGGCGTTAAGGTGTTGCTTGTGCGTTGTCTTGTATGCGCACGACACCCTTCTGCTCGGGCTTTGTGCGTGCTGCTGGGTTAAAAGTTTTTTTGACATTTAGAGCAGCACATGGCAGAATGCGTGTCGTTGCTCCTGCGAGAAGCGAGTAAAAAAAAAAAATGTGTTCCACTTAGTATGCGCAGCCGGTATCAGATTTAAACAAAAGTGCAATAAAACCAGAGCGCTGGAGCATTGAAGATTTTTCAGCGCGGAGATTGTTCTTGATAAAGCGTTTCATACTGGTTTAGCGCGACTTGGAAATTTTAGAGAAGATTAAAAGGAGACAAACAGCTTTAATAAAGGGTGGTGCATTATTGCAGTGTCACTTGTTCTTTCTTTTTTCCTTGATGTGAGGATTTTCTCATCGCTGTGTTGTTGGCAATTCCGTGATCGTGTCCGTATTATCGGCGAACATGCTTCGACAAAACGCTCAGTGCTTTAGCGTTATAGATTGTAGTGTAGTGCCCTGAGAAGCTCCCTGTTTTTCTTTAGTTTAGGTGATCACTAGCTGACATTATGTTTTCACCGTGTTAATCTCTAATTTCAAAGTGTGACAACAATTAACGGTTACAGATTACCAAAAAGACGTACGTTATCTGACCGAATAAACGGCACTCACAAGAGCGAAGGAAGCATACGCAAATGCTCCTGGTAATTTCGTAAGACAGTTTGCTGTGGACGAGCATGACTTTAAAAGCGCATGGCTTCGATGTGTTCCATCGAGTGCACAAATCAGAAACACGCAACTGTAACAATATTTACTGAGCACCTATGCGTGACTGTATGAATAATGCGCTAGTATTGGAGTAACAAATGCAAATTATCTGTGATAAATGAATTTAGACATTCAAACATTAATAATAAACGTCTTGTAGAGCGCTTTGCATTCGTATAACCATTTCACGCGCAAATTAATTCTGTTGATTAAGAACTTACATTTACTGCATTTATTGTGTCTTCGGAATCACAAAAAGCGTACAGCTGCAAAGAAAAAAAAAGAATTTTCAGCTTATTAGTGGCTTTTGTCAAGTTTACAGAATGTTTACTCCAGGAAAAAACTCACTATAGGAACATTAAATCAGCTATTTCAAGTCAAGCAGGCTTGAAAAGCACCTATCGAAGTTCTTCAAAATTATGCCTGGTGCAACACACTGAAGAACAATGGAAGTAGTGAATCCACTACATACAAAGGCATTATTATTATTATTATTATTATTATTATTATTATTATTATTATTATTATTATTATTATTATTATTATTATTATTATAATAAAATACGGAAACGTACAAGCACACAAAGGAAACAGGGAGAGAGCAAGCTGACATACTCGCAACAAGATAAAACAAAACCGTCTACCTTCCCATTCGTTCTACGATAAGATTTGCACCCGTTACTCAAACTCGCAGCAGAATTCCAATCAGAAAAGTTTGAAGATGTATGCCACACATTTTAACTATTATTGCTTTCATGATGCTTTTGCTGTTTATGCACCACTTCGCCTACACAAATGTGTACCCAGCGCCTGAAAGGGACAAAACCGTATTTGCCCGCTTTGCTCAATGTATACCTAGGTACTTCGGCTGTAGGTAAAGCCCTTACAATTTTGGTATGTTACGGTCTTTCGGTATATTGGGTTTTTTTCTTTCTTTTTTATTTTCGGAAAGTGTACAGGTTAATTGTCTAGAGCCAAACTATACACTTAGAATCAAAAACAAAACATCTGTAGACATTCTGTGGACGGTCTGCGTAAGTGTTTGTGAGACAATTTTAAAGCCGTTACGCTTTATACACGGCAACTCTCGTCTACAATATCATTGATCCGTCAGTTATTAAACTGATCGATAACGAATGTTTGATGTTGGCTTGTCTAGACAATTTGTAGACTGAATCCTTGCTGAAAATAAGCCGCGCTTCCTTGGAGTTCGGCTCTAGGAAAAAATGAAAAAAAAAAACAAAAAACTTCGTAGCAACTGACGCGATTCCCGTGACGTGCTAGCTGATGGCGCAACGCATTGCGAGGAACGACTTTGTTTTCGACACAGCCGCGACATTTTAACCCCTTGCGATGTTTCTGTCTTGGCACCGACGCAGGTCGGTCGTTCCTGTTCGCCTCGGACCCGACGAACGGCACGTTCACGGGCATGGAGCCCAAGCGGCAACGCACGGCCTACACGCGGCACCAGATACTCGAGCTGGAGAAGGAGTTCCACTTCAACCGCTACCTGACGCGGCGGCGGCGCATCGAGATCGCCCACTCGCTCTGCCTGTCCGAGCGCCAGATCAAGATCTGGTTCCAGAACCGGCGCATGAAGTGGAAGAAGGACAACAAGCTGCCCAACACGAAGAACGTCAAGAAGAACAACCCCAACCGGGCCGCCCAGCAGCAGCAGCAGCAGCAACAACAGCAGCAACCACAACAGCACCAGCAGAACACGTCGTCTCAGGAGCCGCACCCACCGCCGCACCAGCAGCAGCCGTCGCCGACGCTGCAGATGCCCAATCCGCTCGCGTTGGCACCGCACCAGCACGCGCACCTGCTGAACAGCCACCCGCTGGGCCACCCGGCCCAGACGCACATCATGTCGCCGCTTCCGCCGCCTCCCCCCGTGGACACGAAGGCGGACTACGGACTCACGGAACTGTGAACCGCGTGTTCGCTTAGTGCCGCGTGACGTGCTTTGTGAGAGTGCACTGCCCCCCCTTTTACCTCTGCCACTCGCGGAAGGACTCCGGGGGGGCCGTCAATAAGTGCGCGCTAAAGCCGAACACTTGAGCTTAGCCGCGGGCCAAGACTGCTGCACGGAAGCGATCTACAAGACACAAAACAAAAGTTCCTCTCTCAGGAGAACCCGGACGCGTCCTCCATTCTCAGTGTGTGGGGCGGCACCGTCGTCACCGCCGCAGAAGCTGCCCCTTTCTTTTGCGAACACGGTTGTGCAGCCACATATATGTGCCAGCAAAGAAAGAAAGCGTGGTGGCGGCCGACTCCTGGCGGTGCTGCCCCCGGGTTCGTCGTGTGTGCGTGTGCGTGTGCGCGTGGACCACATCCTTCGACGAGTTAGTGCAGGTGTGTTGTCATGCTGTTCTCTTGTAAATACAACTCAGGTTTCACGAGACGTCCGCGCCGTGTGGCTTTTTGCAGTGCTGTGTGTATAGCTGTCACGTTTACGAAGGAAAAAACTAAATGAGGTAGACGGGAAAAAATCTGGGGGAGCCGAGAGGTGGTCCGCACATTTGGTCGCGTATGCTCGGAACCTTTCCCGAGCACCCAAGGAAATGCCTTTCGCGATGTCCGGGAGTTCCCGCCACAATGCCTGAGCACTCGGTGCTGCGGAATTATTATTATTTTTCCCTCTCTGTTACCCGGAAAAGCTCCTGTCGCTTCCACAGCTGCATGAATCTCGGATTATGTTAATCAGTTCGTACATATGAGGTTAGTGGCAGGTTGTCCAAGGTACATCTTGGAACGGGCAGCTGCTCTTGCTTTATTTGAGATTAAGTTAAACAACGACCAATTCGAATAACTGAAGGGATCTTGGTTTAGATCTAGTGTGTAGAAGTTTTGGGCGTGCGGTGTCTTCCTGGTACGTTCTGTGGATTCGCATGTCCAGTCAGACACAAAAACCCTGGCGAACACACTTTGGGGCATCTACTTACGCCGTAAGTCCAAATGAAAGCATCTACTCGTAGCAGTGCTCTGAGCCTTTGGAATAAACTTGAACGTTTCAACATATCCGGAACGCAAAGAACCGCTCAGCCACAGAAAGGAGCGCTCTTGGCGCGAGGTAACTTGACTGTACGAACTCTAAGACTGCCCGTGTGCGCAATCTGTTTAACGCATTATGAAACGTTCTTGTCAAATTTTAAGTGATAGAAAGCAAGCACGAATGCAGGCGACTCTGCCTCAATGCTGACGCTCAGTCATCAACACTGAGCATCGTTTCAAAGCTTTATAAGCCGAGTGATATCTCGATGACAAAAGAACTGCATTAATTCTACATTTGGCTGCACTAATGCTACATTTGGGACCACACGTCGTGTACTTCTGCGTTTGACACGTGCAAGGGGACTATGCAGTCCGTGTACAACGCACTTCTGCGCCGAAACTACCTCACATGGAGATGTAACTCATGGCAGGCCGGGGGACGACAGGAGCTTTGCTGTGTGCGTAGGTCCTTGCATTCAAGGGATGGACAGCTACTTGATACTCAGGGGCATTTCTCTCACGAAAGAGTGCTATCACTGTGCTCAGGCTAAATAAGAGTTACGCATTTCACTCGAAGGTGCTCCGTAAGATCTTGCAGAAATACTCATGAGGAATACAAAAAAAAGAAACAATGGACTGCGAATCGGAGCAAAAAGTAATCCGATCAACAGCATTAATGATCTCGCATGTTGCGCGATTGTGGTCAAAGTGTTATTTAACCACGCGCTTGGTCGCACGATGAGATCGTCTTGTGGCATACACTGTGGCCGTTTTCCTACGTCGGTTTGTGCCGGCAGCGTTCCGTTTTTCTTGCTTGATAAATTTCGCGTCCTTTTGCTTTAGTCCGGTGGCCGTGACGCGTCAGAAAACACGAAATATATGCGTTCAGTTCGAGGAAAGAGCAGGTAGAGGTGGAGAGCTCATCGAACATCTGCGTTGAGTCCTCTCAACCTTACTCAAGACCGAGATGATGTGCCAGTTGAGATGCTAAAAGCAAAATTAAAGTACGATGTCTACACACGATGATGTGCATAGCAGATATATCTTTTGTACAGTTCTTCTCTCTTCCATGTGTTTTGCCTTAAGTTATAAAGCCTATAGCGTGAGCCCGATCACGAGCGAAAATACTTCAGCGACGCTAGAGGTATTCTCACTGTCCTAAGTGTCCTGGTGGTAGGCCTAATTTATACTCGCGTTAGTTCAGTTTGTGCGTCCGGTGTTGAAAAGATTGGAAACTGTCACGCGTATCTTCTTCAGTGCCGTTCCGCATCCTTGCAGAAAAGCAGTGGACGAGAAAAATGATCGAGGACAGTCAGTGCTTTTTGTTGCGGTCTGTGATAACTTCTGCGCTGTGCACCAGGAATTCGATGGTCCAGATGTCAAAACAAGTTCGACAGCGAAGTACAAGGACAGACGCGCTTGAAATTTCGCCGTATGTAAGCCACCAGCGGGAGATCTGTGATATTTTTGCATCGTGTTTATTGTTGTCTTGCTTTTCTTTCCCTCAGTGTGCATCGTTGTGCTTTAGGTAGATTCTTGAATTTCGTTGGGCCAGCGAAACTTTCCTTAAGCGTATGACGGTAGGTCCAGGTGTAACGGTCCCGTTATATATGGTTACTCTAACTTTACGACCCGTATCGTCCGTTTTGGTGAGGTAACATTAAGCAACTATGTTTGCGCATCGTGGGTGGCGACCAGTATCCGTGGGCAGCGATGTCGCGTGCGGAAGGCAAGGGTGAAAAATTACGGCCAGCTGCTGTTCACAGGCGTAGATTTTGGTAGTGTCCAGCTGCTGGTCTTACAAACCTCTGCTACGGCGTTTTACTTAACTTTTAATCTTCAGTCCCATTCAGTTACGAATCTATAAGAATTTGCATTCAAAACGCGATGCATATCTGCCAAATGTGGATAGCCTCGCACGGTTTGTTGAAACCCTGCTTGGCGTCAAGCTCTACTTCACAGAGCGCCCCGCCTGGCAGATGTTCTCGCGTTTACTCACAGTGCTTTTTCGTCTCAATTCTGACACATTTAGGCAAGGTAAGACGAACAGCGCCTGACAGAGCAAGAACTACTTTATGATGCGTGTGACCGTCCCATTTCATTGCCTCTGACAACCGAATATTCTCGCAGAGCGTTACCGTTCTGCCGTCACGATTGCCGATCACGCCATTTGGGCATGCGCGGTTGTTACTGTGCCTGCTGAGTTGGAGGGAATCGGTAAAGACAGAACGGTAACCCCAAGCTAAAATATTCTGATGTTGAAGCCAACGCTCCTAAGAGTGCATTAGCCTCATACCTACACCTGTTATTAAAACGATTGAGCTAAGCTGGCCCAAATTGGCCCTTATCGGCGTTGGTCCATTAAACGTTAAATTACTGGTATTTGCTTTTTACTGCGCCATTGGATATCAGCCCTTCGAGCAGCTGCGTGTTCTCACCCGGGAAGAGACCCAGAGGAGACGTGCAGAGGTTCTTTGGAGCACGTTTTTATCACCTCACATTGCAGATCCACTGAATGGTTGTCCCGCAAAAGCATAACTACAGAATGCTTCAGTATCAAATCTTGAAAGCGATGCAGTCGAGCCTCCACTGGATTAACAGTACCGCGAGATTGGTGAAAGCTCTCTGAAACATTTTAAGCGCCAACCATACACTTGCAGGCCGGCATTGGGTAGCAGTTGTGGTACTTTTAAGCAGAGCTCGCCTTCCTTCTTTCTTTCTTCTTTTCCCCTGGTGATAAGCTGTATTCGATTGATTTCGTAGTTTTAAGCTTGTTATGCTCGGTTTGTGCATGCTTTCCAGAGCTGGAAACGGCATTTTTATTGCATTTGCCGAAAGCATAAGATAAACAAAAAAAACAAACAGTCTGGAAGTAAAATGTCCAATGCGAAATTAATTACAGCTGAATGTGTCGTTTACAATTGAAGTGACTATAGTACGAAGCGAGAGTGCTAGAGTAGAGGGATCCTGCCCGGTCGCCGTGATTCCCTTGCCGAAAAAATGAAGCAAGTGGCACTATAGTATGGTCTCGAGTGTTCTGGAATATCGCCCTCTTCTTAGGTTTCCTGTCACAACAGTTTCTTTCTATTAAAGCGTCATTTCTAGCTGTGTTGGCGCTTAAAAGCAACGTTTCGTGAAATTTTCCACAATGACGTGAAATGTAAAATGAAGCCCTTGAATTCGCCGTACTACCCTACTAAAAAAGCGCTTCACCATAGCTCCCGTATCCGGTAATATCATATGACGTATGAAAAAAAAAAACGAGTTTTTATATAGTTACCTGTACTTTTCATATCGGATTATTGGAGATGGAAGTTGCGGAGTGCGTGGGGTTTTTCAAGAGGGTATCCAACTTCATCTGCTTTCCCAAGGTTGGCTTCCCTTTAATCTCAAACGAGAAGCCATTCGCGTCCGTACAGAATTCTTTAAATAATGATACACATATCCGCGCTGGTCTTCTATTTTGGAACGAATTCAAATGAGATTATGAGAAAAGTATTCGCGATCCCCTTGTGCAATGTAAACACTAGTAACTCAAGAGCGCCGCTGCATCTGGGCCTGTATTCCCAACACACCCCGCAGGCGAGAGCTGCTGGACGCGATGTTGTAACGGCTCGGCAAACGAACCGCTCGGTTGCCGTTGCGTGATTGGTCAGAATCGTGCTTTTGCCGACAATAGCGTGATTCGGACCAATCACGTGAGGGCAGGCGAACCGCTTCGCTTTCACCGGTTCCTGCCAATCGGGACAGGTAGCATATTATTAGCGAAGGCGGCCATCTTTCGACGAACAGCAAACCTTCGCGAATTCGGTGTCTCGTGTATCAAAATAATGTCTCTCGCAGAATGTGTCGAAATGTTTATTAAAATACCGAGATGAATCACGATACTGATTGCGGGTACGGGAAGTATCTTCTCCGAACATACTTCGTTTTATTTGAGTCACACCAGACACCGTCTCTAAACACAGCGAAACAAGTGTGACTTGTGAGTAGGTAGACCGCAAGTGTGTATGACGGAGAGCGACGCACAGTAATCGTGAAAACAGTTCTCAGACTTGTGTAACACTGGGAGGGAAGTGTTCCTCTCGAGAACCAACAGCATGTTCGCGGTATGTGCATGTCACGTCACGTGTCACGGCACGAATGTATAGCGAAGTTGGGGCGATGCGGCACACGGTCGCCCGCATCTGACGGCTGCCATGCCAAGCACAGTGATTTTGGATGTGGAATGTATATTTTGTCTGGCTGGACATTTTTGTAACGTTCTTTGAGTGAATGGAAACAAATGCAAACAACTACAAGAAGAGAGAGAGAGAGAGAAACACCCCTATCGGCCGGCATCGAGTGCTTGTGCTATTATGTATCACTGTAAGTGTTGTAGCCATGTTATTAGAAATGACTGTTTCTTTCACTTTTCGCTGTGAATGTTGTAAAAAACTGAGTTCATTTGAAAGAAGCGCCAATAAAAAAAAAAGCTGCTCGTCCCTGTATATCTTGCTTGGCTGAGGTGCGTGTTTTCTTCGGGCTTGCACGATGTATGCCTTGGTGCATGCGCTGTGCTCTTGGATTTACCTTGATTATTTCCATGCACTCCGCACATAGTTCGCATTAGGCATTCGCGTAAGACCAGAGGCGTTCATGTGATCGTCTTTCAGTTAACAGTAATTCGAAAGCGTTCAGATTTGAGCTTATTCATATGGCATATTTATCACTGTACCGCAGAACTAGGCACACAGAAGAGACGCGCAGATAACTGCTACCAGCGTAACTTAGTTTTAAAACGAGGGCACAATTACACGCGAAAACATTCACAGATGGAAATCACAAGATGCAGCGAGAAAAAGTAAATGGAGCAGTAATATAACAATCCAAGAACCGGATAGAGGAAAAAAGAATCGAACCACTCTCCTGACGGTGGGCTTCAACACCCGGTGCAAGAAGACCCAACCTTGTTTAGCACGCGGATTAAGACTGGAGCACTAAAAGAACAACCGCAAGAACTTTTTGTTCAGAACGAGTGCCTTGGGGATGGTGACTTGTGGGTTGTGCTTGCTGGTGTGAAGCTCGGCAGGAGCGCGTCATTGCTTGCTAGTAAATAGACTGTATAAGTAGCGGGTTGTCGCGGAATGGCCGCGATACGCAGTGATGTGACTATAGTCGCAGCACTCGCTGCGGAGGTGTGTTACCTATTGGGGCATGCGCAGCGCTCACGTAAACATGGGACAATAGAAAAAGGCGTGCAGAGGACAAACGTCGCATAAAGCACAAGATGAATATGTGCGAACCAACTGCCCACTTTTTGATGCAGATAATTAAGTTTGGTCACCAATGGACCGACACCGATAGAAAATATATTCAATGTTTTTCGCGCAACCACAAGAATTGCGTGCATCAACACCAGTAAAGCAGTTTAAAAAATGAATGAGCCTTGACTGTACCTCCTGTCGCATGCGACCCAGTAACGTTGTTTCTCAGCAAGATCCAACCCGGGCGGCAGCTGAATCCATAAGTATTCAAATGAGTTCATGCGAAGTTGCGTAGATATTGGTAAATTTGGTTGTTAGGGCGTGACAAGGAATTCAGCGAAGTTCCTGCATTGTATTGGATTTTTTTTTCTTGTGAAAGTGACATACATAAATGCATGCAGCAGGTTTGGACAAAGTGCATGGGTGTCATCGTTGGCTGTAGTAGAATAGTAACACTGCTGCGTATGGTCTCATCTCACGTGCTCCATCAGAGACATCGTGATAGCGAGCTACGTTTGGGCCAAAATGATCAGCCACGACTCGTTTCACAGAATCGCTCTGTGGGATCGCAGAATAACATCACCCGAGAAAGTGAAACTGAGAACGCGTCCTTGTCTGCTTCCGCTCAAGGAGAAGCGAAATTAGAAACCCCAGAATTCCGGTTTCGCCTGATGAGATAGCGCTCCAAATTTAATGCGTAGGAAAAAAGTATGCCAGAACCCAACAGTCCGACGCAATCGGACGCAGCACCCGCTGTTGCTTTTGCGTGGCTACCGAACACGGTTTTCTCAAGGAATATGCGCGATCTTGCGGTGCATGGCGTGCGTTTCACGTTTGAACGCAACACGATACGTGTGGCAACGTAACTGCGCTCTTGAAAACGTTGTCTGTGTTCAGAAAAACGTACTCATGCTGAAACAAAAGCGTTACTGGTATTTCTAAACAAGGTACACGCACGCTTTAACGAAACTGTGATTTGTTTATGTTAATTAAGTCAAATGGCATTCTGTAGTCTTACGGGCAGTAAGGGAAGGATATGACTATGAGGCACGCCGTAGTGAGGGTCTCGGGAGTAATTTTGACCAACTGGGTTCTCTAACGTGAACCCAAGTCAACAGTGCACGGGAGTTCTTGCATTTCGCCCTCATCTATGTTTATGGGCGTTGCCTGTGAGTTTGCGTGCTTGTACGATCACTGTGCGTACAATAATTATCACCCAACATTTGGAGTAGTATGGACTGCGATCAGTCAGGTAGGGATCAAAGTATCGTATAATAGACCGTGACCTCGCCAGGCAGCTGTAGACGGTCTTTTAAAAGGGTGCTCACTATACACGGCAACCAAGCAGTAATCTTTACGAGGTGCGCATTTACACTATTAAATGCAGCAATATGCATCATGTTGTTTTAAGTTGGAGTAACAACCGTGTGAGCAACAATCTCCACCTTCTCTTAAAGTATGCGTGCCTCTCCTTATAGAGCTGTTCTTAAGAGCAGGTGCGAGCCAATCGGTATAACGGACATCTCATTAGCGAAGGCTACCGCCGATTCGACCCGTGCTCTACCAGAGAAGAGGCAGCGAGTTTTCGAAGTCGCAGGATCACCGTTGCCGTGGCGGAAATTGAATCGTCGGAATACACGTGACCGCACCACACAGGTGTACACGAATGCTTAAACGAGTGCCAGTGAACTACACAGCAAAGACGCGGTAATTTCTATGAGGTGCACATTTTCACACTAATGTTACCAACAGCCATGACGTTGCCTTAAATTAGACAACCAACTGTTGTTTTTCATACCTTTGTTATTCACTGATGGGAGTAAGCTTAGAAGAGTGATTTACGCTTCAGGCCTTGTGTTTTACATGTTTACCGTGGCGCTTGGCAGCCTGAGGTAACTATAGATTGCTACTATAGGTAAATGCAACTTTTTCGCTTGTATCTTCACGCGCGTGAAAACATTGCAAACAATACAGCTGTTAGATTAGTTTAGGTAGCAGCACAACTGGTATATGTATAAATTCAATATGTTGTACTGTTTGTGACCGCATTTTGAAAGTTTATGTGGTAGAATACGTCGCTGTGGTGCAGGTCCAATCTGTAGTCAACAAGGCTGGTGCGTTTGTTGAGTGCACGTCCTTATTTCTAGCACTCTTTTCATCGTTGAGCGTAGCGTATTCCTTAGAGCCTGATTAATGCAAAGATTGCACGAAACATGTCTTCTCGTCTGCCGTCGTATATCAGTGGTGAAAAATCACTGCTCAACAACTTCGCGAACTTTAAGCACTGCCCGCATAACCGAACTACAAAGCAGCACGCAGAATTTCATTTCACAGTCCGGAAAAAGCATATTAAACCAATCGTTTTGTAGCGTATACTTGAATAATCTCTACGGCTTAGAAGCAGCACAGAAGTGGTAATTACTGCTTGTGCTTCAGCTGGCTCCTGGAAGCAAATCACACACACAAAAAAGAGTGATGTCACAGGCCGCACAGAAATGCAGTAGCCGGCTGGAGGACGACGACAACGACATGGACAGCGACAAAGTCACGTGTACGACGCAAACGACGACAATGGCAACCAGGACGGCGATGAGGACATCAAGACGGCCCGAGGGATCACGCGCCTGGCTTCTTTATTCTTAAATGGTGACAAATAATTTATTCAAGACGGCTGCCGAGAAATCATTTCTGTGATAACTATCATGCATTGTGCATCTGCGTCAGAGGCTACAGCAGCCAGATGTGGTACACCATCAACAGCTATTGCTATAAAGGTTAACTGCCCATCTGCCAACGAGGTTTAACCATATAGAACGCGTTGCTGGGGCCCTTTCCGCGATGAAGGTTCAGAAAGGGTACACCTGTTGAAAGAGACTCGGCCATGCATGCCGCTTGGACACGATGCCACTGTGTCCTCAGACACGCCATCTCTCGTGAGTTCACCAGAAGCATCGCCCTCTTAGAGTCAATACACGCGTTTTTGCCACACTTTACGGAGACGGGACAAGTACAACCCCGTCTACAGAAAAAGAAAGATGAAAAAAAGAAAGCGTAACGCGAGAGCCCGCGCTCATAAAGCTCGACTGGAACCGTGGCGGTGAGCGGCGAACCGCGTTCAGGTTTCCTCCCTTTATTTTTTTTTCCTCCTCGCCCGCGCAACTAGATTGAATGGCCCGCGTCATCGAGGGCCCCAAATAAATGATATCTTACGTTCCATTAGCGGCGGAGAACGTGCTGATGCGATTTTAATGACGGTATAGCGAATTTCTCATCGGGAGAAAATCTTATCTCGAGTGATGGGAACGGGTATAGTCACACTTCAGCGCGCACACGACAAGGTGTGGAGCACGGCAGTCGAAGCTTGATTGCGCGGAAATGTATATGTGTCTGCGAATGTAACTCTCTCTCGCAGCTTCTCTCATCTTTAATCTGAGACATGAGAAGAAAGCAAGAAAGAGCGTGTTCTCTTTGAACAATTTCCTTTGCGCAACGGTTTTGCGTCTCCATACAACGCGTCCTTTTTTTAAATTTTTATTTGTGCGTAGTTCAACAGTAGGTATTTGAATATAACGTCGCGATGAAGTAATATATTGTTACGGAATTGGCAGTAATGACCAAGTGAGTGTTCGGGAGCTGAATGAATGTGCAATATGCAAAACGCGCAAATGTAGGTTTTTGCGGAGGTCTCAGACGTGCACGCTGGAAATCTGAGCATATGTCCGTTAATAAGTTGCAGCGACTAATAGCTAGCAGAAAGTTGCAGATTTTGATTAGTAAAAAGAAAACAAAAAGACGATGGCGTTGTGTGGGTAAACGTAGCAACACTATACCGACTTTGTCTTCTGTTGTCATTCTTTCTTTTTTCGCTTTGTTTGTCATTACTGCATGGCATATTGTCGTATGTCGTACATTATAAAAGTAACGGCACTGCGTATTGCGTTTCGCGCGTACGAATGAAACCCATATTCACGCGCACTTGCGGTCGACCGTCGAAGACATTGTGTATGAAATGCCTTTATCGTTTTCGGTGAGGGAAATCGTTACGAAACAGTATGCCCAACAAACATTTGGGCATATATAGATATGAAATAGCCCTCTCATTGTGTGTGTCTGAATAACTGTTGTTCAAACCAGCTGGAGGTGCTTATATAGCAGGTTACGTTATGGTATTAAAAGCGGCATATTTCGCCAAAATATTTAGAAGTGCGTATGCCCGCGGGGCAACACTTTCTCATTGTGTGACAAAATAACAAATTTCTCATTTTGTAGAAGGTAAACAAAAACAAACGAAGAGGAAGTGAACGTCGGCCCAATGTGCGCCTGAGGCGTGTTCTGAACAGGAGTGCGTTACGTACGTAAAAAAAAAAAAAAAAAGAAATATGCAATTACCTAGAAAGTGTCCACAGAAGACAACAAAGAGCGAAGTTGGGAAACTGAAACGCAATGCGCAGTATTAGACCGAGAGTGGGTATTCACTCTGCAGCTTAAATAGCTTGTCCTCGACCTGACTGCTGAATATTTTAATGACTTGCGAAAAACTTTAATAACAAGCCAAGCTTGTGTTAATTCTTCCTGCTCGTTTTATGCGTGTTCAATCTTCTCGACGGGCCTTACAGACGACGCACTCAAACACAGTGAGAACGCCATGGGAGAGTTTGAACGAGTACCTCATGTTGGAACAGAGACTGTGTTGCTTTTGAAGGGATCCGCCACATCATCCGTCACACGGCTGAGGCGCCTACTTATTCTTGGCGTGCAGCCTTTCTATATATATTGGTCGAGGTCACAGAAAAAAAAAATAAAGAGGACGGGAGAGAGTTAGTTGCAAATAGTGCCAGCGGGACAGGGACGCAAACAATGGCGGTGTGCCCGTGCGTCAGCTTAACCGGGTAGCTAACGTTAGCGGAGACGAAAATAAGAACACGAAGCAAGTGATTCACCACGCAACAAATAATACTAATAAAGCGAAGAAAATATAACAATCTTGCTCAAACTTGAAACGTGTTCTGCTTCCGCTACGACCATAAGCGCACCACACCCGCATTCGCGCACTCATGAAAATCTCTTTCGCGCGAGCGCGTGGAAAATGCCTGTACGGCGGCCGTGTACGACAGGGACTGCAAATTAAAAGATGCTCGTATAGACTCGGATACAAAAGAAATATCAGCAAATAAGCGAGCAGCGCAAAAGAAGCGCGAGTGGAGGTCGCCGCGGGCTTCACCGAAGCAAGAACTCAAGCTTCGCATGCGTGCAGACTCGAACGCTTCTTGCGAGCGCTGCATGCATATGCATGATTACGTGTGGGAGAGAGAGGCATACACACAGCGAGCGCCGAAAGTGGGTAACACGCGTATGCTTTCGCATAACGTATAGCGAAGGCGGCTGCGCCGCGTCGACACGGCCGTGGTGCAGGTATTTTTAATTAGCAAAAGGGTGCTATTCGGCATGCGTGCATCGTTGGCTGCGCGCGCACACACATACACAGCTGGCTCCGTGTTGCTGCAGGGCCATTTTGCTTTCCCCCGTACGTTGAGGAGCTTATCAACTATCTAGTGTCAAAAACTATAGCAGCGCCGGAGCACCACGCTGGCCTGAGCCGCATCTGCGCACTTGAAATATAGCCACACGCGCGTGCGATCACACAGGCTACGCGAACTGAACCTGTCGGACCGAAAAAAAAAGGGGGGGATCGACGAGAGGAAAAAAAAATAATAAAACACTGGGAGAATAATGACCAAAATAAGTCGGTCGTATCATTCTAAAAATAACTTGTTGAAGGTGAATAAGGAAGGCCAGAACGCAATTTGTTACATTGGATACCTTGGTCGTTTCGGTGGCTTGAATACAACGCCGTCCGGAATCTTCGAAATGGGTGCACCCGAGTTTACTTTCTTTCTTTCTTTTTTTTTTTAAGGCTGTGCGGATTCTCTCCACGGGCTTCGAAAGAGTGGCCTAAAGGTTAGCCCAGCAACATAATAACTGAAATAAAGTTGCTGTGTAACGAGCGTTGACAGGGCCATCACATGGTCGTTTTAATAATTATACAGCGTGTTGTAATACATAGCTCTGGTGTTTAACTATACTTGAACGAAAATTGCATCGATTCGCAATACACACACAAAGAAAAAGATAAACGTTAACGCAGAGACTAAACAAGAAGTGAAAGAGTGCGCTTTTGCAAGGCGGATGGTGTCGGCAAATTTGCAGCTTACGGTGTATATTTTGGGCAAAGTTGAGGTGTCTTGATGTGGTTGGCTGCTTGCTTGCTTATCCTGCGTTTTCACTTGGAGTAGGATAACATCGTGCCGAAATGTAGCTTTTTTCTAGATTAAATAAAAAAATGAACGCCCGCGTTTCGTCGGTGCTTCGTAAAAGGCAAGGATTAAGGGCAACTCTGCGAAACTAGCGAATTGTGTCTTCGACGTACTCGGGCACTTTGATGGTCAACATACGCAATTCGTGTCAATAAGGAAAGGCAAATCGTGATTGGTACGGCGTGTGAGAGCCGTTCATAGCGTTATGGGTACAAACCGTATCTGTATGCTTTCGACATCTTCACTAGACCACATGCATAAGCCTTGGATGCGAACAATAATCTTCTCGGGGTGCCCCTTCCTGTCAAGATTTCTCACCCTTAGAACGCTCCTTGTTATGCGACAGCTTTCTTTAGCTGTTTTTAATGTTCTCATATACAGATTGACCGCTGCCCCGGCACTTCATAAGAAAGTTACTTTGGGCAACAGTTGTTATCGTGATGACAAGCATGGTGTCAGCGTCCGCCATTACTGTATATATACTCCGCTCCAAGAACGAAGAGGTAAACTTCGTTTCCAGCTGCACTTGCGCAGGAGCGCTCGCTCTTTCCACTTTCCTTTTAGTCAACAGGAAGGAGTAGGAGGACGCTCATATATATATATCCGTGCTACAACAGCTCGATTCTGTAGTCACAAACGCTATCAGCTCGGATTCAACACTAGGATATACCGCACAGATCTTCGTCCGTAAGAACTATGCCTTTTTGGTCGCTGCAATGGCCACCACTGTTCTTCGTATATATCATACAGCATCTCCCTCCCCCCCCCCCCCCCCCCCCCCACTCCTTAGTGCAAAATGCACTTGCGCAAATCTCTGCGTGCACAGGTCATGCGAGCATCAGGTGAAGAACCAAAAACGTTAAATAAGCGAGGCGCGATGGTAGAGCCTGTGGACAACAAACTCACAAGCTTGAAGTAATGAGCCCTTTATTTCTGGCGCTTGTCTGGACCTGCAATCACCATGTATTTATTCATAGGCGCCAATAAACATCAAGCCTGCTTAGACACGAAGGATGCGAAAGAAAGGTTGACGTATACCATTTGGTATAGGAGAGGAACAATGTTTTGCTACTCGGCTGTCAAGTTCAGAAGCTGGTGCAAAAGACCTATACGTCGGCAACATTGATTACGATTTGTTCTTGCGTACGAACAGTTTCGTGAGCTATAAGAGTGTAAGAAAAATTTTCACCCTTTGTAGCTTATCTTGTCCAATTAATTTTCACCTGTCTTATCTGCACTTCTTTTTTTTTTAACGCTGCGTACCGGTACTTTCAAGAAGCGTATTCACAAAAAGCAATGTCGCTGAAACTATTTGTAAGAGAAATTTCCAGCCAGCCCTGATGCTGGACATATCATTAGCGCAAACGGCCGACCAATGGGAAAGACAACTTCCGAACGTGAAGCTTTGTGAATCCGGCATCAGGTTACGAATGGCATGCGCGTACTGGCTTGACATAACGTTCCTGACTTGTTTGGGGACCAGATAACCTGGAGCCCAACAAGTGGACCAGGGTTCTGGTGCTCTTGTTTGGGGATCAGACAAGCCTCAAAGGGTGTACACCCCTGAGTAAAAGTATAGGGGCCAGGGATTCCGCGATAAAGGCGATTTTCTTCTCTGCCTATGAATGTAACTTTAAAATGTGGGTTGCAATCCAAACTTGGCATTGCGAACTGTCCAGTGCGCTTAAGAATTTCAGTTTGTGGGTCTGCATTACGAAGAAATTAAGTTTATATGCTGATCCTGTGGGCCGTGTACTTTTGCTTACGGGTGTACAGTGCGCACCACTGTTAGAGGGAACACACAAATGTGTATTCCTCACTTCGCTGGCGCCCAAGCTGCAAGTGGCCATGGAAGCAACGGTAGTGCACTGCACAAGTGTGTCAGTAGCAGTCAGAACTACCATCCGAAACTTATCTGCTGCAAATTTAGGCGATTGTACTCTTGCGAGAGAGGGAAATCCGGACATGCTATTCACTCAAGTGTTCCTTTCAACAGTGGACCCCTCTGTGCATTCTTTTCAAGGCCTAGAAGCTTTTGAAAGTCTTAGTCCCATGTTAGTCCAGTAGAATCTTGGACTTCACCAGGGGCCGAATTCCTAAACGATGTAAAGGTTGTCGAAGGCAGTCGGCCGCCTTCGATAATGATATGCCCAGGATCAGGATTAATTGGCTGGAATTGGCGCTCACAAACGACTCCAGCTTAAAGGGCATTTTTGTGAACAAAGCTCAATACTGCATGGACGCCCATTTCGGTTCACCAAACCTGAAATCGGCCATGGCCTCACACTGCGGCGGCCAAACTCGGTGCATTCGGCAGGCAAGGCCCAAGGCGAAAAAGCTCGTCGACCGCGTGCATTGCCTTCTCCGGGTATAGGAGTCGCGCCAGCGGGCATGTATACGCCGGCCCTTGCACGCCATCCGGCCGGGCAAGGCAGGCGGACAGGCAGCTCCCCCAGTGGCCAGGGAGAGATGTGCAACCCTTGGCAGGAATCTCTCGCTGCTCGGGGCCGCGCACTGCTGGCTGGCCCGATGGCAGCAGCAGGCAGCAGCCGCTGAGGAAACCCTGGATACAAACAAAAGCGTCGGCTGCTGGGCCTGCTTCGGGGCCGCCGCTGGGCTCCCTCTCTCGCCCTCGGCAGCGGAGCGCTCTCCTCCCGGGCGCTGTCGGAGAGTGTCTCGCGGATGATAAATGGTTTTTCGGAGGCGGAGCTTCGGCAGACATTGTGCCCGTGCGTGTGGGCTTTGCTGCTGCCGCAGCGCGTGTCTGTGCGCCTGTGTGCGTTCGTGAGCGGGCCGTGTGCGGCTGCCGCCCTGTGTGTGCGTGCGTCGATGCGGGTGTGTGTCTGTACGTGTGTGCCTAGCTGCATGCGAAACGCGCTGCGCCGCAGCGCGCCCGGCGCAGGACGTCGCCGTCGCAAAAACCTGAAAGTGCAAGGGCATATTATGTGCATCGCCTTTTGTGCGGCCACGCTTTTCTTTCTTTCTTTTGGCCGCTGCCGTTCGCTGTGCCGCTGCACGCACTCGGCTGCATTTTCGGGATCCAGCTCTCCCTCTCTTTCTCTCTCTCTCCTTGTTGCTTGGCCGTTTGATTCTGTGTTTATTGCAAGTCGCCCCGATTTCAGTCGATATTGTTTTGTTTCGCGCGTTCTATAGCCTTCTGCATATACTACTCGGCATCAATGATACAATCGACCTCTCTCCTATCCATGTTCAAACGCCGTTTCGTATTCTCCATGTACAGTAGCAAGATAGTTTAAACATCCTCGTGTTTCCTTTTTTTTTTTTTTCGATCAGCTGCTGACTACGACATTACAAGAAACAAGTTTAGTTGTGTCGTCCCGTATGTACATCCTCACACAACACAGCGAATATAACTTTTTGTTTATAAATTCTGGAACTGTAATTGAGCTTATAAATTATGGCATACGAGTCTGGAGGTGTATAACGAATTTGCATTTATTTATTTGAATGATCAATGCGGTATTTGAACAACCGTTTTACCCATTGCAAAAATATTGTGGTTCGAGACAGAAGTCTTGCATCCCTCCCCCCATCATCAAACGTCCGCAAATAATTTGCATTGCGATCGAGATAGCGTGCTTGCCTGAAAGCGTCAATTGCTTCTTAAACGTTCGCGTGGTGGCCTGCAGAATAGGCGCGGCTAGACCATGGTTAGCCTGCAGAGTGTCTCTTCATGCGGAACGTATTGCCTAATCTAAAGAGCGCTTAAACAAACCGCAACGACATCCACGCAGAAAGAAAAAAACAAGAAAAACAATTTTCGCATAACGGAAACCATTTTTCGAACAAGCCAGGTCGCCTGAGTACAGATATAGAAACACGCGAGTCACTGTTTGCGCGCCGCTTATCGATACACATCCCCCACTTGTACGCGCCCTTGCCGAAACACCATTGTCAGAAGTTTAGAATGTCCAGTCTCAACGAAAAATCGTAAAGGCCTCTAGAACTGCCAGGAAAGCGGCCGTTGTCAGCCGATGCGAATCGCTTTCAAACTCTCCATACACAGAAAGGCATCAGAAGCGATTCTTGTCGGCAGCCCGCTCCCGTTACAAACCTGCGCGCACTTTTTCCCTTTTTCTTTCTTTTTTTAAAGAAGCGGGGACGTGCGGCCGCCGCTACCTCGGTACGCGTTTGGTCGCGAGGCCAAAGCGATAAGGACGCCGCCGGGAGGGCGAAAACTGCGAGCAAGACGACGACGACGTTTTGCGCGGCCCGCCGAGGGACATATATCACTATCCCGTAAAACACACAGCTCGGCGTTCGTCCGCGGAGGACCACCACCAACGCTCGCTCGCTCGCTCGCTCGGCGATGTGTTCTTGCGCGAGGCGAGGCGGCGAGCGCCGCGGAAAGCCGAAACGCGAGTCGCAGGCAATCGGCGATAAGTCGCGCGACGCTCTCTCCCGTGGTACGAGCGAGAGAGATCAAAAGGAAGCGCAGGAAACCGCGCGAATACGTGGCCGCCGGCTTGCCCGCGGCGAACGAACGCACGAACGAAGCGACGGACGTCGGACCGGGGGCGACCCGACTCGCTTTCGAGCTGCGCTTGCCATATCTGGACTCCGCATCGTTCGAACCGCCGTGCCGCTGGCATTGGATGTCAGGCGCGCGCTTATATGTGCGCGAGCAGAATCGCCATTACCGAGGAGCGAAAGGGATCTGCGTCGCATTGAGCGTGGGCGCCTCCGCGCATATCGTTCGAGCACGCAAGGCAGAAGAGAAGAACGACACGTGTGTCCTAGGCGACCATGTGTTTACATGTTCTCCGGCCTACGCACTTGCGTTTTCTTTTTGCGTGCACGGTGAGTCTTGTCGCTCGCTCACGGCGCCGAGGCGGCCTTGTCATAGGCGATCGCGCGTGCGTCGGATTAGACATTTTAAGATCGTTAGGAGGTGACGGAGAGAGAGTGAGAGGCTCCGCTCGGCCTTCTCTACTCTGATAATCCGCGTGCTCGCACAGAATGTTTTGAGCAGCGCAGTCTGCGATAGATCGACACAACTGGGCCCTCCGGCGGAGATTTGAAGCTACGCGCTTGCGTCGGCGCTCGGACCGCTGCGAAAGAGCGGAGAACGCGCCAGCGCGTCCTCGCAGGGCGCTGCGTGCATGAATCGGGTTTCAATCGCGCTCGCATGCAGTTCGCGGCGGCGGGCGCTCGAGAACTCGTCGGCGCGGAGTCGTCTTGCGTGGAAGAGAACCGCGGCGTCGGGAGAGGCGCCATTAATCAGACGCCGTCGGCCGCTCGTTCGCCTCCCTTTCTCTCTCGGTGTCTCTGCGCCGGTATTACAGACGAGGGTGCGCCGGGACTGCTCGACACCGTGTTGGTCAAAGCGACGCGAGCCTTGCGAGAGGGAGTTCTGGTTTCTCGGGCGAGTAGATGATCACGCGACGCCGACAACAATGCGACGAAGAAGGAGGCCGCTTTCTCTCGCCGCTTAGCAAAACGCGCGTGAAGCGCGTAGCATTTTCATCCGGTGAAAAACAATGCTCTGACTGAGCAAAGATCAAAGAGGTTGCGAGTTAGCGTGCCTCGCATTCATTCGTTAACCTTCGTAAACATCGGAAGCTTTGAGGCCCATTTTCCTCCCGCTTTGTTAGTTAGACCGAGCATGATCGTGTCTGCCACGCGGGCGTCGACCGGCCAGTAGCCGAAGTGTAAATTACCCGCTGTCGTCACCAAAGTCTACCAGCTCGGGAACATCGTAGCTGAGAAGGCGCGAACGTGCCGAACGAAGTCAACGCATGTGCCACTGAACTGGTACGCCCTGCAGGGGCGGAGAAAGGAGTGACACTTGCGGCTTTTACTAAAGACTGGAGGCGGCGATGAAAGCGTTTGTTTCGAGGAAAGGGCAGCACTATTCCTTAGTACGTATACGGCTTCGATGTGGGGTTGGTGAAGGAGGAGGTTGAAGTTGTCGATGAAGCTGAAGGAGCTCAAGCGACCTTCACTGGTCAGCCTATATTTAGCATACCGGCCGACTTGCCCGAATTTGTTCGTATTTTTCCGTGCTCGTTGAACAATTTTACGAATGTTGCGCCCCGTTTTACGAAAAATAAGTTCCGTCAGCAAAAAAAAAAAAAGTTAAGCTCTTGAGGGATTGGGTGATACAAGGTTGCCAAAAAAAAAAAAATTCATGCAGAAAAGATATGTGGTACTTGCGCCGTCTTCCTCAGACAGTGCAAGACGCCGTATACTGTAGAGGGGGACTTTGAGCACCCCACTATTTACTCAATGATGAAGGCTTGTGTGCGTAACAGTGCGAACTATGAACGTCTTTCTTCATTACCTAACCTCCCTGCCTTTCTCTGCATTATCCTATCTCTCTCTCTCTCTTTCTTCCTTCTCTTTCAATCCCCTTCCCCAGTGCAGGGTAGCTTACTGGGCTCAGCCTGGTTAACCTCCCTACATTTCCCTCCCTCTCTCTCTCTTTTGAGCAAGCCTATTTAGTATAGTTCCTGGAGCAGGCGAAATCGGCAACTGCAGAGTCGCTGATAAGGTCAGTGGGATGAAAGGACAACGCTTTCTTGTCAGTCTCTGTTATTTGTTTCTCCTTGCGCGCTGCGTCTGAAGTTGAATTAGTAATAAAGCGCGTACATACGTATGGGGCCGAAAAGGTGTGTTTTCAGGGCAAAGTTCCTTAAAATGCGTGTCATATACGCACAAACACGCTGGTTTCAATTACGTAATGCAAACCAGTGTATTTGTATACACGGCAACCCTCGTTAGCAAGATCTAGCTGTCGATTGTTTCGGTGTTAGTCGTACTATTATATAGTAAAGTATATATCGTCATCACTTGCTGTTTCACCTGACAAAAATTATTTGCCATACCAGATCCGGCGCTTTTCCGTAGTGTAATTCAGCATGGGTAAAACCCCAATTTAAACACGCGTATGCAGAACGATTTCAAACACGATCGTGTGACAGCCAGAGGTATTAACGTTTACACGTCTTTCCACATTCCGGCATGTATCTATACGCTGCGTAAAAGTCCTCCTTTCACTGCACTGTATGAGTTTCAAGTTACGCAAGCAGTGTATATACTCAGGTACGTTCCTCAGACGAGAGGAAAAAAAAGATAGAAGGAGAACGGAATAAAGCGACCGAAGCACTAGTCGGATAATACGGTGGATTTAGCACGCAGCCACCGCCTTATGTGAACAACAAACAATGAACCGCGGTCCACTTGTCTCACAAGACGCAACTAATTCCCTCCCACTATATGCGGGTCGATCTGAAGCGTATCGATAACAAAGAGGGGTCGGGAGCGAGACAAGGGCGGCCCAGATCGAGGCTTTGTTTCTAATCCCTCTCGAAACTGTACGAATGAAAAAAAAAAAAGAAGAAACAATAAGTAATAACCTTCACGAAAAAAAAAAGGAAATGGAAAGATGCGCGAGAGGAGCGGAAAGCAAACGGAGACAGAATCAAAACCCCCGGTTGGTAATAAATCAACCTCGCCGAGCACGATCGAAAAAAGAAATGTATATAATAATAATAAAGAACAAAAAGCAGGACTACGTTGCGTGAGTGGGCTATCTCTTTCCTGTCGTGCCCCCTTCGCTTCTTCTTTTCTTTTTTTTCTCCGCAGACGCAGAGCGACATCGGCAAATCGAACCACATGCAGCGCATCCCTCGCGCTCGTGGGCGCCGCCGGCGTATACGCGGCGACGAATTCGCGTCTCGAGCGAGCGACACGCGATGTCCGGAAGCCGCTCGTGCTGCTGCCGCTGTTCCCGGTCTGAGAGCGATGCACGAAATTACCATAAAGCCCCCGGGGATCGGTTATTGAAAGGAGGGATTATCCTCGGCTTAGCCTAAAGGGAAAATAACGAAGACGCACACCGTGCCGAAGGGGAGAAAAGAAAGAGAAACGAAAATCAGAAAGGAGAAAGAAAGACCTTGCATGCAATATCGAAGAGCACGCAAGGCGGAAGAAAGAAAAAAAAAGAAGAAAGAGGACGTGATGTGTGTCTACCCCCGTGACGATCAAAAATAAATGCCTAATAGGTAACGAAAAAAAAAAAAGACTTCGAAAAGATCGTTGAATATTCCTCGCGGCGAAAGGCGTTGTCTCACGGCTATGTGGCGCACGTGTGTTTGCTTACGACGAAAAGAAAATTATTTTTGCCACACTCAAACAAAACAGATTGAACGTAGCAGGAAGCGCATAGTTATGCAACGAAAGTGGCGAGAGAGGGATTAATAAAAGGTAGCTCCCGCTTCCCGGGGAGCAGGGGACTCATTTTCCGAGCGGCTGAACCATATCCGCGGTCGCTGTCCGCGCTGCCCCCCCCCCCCCCCCCCTCCGCCTTCCCACTCCGCAGAACGTCGTCCAAATAAGGATGACGACGCCTCTCATATCGCTTTTGGAAAATCGATATGCGCGGCGATAATGATATGCACGATCAACTCGCTATCGCGACTGCATCCATCACGTGGCCGTGGCGGCGGTGGCGTCGACGACGACGCGAACCGTGCCGCGCGCTCTGTCCAGCCGTTTTGAAACACCTCGCGGAGCTTTCTCTGTGTGCAGCGCGGCGGTCGTCTTTGCATCGCCACCTTCCCCAACCCCAGGATCAGCGTTTTCTAGAGAGAAAGAGCGTGTGAGAGAGAGAGAGAGAGATAAGTAAAGGGAAGGCAGGGAGGTTATACGTTTTCCATCTTCTTCACTCAGCCGTCGCGTTGATGCCCGCAAGCGGCATCCGATGCCCCGTTCTGCGAGGATATGTATATCTCCCCGGCCGTTGCGTGCCAGCATGCTTATGCTTTCGAGGTTTTATTCGGCGCGCGCATTCAAGTTGGCATTTTATTCACCTCCCCCCCCCCTTCGCCACGAGCGCACAACCACTCTCTAACACTCCCCTGCCCTCTTTCCTTTTTTCCCCTTCGTTATTTATTTGTTTTTCTTTCGACAATCGCGTTGTGAATGCGGGGAGAGTGTGGCACCGACTGTTTTGTGCGCTTTTCAGCGCTCCTCTGTGCTCGACGTCGTCCCCGGCTTGGATTTCCGGAGGCTCTGTCCCGGAGGAGGAATAAAGGATGTTCCGGCGATTTCACAAACACTTCTTGTGCCGGCGCGTCGAGGAAAGAAGGCGGCGGAGTTGCGCGAGCGAGCGAGCGCGGGAGCGGGAAGATGAGACGCTCCACACGGCTCGTCCCAGTGCGGGATCAGATTTCTGGACGAAAAAATCAAAGAAGAGAGAACAGAAAATGCGCAGGGGGCGCGGCAAGGCGCCGGGTGTGCTCCACAACATGACTCGCAGGCACCTCCTCTTTCGGGAGCTTTTCGTCCCTAGTGTGTGTTTTTTTTTTGTTTCGGAGCGCGCTTTGCGGGGGAACCTCTCGATCGAAAGGCGTCGGGAGTATTTCAATGGTTTCAGAACACAAGCAGAAGCTGCACAGTCTGCTTCCTTTGTCTCGACTCACGGCATCAAGAATTGGATGCTTCTGTAAACATTCGACTGGCTTTCTAGGCCGTTTGTTCTATAGATGCTCTACATGAAATGTATAGAACAAACGTTTCTACAGATTGCTGAAGGGAATAGAGCATAGCAAGATCAGCTGACCTGCACGACGAAACTTGACGGAAAGGGGTAAATGAACTGCGGCGACCACTTGTGACAGCCGGAGGCACTACTCGAGACTGCCTTCATACATTCAGGGGTTCGATAACTCAAGTTCTTGTATCGTGCACTTCCGGTTTGCTTTTATTTTGTATAGAATAAAGGAAGTAGAGTGGGGGATAATTGGGGGCGGCTTACATTTAACCAGACATACTATCAGCTATTCTCTTTTGTTCTTCTCTTCTATCGTAAGTACTATTCGTTAAAGGCCGGCCCCCCTTTTTATAATTACCAACGTCCACGAATGGTTGGCGCCTGCTCTTGTGGGTGGTGCTAGCATAAGAACTTTTATGTAAATACGGGTCCGGATTCCGACATGTTAAGCTCGCTAAAGACTACGTGGTTGCAAGACACATGATCACTCACGTCGATTCGTCCAGCGTGTCGTTCTATGAAGACTTTCTTTTTATTTTGTGCTTATTTATTGCCCGCAACGCACGCGTTCATTCGAAATTGAAAGGGAAATGAGAGAAACGAGGCAAAACGACCAACGTAGTTTTAATTTTTGGCAAAATAAAAGAATTATTAGAGGAGAAAACGGAACCTGGGGATTTGCGGTTTCACTGAGCTCTCCCGCGTTTCCGAAGTGCAGCCACATTTCCGTGACAGTACAGTGTGGACACGCAATGATGAAATATGTTGAACAAGAATTATTCAGTGAAGTCTGTTCCAGTTGAAGATTTTTACCAGAAAAAAAATATTAGTGACTATTGAAGGAAAAAAATGCTTCGGGTTACCTATGGTTTCACATAAATCAAAGGTCTTATTGTTTTAACGAACTTAAAGTGGATTTGGTGTGCTCACCCTATACACCTAAATGATCTTCTCGCTTGTATAACAAAATGACGACAAGGTAAGGTGAGGTTTTCGGAGTGATCAAGATCGATTTATTCAGAGTGACTGCAACTACCAGATGCCTTGATCTGCGAGGAATATGAGTGTACTATAGAACACGTGACCCCCGTGTATCCAGCACTATATGGGGAATAACGCTTTCAATCGTCCTGCGAGACGCTGTGTAGTCTCACAGAAGTACTTTAACTGGTTTTGGACGTCGAGTGTTGTGGTTTGTTTTGCGCATACTATGTGTCCGTGGTGTGTTCTGTGCGTATCCGTCTTTCTCTCTGTTTGCTCCTTCCATTAATGATTTATTAACAAAGGTAAACTACAGCAAAGCATACGGAACACGAGCGCTAACACAGGTGCACCGTGTGTTTCGTGCCAGTTTAATGTTTTTAATGATGCCGCCAACTAGCCCGAGCACCTACCTTTCTGGAATTTGTTATTCGATGTGATCAACGGCCACTGCCAATTGTACATCTTAATACTTCATGGTACAGCTAGCATACATCTTGTCACTGACCAACACATTGACCAATTAGACGTTTTGGGGCGACTACCGTAACCTTAAAAAGGACTGGAAAAGGCTGGGAAAGTTCGTGTCGGTCACTGTGCATTCTTCCTGCCTATGCGCGAAAAGCTATTCGTTCTTCTGAATCCTTCCGTTAATAAAACCCTTGGTAGTGGCGCTTGTGTGATCGGTGTTCTCTGTGTGGCGTCTGCTTTCCGAGGTGTTCAGAATAACATATATATAGTAAATACGGGGAACCTTGTTCATAAATCAGAAAGTCTGTGTTGTAAACAGGGTTTACATTCATTCACATTAAATTGTCAAATTCCTCGTTGCGTTGGTCAGTGACAATATTTTATAATTGCTGTACTATGACTTGAGCTGATCAGTCGGTCTTCCGTCAAACTCTTGGCTACATCGTCATACTTTGAACACTTTCCAGCAGACAAAATACAGAGCACTCGGATCATCTCCGGAAGTGGTCTCTGGAGTGGTCGCGTCGGTTTTCGTTCTACACCGGAACTTGACGCAAATTCAATTTTTTGTAAGAACATGGCTAAACCCTATATATTTCTTCCCGAAAACACAGCTTCACCATATATGGAACGTTGTGGCAGCTTCCCAGTTACGCAACGAAAGCGAAATTGAATCAATTAATGCAGCTTTAGACATCTTAATTGTATATGCATCGGAATTGGAATGGGCACAATGGAAAAAAATTAGTTGTGGATAAATGTAGGAAGGGTTTCGTGAACCTTGTTCCATTGGAAACCTTTGTCTAAGAGGCGAATATGAACCTCAGCATCAGTTAGTGAGGTGTGAAAAACTGACAGCATTTTGCACAAATAAACAACCGAGTGTTATTGCCTTGGCTCTTGTATACCGGATGTGTTATGCATTATATGGCGCAAAAGTCTATTGTTTCCTATTGCCCAATCCTTTCGCCGGTAAAGGTAACCCAAAAGAGACCTGAATATTCGTAGGCTGATGACTTTCGGAAATTGAAAAAAAAAAGAATATAAAACTCGAAAGGAAGGGCTTAGTCATTACAAATTTCACGCAACTTACATTAATATACCGTTCACACTGGTGTGATTTTAGACTAAGTGCATCGTTCAGCCTATCCATTCTTTCTCTCTTTTTCTTTTCTTATCGGCCTAAAGAGAAAGCGATAATGGACGAGATGAATAGAAGCGGGAAATCGAGAGTATAAACAAAGCTTTCCCAACAATCGTCTCAAATCCGCATGGCTTAACGTGTGCAGTTTGGACACCCATTCCCCCTTTTTGTCGACGCATTAGCATGACGTGCTGTACAGAAGCGCCGTGTGCCCACTCTTTACTAGCGGAATCGCTTATGCACGGACACCTGAGTCAGAATGGCGCGGCGAAAATCGGAGGCCGAGCGAGGCAGACTTCTGCGCGCAGCGCTTAATCGGGAGAAAACGACCGGATCTAACAGGCACGGAAATACGCGTATCCCCCCCCCCCCCCCCACCCTTCAACCTCCCCTCTTCTTGCCACCTCTTTTCCCAAACAACTTTCACACAGTGGCCCATCTGTGCCGGTGTGCATTCTGGCGCTTTTGCGCCGTTCTTTGCTCCTTGGACGCGGCCAGTTTGCAAGACGAAGGAGAAGAAGAGGAAGAAGAATCCCAGGGACAACTGGGCCGCTGGTTGCCACAAGCGGACGAGCTACGGGCAACAAACACGCGCGCACACGCAGTCCGCAGCGGCGGTGTCTCGTTCCCGGCAGCAAACTGCCAAAGCGAAGGGAGACGGCACGCTGTGGGAGCAAAGCAGCGAGGCCCCCGGAGGTGATTCATCATATAAGGCACGGCTCATTCTGAAAGACGCCGGGCGCGCACCGCCGCGGATAAACGTACGCGCGGAGTCCGCTCACGGCATCGGTAGAAGAGGACGGGGGGGGGGGGGGGGGGGGGGGTGGACGAGACCCCGCCGCGGGCAGGAGACGCGGATCCCACGAACCGGCCGAGCACCGTCGTCGGCGTCCCGTCCGGCGTCGGCTCCACTCTCTCTCCCGGGGCGGGGAGAAGAAGGCCTCCATTGACGTCTTCCTTGTTCTCCACTGGCAGCGGGCGTCGCTCGTTCGTTTTTCCGCCGGTTTTACGGATTGGTTCGCGGGTCGCGCGCGCCTGTGGCCCCGCGGGCCTCCCTGGTGCGTGCGGTGGCCGGCGCTATGCGGCACCGCCGCACCAGTGGCACGAAGGCCGTAAGCTTCGTGTGTTGCATGGCTGACCCTTGTATCAGCTGGGTTGACAACACCGCTAAATTTGATTCCTGCTGTCATTCCACGTTGGCCCGGGGTGCGAGTCGCACGAGGGAGAAGCGAAATACTGCACCCGTGAAGTAGCTATGGGAGGTCCCCTGGAAAAGCGAGCGATGTGCGCAGTTTGCTTTTTAAAACCCAAGTAGTACTTCTTCAGCTCGACGTGGTGTTTGCGCCTTGTATGTAGTTATTCAACGCTAAACAGACCGAAACGAAGATATGAAAGCGTCACACGTATTTTCGTTCCTTCACCCCCAAATGGAATGGTCATATGTGCTGCGTAGGGTCAACGAAGGTCAAATGTGCCACATACCATGTGTCAATTGCGAACTATAGCCAAGTAGCAAATGCCTCCCCGTCGTGCGTCGTGGGAAGGTGCAAGAAATTTCGTATTCCACAGTACGGCGTTGTTGGGTGAGTTTCTTCACAAAGAGAATAGGCAAAATACAGGTTAGGGCAGGAAAACGAATTTTAATAAAACTGGTTTATAAACAAGCCAGGGCGATAGACATTCAGGAGTGCTGCCGCTGAACATAGTCTGCCACAGTAACTCGATCGTGCCCCCCCTTGAAGAGCCACAATTAGGGTTCTGCTCGCCTTCCTTGGCACATCAATAAATATTCAGTTCGATTCCACAGAGTTCGGCAGACTTACTGAATGACGTGTCTCCTCCAACGTTTCTTTTATTTCCTGTCTCTCTTTTTTTTTCGTCTCTTTTCTCTCTTTTTTTTTTTTTCAGTTGCAGAAAGTATTCTGTGTTCTCTCTCACCAGAATCAAGAACTCGTGGCGTTCGGGTCTGCTAAATTTTGCCTAAGGAGCATTATCAGCGTAATTTTACCGGAACAGCAGTTAAGAACGCGACACGTCGTTTACAATGTCCGTCCCTTCGTCCATTCGTTGTTTCCTGTTACGGTGTAGTCGTTATCGTATCGACGTCGTCAGCCCACCTCGTCACATACACGCAGTTTCATTCTTGTCATATCGCCAAGATTAGCAAAACTCTGCCCGCCACGGCCTCTGGGAAACTCGTGTCCTGCGGCAATACGACTTCCAACATTGCAAGTATGGCGCCACATTCGTACCTGGCAATCTGCACCGCTTCTTGTCCGACGCGCAAGGAACCGAGAGTGCCGGCGTCCACGGACGTATATTCAAGGCCATGCACAGCAGGCCGTAACTGTATCTGATGGAGACTACGCTGTTCTCATCGCAGATAAGGATTTGTCCTTGAGTGTATGTGTATTACGGTGTCCTCTTGGAGAGCCTGCTTTCCGGAGATCCAGAGAAATTGCCGAAGTCTGGCGACTTTTTCTTTATTTTCTCGACTTGCGAATGCCGAAGCTGGAAACAGTTACCTGTAAAGTCAGCAACTTTGCAAGCAAATCGTGCAGACGTTACAAGAGTCAGTAAACGGGCACGATGCATTTGCTTCTAGAGGAAACCACTTCCAACGAAGCTCGCGCTCGAAAGTCCTTGCGGTTATATATTGTGCAACCGCTTTAGCATGGACGCAATCAGTTTGCTACTGAAAAAAGACAGAGAACGCTTAAGCTTCGCCTTTAATAGTGGAACGCGACAGCATTCAAAGAACCCTGACTGCTTCTCACGCTTTCCGGCAAGTGGAGCGTATGTAACCGTAAAGTTTACTGGGAAACGGTGGCCGCGGACGCCATGCACGAATACTGTCAAATAATTTACACCCTTAAAAATGAAAAAAAGTGTGTAAATGCATCTATATCTCACATCCTTATGGTGTGATCTATATAGCGGACACCCTAAGGGTGTGAGTTATAGACACATTTACACATGTTTTTACTTTTAAGGGTGTAAATTATTTTACACTGGAGGTGGGCTTTCCAGTAGAAACGGGTGATCTTGCGTGGGCCGCGCTGCCACGTAGGCAAGCGCCATCTGGAGGTATTGGAATGATTCGGCGCACCGCTCCGTGGCCCCCGAGATACTCACGCGCCGGCGCGCGCAGATGGTGACGCCGTGGCCGGTGTATGCATGGTGGAAACGATGGAAAAGGAGTTTCTTTGAGTTTTCGCGTAACATCATGTTTTCTCGTATAGTCAAATTAAGATCCGACGCTATAATGTGTGTAGGTTGTGTGTAAGCCGTACTTTACGATTTTTCTAGGTATGTTATTTTGAGAAATTCAATTACTTCAGTAGCTTCCTTGCGTCACATGCATGGAGGGCCAGGGTACGGGTGGTTCGAAAACCTTTTTGCCGAAACGACGGCCGACATCGGATATTCTGCGACACGGGGCCCTCAACGCTATCGCGCTAACACGACAGAGAACTCTGGTGCTGCATTCGTCTGGCTACCGCGGGAACGATGGGCGTAGCAGATGGATTTGTTGTATCTTCGTGCTGGTGGCTTGAGACGTTCTTGTCAGGCGTTATTTATTACGCTCTGTCTTTGTTTTGTTTTTCTAAATGTTTTCTTAAGAAACCAAAGAAGGGAACAAGTTTCCGCGCATACGAGTAATCGTTTCGTATCGCTACATCTGCAGCGGAATATTTTGTTTAAAGTGGTCGATTGGCAAATGCACAACATCGCTTGAAAGCGAAAAGGGCGCAGTTTAGGCAAGTCCATGTCATACCCCTGTCCTCCGCCCCCTTCTTTTCTTCTCTCTCACCATTCCCATTCAGGCTGGACAGGAAGCCGCACTTGCTGCTCGCGTGGATCCGCTAGTGCCAGATTTCCTTCACGTAATTTTTGTATGGAAAACGCAGTGGACGCAACACCTCTCGCGCCCGCTGCACGTGTGCGCCAGCTCTAGTGATAAGATCCTTCACCTGGATGCCTGCAGGCCGACCGCGAACAAAGCTCGGCCGTAGTCAGCGCGACGGCTCCGCCGAGATGCGGCCGGTCACTCGGCTTTCTTTTTCTTTTTCCTTGCGGGAAGCGAGTCCTTCGCCGCCGCCGTTTATGATGGATCGCAGGCCGCGGATTCCGCGGTAGCTGCCGGGTGCGCGCGCTCCTCCGAGCGGCGCTGTCCTCTGCTGGGCTCGCGGCTTTACGAGGCCCGAGGTGGCCCGGCGCATTCCTGCGGCGTTGTCGCGGCCGCCTGGGCCCGCGCGCGCACAGAGGACCCCGCTGCGTGATGGTCGCCGCGCTGCCATCGCCGCGGGGTGATCACGCCGTGACTGCCGCGCCTCGCGTCGGTGGATATGCGCCCGCTTCCCAGAAGCGGCGGCACCCGCGGTTGTTGCGCCGGACTCTTTTGGGCTGAGGCCGAGCTTGTTTCTCGCGCCTGGGGAAGAACGAACGAACGAAAGTCGAGGCGATGCTATCGAACATGCACCCGTATGAGAGAGAGAGAGAGAGAGAGAGAGAGAGAGAGAGAGAGAGAGAGAGAGAGAGAGAGAGAAGAGAAAATAGAGGAAGAAAAAAAGAGGCCGATATTAATCTTCGAGTTACTGCACGCGCATCCGGCGTTGAGAAATTTTCCTTCATTTGAGGGTTACGCGATTACGGATGACTGGAAGCACAGTGGCGGTTAACCGGCAAACCTTCTGGAATCCATTTTTGGAGTGTCTTCGAAGAGTGTAGCGTGGTCGCGCCTACGCTCGTCAATTCGTGCGGAAACGTACATCGTGGGGTTGTCGGTTGAATTAAAAATTCATGGCATATACACGCCTTCCACGATAATATCCTATTATAACAACTCCATTAGTTTGCGCGACTAGAATGGGTCGGAAAACGCGCTCCATGGGCTAAAGCTTCAGGTGCCTCTCAAGAGTGTGTGCTCGGAGGCACCGGCTATGCGTAGGTAGGGTTCACGGAAACGGTTATGAGATGCAGCGAAGGGATACCGTAAGCGTATGTTGCGACAGTGTACCGGGTTTCTTTCGCAATATATTATGCGGTAATGTTCTTGTATTCCGTGTATTTTAAATGGAAAACCATGCTCGTCTTTTACATCGCCTATAAATTCTGTCTAGCCTGAAATGTAATTCTCACTTTATGTTCACGTTTACGTTCGCAGCTCCGCCTCCAGCTTGAAGTTATGAGCACGCGCGCTGTTTCGCACAGTTCAATGACATAAGGCGTTGCACCGATGAAAGCAGGACCTCGTATTTTCCATAGGATTCGCTCCCTCCCACTGGACGCTTCCTTCCTTCCTTCCTTCCTTCCTTCCTTCCTTCCTTCCTTTTTTTTTTCAATTTAATCTGAATGGAAATCTTGAGTAAGCCTTAAGGGGCTTCCCAAACAAATTAGCTTGAAGCAAAATAAAATAGTATAAGGTGTATAATACTTTTACAGTTATATAATATGAATTAAATGGACGCAGATAATTGGCTTCATTCGCTTAGAACGCTCATTCAGTCTAAATCACGAGCGCGTTTTTTTTTTCTTCTTCTTGGGGAGCCCTTGGGGAGCCCGTACAAACAACTTCGTAATCGATCGATGACACTGTCACCTTGAAACCAATATGCTAATAGAGTTTACTCGGCACATTCTTCATGCACGCCAACTATACATGCACATCTCGAAACCACGTCCACTGCAGTTGCGCCGTCTTCCTCTAAATAGTCCATCTAAGTACATTGCGTGCCACTTCTTCTCTATACGTGCGGCAATGTGGACACTTGCGCTCTTCTTTAGGGCAAGACACTATAGCAATTAGGGCGCACGTATAAATAAGAGGCCAATTCGGTGCAGCTTAGAGTGCTGCGACCGAACATTACAGATTACTAATCGCTCTACAAAGTAATGGCACATGAAGCTTCGCGATATACTTTCAAATACCACACAGAATCAATGACAAACACAGACGCCTTTAATTTTCTCCCGTTTAAATGACAGATCGAACGTGCTTTGCGACGAGAGAAATTGGCCCTTTACATCGTTAATCGTTTTACGTACGCATATACGGGATATTTATTGCGATGACGTGTAAGGATCACGTTTTGGTTAAGCGTAAGTCCAGCTGCGAAAACGGTCAGTACAGAATGACACGGCGAACGGAATTGAAAGTTAAAGTTGTCGCTGAGCTAGTGCGTCTTATAATGCTTTAGTATTTATTAACATGTTATCTATTAACACGTTATCGTATTCGGACTTGGATAAAGTCCTAATTTTACTTTTGATGGTTACGTGCCGATGAACCAGGGCTATTTAACTTATTCAAGGCTCTTAAAAACATCACTAAACACCAATTATAATTTCAGACACAGTGCACACACTTATGTGCTTTTCTAATTTGTACTTCGCAGATATCTTTACTAGTCATCAGTACTATACATTTGCGAATTATGTTGTTGTTACTACGTTACATGGAACAAAGCTCGGTACCATCTAATGTATCAAATATCATTTTCCTGAAATGAGACGAGATCTTCCTATGCGGGAGGGGTAAATTCTTCGATATTTGTAAACTCTAATGGGCGCCCGCACCATAAATATTTAAACAAAATCGTATACAATGCACCCAAGAATTCGATAAGGGATTGTCACGAAACTTACAAGGTTTCAAGATAAGATACAACTTTAATTTCAACTACGCAGTATACAATAACCAACAACATGTCACTCATGGATATACGATGGCTTGGACTTCTATAGTTTACAAGGGCTATCTGCCGCGTAATATAGTTCTGTGCCTTAATTCATTTCTTGTTTCTTTTTCTATCAGATAGACAGACTGAACTAATGCATGAGTGATTGAGATAAGCTTAGAGCTTCCACCACGTAACAAATGGCAACGTCAAGTTAACGACAGTCCTACATTGCGAGGCAAGGATATTTTGACACCGGCGAAGTGTGCGTCTGTCGCAAAAGCCTTGCAGAGATTTCGCCGAAAAACTGTACGCTCACTCGCGCCAGAAAGCAATCGCGCTCTTTTCTATACATGGGAATAACTCAAACTGAGCTGCGTCTCAGTCGCTATAGACGAGAAGCTCGAGTAAGTGCTAATGCATCTTCTGAAACAAACTTCGAGTCGCCGCAGAAGCGTTCCGCTCCGAACTATCATTATCGTTTCCGGGCCATTGACGACGGGGGCAGCGAAACAAAATAGGCCTGCGTTGCCAAAAAATAAAAATAAAAACGATACAGGGAAAATGGGAAAAAAAAAGGAAAGACAGCCGTAGGTCGGAGCCCCCTGTCGAATAAGCACTTGAAGCGCGCACCTTTGCGGCTTTCCTCCGTGGTTAGTCAGTGGCGCGATCTCGCGCGAATTTCTCTCTCTCTCCCTCTTTCTCCGTTTCTGTCGCCTCTCGTCTCACATGAGAGCTCCGTGCGTTCCACCTGTTCGACGAAACCCAGTTCATTAATTCGTGCCATCAGCGGCTTTCATTTATCACCTTCTAACTCAAGCCTTGAGGGGGAAAAAAGAAGAAAGAAAGAAAGATGAAGTGCTCGAACACTGTTTTCTTTCGCACTTTGTGCCTCATACTTTGTGCCTTGCTGGCTCGCCTTTCTCCGTCCCACTGCCGGCCATTTTTCATGGTGAGAGGCGCTGGAAAGTGTCTCTGCCCAAAAGATCGGCACCGGTGCTTGCTCGATTCGAAGCTAGTTCGAGCCACCACCTGTGAGGATGGAAGGTGTTTGCGCGGAAGGCGCGGTGACTTGCTTCAAGTACCGGGGCACGAGGTTAGCCGGGTAGTACTGCATGTACAAGCTGGATGTAGAAGTCGTGGAAGGGTATGTAAACTTACGCTATTATTTTATCGTCGAGTAAAAAAAAAGAAACAGGTAACCTCCCAGAATCTCTTTGTATCTTGCTCTATCCCTGGTCTTCATAACCCAACAAAATTTTGAAGCGCCCGTTTGTTCCGAATTTTGATCCAGTGCTGACGCTAATGAACGGAACCATGTAGAATGCAAATTCGTGATAAATAGATTGCTCAATGAGGGGCACTGCACTGCCGTACATTTGCTTGCTTTGAAAGGGGTTCAGGTTGCTGAAAAAATTATGCTTATGTGAATTTCATTAGTGCAAGACGCACAGAAGAAACCACCAGGGGCTGAAGACAAGTATTTAGCCTACGTGAATGACATCTCTGTCGGCTCACTATATCACACTATACCGCCGTTGGAAAGTCTTTATGCAGCAGTTTCGGTACGTATGCTGTCGAATCCGCTTATTCAGCTTTACGAAGGACACGGGAGCCTCTTAAATGCTCCCGCGTCGTCGACAACTTGTGGCGAGCCCGTAAGCCACTCGGACGGCGTTGAGCAAACACAAACTCAACTTAGAATAATATATTCAGCTGAAGTTCTGCCTTAACGAAACTGAGGTGTCCCCGTGTGCACTTATGCGTATCGTTTCCTAATTTATGAACGGTGACACGGGCTAAACTTTCAGTACGTTTTTTTTTATGATTACAATTCTATACGCGAGTAAATTGTTTGATCTAGTTGAACTCTGACACTCCCGGGTTCTTTATGTTCGTGACTGTCTCTCGCTCTCTCTTGCTTTAGCGCGAAAGTTTACAGCGGAGGGTATTTTTGTGTGCCTGAGGCGTGATCATTTGCGTGTATACTACTTCACTGAAGTACACCGGTGTCTTGTGGAGTTAGCCCACGAGTGGCAGATACGTGACCGCGCTTATCTTGAGATGCAATATCGCATTGCTCTTTCACTGTGGCGTTCAAGTGCTGTGACAATGTAGTATCCATTCACGTAAACTGGTGATGGCTGTTGTATGACCAATACAGAGCAATACTGTCTCCGAAATTAATCACACTGTATTTTCTTTGCGGTCTTTCTAAAGCAACAACGCGACTAGCTAAAGTGGTTGGCACGGATTCGGCAGCATGAAATGCTAAGCTCAGCACAAAGAATGGATGGATGGAAACAACTGCATTGTAAACCCATCACAAAGAACCAGATAAGGCAAGCTGCGTTATTTACTACTAACTGAAAGGTTGTGTTTTTCTTTCGTGAAGCTTACACTGCAGCATAGCTAACCGATTGGTTTACTACATGGAAATTGGTGTATAAATTTTAAAAGAGCATGTTTGCTTTCTTTATGGTTTGTATATACAGACACATTTCCATGTAGTAAACCTTCCGGTTTGCGTAGCCAGCGGTGAGATGCGTTTCATTTCGTTCGTCATCCTGAAGTGAGCGTCATTTGCTTACAGATTTAGAAATCAGCGCGAAAGTTACTGAAATCAGATTTCCACATTTCTCGAAGAAGCGGCAATGCTACTGATATGAAGTGCTGTGCCACACGTGTCAAACATGATTCGTTCTTTTATGTTACGTCATAGGCAAGCAGCCTATATGTATAGTTTGCCGTCACTGAAATAAAGCAGTGCGGTACGTGCCCTTGGATCGTCTCCGTCACTCTGTCACCCGCTACAACAGCTACAATACCTGAAAAGCACATGCGCACATATCGCAAAGGAATTTACTCGTTCACTGACACATGAGCGCTAACGGCCTCGAGCGGCATGCGACAAGCAAACACCATGTATATGCATGCCTTGTGTTAAACTCAATTACACAATTTGCCTTGTTTCATGCAGGTGGCTATACGTTCAAAAAATCTCCACGGCCCCATCGCGCCGTCCGGGGCCGTTATTATAGATGGAGCTTCGCATCTTTGCTCCTGTTCGCGCACTGTCTGCCCTGCCCTCGAGTGCGCGCCTCAACAATGCTCACCTTCATGTAGCTCGCCACCGGGGAGCGTCCATTAAGCCTTCCGCGGCGGCACACCATTTTCCAGCGTTCGGCTACCGACGTAATTCATCATGCTGAGGTTTCTTTTTTTTTTTTCTTGCCTCCCGCCCCCCCCCCCCCCCCCCCCCCCCCGGCGTCCGCGCTTCCCTTCGCCCCCTTTAACGCACCCGAACTGCTTCGTTTTAGCCTCGTCGCAGCATTTATAGTGCATTCGCCGACCCAGCTACATCGCTGGCGGCTTGGGGGGAGAATCACCCACTTTCTCTCCCCGTAAAGAGCTGCATGTCTGCTGCGAAGAGAAAGATTTTGAGCGAAAATGGGAGACTGAGAAAGAAATGTTCCGACGTTGTTGCTTGCACCTTCTACACTATATAAGGCACAAGAAGACTGCGATGGAGGAAGAATTTGAATATGTTATACGCGAGTAGATTCTGGACGGCTGCTCTGAGCTGAGTTTCTACTTTTTCTACTTCTACCTCTATGGCATCAGTATTTTCGTTTGTGTGCAACTCGGTATCCCAGCTAATGACGAGTACTTCGAACAGCGCTGCGTTTCCATGGCTTCTCTAAAGTGTTTCTTCGCCTCCTTTATTTTTCTCCTTCTCTCTTTCTCGTTCTCGGAACACCACAAAAATAATTTTATTGCCCTGCCGTATGCCTCTTCACAGTGTGTATGGGAGCCGGAAGGAACGAAGTTCCTGCCCTTTCACCTTCAGCAAGGAAAAAAAAACAAAACAAAACCATAATGTTGCCTCAGGCCAAGCTCGCTGGAAACAGCGCAATCTTGAGGCCTTCGGACTCGGCCGAAGTGTGCTAACAACCGTGGCACCGATGAAATAAAGAGGCGTGAGCGTCCGACATAGTACACGGCCTGTGCACTGAGAAAAAGGGTGCTGCCTCTCCGCTTGAGAGGTAAGTGCTCGTTGATTTATATATTTTGTTTTCTGCGTGAACCGCTGCATACACCTGACGCGCCCAGCCTCAATTTGGGCTGTCTGCGTATTTTCTTTTTCGTACCGCACCATCAGTGCGAGACCACGGTGCTGTGTTTGATAAATAGCTGCGGGCCGTGAATCGTGCGGATTAATGGACTTGCGCTCAGACGAGACCGACAAGAAGGGCGGAGAGGACGCAGTGCCTTTCCCGCTCCAGGAGCCGAAGTGGGTTCGCTTCTGTTGTTTCAAGCAAGGCTCGCGTTTGAGAAAGCGCCCCTTCGCTATTCGCACTGCTGCGGCAATCCTTAACACTGTAGTGCCTATAGCAGCTTCGGCCGCTCCTTCCCTCCTCTCTCTCCCTGTTATCTTTGTTTTGCCCCTTTCCCATTCCCCCGGTGTAGGGTAGCCAACCGGACGTTATTCTGGTTAACCTCCCTGCCTTCTACTTATCTCTTTCCCTCCTCCTCCCTCCTCGAGATTATTTATCAATTCACTCCTGGAGTGAATTGCAGAATAACCCAGGCTGGATTCTGCAGGATGAACTTTACGAGTACCGTGTAGCCTAACTTGCTATTTCAGGTTGAAGACCACCTATCCATTGAGTAGGAAATTCTGTGAGATGACCTGACAAAGGCATAAAAGGGAAATGCCTTTAAAAGCCAGCTTGAAGTTCACTGCCCTGGCGTCGCAATACAGTGACGCAATGTCGTCACCTATGCGAAAGCAGTGATATATATAAACCAACAGAACCGTGCTGCTTTCGTGGTTTTATGCAGGCTCGCGTTAAACACGTTTTCAAACGTTGATTGCGTCGCTACCCTAATATTCAAATCTTTTACACTATAAAGCAGTGTAAAAAGCAGCGTGTGCTTACAGTGTAAAGCAATGTAAGCACACGTGAGTAGATAGCAGTACCAGGCTGAAAATGCGGGATTAACTTTGCAATCGTACACTGGACGACGAAAAGTCATCAGCTAATTGTATATTAACAGCTCTCATTTGTATGTCTCGTCTTTTTTATGCACATAAAATGAAACCGCAGTATTTATGCTTATTTCAGACGCATCAAGCAGCGCTGGGAGGGTGAAGTCATCGGGACTTATCAGCGCCGCTTCTACCGCTTCGTTACTCCAACGAGCCGCAGATGAGAGTGAGTGGTTTGGAACGCTTCATCACGACGGCGTGTCAGATTGGTCGAAAACACAAAGAAGAAAAAGCCCAGCGTTAGCATCACGATACGCGCAGAGAGACGCTGCCAAGGAAACTATGCCCTGATTAAAAAAAGAACGAAAATAGAGGGGGGGGGACAGGAAAGAAAGGGGGACACGCATTTGCCTACAGACATCTACGCGCAAATGCCGAAAGACTCAAGCGCGATAGGCTGCGTTCGAATTAATCAAAGACGAGCTCATTTATCACCCCTCTCTCGTCGCGAGCGAATGAAAGAAGAGAGAAACTAGATTGAGATAAAGGAGAAGATGAGTAGGGAGAGAAGGAGACCGGAACGAGGAGGAAGGGGTGTGCGGGACAGAAATTGCGCGTCCCGGCAGAGACACGCCTGCAGTGCGCCGCAAAAGAGAACAAAGCGAATTCGAGGCGCCTCCGGTCACGAGAAGAAAAATTAGCGGGCAACCGAGGCGCGAAGTCGAGACAAGACAAGGCGAGATAAAACGGAGCTTGGAGAGTAAGGCGAGAGCCGGGAGGAGGGGACCTCGAGAAGGACGGTGTCGGCAAGGAGAGCGCGTGCATGCAAACACGTGGTATGCGATCGAAGGTTGACAGTGAATATGCAAGGATGACCGAAAAGAAGGTGAGTTATGCACTGTAACGGACGGGAGAATGTCAGCAGAAAAAAAGAAAGAAGTCAGTGTAAACTAGTAAAGACACTGAGAAGCAAACTTTGAAAAAGGCAAAGCAATTGCGAGAGATCTCTTCACCCTTCCTAAATATCACTCACACAATAAAAGAAGTACCAGAAAGAGAGAAGGTCCGTGCAGTCTACAGTGGATGTAGACTGGCTATTTTGAGAAAGCGGAAAAGTCTATAGAGGAAGACTATGTAGTCTAAGCAGCCGCAAATAAACAAACATTGAAAGAAACAAAACAGTTTGTGAGATGAAAGTAGTACGAGGACAGGAGAAAGTCTATAGAGAGAGGCCGTAGTGTCTAGTCAAGCCAACCTTGAAAGACGCAATACACACTATGAATGGAACAAAAGAGCGGCGTAAGCGAACTTGAAGATCGAGCTGTATACAGCTGCATCAGAGAACCCTAGCTGCGCGGGATCAGTACAGCTCGCGAGCGGTGGCATTGCTTGAGGTCCTGAGACTGTGGCCAAACGAAGGGGGGGGGGGGGGAAGAAAGAAAAAAGTGAGGGAGCGACAACCAATGGCAGAAGTTTTTTGTCAGCGCCGACGCAGGTTCAGCAGAGCGGACGATCATTGGTCTGAATGCCGAGAGGGGTGAGAGAGAGAGAGATCGGTCGGTGGCACAACGGCACAGCGGCAAACGTGGGGGGCACTGCCGATGCAGAAAGAAAAAAAAAAAAGAAAGGAAAGAAAAAGGAAGCAGCAGGGTTGTGTTGTGCAGGGGAAACCGCTTGCTCTTGAATAAGAGCGAAGCCTGATCGGAAGCTGCTCGCAGTGTCGGGAAGGCCCGCGGCTGCGTAGCCGTGCAGAAAGCGCCCGCGGTGGCCTGTGGAGAGCGCGCGGCCGAATCAAGCGGTGCATCGGTGGCTGCTGCGCGGGAGGAAGAAAAGAACGGCGCGGCAAGAATGGCAATGCGCAAGCAGCGGTCCCGTATATATATATATATATATATATATATATATATATATATATATATATATATATATATAATACACGCGGCAGTACACTCTGGCCGCGCGATACTCGGCCGCAGTGGACGCATGATTGATGGGCCACGAGGAAGAACCTCTGACAACGAGGCAACGCGTGGCACTCGCGGATCTGCTGAGGAGGGTGGGTATATGCCGAGCGAGCTGGCGAGGCAAGGGAGGAAGACGCTCGTGCGCCTAGGAGCGGCGGAGACGCGAGCTTGTCTGTATAGGAATGACATAACGCACAGCGACACACACGCACGCGCTTACCCAGCAGTCGGCGAGCGAAGGGCGAGAAACGCGAAGAGGAAGAAAGGAGAAGCAGCAACTGAGTGAAAGAGAGTGAGGAGGAAGTGAGAGAGAGCTTAGAGATTAACCGACGAGCACGGAGACAGGGCAGACAGTAGAATCGTTGTGTTATTTAACTGCGTGTATCTTGACGCAGTCCTCGGAGACAGAGCAAGAAGAGGAGAGATGGGGACAGAGAAACGACGCGAAGAACGAAGGATCAGCGCGCGAAGAAGACAAAAGATAGAGGGGGACAAAGTGCGAAACGATTTCAACAATTTGTAACCGTTTTGAAGGAGAAAAATCGAATGAGAGGGACTCTGGCACGGCCGATGGCGTCTGCGGCGTGATGCTGGAGGGGAAAAAGGAGGGGCGAACGCGGGGGGAAAAGAGGATCGCTCGAGGGGAAGCGGGCAAGGGGGGGATGTGCGCCTGCGATCCCTGAGTGTACGAGGAAGCGAGGCGCGCGCCGGGATGAAGATTGCAGTCGGTGCGGCTGCAACCGCCGCCTTAAGATCGAAAATCAATGATATGGAAAAGAGCAATGGAGTCGCAAGAGAGATGGCGGCCACGCGGATGCCCGATGCGTGCGCGAGCGGCGAGCACCCTCGGCCTAGGCGATTGACCGAACGGGAAGAGATGTTGCACGAAGCTGGCAATCAACTATGCTTGTTTACAGAGAGATCATCTCGCTCGGGATGTATGCGGCGGAGCCGGGGGCAAGCGAGGAATACAATGGACAAACAGTGTTGCGAGGAAGGCTTTCCTGCCCATTTCTGAGTGCGCGAGTCTCTGTCACTGATGAGTCAGCGGTGACGGGAGTGGCCCGCTTGGTTGCGATGGTGCCCCTGGCGTGGTCCATCTTTGGGGGCGACGGGGGTGGGGGGGGGGGGGGGAGGAGCAATGGTTCCGCGAATTGCCGCTGACTTGTAATACATTTACCTCAATGTTGTTGCGTTGCTTCCAACCCTAGTATACAGTGAGTAAACTTGCAGAAGCAGAATAAAAACACGAAAACATGGACGGGGATTTTGGCAAATTCCATCGGCCATTTGGATGTGAAAGTTGTGAACAAGAAATGCACATGTTATTATAGAACAGAGGAAACACAAAAATTGTTGAGCTTTTTGCCTGCGAACGAAATGGAGTCACAAAACTGTAATTCGAGGCTACACGAAGCGAAGGGTACGTCTTGATTCCTTTGAGCATTGAAAATCGCGGCTTTCATTTCACGTGACAAATAGCTAGAGAGAGTTCTGAGCATAATTCGCGAATGTGGTATGCGGTTGCGTGGCTGAATATGTTAGGCGGTTAATGCATTTTTGAGGCGTTCACTCCAATTTTCACCCTTATTGAACCTCGTAGATGAATTGAAAAAGATGCAGAAGAAGATTGAAGAAAACGATTATCGAACGAAGACACTTTAAGTACGACACACCTCTTCAAGAGCCACAGCCGTGTAATGCCAGTGAAAATTCTGAAGAAGTCACTGATATTTCGTAAGCAATTGAAGAAGAATGCAAATCATTTGAAAAGCTTTAGCTGAACTACCGGAACTACCTCTGGTTAACCTCCCTGCCTTTCTATGCATCCTGTTCTCTCTCTCTCTCTCTCTCTCTTATCAGCGATAGCCTCATGTTGCATAGTTCTCGATTGCGTAGATGCCGTAGCTCTAGAGCGACCGCGCATTCGGCCCAGTATTTCGCAGTTTCTAGTTAAAAGTACACTCGAAGAAAAGTTTGCACGGTTTTGGGGTTTATCCTGCCCCCAAGGAATAACCGTAATCAGTCTTGCATGCCTTTCCTTTCTTTAACTCTCTGCATCAGTTACTTCTTGCCACCGGATGGCATTGCATTATCAGCGTGGCATAGTATTCTTGACAGGTGAATAGCGAGCTCATATATATTTACGAAAAAAAAATAACGAAAAAAAGGAAGCAAGACGGATGACGATTATTGTTTGGGGACAAGATGTGTCCCGCGGGGCGTACATTGTTTTAGGGTGCTTTAGAGTGTTTAGAGTCGACTCCTTTCAGAGATATCTCCGAAAGGGATCGATTAAGAATGCAGTCTCAGCCTTGAAGTAATTTTCCATAAATTTTGGCAGATTCGAGGGCGCGACACGCAGGAAATGTACCATTTAGCAAGTACGGTTAGCCTGAATTATTTTTGAATCCACAGACTTAGATGAGCCTTCCGTCCAATGAAAGCACCATGACATGTGACAGTGCCGAATATCACATAGGCCCAATGACACCAATATTTATCCTGGTTGGTACACTGCCACTTCTTATGGAAATGATATGGTGTTTCTAGATAGCTGCTTCCACTGACAACATCCTAGTGCATCCAATACACCGTTATCTCCTGAAACCAATGTGCCAACTCTGAACCAGATGACGTCATCACTATTATCGCCATTACGTGTAAAAACAAGCAACTGCCTCACACGAAGCAGGTACGTTCGACGAACACAGCTGCAACACTACGGAGCATCACGAAAATCAGCAATGGAATGTAAAGAGATGTGGTATTAAAGGAACCAGTCCGGCGTGCCTCCGCGTATACAATATATATGCTCAAACACGCAAACCAAGGAGCACCACTCCCTTATGGAAAAATAACAAAAAGAATGTGAGGAAGGGCGTGAATGGACTTACGCTAAGAGAATCCGTTATATCCACACAGCAAGAAAGCGCACATCGTCGATCGCCGAAATCGCGGAGTGGCATTGACTGGAGGTGGGGCACCGAAGCAAGAACAAAATGGGGGCAGGAAGAACGACGCCTACTGAGCTGGGCGCGCCCAGACAACTCGTCGCGGCCGCACCAGCGTGGCACGGCCGCACGGAACTCTTGGGGAGAAGTCGCGCTGCTCGGCGCAGTGCGCGTCGGACTCGCGGGCTCAACTCGAGCGAGAGAACGGGAACTCCTAACTCGACCCGGGGAAACCAGCCGCGAAAAAGTTTTCTTTCCCAGATTCGGTTACAAGTCGCGAAAAGCGAGAGAGAGAGAGAGAGAGAGAGAGAGAGCGACACGTGCAAAAGGGTAAAAGAAATGCGACAAAGAACGATATGAAAGAACAACTCACACAGACACACACAAGCACCTCGAGCGGAGACCCAAATCTCGCGCGACCACCAACCAGCCAGCCAGCCAACACACGGGACTCGGCAGCTGCCGGGGCGGTCTCCTGCAGATACAGCGCTCGTTAATAACAGACCACACGGGTGCGCCGTCTTTGTGTGCCTCTGTGTGTGCGTGCGTGTGCGGTGCACCCACGCTGGGCGCTACCGCAGCGAGGACGGCGACGACGAAGGTGACTCGGTGCCCTGCGAGCACGAGTCGTTCGTATAGAACCGCAGGGCGCGCGAGCACGCTCGAACCCTTTCGTCCTTCCCTCCATTGCCACCACCGAGTTCGAAGAGGAGTCGACTCTCTCGGCCGCACTGCGATGGCGCCGCGGTTCTCCCCGTTTTACCCGAGACACAGAGCGGCGCTCGCTGACATTCCGAGATGCCTCCCTCACCGAGGGAAGCCCTGCTCGGGGAGTCCCTTCTCCCTTCTTCCACACACACGCGCGCGCTCACACACGCACACACATGTGCCGAGTGTGCAAGCGCGGCGGGCTTGCGATGCATTGCCCGAAAGTGTCGATCCTCTGGAGACTACTCGCACGCGCGAGGTGCTCGAGGCGTGAAAGAGCGGCAACCCCTTCGCATCCCTATCGGTGTCTCCCCGCGCGCCCTTCCGCTGTCCAAATGAAGGATTTATGACCGAACCTATTGAGCTCGTCCTTGTTCGGGTAGGAGGTGGGGGGGGGGGGGATTGTTCCTCCCTAGCACCCCCCTACTCGCCCACCACCCCACGCTGCTGGAAGCGCTGGGAGATTTATAACGAGCAAGAAGCGACGCGTTCGGGCCCTAATTGGCAACACCCCCGGCTAGCGTGCTCCCGCTGCGGCCTGCCGAGAGTCGCCGGAGAAAAGCCCCGCTGGACTCGCGTACACCCTTGGTACTCACTCTCTCAGAGTGGCTGCAGTCACAGCGCGTGTTTTGTTGCGGTAGCGTGGACACCTGCGTCTACGTGTCGGGAGTCATCGCGCCGTGACCTCCTTTAGATGTGCGAACAAACACGCTCTGCTGAAATGCACACGCGTGCGTTTTCTGGGAGGTCGCCAATAATAATGTCACCACCGTCATCAGCCATCTTCCCTACTGCGAAAAGAAGGCCTCTCCGAGCGACCTCTAATTACCCTTGTACACCATCAGCGGAGTCCTCGTTATGCATGTGAATTTCCTGTTTGCTTCACAACACGGGATTCTCTGTCGTTATCGACTAGGTTTAGCTTACTTTGTTAACCATTTTGTGGCACGAAAATAAGCGACTGCTTTATATTCGCATTATGGAATTTACCCAGTCGCAGTTCTTCTACTTAATCTTAAGTATAGGGAATAAACTACGTGTCCATTTGCTGTCTACGTCCGCACTGCTTTCTTCTTGCCCCTCAAGGTTGCAGTTACCATTCTCTGTTGTGTCAGTGACGTTGCAAATACTAAACAATGCACGATCAACCCCGCAATAACAATGTACAGACCGGCGAACACAGGCACTCAGAAAGAATGCAGGCAGCATATGCGCGGAGGCGATATATGACACGGCTCTCGGACGGCTGCGTGATGGCTTCGTATCTGCAGCCATGGACATTGGAGCCTCGCCCTGCACGGCGGGCATGCAGTCTGTAACGCTACTTGAAGCGTGCCAATTCTTTCAGTGGCTGTGTACAGTTTGCGTATAAGCTTGATCGGTCGTCCGCCACTTTGACCGTGCATGTCTAATTTTTGGCAAACTGTACAGCTGAGTATATATGTGCCACTTTAACGTGAGCCGCTGATTAGCCTACTCCCTGATGTTTTTCTACTTTTTTTTAGCTTCCTTTCTGCAATATTAGCAACGTTGCATCTGGGAATATGGTCACGCAAGTCAGTATTACATGCGACTGAAGGTAACGAGCCGCTTCTGTATGCCATCACATGTGTGCGCGTAAAAAGACAACTCAAGAGATGGTGCGTAGGCTAACGGCTCAAATAACGAACAGAAGAAGAAAACCGTTATCCTACAGTCTGCACGTAGGCTGAAGAAACACAACAAAGCAGGTGACCGGAAAGCCATCCTGCTGTGCTTATCACCCTGTCAGGTATTTAGCATTGGCCGGGCCAGTGGAGGTCGGTCGCGAGCCGCGAGAATTATATCGAGGCCAGCGGCAATTTTTTCCGCGGCTTCAGAGGAATGGGAGGCATTTTTCAGAGCAGCCTCCCCCCCCCCCTCACCCCCCCCCCCCCCCGGGCGCGGCGCAACGCTGGTCAAGGCGGAGGCGGGTGGGGAAAGCGGGTGCGGTCCGGCCGTGATTTGTGGGTGCCCGGAAACAGACTGACCGCTGTACCGCCGGTCGCCTGCAAATAATCGGGGTGAGTGTTTGTGCCATGCGGGGACCACTGTGGCGACCATGCGCACTCTGCGTGGAGGCGATAATACGAACGGGGACGTTTAAGATGTTTCTCGTTGTATTCCTCGCCGGTTTTCTTTTTATTCTTGCAGTGAGGTGTTTACTTAAGCATTGTTGCCACTGAAAAAACAGAGGTACTATAGGTTTCTGCGGAAAGCAAGCCAGTACGCTCGAACGAGTGGTACAGCTTTTGTTGCGTATGAAGGGAAAGTGGGTATTGGTTATACACTCGATCATATTAAGTGTAGGCCTGCTCCCGCAAGAACCAAACTGTGCATGCTTTTCGTGCCTCGGCGCAGTTACACATCATTCCCCGAAGACGCTGATATATTAATATATGGGAATGATACTGATACGTCGTATTACGCAACGTACTTAAAGCGAATTGTCTGCTAATTCCCATAATCAATCAAGAAAAAAATTATGGTGCAGAATTCCCACACGGCAGAAATGGCACAACGCTACTACAGGTTGTTGAAGAAAAGGCAGGTGGAATTTTTTCCTGCTCTTAAATAGCGAAACTGTTTGTTTTGGTGCATGACAGAACGCATATTGCAACCTCCTCTACGTGAACTGTCTTTGAGTTTGACGGCGGTGGATCTGCAGCTGCTTTCCTACAGGTGACCCTACAGGTGTGGCTTTTCCCGGCCACTTGCGTACTCCCACTGCCTCCCCCCCCCCCCCCCTCCGGCCGTAAACATTTCTGGTTACGCCAGTGCTGAGAAACACAGACATATTCCAAAGATCTCCTCTGAAAAGTGTGCTCTGCGTGCAAATTGCGTGAGGTAGTGAATCAATCCATGAAAGTGAACATTTGTCAGAGCTTCGAACGCAAAATGTGAGCATGAACTGCATGTGTTCCATTTCTTGAATCTGCCGTTTCCTCAGAGGTCGGCGTCAGACGCGGGGAGATCCAGCCAACGTAAAACAAGGATGCCAAGTTCTGCTGCTACGTATCTGCAAAACACAACAATTGGTAAGTAAGAGAACTCAAGGCGTTGAAGATAAGCCGAAAGTAGATACAGAAAGCTCTTGTTTTCTTTTCTTTCATTTAATTTTGTAGCAATATACGCATTAACAACACCTTTAAAAATATTGTTAGATAACATAACGCCCTGTTGTAAAGTTTCAGATATTAGGCGCGATCATCACACTGTGGCTTGCGAATGACTGTAGTTTAAAGATGTGTTGTACACATTAGCTTACTTGTGAAAAGATGTTCATTTATTGCAGTCATCGATTGGTGATATAGCAAAAAACATTCATAGTATTCGGCATTGGTTCTTTATAGGTTCGATTCTCATAGAAAATTCGATGCCATGTAGTATTGAGCGTCTCCATGTGTGCCTCCTACACAGGCTAAGAGCGGGCATGCTGCACGACAATATTTGCTTTGCCTTCAACGCGCCGACTCCCAAGAGAGTGATATGTGCTAAGTACCTGACACAGTGAAACAAACGCCTAGTCGTTTCGTTTCTCCGGTAGGAATGTGTACGGTAGGCATTGACCTCCTCGTTACCTTCAACTGACAACAAACCGTTGAGCTAGGAATTGTCGCTGGGTCCTTGGCCGGACATCGTATCAATTGCAAAGGGAGCTAAGAAGGCTTTGTTGAATTTTTAAAATTAAACCAAGTTTATTTTCACTTGTTACAATTTATTTTGAATTATTAATTCAAGGCTGTATGCGATCCTTTCAAACACAAACGTTCATACTACAGCCGCCTCATAATGTATATCCTCGTCATCACTCCCCATACTCTTCTTTCTCTCATTTTCTTCTTCCCTCTGAGCGGAGCAGATAGCCAGAAGATTGTTACCTGAAGCCGACCTCTCTGCTTTTCCCGAAATAAGTTCTCCCCTCTCTACTTTCTGCGCAGATGGACAGTTATTCGCCGTCGATTTCTCATCGGCCGTTACACGCGCAGCTTACGCAGTTGTCGAGAGCAGTGAGTCTGTCGAGTAGAGCAATATTGAACTCGTATATAAAGAAAACAAAAGGTACAGCAGCGCTAAAGAGACGGCGGTGTCGGCGATGCGTCTTCATCTCACCTCGCCACTGCCACCGGCAACCCCATCAGCGCTTGTAAATCAACGGCTGAAAGATATCCCTAGCGAGCAACGCATTTATATCTCTTCAAACGCGACTGCCTTCCTTGTTCAGCAGGCGTTCGGTACAGGACCCCGCGTCGAATACGCATCGAGCGCTTGCTCGCGACCCCGCGGCGTAGCGAAGCCCGCGAAGCGTAGCTTCGTTCTACGGAGACGACGTCAGAGACGCACTCCCACCCCGCCCCACCGCCGGCTCCAACTCGCGCGCATCGGAGGTCGGGGGCGCAGGACGCGGGAACAGAGTGTGGCGGGTGAAAGAGACGAAGAGGACGCCGCGGGCTGGGATTCCGGTTCCAGCGATTCGGCGTGGTCTCCCCAACGCTTTGCCATCGCCGCTGCCGCCAGCGTGTCTCATGGGCCGTAATCCTATCAAGGCGCGCCGCCCGCGCTCTGACACGCACACACACGGACGACGCGCTTGAACCGCCACTCGGCACGGGCTACGCTTCCTACCCGCGCAGCCGCTACGGCAAGACACGCGCCCTCCCGTACCCCCCCCCCCCCCCTATCCGTACTCTACATACACACACACACACACTGCAGGCAGAACGCGAGCGAAGCCCTTTGCGGCGGCTTCCTCCCTTTCCACGCCTCTGTAGCACTACGTGTTTTTTCCCGACCCTGAGTTTTCCCCAAATGCATTAGTGTGAACTGTAGGCTCTTCTGCCTCGGTCCCTACAGCGCTGTCGCCCCGTTCTCTCTCTCTCTGTCTCCTGGCGGTGTGCTAGTCTGCGCCGCTCGCGTGCACGCGAGGCAAGCCTCTGGGATCTCGCCGCGAGACCGGATCCCCAGTGTACCACGCCGGGTTGGGCTACAGATGCACGCGTGGACACAGCCCCAATGTCTGTCTGTGATCTGACTGCGCGTGTGTGTGTCTGTGTACGCCTGCCGTCGTCACGAGAGAACTCGTCACTTCCTTCCCTCCGTCCCAAATCCATCTCCCTGGTTCGCGCGCTCGCGTGGCCCGAAAGCCCGGGGCTCTAACTAGCCGCCGAGTGATGTGCGGGGGCGAGGGGTCGGTGTATCTGGTAGTATTACTGCTGCTCGTTGCTGCAGCTGGTCTCATTTGGTAAAAACAGTCGAGAGCTAGCTGAAAGCTAGGGCTTAGCTCGGTCCTCATTCGAAGAGTGAACGTGTCGGTGTGATGGGTGTCTCTCTTGCTTATCCTCACAGAGACGCGTATCACTTGGATATAGTTGCTCAACCGACAATACTCAGTGGTTCAGTGCAGGTCTTACGCGGCTGAAAGCAATGCTCTGATAAAACAAATGAAAAAAATACGCTCATTAGTACGCATGAAGGAGCGTTTCAACTTACTTGCTCAATCTCACAAAAGAGACAGCATCTGAAGAGACTATATAAACCAGCAAACTGTCTTTGTCCTGTGGCGACAATTTCTTGTTGTTTTGTGTTTGTGACACTTTGTTGTCTAACTAGAGATGAGTAACGCAACTGTTTACTCACAGTGCAGTTTTTCTTTTTGCTTTCTAACCTCGTACTTTTGTATATAACTAGTAAAACATGTAGAAATCTGTAAAAGCGGTCGCACCCTACATGCACGTTCTCCTCTACAATGGTGATTAAAACAATTGCCCCACATCCATCTCTGCACATAGATTTTACAGATCCGGTTCTTGACAGCCTGGAAGCTTTGGCGCATACTGCACATCAAGGACGTTTCTATGACTGGGCTAACCACCACTTCGTAAAAAAAAAAATTAAACAAGTGACGTTTTCAGCACTACCCATGCAGCCATAAAACCCCGAAAAGCCTGAGAAACATGTGTCCTCTTAAAATGGAGCCAACGCGTCGTTATCTGGGAAAATGCAACCTGCAGACATGAAGTCAAATGCACTTGGAACCATACGGAAGCGATTTAATCATAGCCTTCCGTTACCTTGAGCAAATGTCATCGATACTAATTTGATCTAGAATGTTGTGTCATCAGGCTCATCACAGACAACAAAAAGAAACCGTGAATGGTGCTTCGAACACCGCGAAATCACATGAAAATCCAGAAGGCAGTATCAACATGGTAAACCACCATACGCTGCTACATCTTCATGTGTATGTTTGGGCAAAAAACGCGGTTCTTTGCTATAGCAAACATGAGGAGCCGGTGACACTGTACTCGTACGTGGGGATGCTTGCATTTTATATTTAACTGTGCATAATATAGTTAAGCGAAAACCGATTTTTCGCAATCGTTAGATGCCAGTCGGTCATAAAAGCCCAAATGAAAAGCTATTAGGCGTTTGAATTGTCTTCGGGTTACAGGAGGATGTCGACCACAGGTAGTGCACACAGACAGGCCCCGCGCGGCCGCGCCATACGCAGCAGCCGCCGGAGTAGGACGTCCGCGCCACGCCCCCACCCCCTATCTCTGCCCTTCCCCTGGTGCCTACCGCGCGACGGAAGACGACGCGCTCCCTCCCCGCTTTCCTTCCTTGCACGCCGCCATCGTCGGCTGACGGTCGCAAGCTTTCACTCGCACACATAGCCTATACTGGCCTATACGGCGCGCGGCGACGATGTTATCGCCCTTGGACTTTATACGGAACATCAAGGTGACGGCGACGGCCACGCCGATGGCGACGGCGGAAATGCGACTGGAGTGTCCATATAATTGCTATCGCAATTAAATAGAAAGAGGGTGCAAGAGGAGCATATAATTGGCTCCTGGGTTACTATACGATGCGTACGTACCAGGTTGTACGGTTTTTTGTTCGGCGTCGCATTTACCAACTCCCGTAACATTCCTCATTGGAATGGCCGATAACGCTGCATGCGACGACCCAAGCAGCTGTGACCAGACACTCACACACCTTATCTTTGTCCACGCTATAGTGTCGAGGGGCAACAGCGCTTGAAAGACTATAAACAGTCGTCCACTATCAGAACAAAACGTTTTAGTCCCTGTGCTGCCAAAGGAACTCCGCGCAGAAGGCTAGCTATAGTTGCAGTAGTAAAGTTCCTAAAAAATAAATTGTGATGTTTGACGTGCCGGAGCCACGCTATGATTATGACGCATGCCGCTGTGGGGGGCTCCGGATTGAATTTGGCAACCTGGGGTTCTTTAACGCGCTCCTAACGCACGGTCCATGAGCGCTTTTACATACATGAGCGTTTTCCGCAGACTTGTCTTACACATGTCAGTTACTGCTCTCCTTCTTGAGCCTCTACTCTTGTAGTGAGCAGTACGGACGTTCGTTCCACCGTCAACAATTTTCGTATTCTGTCCAGTTACTCTCCCAGTTAATATATCCTAATTATTATATTAGTTTTAAATACTAATCAATTCCCGTTCCCTGATTTTCTTTTTGTTGTTTTCTTCCAGAGATATTTAGACGTTTATTGTATCTCTCACGTTTTATCATATGTAACATCTTCTTTTTACTGTCATTCAGTTTATACTGTTTTTTGTTCTCTATACTCTGCTTTGTAATTATTCTTTCATTGAAAACATAACAATGGGAAGATAGGGCTCTTTGGGGCGCGATATCCAAGAAATACAAATACACAACGACGAAAAAGTACCAAAGAAAGAAAGAAGAAGAAGAAGAAAAAGGAGACATCGCATCAGCTGCACTGTACACATAAATGCGAGTCACAAGCGCACAATCAGTGTCACGACGGACACCAGCATACTAAAGCACGCTCTGGTATTTGGGGTCGCACAACACGCAGGGACGAGTCCCAAGCAAGTAATTTCATGATTAATTATATTCGACATGCACGCTTGCATGTAAAGCTGAACAGGACAACATGACAGTGATATGGAGGCACTGTCTACCAAAATGAAAGGGCACAAGAAATACAATGCAAAGAAGACAGACAGACGGCTACAAACAAACAAACAAACAAACAAACAAACAAACAAACAAACAAGCAAACAAACAAACAAACAAACAAACAAACAAACAAACAAGCAAACAAACAAGCAAACAAACAAACAAACAAACAAACAAACAAACGTCGCCGTTGACGCCGACGACAACAACAGACAACGACAACAAAATAAACAGCAACAAATGCTTTGAAACATGGGGAAAACACTGTTGAAGAATCTCGACAGCAGTCATTTTACTGATGGAGGAATTCTTTTCCGCAAAATCATATCTATTCACGTAAGTATAGCCTCCTCAACCACACCACTGCAGTAGGGAAAGGAAACAAAAGAGATCCACCCTTTACCATTCACCTTTCCCGGTGCAGTGTGGTTGAGGCGTCCTCACCTGAGAGACATATACTGCATTGCGTCTACCACACTTTTCCTTCCCAAACAACATAAATCTCTCTATATATAATGTAGACGGTGTCTGTGTACACTGCATGTACCAAGAGTGCGATACTTCCGAGCGTTCGTACTACGGCTGTGGAGATGCGTCAGTAAGCTTTCCGTCGCAAATAAGGGAAAGAAGGGGGGAGGGGTTTGATATGGTTGCCTACGAGCAAATATTTGTTTACTGGCATTTATGATTCAGACACTAAAATAACGATTTAATTAGCGTATAGAAGGAGCGGTTCAATATGGTTTTGTTATGTATAGCCTTTTTTTTTTTTATGGCATTCACCGTACCATCCCGTTCGCTGGCATTCTATATATACTCTAAGAAAAATGCCGGGGAAAACGGGGGTAACTGGACAGTTAGTCCTAAAACGGGCCCTTCCGTCCCTGCATGGAGGAACTAACTACAGGAGTGTGCGTGCCGTTTGCAAATTTCGGAGATTAAGTGTTTAGTCTCTGAGAGGAAAGTGAGCAAGGGGAGGGCGAACGTCAACAGCTACTCCCCTTGCACTCTGCTGTTCTCGTCCGTGCCATGCAGTGATGCGGCGAAAACAGCATTGTCTATAAATCCTGAATAGTTTGAAGTTCGCGCACTGTCAATATATTGAACTACATACGAAGCAACACTTTGCCTCTTAGTGAGAAAATTGCGTGAAAATTAAAAGGCGATAGTGAGAGAGAGATAGAGAGAGATAAGTCATAAGGGAAAGGTAGGGAGGTTAACCAGGCTGAGCCCGGTAGGCTACCCTGCACTGGGGAAGCGGGAAAGGGGGTTGAAAGAGGAGAAGGAAGAAACAAGATCACAGTCTCTCCTGTTGCGCACACAAGCGTGCACCACTGAGTCAGTCACATGTGACCATACAGGCTGGTGCATTTCAAGAAACGCACCAGCGCCTTTGTGGCGTTGCACATAGTATTAGAAATGAGTAGGCGTTTTTGAAAGAAACTCCTACTCGATAGTGAAGAACCACGCACTTAATGTGCACACAATAACTACACGATACTCATTAAACGCGCAAGTTTCTGATGGATTGTCAGATAGGATAGGAATAAACTTTATTTGTCCAACGGTTGTTGATGTTGGTGCCCGGGGCTAGGCTGCCAGGGGTCCATCGCCCGAGGAAGATCTTTCGAGATCCTCGGCAACGGCCCTGGCCCGCTGGACGGCCCACTCCTGGTCTTCGGGTGCCTCGCTGTGGAGGGCGGCTTGCCATCTCTCAGCGAGGCGCCCCGCTTCAGAGGGTTCCGCTGTTCTATTCCCCCTTCCTCGTTGTCCTTGTTCCACGTGGCGTTGGCATTCCCAAAGCACATGGGCCATATCGGCCCGTTCGTGCTCGCACCACGGGCAGCCGGGCGACGGGTGCAGCGCGGGCCACAGGCGGTGCAGGTGGTAGGGGTTGGTGAAAGTGCCCGTCTGCAACCGTCTTAGGTCGACCGCCTGGGACCTGTCTAGACGCTCGTGGGGTTGTGGATATTTTCTTCTTTCGTTCCTGTAGTGACCAGTCACCTCTCGGTACGTTGCCGGAAACTCCTTGACATCGCAGTCGGCGTCCGCGTGATCCCCAGCTCCGTCCTCCGCGATTTGTGTTGTATTGGTAACGACAGCGGCCGCGTCAGACGGAGTGGCAGCCGCCGTCGCCGTCACTCCTCCGCTGGGGTCCCGCACAACAACGGCAGCGGCTGCCCTCTGGGTGACCGCGTCGCGGCGGGTAAGTTGCCTCGCGACGAGGTGGGCGCGCTCGTTGTGGTTGGGTGGAGTGTCGTTGCGTCTTCGGCCGTTAGCAATGTTGGTGTCATTGTTGCTGTTACTGCCAAGCTCCCCGACGTGCGCGGGGAACCACTTGAGGGACTTGTTTGTCAGATGTTTGTCAGATGTTTGTCAGATGTTTGTCAGATGTTCTTGGACAATAGTCCCCAAGTTCCTTCCTTTCCAAGGAGATTAGAAACTTAATTGAAGCGATGTGCAGCTCAAACGGGGCACACACTAAGCAGCAGAGTAGTTCGACTTCTCTGTCGCCTAACGTGCCCAGTTTGCGCTCGCTACACGTACGTGCATTACGTAATGTCCCAGCTTAAAGCATCCTAAAAATAATCGGGCAGCTTTCTGTTTGCAGTCGCTTACGGTTGCAAGTACACACACAACGTCAGACTCTCCCGGCATAGCATACACAAAATGCCGAGTCCCTTTTGTAATGCCGCAGCTGCGTTCGCGTGCTTAACCTTGTTTCAGTATCCTGTCTCGTCAACCGAACTGCCATGGTGTATACTGGTTAGAGTATGTGAACGTGATAACGTGAGTTCGAATCCTACTTTGGAGCCCTTTTGTTCTCTTTTTTCTTTTTTTCCATTGAAAATCTTTATGAGCGTATAAGTGCCTAATTTTGTTAATTTCGTCTTTGAGTAGCATCGGAAGGAATGACCGTTACTCCTTTGAAGAGCATCGGAATAGAGCAACTGTTAGTCCTTAAAGGAGCGCTAGCATGGGGAGCAACAGTCTATCCCCTCGCAGTTACCCCACAAAATAACGAATTAATGGTTGTGGCAGGTTAGTTACTCCCCAAAAGGAGTAACCTCGATATCCCATTTCGTTCACGCAATATTGTACCAGCTCGTCCAACAAGCCACTCTTATTAATTAAATTCTGCACATTGATTGCACGAGTATTGCGGTAAGCTATTTAACATATGGGCGAAGAGATCGTCGAGTCAGTGGTGAAGTGTAAAAGGAACAGGACTGTTACAAAAACGGATTGTGGAATAAATGGTCACCAGTTACACGATATATTTCGCACAATATCTATTCACAATGAATTAACTGAAATAAACTGAACTGAAGTGCTGCTGAAAATTTGAACGAATGGGCCTGGACTCTTCCCAAAACAGTGACGCATTCCTGTTGCTCAACTGACGGCGTCATACGAAACCGTTGCTACGAAGCACGCCTGCCTTCGCTGTGTTATTAGTCCGCTTCGAGCGTCACGACATTCAGCTAACTCTAGAAAAGCTGTGATTAGCAACACTTTCCTCGCTCACTTAAGGCTTTCAGCATTGTCCTTCGAGAAAGCGAGTGTCCCCAAAGGCAGCGTGACCAGCTGGCTCGTCCGTGCACACCTCACGCTCGACCACGCCTTCCGCATATATAGTGCCACGAAGAATAGAAGAGCCGGATTCCCGCCTCCCTCGTCACAATCAAACGGCCGGCAACATCTCCAGCTTTGTATCGCACCCTGCAATCTGGCAATATCTCTCGGCGCGCCTCCTCCATTTAGCGGCAAGTGTCAAAAAATCACTGTATTTTCGCGTAAATCACCGACGATTGGCTGCCTCTGCTTCTCCTTCTTATTGCGTGGCACCTGGCTTGCCGCCAAGTGTGACGCAGTACGCTGCGGCGACCAGGGAGTGCACATCACGGCATTGTGTCGCGATGCGAATTCAGGTTCAACTAATAGACGCAGTCTTGTTGCCATTCTCGTGTATGGTGGTGCGTACTCCATCCCGCCATTGTGTCCTTTCTTCGTGCCCATTTTGTGCATGGGAACGAAACAATGGCTAGATAAAGCACGACGCCGCCGTCCTTCACAAAGACGCCATTCAGAAATCCCCATCTTTGCTGCGGAGATTAGACGTCAGGCTTCAAGCATGCAGGGTCAAGCGGAAACGTCACGAGATACCACAGAACAAAACGGAAAGGTGTGGTGTGCTGCAAAATGCGTATACCCCTGGATTTCGTGGTGTACAGTAATGATGTTCATGAGTCTATCACTAATGTAGACTCGCGGGATCATTTTTTATGCGTTTATGCGCGAATATACGTGTTCACGCTACGCGTTCGAATTATACCTTTGTAAGCGGTCGTGTTTATGCTGTACTGTTGTGGAACAGTGCATCTTCTGTGGCTCAGATCTGTTTCGGGGACGGTGCACAATTTCCTGGCTCTTCGGCGCGGGAGTCGAGCTCTCAGCCTCAGCATTTTGACACTAGCGCTCTGACAACTGGGCCATGAACTCTGTCAGTGGTATCGTGCGCCCTGGCCCCGTATTATTACTATTGAAAACCCCCATAATCCCTATATCCATTATTTCCATATGAGGGTCCCATAAAAACCCGCGTGTTCCCATATTATATGGGTCAAGACCGGTATGACTATATGAAAGTATGGGGAACCGATATAAAACTCCGTATGGGAACATACGAAATAATATATGGGAACATACGGGGTTTTTTATGGGGCACCCATGTATTAATTTTGGTATAATATGAGACACGCCTCATACGATACGTAGGGACATACAGGTTTTTACATGGTACCCGAATGTGTTCTTAAAGGAATATTTAATAACGCCAACATAGGTTTTCTCAGCAAAAATGTAAGGGTTATTTTTATTTGCCATTTCTTGGCCTTTCGCCATTAGTTCGCACGAAGCCGCGTCCCCATATAGCAGAGATTGAATACTCGGTGAGACGGATAATAAAGCAGTGAACAAAACTGTACGAAAACAACAATAAGAGTTTGGAGGACGCTTAAGCTTCGCCTTTAAGAGTTGAACGCGATAACATTCAAAGATTCCCGACTGCTTCTCACGCTTCCCGGCAACTGCAGCTAATGTAACCGTAATCTTTACCGGGAAAGGCTGGCGGAGAACGCTATACACGAAGGCGAGTTTTCTGGTACAAAGGTGGCCTCTTTCGTGGGCCGCGATGCGGTGGAGGCGAGCGCCATCTGAATCTGTTGCAAGGAACCGGGCGCACCGCTTTATGGCCTTTGAGATTTGCAAAAGGGGTTCGTGTTTTGAGTTTCCGCGTAGCAAAATTGGGGTTTCTTGTATATTCACATTACAATTCGACGCTATAATGTCTGTAGGTTGTGTGTAAACTGTACTTTACGATTTTTCTGTCATGGTTTACCTTGAGAAATTCAATTAGTTCAGTAACTTCCTTGCGCTCCATGGAGGGTCTGCGTTGTTGGGTATACGTGGTTCAAAGTAATTCATGACTACGTTAGACGCGGGACGCCCGCTTAAAGTTTTCTGCGGCAGGGTGCCCTTAATGCTGTTGCATCAATCCGGCCCTTACAGGGCTATTGCGGTGCTTGCAACACGTATTGCGTATGCAGAGGGGAGAAACAACCCATCTGGAAACATGATTATGACATCTGCCTTCATGTGCCTACAAAAGACGGCTGCCTGTACGTCCTTGTTCAATTTCATAGCAGGTCAAGACGTGACTCCGTACTAGCTAAGACACGCAATATATTCCTGCTGTCTGCTGATATCGGCTGTAATGGAAACTCTCCCGATTTAAACAAAAATTGCGGGTCATGGCAACATTAAAAAAGAAAAAGAGAAACAAATTGGCGATTTGCATGATGTGGACTTTATTTACAATATTATCCATCTCCACCCTAGATTTCTCGAACCTACGACGTTCCATCTGAATTTGCTATATCTTAAAACGTTAGCTTTTCCTAGCTCGTTGCTCCGCTTAGGGCCGTTGGCCCCACCCCCAGGCCAGATAGGTAAGCGAGAGAGGTCAGAGAGGCGTCAGAACGCGTTTCCACCAATGAGAGAGGAATGTTCACTGAAATGACGCGGAGCCCCGTTTCCTGTATCTCGACTTTCGCGCATCACGGGCGGCTAAACGCTCCGATTGCGCTCAGGTATCGGGCAAGTTCTGCCGCATCGCGATAACGCCTATAGCCGCTTCCTCCGTGAGTCGATCGCTGGCGGCGCGGGCGTTTGACGCCGCGTTGCTTTAACCAGATGACGCTTAACATTATACGGCGTCGGGAGCGCCAGCGGCAGTGTCTCGCTCGTCGCGCTGATGCGCAGCCGGTACCCGTGTGTACGCTTAGAAAGCCGGCGATCACGTGAGCACCCAAGAGGAGCGTAGTAGTTTAATCGAGAACGCTATAAAACATGCTATACACTGACATGTCATAAAGAAGCAGGACATCAAGACCTAAATCTGCTTGCTCGAGATCAAGAGCGAGAACGCTTAGCCCGCAATGCAGCTAACGCTTAAACATTCGGGCGAGTCGCACACCCGAAACCGTCCTGCAAGTTCTTTTTTTCTTTACAATTATTACTATTACATGAAAGGGAATAGCCTTCACCGTCATGAGCGAGAAAAGCGTTTCCCTTTATTTTCATTAATAATAATAAAGATAGATTGAGTGAAGAAGGTAGCAATGGTTGAATTTACCAGCAGCACAAAAGATATGATAATTGTGATGATCACAATGGCGGCCAGAAAGGAGGAAGAAGTGGTTCTCCGCACGTGGTAGGAAATGAAGACCGTGATTGATAAGATTCCGTCGCGGCAAGGTAGGCAACACCGATTACGATGGGCATGCGCAGTGAGACAGAGGAAGAATTTGTTTAAAGAAAGCTATTGCACTTCAGCGTGTGCTTCAATTTATCCAGGCGTAATTTCGCACTCGCTATTGTAGCGATAGATATCAGCTAGTGTGTGCGTGTGTGCGTGCGTGTGTGAGAGAGAGAATGAGTGAGTGAGTGAGTGAGTGTCAATCACTCGTTTGTTGATTTGAACATATTCACGGCGTATATGTCGGCGACTTGCGAGCTGCACCGGACTTTCTATTACTAAAGATATCGCAAAGGATTTACAGGAATAACAGGAATAACACAATTAAAAGGCAACAGCACACTCCAAGTTTACGAAGTAAAGAACTATAAGAGCAGGACGACACAGCGCAGGATACAACACTTTGTTCGTGATTGCCAATTCCTTGCATCGCGCCCTGCGAGGTGCAAGACGATGCGCGCCTCCGCCCCGGACTCCAGCGAATGAATTTGCGGCGGCGGCGGCACCGATAAGCAAGCGCCCCGCTGGGCCGCGGAGCACAGCGCGGCGAGCGCGCTAATTAAACTTCGAGAATGCCGGATGGAGTGCCGACAATCGCTTGAATAGTCGCGTTTTCCAGGCGCCCTTCCACCCTGCTCAGCGGAAGAGTTGCCCCGCGACGCCCGGTGCCCAACTTGCAAGACGCCCCGCGATTCAGAAAGTGGAAATCGACTCGAATGTCGACTCGCGGGAGATGAATGGGGGCGGCCGACGCTGAATTAATTAAGGCAGCTGGCAGCTCCGGCGCGGCCGACGATGCGGCGCTCCTTTCCTTCTCGCGGACTCTGCGCGCCGCGGTGAGCTCCGGACGCGCGCATAGGGAAGCCTGCATGCAGAGGTCTGCTAGACGCGCGTTCGACGTCGTCGTCGTCGTTCGATGAACTTCAAGTAGCGTTTGAACTTCGAATGGCGTCTGAACTTCGGGTGGCGTGTGAACTTCAAGTGGCGTGTTACTAGCTGGAATACCGCAAAGGCAGGATGGCGTTTCGGAGCGCTCGTGAACTTCAATCGCTCACTAAACTTACCCCGCCCTCATAAAGTATAGTGTCCCTTAAAAAAAACAAAAAAACAAAAAACAAATCTGGAGGGATCTCTGACGCTAGTGTATTCAAGAGCTGCAAGCACTGCGGTCACACTTCAATGTGGGGGAAATTAATAAAAAAGAATGCTTGTGTGCCTAAATTTAGATGTAAACTAGAAGAACCCCATGCAGGTCGCCAGAATTAATCCGGATTCCCCGCACCTTTCTCGCTACCGAAAAAAGAAGGCAGCCAAGGAAATAAGTAACTGTCTTTAAAACTTTATTTCACGCTATTTCAGGAGCTCACAAAAAAGAACGTCTGACATAAAAAGCAAATTTGAAACCAAGAAGCAGCGACCACAAATGTGGGCGCAAGTTACCGAATCATCTCGTGAGCAGTCGGCAGCCACAATTCTTTTAAGCCACCGTCTGAGACGAGATATGGCACCCTTCTTTGAAAGCAGGGTAACCATAACGCAGGTTGACAAATTCGCATGATTTCAATGACTCGCAACTTTTCGCTCAGTAGTACTTGGCATTATTACACGTGCCCACAAGTGCGGACACTGGTAGCGAAGACGACATGACGTACCTCATATTAGGTCGTGGTTCTGGCACGCAAAATCCAAGAATTAATTTTAATTTTTTTTAGGTTTCGTCGGCATGGAAATGATGGACAGTAAACGACCTCAAGTTTGTTCTTCTGGCTTCAAACGGCATTGCGACTTTTCAAATTGAAAATCCTTTTACATAGTCATACCCTTACATATCGCCTGCATGTGTTCTTTCTTTAGCAATATTGCGCAATGATCACGCCATCGTCGCCGGTGACGTACCTATGTTTTAACCCATAAGTCTCATTATTTTGTTGTTTCCTAATGCAATAATGCTCTGACGGAAGAAGCAGAATCGGCAGCTGTTGCAAGAATTTCTGAACAGCATTTATACTACAGATCAAAACAGCCATCTATTATTTTGCTAGAAACGCGTTGTGGCCAACAACATAATAAAGTGGATCAAAATGGTGCAGATCCAAAGCAGATGTTGAAATCTATGTGAAACGATGCATCAGTCAAGTGGTGTGTTTTAAATCTTGTACAACTAACGGCGATGCGTACAATTCGGCTTACTTTCATCTTATGCAGCTTGAAACCTCTTGTAATATTTATGTTTATCTGCCACAAAGGTCAAAACTTCTTTCTCATGCATGCTTTATGTTTATCCACTACACCTCTCTCAAGCTCTCACTAAATGCACATATCAAATCAGGCGGATGGACAATGTGAGACTGAGCAATGTGGCGAGGACGAAGGCGATATAGGATGCCTGTGGAGGAAAGAACGGAGTTGAAAAGTGCATGTGTGCACAGAAAAGTACAACCCGTATCGTTTAGCGACTCTGTACTTCTTGCGTTCCAGTGGAACATATCTATTCTGGAGGACTGGCACATCTCCAATGACACATATCCTCCAGGGCACATCTCCAGTGGAAATAAGTTAAAGAATCCGTTGAATATATTGGGCTACTGCATTAAGAGATCGGTGTGTTTTAAAGATACCTACGAGTCGACATTATATGTGCAAGTATTATTTGAGAATTTATTTTTCTAGTGCGCAGAAGATAGGTGCGCTTATTGGCACCACGTCGTCGGTCAGGACATTGGCGTGATAGGAGCCCCTTCACTGGTACTTGCATTCGACATGCATGTAATCTTCGTGTGTGTGTGCGTGTGTGTGTATATATATATATATATATATATATATATATATTTGTGCCTGCACGATGTGCCGTATATGCACAAATATATATTCGCAGGAATAATGACCAACCAAGCCATGTCAAATCCGGAAGGGTAGGCAAACAAAGCTTCGCTTTAAAAAACAGGCACTCCACTCTGTGGACGCTCTCTCTTGGTTTTACGTGTTTATTTTGACAAAAGATACGCGAGAGAGAAGTAGGGCGAAAGCGGGTGATCTATAGCAGTGCCATGACTCACCCCCCGATGTTTACAACTGTCGCATTCAAAGCAATACCGACGAACGGCCAAACGACGGTTGTCATCGGGAAGACGACACCCGGGGTCACGTAGAAGTAGTGGCAAGGGCGAAAACACATGGTTCGCCTTCTGTTCCACGACGCTAGTCAAAACAAGCCAGACCGTTCGTCATTTTCGGACATGCATGTGGCAAATGAGGGAACAATAGCCAGACGTCCCACTTTTAGTGGGCGATTCAACGACGAGGTTCTCGCGTCATTTACACCGTCGCGAAGCAACGCTTTGTCAGATTTTCGAAGCACGCGGCACCTGATTAGTATAAAGTGCGCTGATGAAACTCTCGCTTGTAGCTTTGTACTGAAGCGGGGCTGGTCAAACTTATTCTAAGGCTTACGCTTTGGTAGCGAAAACCGATGACGCGGCAGACTTCAAACAAAGGAAAAGAAAGAGCATAGAAAGTAAGGGAACACGCGAGTTCCAAAATGTGATGTACTTTAGCGCAATAGACAAAGTGAAGGTAACACACAGACGAAGCGTAACAGAACGTAAGTCCCGTCGCTGCAACACAAACGCAAGTCCCGTCGGCACCGAGCATTCCATCTGTTTGTGTACTACGGTTTGTTTTCGTTGCAGATATCGCTCAAATTACGAGCGCAAGCTCCCTACAGAGCGTGGTGCTGTGCTCCTTGCCATAGGCGCACAACCCTGTTGTGGTCAAAGCAGCAGCGTGCAACGAACAAATGGGGGAACGGAAGGATTGTCCGTGAAAAAGGCGACACCGTGGGGGCCGCGTCGAAGCCGTGCCAAGAACGTGCACACGTGGTTCCTCTTCTCCTCCGTCAGAAACGAGCGGAGCCGTTCGTCAGCTTTTGACAAGTGGCAAATGAGGGGAACAAGAGCCCCCCCGATGCCGTGTCGTGAAGGAACGGCGAAGAGTCTTCTTTTAGACGCACAACAAAAAGGGGAGATGGGGGGTCGGACGAAGCGGAGAGAAAGGGGTCGTTCTAATCGTATTCGAAACACGTGCGCGCTTTTCTTTGAGCTTTCCAAATGGGCGTCCAACTTAAACCGCGCATGGGACCCGGTTCACAGCGGCAAGCTGGGCCAATTACGCGGGCGGTTAACGAGCAGCAGATGCGTCTGTGCGTGTGTATGCAAGCACGCGCGCCCCGGTTAGCCGCCGAGCCATCCTTGCGAGCAGAAGCAGCTCTCCTTCCGTCGCGGCCGCTTGGTTTCAATGTCGCGAAACGGCGACAACAATGACCGCTGTTTGCATATTGAGCACTTAGACGAAATCGCTTTGAAGTGCGCTGCTCGGGCCACCTTCGCTTCGATACTATTGTTGCCAGCGTTGTCTTTGCGGACAGACGGTGTGCAAGTCGTTGTACGCTTGGAGTGTTACTTTGTTTGGGCGGAAACGCAAATAGTGGTCTGCTACGAAGAAGGTGCTGTACCGAACGTCCGAACAAAACGATGCGTTCCGCTAAAGGAAGTAAAGGAATAAGAAACCTATGCGCCATGGTTGATGCCATGAAGGGAGAACAGAGCGCGTGTAACAGCAACAGGAAAGAAATAATGGCCGGAGAGAAAATTGGGCACGCATAATTGGTGTGGGGGTACATTATTATTGCGGTAACTTACGTAAGACCAGCGTGGTGTGGGCCGAGTTCGCATCTTGTCCTCGAGTGTCAGGACTGAAGTATGTAACAATGGCTAGCACCACGCAACGTCATGCAGTTTGCGGCGGTCAATGACCAAGCCGCAATACTACGAAGTAAGCGCGAGATACTGCAATAATTTACGTAGCAGTTTGCTTGGGCAACAAATAAAATTATTCGCTTCCAGTGCCAAGACGGAGAGAGAGGTAAATGTACAGGAAAGACAGGGAAGTTAACCAGAGAATATCTCTGGTTGTATACCCTGTAGTGGGGAAGGGCACAAATGGCTATGAAAGAGGAAACGAAAGAAAGAAAAAGAATGAGCGATATAGAAATGTCTGTCTAGGAGCTGCCATACGGTGTGTGAAGGCAGCGCCTTCACACGCAATGTCAGTGTCCCACTGAGACATAAAACGCCACACTGTGCACAGTCACAATTTATCGCTCCTGAGCATGTGACTATTGCCGAGATCGAACAAAGACGCCCTATGAAATGGCCGAAGGAAATGTAAATTTTAATTTGGAGAATTATCTCAAACATGTATACTGTAACAGGAAGTGAACTTCTGCCGGCGATTCATAGTCGTGAGTGGTTGCACCCGTGCTCTCCCTGTCAGCGCTGTCGCAGCAACGCATTTTTTAGAGTACTACCCATGCTCTAGACTCTGGCTGTTCGCGCCTCGCATGTTTCTGCAGGTGCGGCGTGGTAGACGCAGTGGTCCCGCAAGCATACAAACAGCACATACGACATAGACATACACGATAAAACTATTCACAAGGCTTCGTTAAGGTCTGTAAAGCCATAACAGCGCCAGTTTTTAATCACAATCAGCATCTCTCTCTCTTCCACACTAGACCCTGCATGTGGCCGCCTGCGTTCGGCACGCGAGGCCCCTAGCTAGCTTGTGTTATGTCTTGAGGCATTAGATACTCTCGAGACCCGATATTCCGAAGGTGAAATCGACAGAACTTACATTTTGGCTAGGCTGGTATGTCCAAGCTTTTACTTTTTGCTTGCGTACCACCCGCAAAAGCGTGCTATGGGCACGGCTGGATCGCACCGTTAGGGGCTGTCTCGGCGCAAAATAGGTGTCCAAGGAATAAAATAAAGTGCCGAGGAGACGAAACCCGGTGTCGAAATAGCAGCAGTGTTTGGCTTGAAGAAGTGAGACGACTGTGTGACGATACGAAGCGCGTCAATTCTTCCATTGGTTATTCGCATGGACTATATATGTGAACTCCGTCCTGTCGGGCGCGTTCCCACGGACATATTTTGTGTCACTAAATTTTTCTTTGTTCGGTGCTTTGGTAGCATAGCCTTGTCCGATTTATTATTTTTTTTTCTCGAAGTCTGATGGACCGGGCCCGGGCTGCGGCATTAGCCAACGGCTTTCTGGAATAAGAGAGCCACCCACCAAGGGCGAAGAAAGAACACTTTCTCGCTGTTTCTTACAATAAACATTCATTCCTCCTCCTCCTCCTCCTCCTCCTCCTCCTCTCGCAATAATGGGTGACACTTATCCTGACCGTTTTATTTTGCTGGCATTCCGTGATAGTGGTGCGTTGAAGGCGAGATCCAGTTTTAAAGCGGAGCTTTCCTTTGTTTCGCATCCCCGCCACATCAGTTTCTTGATGTGGCGCATATAGTATGCAAACACACTCATGTACCGAGTTTTCAGTGCTTGTAATGAACCCCATGAGGACAGAATAATTCGAAGCGTTTTATACGGCATTCCGTAAGCCTCTGTTTCGGTTTTAGAAGTTAAATGTTTTCGATCACTAGGTAAATCAACGAATCAATCAATCAACCGCTCAATGATGCAAAACCTGGCGCTCTGACTGTGCGACTTGGACATCGAGAAGACGCATTTGCTAAGATACATGAAAGAGAAAAATTGTCATCCACTCGGGGGTAGCACGAAGCTGCATAGGAAACCCATACGGGTTTGTCGGAACGAAAGGATCGGCGCTGAAGACAAGTTCGTCCTCGTCCGGGATTCGAACCCGGTACCAACGCCTTTCCCGGGCGGTCGTTCTGCCGTCTTAGCTAACCAGGAGGCTCACAAATCGCAGTGCGAGGGCTAATTGATCGACAATATGAAGCGCAGAGACACTTAAATTAGCATTCAGTTCTGAGGAATTCCGCATGGTCGAGAAAGGTTCATGAAAGGGAAAATTGTCATTCATACGAGGGTCACGAACCTTTCTCCACCTTGCGGCGTCCCGCAGAACAGATTGCCAACGTTATTGCTAAAATCGAATGTCTCTTCGTGCCATCGTACGGCGCCGTCTGCCTGTCATAAACGCGTACTAAACACATTCACGACAGGCTATGAGCACCAACAGAAATGAACGCAAAAGAAAAGGAATAAGTTGAAGTCTCGCTACAGAAGCAGTATCAAGGTATGTGTGCACTGGTTAAATGAGAGAGGTCCTTGGCCAACATACTGATTGCAAAGACGAGTGTTACTGGCCCTTCAAAGATTTGTAGAACCGATTAATATTCTCGGAAACTATTGAGTACAGCGTTTAAATGTGATAAGCGCATTCTATCTTTTTTTATCCCGACTTAGGCCAATTCAATGCCTGGTTTTATATACCTTCATATGATCTATCCGTGCTTTCTTTATCGGCCCTGATTTTAGTCTGGTTATGCGACCGGACTTTGTGTTCACTTTAGTTCACATGTCTGACTGGACTTTGTGTTGCTGTGTTTCCGAGTTCACTTTCAGTTTTAGTGTGGCATTAGGGTACTTATGTGACTAGTCTTCGGGTTATTATGATTTCGTTATCTTGTATTATGATTTATTCTTTTTTTAAATCCCTATTTCAAATAGAGTAGCCGGCACCAATTAAAGGCGACATCTCCTAAATACCATATATTAAAAGAAAGTGCGAGGGGAAGCGATTTACGGTACACGTAACGGCAGGAAGAATAGACGCTAGTTTGCATCCACTGACGGTGCCGCAGTGGCTTTTGTTGGGAAGACGTGCACCGACATTATCAATTTATCCGTAGCGAAGCTTACCGTTCTCGTGATAACGCCTTTGTTCACACGCACACTCAGTAAATACTGTCGACTTTCCGACCGTGATTGCATTCCAAAAGAAGCGAATCACTAAGTGGGCTTCTCCTCTCTAAGTCGCTTATTGTGGGGAAGCTAGCTGTGACGAACCGTCGCCGAACACTCAGATTCGCCCGAACGGACAGCTTCGGAGGCTCGTATCAAGTAACATGGACCGCATATCACGTAAATTGTCAGCTTGAAGAATAATTACCGCCAGGACACCAAATTTCTGCATTAAAAAAAAAAAAAGACAGAAGGATAAAGTGAGAACATCAGTTCAGCAGAATGAGTATTTTGTTCTTCACCTAAGCCTAAATAATGTGGTGCTGTATACATCTGGTTAAGTGTTAAGCATAGCTTGAGCCTTCTGAATTAATTTTCAGCTAAGTGTATCCCTTTATTTATTTGTACCTCAAATAGCCCACTTGGGGTTTTTGCTTCATCTATTCATCAGTTCTTGCTTCATATGTAGTGCAGGATTGAATTGATGGAGTTCAATGACCTAAAGAAGCAGAGGGGCTATGAGAGATACCAGTGAGGGACATGGGGATGGTGCAAGGAAACGGGGGGAGGGAGGGCATAGGTGAAGTTGCTCCTCAGTAATAAATTAGTTACCCGACTTCATAACGTGCACCCAAAGCTAAGCATGCATATACAGGAGGGCTATTCATTTCCCTCTATCGGCATCACATCGCTCCATCGATCACATCGCTCTATCGATCATTTCGCTCCATCGGTAGTTCACAGATAAGGAACGGTGAACAGAAAATAGCTGGAACTACATGAATTATCAGGGATTCATACTCGTTTCAATTGTTAAAGGGTGAGAGCATAACACAAAACTATAAAGCTGTTCGCTCGTAAGGGGGCTCGGCCATTGGCTGGTTGCCTTCGCTAATAATATTTCCAGCATCAGGATTGGCTAGCATTTTCTCTCGCAAAAAATTACAACGTGAGGCCTTTTTTTTTGGAATACGGGCCGTTTTTGTTAAGGCTAAAGCCTTAAGTGACTCATGCCTCCGATGGTCTGGAAAATGAGGCGTGCAGTACAGAAAGTCATGTGAGTTCACCTCGCCCGGACACGCGCTCGTGCCCCAGTTCGCGCGTTCGTTGTCTTCTTCCATAGATGGCTCCGATGCCGCGCATAAAAAAAGAAGAAAAGCGAAGTTAATTAAGATAGACTTAATTCAGGCACTTGAACCCACGACCTTCGGTTGGAGTCGAACCAACGAAGTTTGGCATTAAGGCGAAGTTAATAAAGGCAGTGTTAATTAATATAACGTTAATTAAGGCACTCGAACCCACGGCTTTTAGTGGGAGTCGCACCCTCGACATTTGGTGGGTGTCGAACCCACGACCTTTGGTGTTAATTAGGGCAAAGTTAATTAAGATAGTTGATTAGGCTATTGTCAATTAAGGCACTCGAACCTACGTACTATGGTGGGAGAAAACAAGTAATAAACAAGTGTCAAGTAATTTAGTGAATGTCTCTTGAACGCGCGGGCTTTCGCCTGCACCCTCTTTGGCGTATGCCAAAGGGACGGCCAAGTTTTTTCCCGCTTACATAAGTTTATCCACCGTGCTGCGGGTTTCTGCTGAACTGATTTGCCACACTCGGCATCGCTTATGCCGAATCCACGTAGTCCGCAAGCTTCAAGTGTCAAGTTGGGGGACTCAGGCGGGAGGACAACCCGTCATCATTTTCATTTCACTATAAAGGTAGGTTCACTATAATGACGCGCTAGTGCTGCTGGAGAGATTATTACAATAATTAACGAAGTGAAAATTAAGATAGCCACGCTATCATCGCCACCAGAAGCTGCAGGTAGCGCGAAACTGCGCTGTCCACAGTTCCTATCAAAGCCCCCACTACTGAGCGGGCATCTTGCTGCAGACTGCCGGCGTCATTTGGGAGCAGTAAGATAAGCGATTCCTGTTTCTGACGTCATAAACGTTGTCCGATATTCCCACCTAATTTGCGGACTTGTTTTTAGATTATAGGAAATTTTTTGTCAATGCTGCACTGTATCGTGTTGTGTAATAGAACGCAGTTCGTGAACTTGAAACAGTAACAGCATATTCATACTATGCTTGCAGAAAGATAAATGAGCTGTCAGCTTCATGTTCGTAACAACCTGCAGCCAAAGCAATGGGGCTTTCCAGTAAACATGGCGTAAATAGTGAGAGGCGGCGTTGTCAATTTTGGTGCTGGCAAAGGAGGTGGGCGTCCCTTCTGTGCTGCGCGAAGGAGCAAGCTTGTGACTGATAGGAGAGAACACCTTCAGTGACGTAGGCCATGTGAGGAATGTGAAACGAATTCAAGGAGATTGACGATTAACTTTTAGAATGACGTGTAAAAAATAGGGGATGGAAAACCAGTGTATACGTGCGTCTGCAGTTGGTCCTCAAGCCAACCATCCATCCATTACATCCATCTCCTTGCAAACAAACAATTCGTGTGTTGTTACAAGTGTTCGGTGGTATCAATCCTAGGCGCACTATACACTGCTCGCATTGCCAGAGACCCCGATATGCCCACAATGCGCCAAACAGAGTATTTCTTCATTTCTTTCCCTGTATGTACGGTAAGCACCGTGAGCAAGATTGTTGTACTACATAGTGCAGTGAAAGAAATCCAACCTCTGGAAAGACGTGCACTTGCCGACAGATGCTGATACATGTCCCACTCGCCAGCCTTCCGAATTCCGGGTACCCGCACTTAAGAGCCCCTGATGCTAAACTTGAAATTCTTCGAAACGTCTCTTTCAGCGCTCTTTCCGCGAAGCCTTTCGAGCGGTACACCGTGGGCGGATTCTGTGTGTACAATATACGCGGCCTCGAGCGAAGAGTTGCCGCCCGGCAGCGCGTTTCGTCCGCGGGAAAGATAGAGCGGCGGCGTTTTATTTGCCGTTTCCGACCCCGGGCCTCCTACTGCGAGCCGGGACCATTAATAACGGCCACGGCGGGACGGCGCGGCCTGCCAGATGGGCACAAAAGGAGGCTGGACGCCGATCGCGTTCTCCCTCTGCCCGTTCGCCTCTCGCGTTCACTCGTTCAATGCTGCGGCCATCGTCGCGATTCCCAGGGCGCGCTGGGCAAACATGCCTGCGAGCGTGGACCACGCTACATGGATGTGAGTCTCGATGCTATAGTTTCTCGTCGCCGCCGGTGCCCAGAGCTTGCACGACGTGGCGCCTGTAAATTTTTTGCGGCAGTGCTTGTTGGTGCATATAAATCTTTGTGGGCGTGCACGGTAGAGAAGGGAAAGGAAATTATCGTAGAAAGTCATTCAAACAAATTTTATGTGCCCCCTACGTTCGCCCTCCCCCGTTATTTAGCGAAATCATGCCGAATCATAACGCACCGGCAGCTCTTGCGTGCATATCCGGAAGCTTGATCGGCATTATCATTCCCACTGATAGCGTTGATACTATTGGAAGCCGGTGAAAGAATGCGTCATAATACTGATGTCCTTTTTCGTTTGTGCCGCAGTAAATCTGAAACATCCGACACAAGCTGTTCAATGGGTCAGCGGCGCACAGCCCGTAGGTTTTTAAATGATTCGTTAAATTAAGGGTTGCGGGAAACGGCATATATTTGAGGCAGCTCCTGACGGATGACCTAAATACAGCACGGAGTGCAGTGAGTTCATAACTGTAATCTACGTATACAGCAACGCAAGATCAAGATGTCGACTTGATCTCAGACGACGTCACTGGAATGATGATGGCAGCTGCATGTTTATCACAAATTCGCATGTGTAATTATGTTCATGAACTTGGTGCACGTCGTGGAAACGTTGTGGACTAGCTTGCTTTGGTGGTTGGCTAGGCACCCCAGGATTTTTCCTTACACATGAGGTGCTACAAAGTTGCTACAATGATCGTGTAGCAGGCTTGCGCTGGAACGGCAAATATGCATGCTTTTCATAAATTATCCTGGCTGATGTCCTATGCAAGTTTGTCGCTTGCAGGCAGGCAAGATGGTGTGGGGGGGAAACCGTTTAAGGTGCCCGAATGTGCGCTCTCAGTGCAACAGCAGCACTGCATATAGGCTTCGATAGAGTAATCTCCGACAGTCGCATTAGAAGGCGCTCTCCTTGGAATACCAAGTATGTTCTGAGGGCTTGAGCTTGTACTGTCTAAACAGTACAAGTGTTCCTCTCAGTACGTGTAATGACGCTTGCTCGTAAGCGAAGCAAGACGTCTACGAGATCCACAGGCAATCTATAGATTGCCTCAAGGTAATCTTCAAGGGTTGTCAACCGTGCCACTTGCGAGCCCACGCCGCACCACCGGGGGACAGAGACTGCCACGTAGAGCACACGGCAATAGGCGTGCACAGCGCCACAGCGCCACAGCGTACAGCCAGCCGCAGCAGCGGAGACAAACACATCACAATGTGAGGATCGCGCGGGCGGCAGGCAACAATCCAGGCAAGAGACGCAGAACATATCGCGAGCATCGCCACCGTTCACCGCGGCTCATGAGGCACGCTCCATTTAGCTGCAGCGCGAGCACGCAGGCTCGCCTTCCTGCCCCACCGCGCAAGTCACTTGCTTTACATAAAAGGAAGGGAGCAAAAAGAAAAAAAAGAAAAAGAAAGAAAAGGGAGAAATAACACCACAGAACATAACGCATACGCGTCATTGGCGCGCAACATCGCTCCCCCATGGGCCATGTAGGAGAACAAAAGCAGAACGGAGCTGCATTTTTGTTTCCGTCGTCGCGTGCCGTGTCTGACAACTCTATATACGAAAGACTAGGGTACACGCATGGGAAGGGAGAAAGAAAGATATATAAGGAGAGAGACGAATAGCGGGCGCAGCGACTGTCCTTGAACATACACACACACCTCTGCATTACTGCGTGACTTCTGTTGCATACACAGGTTATTGTTGTAATAAGGGTTCCGACAGGTGTATGGTTTACGCTGTGCACGCCTGTACAATCACGCTTACTCAGCAGTACACTGCTACAACCTGAGCGTCACACGACGTCTTCTAACAAGTGGCCCAAGATCTTGTTGCAAATGTAGGCAGTCCAACAAAACGAGTATAGGGGAGGATAAGGGTTAGCTATAAATGAACTTAAGTGGCTTCGATGTGCGAGTCCACATAGCATTAAAGCAAAATACCGCTTGCGGCATACTATTAAGCGCTATAACATTAATTAGCATTCGAAGGCACAGCGCTTGCTTATCTAAGCATATGCATACGTTTGAAAGTTGGTACTCTCGGCTGATCTGAATGGTTTCAAGAATAATCGCAGTACAGCAACAGGAATAATAAAGCAAAATAATGCCGTTATGGCCTAAAACCGTATTTCTTATGGTGAGAATGGATAAAAGCAAGCACTCCAAACAACCTGGCGGCAAATAAAAACGTTATACATGTATAGGCGGCCCCATGTAGCATGCAGTTCGTACATTGAATGTATACGTGCACATTATTCGACATTTCGCATCATACCAATGACCATATTCTTCTGCCAATTTACCTGCGCGGCCACTTAAGAGTTAAGATGTTCAATCATCGATATTTTTATTTATGTATGTGAAGGAGAGTTTGAGATCCGATTACTCATTTACGCTTAGTCAAACAGTGCGTATTAATTTTAGGCCGGGTCGAAAGTAACGAGTGAATAATAATAAAAGGCAAATAAATGTACATAGGATCCCGCCCACACACTGTTAGCACAAGTTTCAAGTGACCGTATCGTACATCACAATGAACACACATACGACAGCAAGTAATCACAGCAATGATAACGTCACCTTCAGGCCGATAAATGATAAGCTGTCTTCGATAACGCTTTCGAATTCGCTGTAATAAATACACCAGAAAAGTATTTTCTTTTGCTCCCAGTATATCTACATACTCGAAAAAGACATCACTAACAATGCAAGTTGGACTTTACAGTGGACAGCAAGCCCTGCCACAGTAGTATTGATACCTTTCTTTCCTTCAGAGGGAACCACTTGAGGCCGGAAAGCACACAGTAAAAAGAAGAGGGCAAGCCGCTGCTCGGAAACTAAGCACACGTACGTGCCGTGTAGCAGCAGAACACGGCTGCAACTCCGGGCACCGGCCGAGAAACAGGCGCGGAGCCGGGGAGACAAATCGCCGCGGAGTTGCTCCGCGCCTGCTTTTTTTCTCCTTCTTGTTCTTGGCACACACACAGCTTGTGCAGCCGCGGAGACTTTACGGCGCCATAAATCCGGTTTTTATTGCCATAACGGTGCCGCGTTCGCGGGTGTGTGTGTGTGTGTTAGCCGTTACCGAAGCAGACCATTTGACCTCTCCGCGGAATTATTTATCTCTCACGCCGCCTCCCCCCCAACCTCTCGGCTCTCTTTCCAGAGTGGATGCCGCGGCGTCCACCTACAAGCTTCATCCCCCTCCAACCCCCCGCATTTTCCTCTTTCTCCTGCGGCGGCGTTGATTTTCGCCCGCGGTTTCCAGCGCACCACGAACGCTCCCCTTCCCCCTCTTTCCCCATATATCCTTTCCCTTCCCCAGTTTCCTCCTCTTTCTTACCTCATTCTGCGCCCGCGCTCCCCGGGGCCTCGCCCTCGGCTCTTCGACTCCGATGGGCCCGAAATATTTGTCAGAGCCGCGGAAGGGCCCTCGCTTCGGAGTGATTTGTGTGGGAAAAAGGGGCCAAGCGCGGCGCGCCGAAAGAAGCGCCGGAGCCAGCGGCGCGGTTGAAGCCGCGTCGGCTTCCCGCCGCTGATGCTGGGCCCGGCGCGCGTGCGCACGGTCCTCGTCCAAAAAGGGGGGCTGCATGCGGACGCGCCTGGCTATATACGCCTTGTTTAGCTGGTGCGGCGCGTGGTACGTGTCGAGGCACCCTTGAGCACTCGTTCTTCTGTTAGGAATGTATGGGCCGTCGAGTGACGGCGTGGTGGAGGTCCATGGGTGGTCCATGGGAAACGAGGTTCAGTGCGGTCTTCTGCAGCATCTTGACGCCGAAAGAAATAACGCTTGAGGCTCGGACAGAGAAAGGGGTTGGGAAGAATGAAGTACCATATTGTGGTAACATTGTACGCTAGGCTTCTTGCTCGCACAAGATATAGAAGCTGCACAAGGTCAGCTTGTTGTTAACACTGGGAAACGAGAATAAATTGCATTGGCTAAAGGTACGGTAGAGGCGACGAGCAACCCTATATTTTCTCCCACCACGTAGAGATGGGTTAAAGAACTTGAGTCACGTTCTAGAATCACATAATGATGACAACAATATTGATGGTTCTGCTCTCTCTCTCTCCCCATATATATATATATATATATATATATATATATATATATATATATATATATATATATATATATTACTTGTTCGATGCATATAGCATCTGATAACGCTTCCAGCATTTTCCATGACCTCGTAGAGTTCAGCTTAATCATTATGGGTTCGCAAAACCGACACTGCCAGTACCATTCAGACGATAATTTCTTCAACTGCTTCTTTTCGCATTCAATACTGGAGGAGATGATCGGACGTACCAGCCAAACGAGGGAGAAATGTTGCGATGATAAATTTGTGATACGTGGGAATTTAGCCACCGCGTAGCGCCACGGTTTACCGTAACCGGGAGACCCGCGTGTGTAGGTCGCCCGCAGAGGGGGTTTAGGCCTAGCGCGACTTCGGGACCGGAAAGGGAGAGACGGGAGGTTCCGAAAGGCGGCTGGAGGAGAGGAAGGGGGGAGGCGTGGGTGAATAAAAGGAGGCGAGCTCGGCGCGCTCCCATAATGCCGTGCGCGCGTTTGACGGAGATGGATGGAGACCGCCCGGTCCTCGTCAGGATCTCTTCCACCCCCGGCAACCCTGCAACCGTCCTACATTTTTCTTTCTTTCTTTCTATGTATTTGCTCCTATTATAGGCTTTCTTTCTTCCTTTCCGCTCTCTCTCTCTCTCCTTCCTGATCCCCTCCTCGTGCCGTGCAGCTCTTCCTTTTTCGCCTCCGCCGCGGCGCCTGAGAGAACGTGCCGAGCGAGATTCTGAGGCTGGCCGGCCCATACAGCTCGGCTCTCTATTTGCATTCTTTTCTTTCATCGTCTCCGCATCGTCCCCGCGCCCTGCCCCCTTCTCTGTCTTCTCTCCCTCGCCATGTGCGTCACACTGTGTTGGTTCACAAAGGAAGCATGCACACCCGCCCTGCGGCTGCTGCTGCTGCAGCAGCACGCCAACGCCCGCCCACGTCATGCAATCGAAAAATGAGTAGCGCCAAACGCACACTAGCCGGTGATCGAAGCCTGCCCGGCCTTGCCAAGCGCGGCTTTGCTTCTTTCACGGGGAGGCGTCAGCGCCTGTCGGCGCGACGTGTGGACCTCTGTGGGTACACACGGTGCGGTGCAGACGTGCCTGCAGGATCATCGGCGTGTGCGACTGCAAGCTCGTCTCTTGTGTACATGCGCGCGCATGAGGCGACGTGGGTCGATCCTTCTGCATCGCGCGTGACGCTCCGCGTCGAATGCGGCGAGGGTGGTCCGGCAGTATTCGTCAGGCTTTTGCTTCCATCGTGGACGCTGGCCTGTCATGCGCGAGCGCGCTCGGTTCTCTCGGCCATGTAGTACGCTATATGTGAGCTTGCGTAAAGAGGAGAGTCTGTGCGCACGCTAATACTAGATCATGGTTATGCTCCATGCCTTCTTGCAGGTAGTGTGAGAAAAAGAAAGTGTACTCTACATTTATTAGCCGAGAAGGAAAGCTAACCAAACGGGGTCCTTCTCCATTTTCCGAATGAGTCTGGCCGGTAATTGTGGTATATAGACCGTGAGAAAACCATTCATGATCTTCATTTGCTTATCGACCCACATTCAACGGAATACAAGAATATGTCAGTGCAAATATAGCTAAATCTTATAACGACCTTTTGTAAGAGCAGTGTACAGCCCACTCATCGCATGCATTAGTACGCAGGCTTTCGAAATAGTATAATTGGTGCATACTTAAACTGTTTAATTTAGAAAACGCTCTGGCTTATGAAGCTTGAAGTGCGCTTCCCGTAAAGTAATCGTACAGCCATATCCGAGGCGAACATCTGCACTGTTGTGCTCATTCACAAAACTGACAGTCACTTAAGCATACGCCAAAGAGGGTGAAGACGAAGACCTGCGCGCTCAAGACATTCATTAAATTATCCTACATTCTCATTCGAATGCGTTGTTACTTCTTAATATTTGTTTTCTCCCATAAAAGGCAGTGGGTTCGAGTGCCTTAATTGACGCTACTTTAATTAACTGTGTCTTAATTAAGTTCGCCCTAACACCAGATGTCGTGGGTTGAACTTCCACATAAGCTCGGGGGTTCGACTCCAATCGAAGGTCGTAGGTTCGAGTGCCTGAATTATCTCTATCTTAAGTAACTTTGGATTCTTTTTTGGCATGATCAGCGGCATCCGAGCCAGCTGTGGAAGAAGACACGACGAACGCGAGAGCAGTGGCACGAACGCGAGGTGCAGTATGGGAATGCGTGCATAATGAGTCACATTGGAGTCGCTTGTCGAAGAAGACAACGAACGCGAGAGCAGTGGCATGAACGTGAGGAACTGTAGGGGAACGCTGGCTTGATAAGTGGCATCGGAGCCAGTTGGGAAAGACGACGAACGCGAGAGCACGAGCGCGAATGAGCACGAGCACTAACAAGCGTTCCTACGCTGTCCATTGCGCGAGCGTGATGCGCAGCGTGGGAACACTGACGTGATGAGCCGCATCGGAGCCAGTTGTGGAAGACGACGAAGAACGCGAGAGCAGTGGCACGGGCGCCAGGGGCAGTATAGGAACGTTGGCATAATGAGCGGCACGAGCGCGATGGGCAGCGTGGGGCCTCTGGTATGAGAAAGGCATCGGAGCCAGTTGTAGAAGACGACGACGAGCTCGAGAGCAGTGGCAGGAGCGCGAGGGGCAGTATGGAAACGCTGGCACGATAAGCGACATTGGAGCCAGTTGTAAAATAAGACGAAAACGAACGCAAGAGCAGTGGCACGAGCGCTAGGGGCAGTATGGGAACGCTGGCATGATGAGCGACATCGGAGCCACTTGTGGAAGAAGACGACGACGAACGCGAGAGAAGTGACATGAGCGCGAGGGACGGTAGGGGAACGCTCGTATGATGAGCTTCATCGGAACCAGTTGTGGAAGAAGACGAGGTCGAACGCGAGTAGCACGAGCGCGATGGGCAGCGTGGGAACGCTGGCATGATGAGCGGCATAAGAACTAGTTGTGGAATACGACGAAGAACGCGAGAGCAGTGGCACGAGCGCCAGGGGCAGTATGGAAAAGCTGGCATGATGAGCGGCATCGGAACCAGCTGTCGAAGAAGACGACGCTGAAGGTGAGAGCAGTCGTACGAGCGCATGTCCGCACGAGTCGAGGTCACATGACTATCTGTACCGCACGCTGCGTTTGGCAGAACATCGGGGTATGAGTCACTTAAGGCTTTAGCCTTTAAAAAAAAAAACATTAGGTTTCGGCTAGGAAATATTGTTCGAGATGGCATTTGCTGCACCCTTTGCGTACTTGTACCGCTGTACTACATCTATATCATATCGCTATATAGAGTATACGATATATATATCAATGCCCTTCCATCACACTTGGGCTGTACATGGGACTGAGATGTAGGCGGCAAGCAGATAGGAGTAGGAAAAATAGGACGGGTTGGTATTGGTTTATAGCTGCAAGGGCGTGACTGGACAAGGACTAAGAAGCGATTGCGTGGTCCTAGTGGGCTCGTGAAAACGTTGAATTCTTCTATCTGGCGATGTATGTCTGTACGCATTGCATAGATTCAACAGGAACAAGCTATTCATACATACCCACGTGTAATAATTACAGCATAAGCATGTCAATCAGCTATAGCTTCAGTGGCAGGCTTCAACTACTATGTAGGAGCAAGGTCAGTCAGTGGCGTAGAGCAGATACCGAAGCGTGTAAGCACGTAATTTAATGATCAAGAACACGTTTGCATCCTCACTGAAACGTTAAGATCTTTTGTCTCTTGCCTTGCAGAAGTTATGTAGCGAAATGTTTAGCGTAATTGCTACATACAGCATTCAGAAATCAAGGCCCATATTCATAAAAACATATCACAATTGAATTGTGCGTAAGAGCAACTTCCAGCCAGTCCGGATACTGGACTTGATATTGACAAAGGCGGCCAGCCAAGAGCAAAGCGCATTTGAGAAAAATCTTTGTGAACCAATTACAGATTACCCAGCTATGCCAAACGCTTAATAGCACGAAAAAAAAAAAAAAAAGAGTGAAGCAACTGAAGTAAAGGGACGCTACCCGCGTGAATGAACACGCGAGCATAATGAACTTCGTTGTTCGCTCTAAGTCTAACCTTGCACTTCACGTTTACTTCCGCCCTGTCTTTAATTCTCTTCTTTACGGCGCTCGGCGCTCCCGGAAGTCGTTATCTGCGTAACTCATCAGCAGCAGTCTTATCTGCAGTCATCGCAATGACTGCTTGAGAGTAGTGAAGCACAACGGGCGGTGAATGTTTCAGTATATTTGAGGGCTCAAATCGAGTCATAGAGGCGTCCTAAAAATTGAGCTCCGGCAATGATGACTTCCTGTATGCCGTAAAGCGTGCGGAAGAAGCTAGGGTTCTGGCGCCTCACAGCCCGAGCTGCGACAAGGAACGTTCTGCTCCGTGCGCGGATGTGTGTCGTCTACAACATATGGCGACCCCGAGTTCGTGGCGGGGCCGCTGGATCGAGGCTGCTGGAAGTAGCAGCGCGAGAGACAAACACACAAGCCAGGCATTCAGTCGGCAGGACGTGTCAGTCACATTTGCGGCGAAGGGCACGCAAGGCGACATTCCCGCCGTAGGCTATGCGCGCACCAGGAATCTAGGCCAAGTCGCCTTGGCGAACGCGAGAAATTCGCACGCAGCGTTGTCTGTGCATTTTTTTTTTTATTTTGGTCTGGAGACAGAAAACAGCAGGTTTTTGCTTCTTACGTTGGCACCACAGAAGGACTCACGCGCTTGTGCGCGGTATAGAGATGAATTCTTAAAGTTAATTTCGTGTGCAAATATAAATTCGGAAACATATTGTCGGCTCGAAAAGGCCAGAAAAGTTACAAGTTCAGTCTTGGTGCAACGTTTTGTTGTGTCTTCCAAGTACTTTTAATCCCAAATGGCGCCGTAATGAAGTATGTAGTATGAAGGACATGCTTCCAATCACTTCGCCAGATAGGTAACTTCAAGTATGTTTTAAAATTTCGACACCTGAACACACGACGAGGACTGAAGAAGAGGAAGCACACCGCGCTGACTTGCAAAATTTTTCTGGTGAGCAGGACAACGCTATCGGCTCAGACCCCAGGCGTCCTGGACTGGCGACGCCGCCTACCTCGGACGACTACACCGTCAGCTCATTTTTACAAATAAAGTTTATTCCTCCTCCTCCTCCTCCAAACATATATATGCAAAAATACAAAAGGAATAAAGAAAACACGCAAGAAATAATTTTCAGTGCCAATGACGTCGTGTTAACGCGTAATGTTCCCAAGTGACAGACGTCCTTACTTCGTGGACTTAATTATATTCAACTTATCACAATGACCATGCAAAATCTTTGTACGCCTACAATTCAGGCTACAGCGAAACTGTTCAGAATGACAACCAATACAGTATAGTACAGACTACAGACTAAATACAGACTTATTATACACGCTAAATTCTTAAATTATTTAACGTCTCCCTTCTTGTGGATCAGTATAATGTTGGAATTTTTCCAGCTCCTTGGTATACTTGAAGTCGTTAGGCATTGCGTATAAAGGGGCGCAAGCTTTTCAAGGATGACATCTACTCCATATTTGATTAAATCGACTGTCATTCTATTTTTCTCCTGCCGCTTCTCTCCGGGTCATGTCTTGCAAGGCTCTTCTAGCTTCATCGCTAGTTACTGAACGAGACTCTATACTGTTACTCACTACTTGGAATGAAGGTAGCGTGGCTGCTCTGGGTACTGTACAGTTCGATATAACATTCTTACGCTGCTTTTACAACATCTTCGAAATTGCTGATCACATTACCGTGCTGATCTTTCAGTGCATACATCTTGCCTTGTCCTATGCCAAGTTTTCTTTTCTTTAATTTCATGCTATGGTCATTTTTTACTGCTTCCGCAATCTTTCATAATAATAATAATAATAATAATAATAATAATAATAATAATAATAATAATAATAATAATAATAATAATAATAATAATAATAATAATAATAATAATAATAATAATAATAATTCTATCTTATGTTTACTGCAGGGCGAAGGCCTCTCCCTGCGATCTCCAATTTCCATTGCCCTGGGCCAACCGATTCCAACTTGCGCATGCGAATTTTCTTAAAAATACCCCGTTATAATTACGAATATCCTTTACGCTCTTCTCGTTGACCAGTTTTGACAATCCAGCGGCGAATTCTACCTGGTCCCTTGAGTTGGACACTTTCATGCCTTCTTTCTTTATTAGCTCCTTTTTTACTTGGGAGAGCTTACTTACGGGTTGCCCTGGTGCATTACCTCCCATTTCAATTGCTGCTTCTGATATCAACCTATAGTCACGGTCTCATACATTGCCTCTATGCTACCTGCACCTTTCTATTCTGAAGCTGCATATTTGTTTCTCGAGCACCAGCCCGAACTCGTCTACTTTTACCCTTACTGCGCCTAGGTTGGCTTGCTCCTTCTTGACTAATTTTCTCCTTCATATCTTCAACTTGAGAGAAACCCTAGACCTCACTATCCTATGGTCACTGTACCTTACCTTACCTAATATTTCTACCCTGATTATCCACCCTGGTGCAGTACTTGGCCACAACCTCTTATATGAATACAACAATCAAACTCCAGCCCTCAGTTCCCACTAGCTGCGAAGCAACTGACCACGGCGGTGGTCAGACCTGTGACGCAGCAGAGGGTGCTAAGAATCTCTGGGTCCGGGCAGGCCGCCATTGGAATCTGAACCTGGCAGCGTTTAACGCTATAACGTTATCTAGTTAGGCGAGTCTAGCAGTGCTATTGGAGGAATTAGCGGGCAGTAAATGGGACATAATAGGGCTCAGTGAGGTTATGAGGACAAAAAAAGCATATACAGTGCTAAAAAGCGGGCACGATCTGTGCTACCGGGGCTTAGTGGAGAGACGAGAACTAGGAGTCGGATTCCTGATTAATAAGGATATAGCTGGTAATATACAGGAATTCTATAACATTAACAAGAGGGGGGCAGGTCTTGCTGTGAAACTTAATAAGAGGTACAAATTGAAGGTCGTTCAGGTCTACGCCCCTACATCCATTCATGATGACCAGGAAGTCGAAAGCTTCTATGAAAACGTGGAATCGGCGATGGGTAAAGTCAAAACAAAATACACTATACTGATGGCCGACTTCAATGCCAGGGTAGGCAAGAAGCAGGCTGGAGACAAGTCAGTGGGGGAATGTGGCATAGGCTCTAGGAATAGCAGGAGAGAGTTATTAGTAGAGTTTGCAGAACAGAATAATATGCGGATAATGAATACCTTCTTCGGCAAGCGAAGCGGAATAGCCGAAAGTAGACGTGGAGGAGCCCGAATGACAAGATTAGAAATGAAATAGACTTCATACTCTGCGCTAACCCTGGCATCATACAAGATGTGGACGTGCTCGGTAAGGTGCGCTGCAGTGACCATAGGATGGTAAGAACTCGAATTAGCCTAGACTTGAGGAGGGAACGGAAGAAACTGGTACATAAGAAGCCGATCAATGAGTTAGTGGTAAGAGGGAAAATAGAGGAATTCCGGATGAAGCTACAGAACAGGTATTCGGCTTTAACTCAGGAAGATGACCTTAATGTGGAAGCAATGAACGACAATCTTATGGGCATCACTAAGGAGTGTGCAATGGAAGTCGGTGGTAACTTCGTTAGGCAGGATATCGCTAAGCCATCACAGGAGACGAAAGATCTGATCAAGAAACGCTTATGTATGTATGGGAGAGGCATTTGCCCTGCAGTGGGCGTAACCAGGCTGATGATGATGTATGAAACCCTCTAACCTTACAGCTAGAATAGAACTGGCAGAACTTTCCAAGTTAATCAACAAGCGTAAGACAGCTGCCATAAGGCAGTATAATATGGATAGAATTGAGCATGCTCTCAGGAACAGAGGAAGCCTAAAAGCAGTGAAGAAGAAACTAGGAATAGGCAAGAATCAGATGTATGCGCTAAGGGACAAAGCCGGCAATATCATTACTAATGTGGATAAGACAGTTCAAGTGACTGAGGAGTTCTATAGAGATTTATACAGTACCAGTGGCACCCACGACGGTAACGGAAGAGGGAATAGTCTAGAGGAATTTAACATCCCACAAGTAACACCGGAAGGAGTAAAGAAAGCCCTGGGAGCTATGGAAAGGGGAAAGAGAGCTTGAGAGGATCAGGTAGCAGCAGATTTGTTGAACGATGGTGGGCAGATTGTTCTAGAAAAACTGGCCACCCTGTATACGCAATTCCTCATGAACTCGAGCGTACCTGAATCTTGGAAGAATGCCAACATAATCTTAACCCATAAGAAAGAAGACGCCAAGGACTTGAAAAATTATAGACAGATCAGCTTACTGTCCGTTGCCTGCAAAGTATTTACTAAGGTAATCACAAATAGAATCAGGAACCTCTTAGACTTCTGTCAACCAAAGGACCAAGCAGGATTTCGTAAAGGTTACTCGACAATAGACCACATTCACACTATCAATCAGGTAATAGATAAATGTGCGGAATATAACTAACCCTTACATATAGCTTTCATTGATTACGAGAAAGCGTTTGATTCAGTGGAAACCTCAGCAGTTATGGAGGCATTACGGAATCAGGGTGTAGACGAGTCGTATGTAAAATACTGAAAGATATCTATAGCGGCTCTACAGCCACCGTAGTCCTCCATAAAGAAAGCAACAAAATACCAACAAAAGAAAGGCGTCAGGCAGGGAGATACGATCTCTCCAATGCTATTCACAGCGTGTTTACAGGGGGCATTCAGAGACCTGGATTGGGAAGGATTGGGGATAAGAGTCAATGGAGAATACCTGAGTAACTTGCGATTCGCTGATGATATTGCCTTGCTTAGTAACTTAGGGGACCAATTGCAATGCACGCTCACTGACCTGGACAGGCAAAGTAGAAGGGCGCTTTAAAATTTATTCTGCAGAAAACGAAAGTACCAATGTGTTACTAAAACGAAAGTACTAATGTGTTACTAAAACTAAAGTAAAGTAACAAAACTAAGTAAAGTAACAACATACCACCGCAGTTATTGTATCCAAAACGGTACTTTACATTTCTATCTTAAGATACTTCGATACATTCGCAAATTTCTTGGTAGCTACGAGCAAATGTCATGGCAACGATACAACTAAACACAGAAAATCAAGAAAAAAATGTTAGCTGCGCGCAGACGTTCGTGCGCTTGTTTTTGTTGAGCCGGCGCGAGCGCCACCACGTGACTCTGCTCGACCAATAGGGACGCGTAGCCCTCATCACCTGCCCTCGCTGGAGGGCTCTGGCGGAAAGACAAAAGAATGTCGCTGCCTTTACGTTTTTTCAGGTGGCTTAGCGGCAGCAGTATGAGCTTGATAGGCGGAGTTTAGCCAACGTTTATAGATTCTCACGGTGATGTTGCGTTAGCCGTAGCTGGTATCTTAAGATACACGATACATTCTTTCATGTATAGGAAATACAGATACTGATACACGCCTTACCAGACGTATCACGACACAGATACAAGATAGCCAAAGAGTATCTAATACAGTAGCTAAGATACATGTATACTCGATACTGCCAAGCACTCCCAGCTGCTTATTCCCAACCTGCCTTTTCCCCAACTTTTGCATTGAAGTCGCCCATGACTATACAGTATACTGGGTTTGCACCTTTCTCAGAACTAATTCTCTTCTATTTATTCGTCATCGTGTCTGGAGGTTGAGGCATAGGCTTGTACTACCTGTATTCTGTACCTCCTATTTAGGTTTATTACGACGACTGCTACCCTCTCATTTTTCGCTGGCAAGACCTGGGGAATGTCGCCAAGTGCGATGTTGCAACTGTACAGGGTGCTTTTCCTAGGATTTCTGCGATACAGCTTGCCAGCAATAAACAACACAGGCAAAACAAATCTACGCACAATACAAAGTCTTCAGGGTCAAGTGCTCCAGATCTGTCTAGGCCTGCCTCAGAGTGCTTCAACAGTGGCTACGATAGCAATCGCTGGAGATCACCTTGTCGGGACCCACATTGAAATTGAAGTACTCAGGACCCATATAAGGCATCTGACCAGGACTCCTCGTCACCATTTGGCCTCCCTAACAGCGGACAGACCACACACATCTTTCAGCCGGACGATAACCGCATATGATGAATCATTGCCAGCTTGTTTCACCCCGGCTGCGAGACCTTCGATTCCTCCATGGTGCCTCGATCAGCCAAAAATCAACCTCACAATACCTGGTATCTCGAAAAAAGCTGATCTATCATCGCGAGCCCTTAGACAGCTCACGCTACTACATTTGTACGAGAACTACCGTGATTCTACGCATATTTACACTGATGGATCTGTCCTTCCAAGTAGCTCCGCGGCGGCAATCGTCGTACCAGCGAAAGCTACAACAATCAAATTTAAGGCGACCCACGCGACAACATCGACGGCAGCAGAGCTCGCAGCGCTCTTTACTGCCCTTCATCACATTGGTGATGAACCACCACATAAATGGACAATATTCTGCGATTCGAAGGCGGCACTGCAGTCTCTACTGTCACCTTTACGACGCAGACCACACGAACAACTAATATTCCATATTACAGAGACGTTGCAACATATAAGTGAAGCAGGCCATGAGATAACCTTTCAGTGGCTTCCAAGTCACTGCGGTATTATCGGCAATGAACGGGCGGATCACGCTGCCCGCTCAGCCCATACTGAGGTGCGCCACGTCCCAATTCCTCATTCTAGAACTGACGCAGCACGGAAGCTCCGCCTACTTGCTCGGCAGTGCACCGCGTCGCAATGGAATGAGCCCCATTTAAGAAACACGCGACTGTACTCACTTGATCCAACACTAAGTCTTCAAACGCCATCACAGCTTCGCCGTAGAGACGCCACGCTTTTATATCGACTTTGGTTGGGCGTTGCCTTTACTAAAGCCTATGCATTCCGTATAGGGATGACCGACAGCCCAACCTGTCACCACTGCGGCCATGGAGAATCAATTGGCCATATTTTGTGTGCCTGCCCGCAGTACAGTACACAGAGGGCATGCCTTCGCCACGAACTTGACGAACTGGACGACCAAGCGCTATCCGAAAAAGAATTCAACATCGAAAGGACTGTTGTAATCGCACCGCTGGCCCGAGTTGTTGGGGTCTCGGTGCTGACGCCCGTTATTGCCAATGGGTCGCAAGCCCCAAGGGTAGCGTTGGCCTGGCGGCCTGGGGCACTGGAAGCATCCGAAGGTCCCGGCAAAGCATGAGAAGACTGGTAACAGAACAACTTGTTTATTCTAACATAGCAAAAGAGCGGCCGGTCAGGTCGACCGAAGTGGAGAGACGGGAGAGCACGTAACTCAACAGTACAAATCGGAGCCTCTGCTCTGGCGTCCGGGGGCAGCTGCTCTTATACTCTCGGCGTCGCGGTCCAAAAGGGAAGGAGGGAAGGTCACGGGATGAAGGTCACGGGACGGCGCAGCAGGGGCCCACGACGGCGCGAGCGGTTGAGCCGAGAGACCTCCAGGCCCCTCCTTCGGGGAACTCCGCTCCCCGGCTGCCGCGCTTTGACAAGCGAGGGCACACACACACACACGCACACACGAAGACACGTGGCACTGAAACACGCCTGGACACGCTTGGCGGGTAGGCGTCGCGGCGGCGTCGGACGGGCCAAAATGTCCGCCGCTTTGAACAAAGCCCCGGCGTCCGTTGCATCCGCGCCGGCATTACCGCGCGTTGTAGGCGAAACGTAACAGACCGCCCCGCCGGGCGAAGGAGATCCCGATGGTCAGGGGACTGCATCCGCTGTCCGGAGGGATGTCGCTCGATGATGCTCATAACCGAAGTTGGGCGTCCCTGGGCGTTTCTTGAGCGCAGCGCACAGAGAAGGCCTCGTTCTCACGTTCAGGTGCACACAGGACACTGCAAAGTGACTTCGGGAGAGGTGACATTTTTGTTCTCGTTTCCGGCAAGCGTTAGAACCACGCCTGAAAGTCAACCGCTCAGTCAGCAAGCACGGCACAACCCTCACTAAGCCCTGCCAGGCTCTTTCCCCTTTTATACTGCTGCCTAGTTCCTTACAGTAGTTTAGCAGCACTCAGAACGCGTCCATAAATCGGAAAAATTGCACTAAAAAGCACATCATCACTTTGAAACACTACACAAAAGCAATAAGTTAAAAAAAAATCCTGCTTCAGGAAGAAAAACATCAGTAACAAGCAATTTTGAGGCTGATTCCCACGTTAGGGGCTTCGACTTAAGCCATCGGCGTTACCGTTGAGACTCCCCTTTTTGTAACGCACCTCAAAGGAATATTGTTGCAAAGCGAGGCTCCAGCGCAGGAGGCGGCCATTTTTGGGAGAGATGGTCTGCAGCCATTGGAGAGGGCAGTGATCCGTTTCAATGATAAACCTCGAGCCAGCTAGGTAACATGACAATTTCTGAACGGCCCACACGATACACGCACACTCTTTCTCGGTGGCGCTATACGCCTGCTCACGACTCGTCAGCTTACGACTAGCATACAGGACGGGGTGTTCTACTTCTCCATTTTCCCGTTGGCACAGTACAACGCCCATGCCTCGCTCACTAGCATCACACTGAACAACGAACCCTTTTGTGTAGTCGGGCGATCGTAGCACAGGTTGGCTTGTTAGGGCGCTCTTTAGGGCGCTAAAAGCTCTTTCCTTCGTCTCATCCCAGACGACTGTTTGCGGCTCTGTCTTTCTTAGAGCATCCGTCAAGGGAGCCGCGATATCAGAGTACCTGGGGATGTACCTCTGATAGTAGCCGGCGACACCTAAGAACGACCGAATATCGGTCTTCGTGCGCGGTTGCGGGAAGTCTCGCACAGCGGCCACCTTTATTTCAGAGGGGCGGCGACGACCCCGACCAATCACGTGTCCGAGGTAGACAACCTCGGCCTGTGCTAACTGGCACTTGGGAGCTTTGACTGTCAAGCCCGCATCGCGCAGGCGGGTTAGCACTGCCCGCAAGTGGGCCATATGCTCAGGCCAGGATGCGGAGAATATCGCTACGTCGTCTAGATACGGTAAAGCGAATTCTTGCTGTCCCCGCAACACTTTATCCATGAGGCTTGAAAAGCAGTATGGCGCGTTCTTCAAACCAAAACTCAAAACTTTAGGACGGAATGTCCCCATTGGTGAAATGAACGCCGCATACCTACTAGCCTCTTCTGTAAGTGGAACCTGCCAATAACCCCTGACAAGATCTAGGGTGGAAATAAACTGAGCGCTACTCACTCTCTCAAGGCGCTCCTCGATGTTAGGGATCGGATAAATTTGATCCTTAGTGATGGAATTAAGCCTGCGGTAGTCGACGCAAGGACGAGGTTCCTTGCCCGGTACCTCAACTAAAATCAAAGGGGAGGTATAATCACTCTCACCCGCTTCAATAACACCGAGCTGTAGCATTTTCTTTACCTCAGCCTCCATAATATCGCTCTGGCGGGGTGACACCCGGTACGCCTTGGATCGTACTGGCTCTGGGGAGGTAAGTTCTATGTCATGAGTAAGGACAGAAGTCCTACCAGGCCTCTCAGAGAACAGACCTTGAAACTCTTGTAAGAGCTGGTGTAGTTCGGTTTTCTGCTCAGGCGACAGCGATGCTTTACTTATTAAGTCACTAATGACTTGATCGGTGTCTTTCCTGTTCGTCACTGAGCCTAATCCCGGAAGCTCGACCGGAAGCTCTTCTAACTTTCCCGCATCGGGAATTTCCTCTCCAGTATCTGGTGCCTTTAACGCTACAGGCTCAATTTTATCCCGTTCGGGCGTGCTCCGAATACCAGCTTGCTGCGCCTCTGACCCTTTCTCATCGTTCAACAACGTCGGCCCCGCAACTACCGCCTTTGCAGCGAGCTCCCGAACCTTCGATCTGGTTAAGGCCTGAACGCTAGCCTCACCAAACAAAAGCCCCTTCTCGCGCAGGAGGTGATCGGACCTGTTCGAAAATAAGTACGGGTACTGGGGGGGCAGCATAGATGACACTGCGGCCTCCGTCTCAAATGCTCCGAAAGGTCCTTCAATAAGCACTTTTGCTACCGGCAGACACACGCTATGAGCTTCCACTGCTTGCTTGATCCATGCGCACTCGCCCGTGAACATTTCGGGTTCTACGTAAGAGGGGTGAACGACATCCATCGTAGCTGCGGAATCGCGAAGCACTCGGCACTCTTTCCCGTTCACGAGGAGGTCTCGCATGTAAGGCTCGAGAAGCTTGATGTTCTCGTCAGTGCTGCCTAATGAAAAAAACACGACTTTTGGTTTTGTTTCTGGGCACTGCGCCGAAAAGTGACCCGGCTTCTGGCACGTATAACACAGGCGCGCTTGCCTCGCCTCGAACCGCTTTCTGCGTTCGGCTTCGGCTGCCGCCGTCTCCTCACGTTCGGTCGGACTGCTTTCACTCGCATCCGAACTACGTGTGTCCCCCTTTGCTCTCATGGGCGTGAACTTCGGCCTCTCAAACTTGGAGCCAAATTCACCCTTTTGACCGTCCTTAGCTCCACGAGCCCGACGCGTCACAAACTCCTCGGCTAACTCAGCGGCTCTAGCCACCGTACTAACGTCTGGCCTATCCAAGACCCAGTACCGCACGTTCTCAGGTAACCGACTATAAAACTGTTCTAGCCCGAAACACTGCAGAACTTTCTCGTGGTCACCAAACGCTTTCTCTTCTTTGAGCCACTCCTGCATGTTTGACATAAGCCTGTACGCAAACTCTGTATATGACTCACTTCTGCCTTTCTCGTTTTCCCGAAACTTCCGACGGAACGCCTCCGCTGACAGCCGGTACTTTTTTAGCAGACTCGATTTCACTTTGTCGAAATCCTCTGCCTCCTCTCTCTCCAAGCGAGCGACTACGTCGGCCGCCTCGCCGGGTAGCAAAGTGAGCAAGCGCTGTGGCCACGTTTCCCGAGAGAACCCCTGCTTCTCGCACGTTCGCTCAAAGTTAACCAGGAACAAACCAATGTCCTCTCCAAGCTTAAACGGCCGCATCAGGTCAGTCATTTTGAACAATACTCGTTCTCCTGCACCGTGTGCCTGACTTCCATTACGAGCGCGTTCCATCTCTAACTCGAGACGCTTCATTTCCAAAGCGTGTTGACGGTCGCGCTCTCTTTCTTTCTCTTGTTGCTCTTTAAGTTCGCGCTCCTGTCTTTTTGCCGTCTCCCTCTCCTCAATGGTCTCAAGGCATTCCGACAGCTCGTCATCCTCAGCTTCTAACTCAAGAATAGCCCTTAGCAGTTCTGGTTTTCTGAGTTTGTCTGAGACATCCAGACCCAACTCTCTCGCAAGCTCCAGCAATTTCGGTTTGCGCAACGACTTCAAATCCATGGCTGCTCTGAATGCTGCTTTCTCTACTGTCCACTATTGTCTTGCCGCAAACTAACCCGGTAGCAACGGCAACCACAATTACCAGCTCTGTTTCTAACACTAACAAAAGCCTGGCAAAACTCAGAAGAAGAAAGTCCCGCACTCACCAAACCTCGCAGCCAAGACTTCAGCGCAGTCGTTCCGCTGCAGGCAACCAGTCATCACACAGGGCTCGTTGCGCTGCTCCCGGATGGTCGTTGAGCTGCTCAGCATACAGTCAACCGCATCTCTTCGCTGCTGGCCTCCGTTGTCGCGATCTCACCGCTGGCAACCAGATGTTGTAATCGCACCGCTGGCCCGAGTTGTTGGGGTCTCGGTGCTGACGCCCGTTATTGCCAATGGGTCGCAAGCCCCAAGGGTAGCGTTGGCCTGGCGGCCTGGGGCACTGGAAGCATCCGAAGGTCCCGGCAAAGCATGAGAAGACTGGTAACAGAACAACTTGTTTATTCTAACATAGCAAAAGAGCGGCCGGTCAGGTCGACCGAAGTGGAGAGACGGGAGAGCACGTAACTCAACAGTACAAATCGGAGCCTCTGCTCTGGCGTCCGGGGGCAGCTGCTCTTATACTCTCGGCGTCGCGGTCCAAAAGGGAAGGAGGGAAGGTCACGGGATGAAGGTCACGGGACGGCGCAGCAGGGGCCCACGACGGCGCGAGCGGTTGAGCCGAGAGACCTCCAGGCCCCTCCTTCGGGGAACTCCGCTCCCCGGCTGCCGCGCTTTGACAAGCGAGGGCACACACACACACACGCACACACGAAGACACGTGGCACTGAAACACGCCTGGACACGCTTGGCGGGTAGGCGTCGCGGCGGCGTCGGACGGGCCAAAATGTCCGCCGCTTTGAACAAAGCCCCGGCGTCCGTTGCATCCGCGCCGGCATTACCGCGCGTTGTAGGCGAAACGTAACAGGACCTACCGTCACAGAAGAATGCCGTGCAAGCGCTATTGCGCTTTTTGCGATCTACCGGCCTGTGTGAACGACTTTAACTGGAGCGCCTTTTGTGTGTGGACCTCCATGTGTGCGTGTTTTTTTTTTCCTTGTTTTTTAGCGTTTTCCTCTCTGTCATCTTTCTAACCCCTATCCCCCATCCCCAGTGTAGGGTAGCAAACCGGAGACTCATATCTGGTTAACCTCCCTGCCTTTCCTCTTCATTCTCTCTCTCTGTCTCATTAATGCTTTAGAGTTTATCAATGTTGTCCGTTATGTCCCTATTGATTCTACCGTGCATTTTCTCTTATCTGGAGGACCTCTTTAGCAGAGAATGTAGCTGTTAGCCAGCACTGTACAAGCCTCACCAGTTATTGTAACCTCACTAAGGCCTATAATATCCCAGGCAACGACTGATAATTCCTCAAGGAGGCCTGCTGAGCTAACCTCACTCGAGAGGGTTCGCGAGTTGGATGTTGTGAAGTTCAGTTTCCAGTAGCGGCCTGTGCGGGTCTAGAGATTCTTAGCACCTTCCTTTGCAGCGTCGCAGTTGTGGCCGCCGCCTTGGTCAGGTGTTTTGCAGCCGTTGGTGACTGAAAGTCATGGGTTAATTGCAGAAGTCATGAGAGAGGTAGTTGCCGAATACTGCACCAAAGAGGCCAATTCCTGTTCTGATGAGGGGGTGCCTTTGTTGAAGCTTAATATGCCTTCCTAATTTGGTTGCACCTGGACTAGTTTAGCCCCACTGGCTCTCGGCAATTTTTTTTTTCCGGTGTCAGGCGTCACTCCAAGCCTGAATGTCCAGTGGACTGGAGGAGGATCCGAACTTACGACCTTCTGATTAGAAGCCCCTTGGTCTACCTCTGCTCCACGCCACCGCACTGTGTTACGTTGGTTTAAGTTGAAGATGATCTACGAGCAAGCCCAAATTATGAACAAACTGTGAACTAGATCTAATATAATTCAATGTATCCTCTTTCATTAACAAACAATAAAATTGCAGGTTTTCGCATCGAGACATTGCATTGTTTATCCTGCCATCTTTCATTTTTATGTTGTTCGTCAGAATATCACTGAGTTATGTAGTATAATGCAAGTGTGAACTATGCCAGGATATGGATTCTACACCAACAGGCTACCTGCGTGGTGGTTCCAGCACACCAGCTGCTCAAACGAAGAAAGATTAATGGAAACGCCGTCACGGCTCCCGCGTTTTGACGTACGAAGAGCCGTAGGCAGCTGGGCTTCGGGGTATAGGTAAAGTAACACTCGCCCAGACTGAGCCACAGGCACCATGGTGCATGGGCATTTCAGCGGCAGCAATTAGGACATTAATCCCTAGCAAACGGGATTTGAACGCAAGTAACCTACGCAACGTATAACATTATGCTCACTCCCCAAAATTTATTTCGTCGTAATGGACGAAAAAGAGAAAAAAGTATTCAGATAAGACGTAGGATATGGAAAGAAGAAGCTCTAGAGATATTAACCGAAATTTTCAGAACGCAAGAAATTTGGATTAGCAAAATCAAGGGCTGTAGGTGGAGCATAAGTGGCGGCTGGTGAAGACAAAGCCTGTGCAGAAGAAAAGCGACGCAGGACGGAGCGAGTTGGAGCGATCTTCAAGTGCCCGGATGAAGACGCAGCCCATACAGAAGCGGTGAGAGAAGCGAGGCGAGTGAGAACTAATCGAAGTAATTACTTGTCGCAGTAGGTGACTCAATACTGTAAAGTTCACATTTTACGACAAGTAGCCACTTTGTGACGGTATCAGCTGCTATGGGGGCTGTAAACGTGAAGATGGAAAGCCTCTTCTTCCTTAACTTTCAGGCTCTCCGGACACCACTTGCCTATCTGTACTCTCTCTCTCTCTCTCTCTCTCTCGTTTGTTTATTAGAATTATGAGCCATGCATTAATTCACTCCACCTTTCTTTCGGTTGCTGACTTCTAACTGAAGATAGGGTTATACAGTTGTGCATTGTTATTTTAATGTTTGGATTCAGTGAATACTCGTATTATGGATGATTTTTGCAGGATGAAATTTTTGTTCGTTTATCCCTCATTAATACAGAAGATGGCTACCAAGAGTCATTCCAACGAATCCCATGTGTACGTGCGTCACTCTCAATAATGGACAATGTCAGATTGGTTGGGCTAGTGCAAATTCAATTACCCTAACTATTATTATGCATCTTCTATTTTGAACGCTGAACAGCCTTGTAAAACAGAATTAAACCAAGTTTTTTTAAGTTCACATGAGTTGTAAGACAAAAAAAAAATAAAGAGAAAGAACTTAAGACAATAAGAAGGCAAAAAAATTGGCCGGAGGGAGCCTGTCTATAGGACCAGCTACTGCCCACTGGGTAAAGGCCAAGCTATTAAGCCAAAATGTGTTTCCACGTGCCCATGTGAGGAACAAAAACCGATTACCACACACTGAAGTCCAGTAAATATATCTAACGGTTCGAGCAAGCAGATGAAGTTTCCTGGCAGTGTCTTGATATGGGGATTGGTAGCAACCAAACTGTTTCACGCATGGGTGGACCGGACCGCACCATAGGCGAAGTCATTACCAGCAATGCCGGTATCACCTGGCAGCCACTGGAATATGACGTAACGTGTATGCTCGAAAGCTTGATGGTTATTCTCTCTTATCACATATACCAACTAACGGATCATGAGTACTTCGATGTAAGGCAGATTGCGTACTCTAAGCTGAAGGGCAGCTTTGGAGTCGCAAAACATGACCGATTTGTGATATCGCTCTTGCAGTACGTAATTTTCAGCGACACATGTGGCAGCAAGCCGTCTTGCGGTTGATGCTGTCATCTTGCACATGTTTGAACTTGGTTGGGACACGTGCAGCCGGAATGACAACGCCACCTGTGGCGCCGGTGGGCGAAACTTAGTCATTTGAATAGATACGCACTCAGTGACCGTACATCTCGTTTAATATTAATAGCGCCGTCTGTTTCAGAGCCTGTATTCAGTCATGTTCGTAAACCCCTGAACGGTAAGACGAATTCGAGTCTGTTGGCGAGACCATTTATAAAGGGAGATTAATTAATTTAATTTATTTATTATTACCCTCAGCGCCAAAGACATTAAAGAGGGGAGTGGGTTACAGCAAATGAGGAAAGAAACAAATATAAGCAGTTAAAACGTTTAAGTACAAATGCTTCTGATTATAAAGTTTTAGCTAGGGTTAACCTCATGATAAATTGGTAGCAAACTAGGATAGTAAAGCGGTAAATACAAAAGTACTTAGTTTACAACCATACAGTAAACAAAAAATATGCTTCAATTACGGAAATGTTAGGTAAAAAATTATGGGGTTTTAAGTGCCAAAACCACTTTCTGTTTATGAGGCACGCCGTAATGGAGGACTCCAGAAATTTTGACCACCCAGGGTTGATTAACGTGCACCTAAATCTAACTACACTGATGTTTTCGCATTTCGCCCCCCCCCCCCCCCCTATGGTCTTGGATGGTCTCCCAATATGTGCCATTGTGAACATGAATTCAAACTGAAAAAGTGGCATAAAGTTTGCTTAGTCACCGTCAGAGGTTGTCGTTCAATGCGCTTATTCACAGCCTGCGTGAATGAGCGCAGTGTGCCGTGGCACGATGTGTGCGATAATGGCTTACCTTCCGAGCTTTCCGTCTCTTACGTCTCTTAATTCTCTGTGATTGCGATGTCTTCATCGAATGATTATCATCATGCGCCCTATCTCCCTTTACATGTATACTTTATAAAGAGCTATTCGCTCAATGTAGCGTAGTTTTTGAAGTGCACCGGTTTGAACGACCGTCTATAGCCTTCGTGTGCATCTTCTTATGAGCGCGCGGGGCAAGATTTTTTCTCTTTCGAGTCCACTTTCTCTTAGTCCTAGTGTAGGACAACAAATAGGACGCTCGTATGGTTGGTACTCTTGCCTTTCCTATCTTTGCCTTCTCTTTCTCAGACAAAAATTTCAGCTAGCACTTTCGCGAAGCTAACACAGAGCCTGATTCATGACGGTGGCTGGTTACCTCCAGAGAGATATTAAAAAAAGAAGAAGAAAAGAAAGAAAGAAAGAAAGAAAGAAAGAAAGAAATACAAAGATGCATACGTCGATGAATAACGTTTTAAGGGCCATGTTTTTTGAAGATCCACTTATTTTTCCATTCTTTTCATAACTGGTGAGCAGCGGCTCCATGGTGTCTGCATCAATTATTTCAAATTAACCCCATAATTTTAAATAATTAGTTCAGACACTATCGAGCCGCTGCTCACTGCAATTCGCCGCGCTTGACCACCGCCATTGGCCACTCAGCATGGGGAGCGTAAGGAATGAAGAATGGGATATGAAATGGATCGTTACAAAATGCAACTCCTGGTGCAGCAAATACATCAGCCTTGCCTTGAGCGGAGGCTTCCTATGCGGAATTGCACGCGCAAATCTAAAAGGAGGAGTCGACGCAAAGCTCGAATTTTCGCACCAGCATACCGTGACGTCATATCTTTTGGTAGCGTTCACCGGGCACTATAGGCAACATGTTATACATTATTTAACTCTAAATAAATCAAAGAGTACACCTTGCAACTCTTGTGATATTTTCTTCTAAGCTCAGGTCGACCTCCTTGTCCTTCCTATTAATGAAATATCTCTATCATCACAACAAGGACCAAGATACAAAAAGATACTGTAAAATGGGTGAAGTAACGCAATTTGAAGGCGAAATTTAAATAGTGAAGTTGGCCGTAATTTTCAGGCTGATTTAGGCAACATTTTTATTCTTAATACAAACATGGTTTTGAACGGCCGACATGCCATATAGGCTGCTTTCGCATTTGTAGTATCCCTTCAGGTGACCAGGCACTTAATTTTTGAGAGGAGGAGGGGGGAGGAAGTCGCTGTTTTCTTTGCTGTCCTCACTCTTCTGAAGGGGCAAAGGAAACTTTGCCTCTGCCCTTCACTTCGCGGCCCGGCGAACGCATTCGCTCATGTTGCCACGCTTCCACAAATTCTACTTCCCTTTTCGCGAGTCCAGCCGGAAGAACCAGATAAGGTCACTTCCCCAAATTGAGTTCGGGGCAAATTTGATTGACATCGGCGAGAACTAACTGCGCCGCGCTCGGGGAAACTGAACCGGGAAAACAGACAAACGAGCAATAAACGACGACGTATTATAGAGAACGTCCTTTTTTCCCCCCCGGAAAGCATCTTTACCCGCTCAAGGAGTCGAGCGCATCATAGAAGCGCGCGCGAACGAGGAAGCGTGGCCCCAGAGCTGCGTCAAACATGAAAAGCTTCGTGCGCCACCAGCGGAATCCCTTTCTCAGCTTCACACACAAACCTCGCGCGGAGACTTGCCAAGAACGAACGAGCTGCCAGCCGTCTATCGCCGCCACTGCTTTCCGGGACGCAAGGCGTTCAAGAAGGTGGTGGGGGCGGCAGCCCGGCTGAGCCCGAGGAGGCAAAAGCGACACGCTTCACTCTTTCTAATGCCATTAGCTGGTAATCCGACCAATGAATATTTATTTCGAGGAATCAGTCGCTCGCTATCGCGCGCGCCGCCCCCGTGCTCAGCCCCGCGACGGGCGCGAACCGCTCACTCGCGCTCCCCTTCTCCTTGGCCCTCCGCAAGGCGAGAGTCGAGAGCAGCAAAGCTCGAGCGCGCGGTGGCAGCGCCAGAAGCATCGGCAGCGGCGCGGCAGCAGCCTCACAGGCGTCGGCAACGGTGGAGAGAGAGAGAGAGAGAGAGAGAGAGAGAGTTGGCTCTCTTCGGCTCAAGAGTGGCCCCGCCGCCATAAATTTTATGGCCCGAGAATTCGTGAACGTAATTCTATTTACAAATGAGACCGGGCCGCTCGTAAATCTAACAGGCACGTTCCGCTTGCTCCTCACCCTATCGCATCTTCTCCTTCCTCCCCCTACTCCTCCTCCTCCGCCCTCACTTTGCTAGCCTCGAGTCTGTGCAACACTCCTCCCCCACACTCCTCCTCGATACTTGTCGCTCGCTTCTGCTTTCCAGGGCCGCCGTCGCTTCACCGGCACGCACACCGTTCTCTGCGTTGAACCGAGAGGGCAAGACGCGAGCACTTCTTTTCCATTCGAGACCGGAGTGCGGCGGTTGGTGGTGCCGGTGGCCCGTAGAGCGAAGAAACGTTTCCTCTGCGCGCACTCGGTAACGCTCGCGGCTGCTATCCTTCTCCTCACTTTTTTCAGCACCGGAAAAGGGAGAGCAAATAAAAGAAAAACCGCTGTGCAGTATTCCGAGCGCGAACCCCTTTTGCGAGATAAGAGGTGCGCCTTGCAGAGGCCTCGCATGTCCACCACGCAGAACTCGGCGGTACTATATACGTGATCATGCTACCTGGTACACACCTTTTCGTGCATAATCCACTCCTTGCGCGCCGCCTTTACTCCGGTCTTGCTCTTCCTCTCATTCTTAATCTTTTTTTCTATCTCGTAGACACGGTTTCTGTCGGCCGCGTGGAAACTCGGTTTGCTCTCGATTTCGCCGCCGTTGTTGCTTACCGGCGAGCGTGTTCGTTGTCCGCGGATATGCGTACGCGCACAACGAATTCAGCCTCGTATAACAGGTGCTCTAAAAAGAAAAAAAAAACGGGAAATAAAAAAAAGAAACAATCAAGGAAATCGTAGGGGCAGAAATAGGCTCGGAGCATCGGGAGTCTTCAGCGCTCCTCGCAGGCTGCATACGGGAAGCAGGCGTTCGCTTGTATGTATACCAGCACACACTCCGCCTCGCGGCGGCCGCCGCGGATGTTGCCTACAACAGCATCGCGCTCACACAAGTGGAATACAAAGTATGAGTAATGTTCGGTGCGGGCGCGGGTCATTTCTCACAGTGGTAGAAGCGCTAGTGCTCGGGCCGGAGCGCGCGCATACGACATGGCTCGCGCATGAGCTTGAAGCTGCACGCGCAACGGTTGGATCTAGTATACATATACTACATACTATACACGTGAAAGTGCGCACGCGCTCCTCACCCCCCCCTCCCCCCTTTCCCGCTGTTCTCGAATATTCTGCATTTCATCCTCCCGTTTCTCGCGGCGTTGTTGTTGAATGAGTTTTTGCACAGGGCGTCTTCTACGTGTGAGAAGCATTGCCAGGTAGGTACATGTATACGTGCTGAATTTTTGATTTCGTAGAAAAAAATATATATATTCGTCCGCGCGCGGTAGAAAACGTGATACGCATGCCTAATGAGATGCCCTAAAACACGCTTTTTTTTTCTTTTTAAGAGGAGTAAAGGAACTTCGACGTTCTGTGGTTGCGACAAAGAAACTACAGGTGGCGTAATTTTGTTCGTTCAGAAAATGTGAGCCATCAAGAATACGTAATTGTAGGTAATAACAACTTTGCAATTGCTTTGCGGCCTGCGATTCGAAGCAAGCTTCACGACCGAGGGGCAGTTTCACGGTTTATAATTTTCCAACATGGTATCTTTTACCGCACAACGAATTATGCTTTGCATGCAGACAAGATCGGCGGCCCGGCGTACGAGGTATCTAATTTTCGTGGCAGAGATCCACGTGGTTGGGACGACAATTTGCATTCCTGCAACACTGTGCTAAAATGAGCTTCCCCATACCCACATTATTCATGTTCGCGTAACCAATTTCGGGCTTCTGAGTTTATATATAGTGATATTCAAGGCGCACAGTGCAGCTGTCTTATATGAATCTTTGAACTTGCTGCCAGATTCTCTTCTCGGGCTTACTTCGTCACCCTTTTTTTTTCTTTTCTTACCATTTTCCTTTTAGGTTGTCCCAATAAAAGCAAATTTTTACCCTTCAGATGCTCATGTAACAAGCTTTCTAAGAAAATTCACGCTGTTGCAATTATCACAGTGCTGAAAAGCTGTGCCAAGATGACCAGTGGAGGTTTATTTGCGATAAGAAACTTGTAACGCGATATAGAATGTACCTGCATTCCCGAGAGACACATCTCGTGTATAGTGAGTGTTTCGAAGAGCGCCCGACGAAGTTGCCGACGCTTGCACTATATAGCCGCACATTTGGGGAGCGTCTTCCCAAATTACGAGCGGGCAAGGTTTTCACGTCGCTCTCCGAGACTGTTTAATCCAAGCAAATCAAAGGGCGCGCGAAGCATGGAGAGATGATCATTTGAATCGTCAAAGACACGCCCCCCTTGTTTGTGCGAAGGCTGATGCTCCCCTTTATCTGCTTATCGAAGTGAAGCTGCGGTGGAAGAGTAGTCTAACAGACGATATGCGAAACCTGCAGGGATGCTTCTCCGCACACCGTGTTTGACGTACGGCAAGGTGACATTACTCGGACTATAGATATATCTTGCATGGGAAGTCACGGACGGAACTTCTCACCACGATGGTCCTCCAATATGGCGCCTATATGAATAACGTCAGAGTATCATATTCACTGCCGCGGGTAGCCTGTAGCTGCTGTCGTGCCCGGCGGCCGTTTAGAGGGGGGATGTCACTCCTGCGACATGCAGTTATCACGCTTCACGCTACGATTCTTCACACCTGTCAGCAGCCCAGATTGGCCTGTCCCCGCAGGAGTGAAAGTCCGTGCAAGGCTACGCTTCTTGTCACTTGTCAGCCACACAAACTTGCATAACCACGCCGGGGATCGTAGTCAGCGTGCGTTCTCGCTACTTTCCCTGTTTGTGCCCATTGATGTGCGTTCGTTTTCGACCGGGCTTACCAAAAGGGGCAACCAGCTCACCGATACCATCGACGCACCGAAAACGGCAACCAGCTCACCGAAGAAGAAGAACAACAAAACTTTATTGGTAGAAAGGACTTCGTTGCCTATAAAACGGGGTAACGCCGTGTGGTCGGGCCCCTATTCCAAGGCACCGCTGGCCCTCGCCATCCTTTATGCCCTCCGGACCAGCCTGAGCTGATCCCCGAGGGCGGAGGTGGATAGCAATGCCTCCCACCTCACTATCGTATTATTATCTCTTCTTGTTCTTCGGTGTGAGTTGTGCACTCCCATGTGATGTGGTAGAGTGTCGGTGTGCTCCCACACCACGGGCATATGTCCTTGTATGCTGTTGGGTAGTACATGTGCAATTTATGGAGGTTTGTATATGTGTCCGTTTGGAGCCTGCGTAACGTCGCTGAGTCCACGGCTGAAAGGTTCCTATGCGGTGCTGGGTAGAGCCTTCTGAATTCGCTGTAGTGTTGCAAGATCGCTATATAACTTGGATCGATGGGTGTCGGGCCCTCCACAATGTTGCCATGGGCAGCTCGGCAATTAGTGAAACCTCGAGCCGCCTCATCTGCATGGAGGTTCCCAGTAACACCCTCGTGTCCTGGGGCCCATGTTATCGTTTGGGTATACCTGACGTCAAGTTCTCTGCTGATGTCGGTAAGTATCCGGCGTGCCCTCGAGCCGATTTGTCCCCTCTGATAGTTCCTACATGCGGCCTGAGAATCTGTGATTATTGTTAGTGGAGCATTGCGCTCTATGCCTTCTCTTATTGCTAAGGTGATGGCTATCTCTTCGGCTTCTAAAATTGTTGCGTGGGAAACCGAAGCACAGGCCGTGATTTTACCTTTACGGTTTACGACAACTGCCACCATATTCTTTGCGTTGGCCCGATATGGTGAAGCATCCGGGAATCGTGCAGTGTCCAAGTATTTTGTTATTTTGTCTACGTATTCCGCTCTAGCTTTTCTCCTTCCTGCATGTAATGTCAGATCCATGTTTTGTGGTATTGGTGACAACCCATACAAAGCTCTAATCTCGCAGGGTAGACCTTTGGCGTTTTGATATATTTGTGTGCATTCTCCAAGGCCGACTCTTTGAAGAAGAGCTCTGCTGACTGTCGCTTGCGCCAATCGACTCCTCTGCGCTATGAGTTGGACCTCAGCCAGCTCATGAAATGTATTGTGGACGCCGAGGGCTAGAAGCTTCTGAATTGAAGTGTTACATGGCAACCTCAAGGCTGTCTTACATGCCATCCTTATTATTTTATTAGCCTTTTCTTCTTCCTCCCTGTTCATGGTATGGTAAGGCAGGGAGTACATTAGTCTGCTAATGACCAGTCTTTTCACCAGTCTGAGGGTGTCTTGTTCCCCCATTCCTGTCCGATTATGAGCCACACGGGCTATCATCCGGTTAATCTGTTGCGTTGGTTTTCTGATCGTGTTTAAAGTGGGTAAACATCTGACATTCGATTACAGCCACATCCCCAACACTCTTACTATTGACCTCTCAGGAATAATTTTCCCTTCCAGGCTGATATCGAGTTTGAGTCTCAGGTCAGTTCTTTGGTTTTTGGCTTTTGTTAGGCGAATGAGTTCTGATTTCTCCGCCGAGCACTGGAGTCCTCTTTGTTGGGTATAGTTTTCCATTATATTGGCTGCCCGTCTAAGCTTCTCCTCCTTATCTCCCAAGTTGCCCTTGGTTATCCACATCGTTATATCATCCGCGTATAGGGAATGACGGACGTCGGGAATTTCTTGGAGTTTTTTAGCTAGTCCAATCATGGCTATGTTGAAGAGTGTAGGCGAAATCACCGCACCCTGTGGCGTTCCTTTGTTAGGAGGATGGATGACTTCAGATTCATCGTTTCCTACTTTGATAACTGCTGTTCTCTGGTTGAGAAAGCTTTGGATGTACTGGTACGTCACGTCATTTGACCGCAGCTGGTCTCTGCAAGTCCATCCAGTATCCCTTTGTGACTTACGTTTTCGAAGGCCCCTTTTATGTCGACAGCCATGACAATGTGTTCTTCTGCCTTGGGGACGCTCGTTAATACTTCCCCTTTTAAAAGCAGGAGTATGTCCTGTGTTGAAAGATGTGATCTGAAGCCAAACATGGTGTCAGGCATTAAGTTGTTTTCTTCAAGATGACGTTGGAGCCTAGTGTTTACTAATCTTTCGAACACCTTTCCTAGACATCATGTTAGAGAGATGGGCCTAAGCATGTCTAGAGTAAATTTCTTCCCTGGTTTTGGAATCATGATTATCACAGCGTGTTTCCATTGATGTGGTATCGTTCCTTTGACCCAATGGTCATTTATAAAGCTCGTAAGGGCTCTTATGGCTTCATCATTCATGTTTCTCATCATGGCATTTGATATTTGGTCCCCCCTGCCGCTGTGTTCCGTTTTGTACAGGCGATTGCTGCTCTAACTTCTGCCACCGGGAAGAGCTCATCCATTTCTGGGTTTGGGTGTCCGGTGTAATCAGCTTGGTATGGGGGTATCGGGGATTAATTACCGAAGCATTTTCTATGGACTGCCTGAAGGAGTTCTTCTTTTGTTCCTGGGTACCAGTGTAGCAATCTCTCCAAGTTATTTTGTCCTTCGCGTCTGGTTTTGAGCAGGTCAATCATTCCTCTGAGGAAGTTCCACGTTTTTGCCGTCCCTAGGGTTCTATTAAGTGATCCGCAGAAGCGTTCCCAGTTGGCTGTTGTAAGTTGATTAGCGTACTCCTCGGCCTTCTGTGCTATTTCTTTGATTTTCATTTTGACTTTGCGGTTGCCTTTCTGTCGCTTCCATCTTTTGGTCAGGCTTCGTCTTGCATCCCACAGATGCAGTCGGTGAGGGTCCACTTCAGGTGTTTTGTCCGTCCTGGTGATGGTTTTGGTATGCTTCTGCTTTATGTTTCGTATGCATTCGCACCAATTATCTAAATCCTTTATGTCCGCGGATTGCTCTTTAAGCGATTCTCCGTACGCCCGCCAGTTTGTTATTTTAGCTGTAGCTATTTGTTTGCGGATTTGAGCTGTGCGGATTGTGGTGTTTATAATGCAATGGTCACTTCCTAGATTTTCGAGGGTGTTGCACCACTACGCATTTGGACAATTTCTGGTTATTGTTATGTCCGGACTTGTTTGCGGAGATACATTCCCTATTCTTGTTGGCATTGCAGGGTCTGTTAGAAGTGTCATGCCGAGTGCTTCTATTTGTCCCATGATATTTTTGCCTTTATTGTTCTGGGTTGGATACCCTCAGCTTGAGTGCCTGGCATTAAAATCCCCAACTATCACTAGAGGTCTCCCCTTCGCCATTTTTGCTGTTTCTTGGAATAGCTTGTCGAACATTGCTCTTTTCTGACTCGGCGGGCTGTAGACATTAATTATGAAGGCACTCTTTCCTCTGGTGCCTTTCTATGTGAAAGCATCAGCTCACCGACGCCGGGATTGGCCTCCTGACGCCATCTGTCTCCTGACACCGGATTGGTGGAAACCATGAACAATGACGACGCAGGGCATGAAACGCGTATCCAGACGGCTGTGAGGGGAGGAGGAGGACTTTTGGAAACAGTCTGGCTCGGACACGCTAAGACGCAACCACAGCGCGCTCCGATAGTTGGAACCATTTTGTAATCTCAACCATGTACCTTTTTGAATATATTCCTTTTTCTTCATTCTCTTAAACGTTGGTCGGAACCCTTTCTCCCGGCACCTGGCACGGCACCATCGATGGAACCTTCGTTGGACGCACGGACCCCCGACTTCGCAACAGTGGTAGTCAGCGATGAGATTGACCCCACGGAACTTGGGACGTGCTCACAATCGCAACACTGCTTCCATGGAGGAAGGAACGCTTAGGAGAGGCCCGTATACCGCGCTGTGTTGGAGAGCGTTGGATCCATGCGAAACGCCAACGGACGCAGCTGCATGTTCACCGTGTTTGTGTCGCCAGCGTGGCTTCTAGGGTGACGACAGTGCATGCTATCTATAGAACGTTTATTAATTTGTCTATATCGCGGGTACACACAGATACAGAGACATCACTTGCCCAGAGATAAGTGGTGTGCAGAGTACTGGACCAGTCGGACAATCGTCCACTACCAGAACTCAAAGCTTTAGGTTAGTACTCCCAAAGAACATGCGCGCTGAATGCCTTACTCGCGTTATTAAAGTTCCTGTGGTCTATGAGGCTTCACGATAGACATTAAGCATGTCGCTCCCTACCGCTCTGTAGTGTACGCGGTTTGTTCATGCTCGTCTCTCTTTCTCTCTATCTCCCCCTTCCACTCTCTTTCTCTTTTATCCCCCTTAACGCTTCCCCCCGTGCAGGGTAGCCAACCGGAACTACCTTTTGTTAACCTCTCTGCCTTTCTATGCATCCTTTCTCTCTCTCTCTCTTATTAATTTGTCAAACATAGAGGCTGGTGGCATCATTCCTGCCACCATCAGTTCTCCGCACTGACACTTTCGGTACGCGTATCCCAACTTCAAAAGTGCTACTATAACTGCGAACGAGGTCATCTCCGTTAAGGCAAGTTGGATGTGAAGGAAAGCCGGCTTAAGAAATTTAGCACTTATTCGTCAATGTTTGTTCGAACTGCGGCCCGATAAAGTATACCATGACGAATTATAATTGAATTTGCAGTTCTTAAATCTCATGCTGCATGGTGCTGTAAACGAGTCGTCAATGAACTATGCCAGAAGTTTTGCAAACCAATCCCCGCTCACTATACTATAGCGTTCGTGCTTGCACATGCGTGGATCTGTGGGCACGAATGGGAATCCGAGCTTCTGCCTGAAGCAAGGCTTCTCGTGAAGATGGTGGTGCATCGTTAGCTGTAACGACAGTGTAAAAAGAGGGGGCCACTACGTCTGCTCTGTCCAATACACATTCTTTGTTCAGGATCAGGTGTGTTCTGCTCAAGCACCGCAAGGAAATTTTCCATTTGTATCGACTGCCCGATAGCGCCGAAAATGTAAAAATTGCTAGCCTCACGAAGGTATTCAGCAAGCATTTGTTTATTCCGTCCCTACATTCCCTACTACTGCTACTGCTACATTCCATCGCGTAGTTTTTCGGCATGTGTACCCGTGTTAGCTGTGATTTTGGGATAGCGGGCTCATTCAATATATAGCCAAAGTTCCGATATTGTCGCACTTAATAAGCAACTACAAAAACAACAATGCCCGCGGATATTTATGAAAACAGATTGATGAGAACATACGTGCACCTTCGTGACGTCAATTAACAGTGTAAATACTTCGATGAAAAAAAAAAGACTTACTTTATCGCCGTAGTACAGGCATAGCAAATTGATAGTGAATCTGAATACGACAAATGAAGAGCAAGAGAAAAAAAAGGTAAGATAAAAACCAAAAGCAATTGATTCTCCGAGTGGCGAAGTCGTTCTGCGAATTAAACGTTTCTAATCCCGCTGAGCTTCGCGTCTCTGGTCATAAAATTGCGAGGAAAACAGGAAATATGAAGAAGGCATTAGGCCACATATGCCACTATTCCCAGGGGTCCACGTTTTTATACAAATGAAAGTCAAGGTAAGCAGAAAAGAAGATTCAGGTATTCCTTGGATAACGCGTTGCAACGTCTAAAACGTGCGAGAAGTTGAAGCAATAAACGAAACGTTAAGGTGAGTCAGAACAAAAATAAACCACGAGAAAATGATTAGTATAAATTATGGTCCAGAGATGGCAAAATACTGTCGTCTTTTCACCACCCGGATTTCTAGCACACTAGCAGAAAAAAGAAAGAAAAAAGAAAAGAAAACGAGTGCGTGCCGTGTAAACACTATTAACATTCGCCGCGTTGCCAACTGCCACCACATGGCCAACTGCATGGATCGCGCGTTCTAGGCAGCAATCTTCGCTAAAAGCAAACTTAGCGTTCTTTTTTCTATTCCATTTTAACCGTTTCTAAGTGCATATTCGAGAACAAGTAGCCATTAATAAGCGGCGCGTGTGTCTACGAGCTTTTCCTACAGCGTAACGAGAATTGAGGCAAGCCTCGTTGAAAGCGCAACCACCGAGAATATTATTTTATCTTTCAAAAAAATTTTTTTTTTGTTTATACACTTCACGCACCCAAGCGCAGCAAAGTGTGTACACGTTTCTACTTTCACAACGAGATGAATCGTCAAGAGGCAGTTTATTAAGCGCCTTGAGGGATGGTACAGCGCCACTTCGCATATTAAATTGCGCATTGCTCATTTTCCAAGCACGCGTGTGTAAGAAAGCGCGACGCGTCGCGACGCGAGCGCCGCTGTCGCAAAAGACACGGTCACAACGCGCCGAACAAGTACACGTAAGCCCGCGTCCCGCACGTGCACATCCATTCTCCTTTCGTTCTTTTTATATTTTTCGCAATTCGCGGGTGTGGAAGGGCGCGTAACCGAGAATGATTTATCAGGCCGACTGCTACGCGTAATTTTTCAGTGCCTTCTCACCGTGGGAGGTTTTCCGGTTTTCGTCCGGCGTATAATTTCCGCAAGCTGCACGTTAGAATCCATTCGTCTTTTCTGCATCTGCATGGGCCAAAAGGTGTATCGCGCACTCTGTCGTCCTGCTCTGGCGTCCGCGATGTCCGTTTCGAAAGGTGAAATATATGACTGCGTGTTCTTGCATGCAGGGGCCGGGGGCCGAGGGGGGGGGGGGGGGAGGGAGTGGAAGGCCGTGCCATAGGAGCTACGTCCTATTCTGATGCCTTGAAAGGTTTGTGGACGCTTGAATAGGGCCTTTATCGATCAGCATCACTGATAGTTAGTGTAGTCTATGTCACCGCATGTCAATGAACGAGAAATATGGCCCGCAGCATTTGACTCGGAAGCCGGAAGGGTACTGAACGTCCCTGTCCGTTTAACTCAGCGTGGTAGTATGAGTGCTGCCAATACATGAGCAGCTGTAGCGAATTCCATTGAGTTGGAAAGCGGTGTCACTGGTGCTAACGTTCTTGGAACTCGTTAGAACAACCGGATGCATTGATGGAGAGCCGAAATAAGTACACTTTAACCGTAGGATTGAGTTGGAGGGTCGCATGGGGGCTATTTTCCATAAAATTGTGAAGCGAAGCTAATGCTAATGCATCGCAACATGGAAAAGAGCTAAACGTGTGTACATGTACATGCGAGTGGAACTTTAAGGAAAAGTGTTTGTGAACTTCAAGGAATGGCATCATTATAGTATTCTAGAAAACACAGCTCTCGCAAAATGTATCAGGCAAGCGTACAGAAATTTAATAGCTGTACGATAATGTCTACCGAAAGCTCGTGTACTTGAGGCTCGAATGTCTTGCCCACGGTTGCTCATCAAATTTCTGAAACAGATCCCTACAGTGCCAATGAGAGTATTCTTGCAAAGTGAAACTTTCTTTAGACGACTTATGGACTTACATGTCCAAGTAAAGAAGGCAAAACCGTCTATTAGAAAACTTCGGAAACTTATGGGGAAATAGTGAGAAGCAAGTATATGCAGGAAGATTAACCAGATGGACGGCCGGTTCACATGCTCTGCAAGGGGAAGATGGATTACAAGAAAAAAAAAAAATCGTGAGCCATATTCCACCACTCTGAGGAGGTGGTTGAGCAGTGAAGCTGCTTAGCACGCGACAAGGAGGTGACCCATAATTGTCAACAAAGGTACGAACTCATTTATATATTGTCTTGATTGGTGGTCATCGTGATGAAAAGTACGCACGCTCATTTAGTGTCTTGATCGGTGGTCATTATTTCGCTCGCAACTGCAATCACATTATTTGATAATGTAAAATCGATGCGATCCGCGTACGCCGCTAGGTGGTCGGTGGGCCGGATCGGTGTGGCACCGCAAGAGATATGTCTGCAATACGGAAGGCATAAACCGCTCCATTTTCGGTACCGACACATCCATATTGAAATCACCGACAACGACGACAGGGGTAGTGTCATCGCAGCTAATTCGCGCAAAGTGAGTAACCATGAACCTTACGGCACTATGAGCCATTGCATTTCTTGCTTGCTTCGGGAGCATCAATATGCCATTGTTGGTACGAGCCATTGATGATAATAGTTTTTGTTCACGGAGAACAAGAATGCATAGAAGCTTAGCCATATACAGCTTCGCTGTAAAAATAAGAATATGGAAAAGGCAGAAGGAGAGGATTAGCTCGTTCGCACAGTAGTTATACTCGAAGGGTGTCCATGGAAACTGTGTAAAGTCATACGGCGCAGTGGCCAGGGTCGTGGGTACGACTCAGGCCCTGGCTGTCACATTTCGATTGGGGCAAAATGCAAGCACGCTTCTGTGCTTAGATTTGTGCGCCCGTTACAGAGTGACAGACCTCCAACACTAAACAGGAGCACTCCACTGTGGCGTCTCTCCTAGCGCCGTTTTTGATTTTGGACGTTAAACCCTGCTAATCACCCGCTCGATTAGTCATTATCTGAGCACATGTGGAGCCTTACAACAGCTACCTGGTCTTCTGTTATTGTTTCTGTTTGGTTATGCGACACGGACTGCTTTTCGAAAATACCCTCGAACTCGCTTTCTCGTGCAACGAGCTAGTGAACCCGTGCTCTGAGCAGTCGAAGCTGCCATCCAGGCCAAATCCGGCATCACGCATGACCGAGAAACAAGATCGAAAGCCGCTTGCGCTGTCCATAAATGCCGGGTTTGTCCTCACGACTCCGCCGACCGGCCAGGGCAGCGCGCCTCACTCCGCGGGCGGGTCACATCCGGGCCGCTTCCTCGTCCAGCTTTCCGGGCAGCCTGCAACAGCAACGGCAATCACAGAAGGCGCAACGTCTCGCGCCCCGCACAAACCGGCATAGCTCTGCGGCCGGCTTTTGCATTCGGCTCGTTCGAACAGGAAACGAAAACGAAACAACGCGAAGAAAGACGGAACGAGTCCGTCTCCGAACGCGCGCGCGCGGGCTGCGCGAATCGGAGCCAGTGAAGCGGCGAGAACAATGCCATTCGTTCCGCCGCCGAGGAAACAAAGCGCGCGCGGTCCCGCGTAGCTCGCCAGGCCGCGGCGACTGGCCGCAAGGCGTGCAATTACGAGCCAAGGAACCAATCCGTGTGCTATTGAACCCGCTCTCGCGGCGAGCGCGCTTTCCTGTGTGTGTGTGTGTGTGTGTGTGTGTGTGTGTGTGTGTGTGTGTGTGTGTGTGTTTGTGTCTGTCCCGGCGTGCCTCATCGGAAAGTTCGGCGGTGCTGCCAGCGGGAAAGCGTTTCTCCGTTCGGCCTCCGCGTGGCGAGCTATCGTGTTCGATCTGCAAGCGTGGCTTGGCGTCGGCTTTTCAAGCGATCCACACCGCCACCGAGCGCGTTCTACTGTACACGCCCGGGCGACGCAGCTCAGAGACGTACAACGCGCGCACACTCGGACGTCGCGAGCTGACGGAAGTCGCCATCCCCTGCCTGCCCCCTTATTCGGCCGTTCCGTCCCACTCTCTCTCTCTCCTCCGCCCCCTGTTCTCCAGCAGAACACCGGGCCAGACCGAACGGACGGTACGCCTGTAATTTCATCTCACCCCCAGTGTCTGTTCTTTCTTTCCTCACTACTTTCTTTTTTTCTTCTTCTTTTCCGGGACGTGCCGCCAGAGGTTCGCTGCATGAACGGATGGACCGACGGACAGACGGTCCACTACTCTGTGCTACTGCAGCCGGCGCTGCTCCTGCTGCTGCTTGCTTGCTTTTTTCTTTTCACGCTGGTATCTCTTCGTCGTCCGCAGAAGGCATATAGACGTTCGCTCTTCCCCTTCCTAATGGTAGAATAAATTATAGAGTGTGCCCCGGCGCCAGGACCATCTCATGACCGGGAAAGGAAGGAGCAGGAGGCATGTGGTCCACAGCCTTCCTTGCATTTACTACACCTCCCCCCCCCCCCCCCCCCAACATACACGGACACACACTTCGTCCCCGCACACACGCCTACAACCCTCCCTCCCCCCTTTGCCGACCCCCCTTCGGCGCCTCACATCCTTCCCTCTTCGTACGCTCACACACGCATCATGCACGAAGTGCTCCTCCGACACCGTCGTCGCAGCAGAGGCAGCACCTCCGCCAAGCGCGCAGAAAGCTATTGTCAAGGCCTTCCTATTGTGCGCCACTGCCAGAACCTGCTGCTGATTCTCGCTTTGGATTCTCTCTCTCTCTGTCCCTGTCTATATTTTTTTTTTGTCTTCACCACTGTCTTCTTCCCACCTTCTGAAGCAAAACCCGAGTTCGTTCGGAGACGTCTGTGACGCAGGTGGCGTCTTCTCTGGCGCAACTATGCCGTGCAGACGGAGCTATTGCAGCAGTGCTGAGGTCGATTCTTCTCTTTTTCTTTTTTTTTTCTGCGATTTTCGTAGCCACATTTCTTTTTCCCTCGGGCCTCTCCACGTCGCGATGGCTTTTTAATAGGCGCCCTCGGGTATAAAACGAACACATAGGAAGAAGAGACGACGGCGCAGCAACGTAAGGCATCAGGATTCACATAAATAACCAACCTCGCGCGACAGGACGAGCGAAGGACCCTACAGGCATCGCTGATGGCATCTGCGCTCAAGAAAGACAGCGGACATGCTTTCTATTTGCTTCTCCAGCGTCCACGCTGTACCGAGCCTCAGAGTCATAATTTCTAACGCATTTGTGAAAGTGCCAACCGTTGAAATTGAAGAGTCTCGAAGCAACCGGGTTGCACGTATAATTAGATTTCACCCCTGACTCGCTGGCAGCCGTGACACATTGCCACGGTCTACTTCTGCGAGTGTCTATTCGATTCGGCAATACGCATCGACGCATAATTTATGTTCTATGTGAATACGTGAATAAACGTGAGCTATTCGCGCCGCACGCATGAATCAACGTACCACTCCTATTTTCGTTGAAGAAATAGATGCCTAACAAATGTGAATCTCTTTCTGTGGCGCCGTTTATTTTGCTCCGTAATTCATCGAGCAGGACTACCAGATATAGCTTCGAAATATTCCTGATAACGTTATCTGGTACAACAGATGAGGTGTAAGACTATGTGTAGCCAGTATTTTGGGCTCCACGCATAATGTGAGAAAGTACAAACGTTTTTGTACATTTTTAACATTCTTGAACACGAAAAGTCGTCATTGAAAGCAGTTAACGAACAGCAGTATATTGTGGTCGAGGTGTCACTGACAAGCTTCCGATATGTGCATGTATAGCTAATAGAGTTGACAAATGGTAATTTTGCACATACGTATAGTACCCCATGCCGTTTAAGTCTTCTTTGAAACCATTCGCGTTCAATATCACATGCACCACGGCGGCCGTCGCCCAAGGACCTCCAAGCGGTGGCGTCGCCGTTCGATAAAATTGAGTACTAGACGGCGTTCTAATTACTGATATTTATTAAAGCGTTCCTTCTTTTTTTTTTTTGCGTTGGCACCGCAGTACCTTTCGTAAATATCTCGGAACACCTACATTATGTCCCAACTTTTCACGCGTCGGGATCATCAAAAACTGCACACAGCTGCGTATAGTTCTCGATCGCTCTGACACGCATACCGGTGTTATCGAGTGTGGTGCGTTACCAGCTTTCACGCACATACGCGCTGCAACAAGACCGAAACCAAAGGACACAACACTAGTTAACGCAACAGAAGGAAATAAAGCAAGGAAAAGTATACTCATCTTCCTGCTCCTATAGATATAGCCGTTCGCGCACATACACAAATGGGCACGGATACTTCCAACTCGGCAGCGCTTCGATGCGTGCGTACTTCTTCAAACGACAAAGACGAAGCAAAGCAAATCGTTGCAGAATTGAAACCTAGCAAGTAGAAAGGTGGCGCGATCCAAGTAAAAGCAAAACTTAGGGCCAAATCAACGACATCACCGCAAAGAGTTGTAGCCGAGAGGAGGCAAAGGATAAGACCGGCGCGAAGAGAGTTTCCGCATAGCGCAGGCATACAGGCATCAGCGGGAACACCGGGAGGAACAGCTGCCGGCAACAGGGGTGTGCGCTAAGAACTGCTTGTGGGTGGAGGGGCGGCTGTTAATGAGCTGAGGGAGCCGAGTTCCCCCGCGAGCGAGGCAAAGCTCGCGGCGGTGGATGTCGGCGCGGGTGAGGGGAAGAGCGGCGAAGGAAGCGCCGGAGCCGGATAAATCCCCCGGCGCGTCGATAAGTCGGGCGGTTTCCTTCGATGAACCCGAGTGGTTTTAGCGGAGATTGGGCGCCCCGGACCGACCTGCAGCGGCGCGCAAGATATACAGACCGAGCGCCGCCTCCGGTGCTGCTGCTGCTGATGCTGCCCCCGCTCCTCCTTGCTGCTCCTTCCGCTTTTTTGGCGCCCGGGATGGAGCCTTATCTGGAAACACGTGTACGCCTTTCCCATCTTCCTTCGCTTTACTCAGCGTCTTACATTTTTTTTTATTTCTCTCTCTCTCCCTTATTTCGTGCTTGGGTGAGGGATTGCTTGAAAAACTAAGAGTGGAAGTGCGAAGTACGGAACAGTGACACGTTTGTGCGAGCGAGTCAGAAATCGTGCTCGCATTAAGCGGAGGGAGATTAAACTCGCGCCCTGTCTTCGTATCGCATGAATCCTCGTCTTTGTACGACGCGAAGTCTGCACGTGCAAAGCCCCTGTCGCGGGTACAGGCGGGTTGAGGGAGTGATTGGAACGATGCGGCTCTCTGTCAAGACTTTGCGACTTTGTGTCTGGGCCTCTTGATTGTGAGACAAGCATGCGTGTGCGGCTCGCAGAAAGCCTTGAACTCTGACAACTTTAAGCACGCTCAATCAATTCCGGCGAGAAGGGGTGGCTAGAGTAATCGCAGGATGTCTTTTCTTGTCTGCAAACCCGCAGACCCGCTCGTACCAAACGCTGGATTCCGAAAAACACGATCATAAGCGGTGTACCTTTGTCGGTGAGCTATATAGTGACACCGTAGTGCAATTCTTCCTTTCCTCAAGCATTCTTGTCCTGCAGTCTTTACATTCATAACGGTAACGAGGAGCGTCACAGGGTTCCGCAGTACACTTATACGTTCGTGCATCGGTGATGAATATGCTGCTTGATTTCACTTGGATGCAATGAGAAAATTGTTAACTGCGGTTTATGTAGATTGCTCAACGCTCCTGCCTGCGTTATCATGCATTAAGTGCACAACACAACAACCAACCTCGGTGACGGGTTATATATATTCGCCGGTCTGTCTCTGTATTCTATGACGCCATGCGCTTCCAGAATTCTACGGCCTGCGCGAGAAAAGCAAAAGCTTTAACAGCGATGTCGTTCTTTTCACCGACGACTTCCTGCACTCGCCTGCTGCGTTTACATAAGCCGCCTGTTCTTCAAGCACGAGTTGTTGAATATTTGTATGGGAATACGACGAGAACTCGTGAGCATTTGCCGGCACTTTGCTTATTCTTCATCGTCTCGCAAGTATACCTAAACGCACATTTTCTTTGCTGTGAAACAGCAATTATGAGTTGAGTAATCAACCAATTGTATTCATTCAAATATCAGCAGTGTTGCCAAAATCTTTTGAAGCTTCTCGCTAAAGTTGGAAAAAGAAGCCGCTAAATTTGCGCTATATTTCGCTGCAGAGTCGCTAAAATTGTCACTGGAACTTTAGAGCGAATTTTAGGTAAAGTAAGTGCTTCTGAAAACGAAAATATATGCCAGCTTGGCGTAGATCATTTCCCGAAACGTCTCATGTTTGTGTATAGAGTCCATGTATATGAGGAATAAACAGTGAATTTGCCAGCAGTATGTAGTGGGCTACTTTACTATTATGCTGGCGAAAGCAGAAATTGGGCGTTCACCTTCAGGTTGTGAGGTTGCAAATGCAGCACAATGCAAAAGAACACGAGTAATACGATATTCCTAGCACGCAAGGGCACATGGTCCCAGGCTATCCCTTCAAACATTCTAGTTTTCGGTGCTCCTGCATCGATGGCTAATTTCTGTGACAATCACTTGGTAGACTGTTAACATTGCGATGTCAATTACGGGACATTTATGCAGATAACATATTACGTTATCGCTTCTTAATCTATCTAAAAGCTCCTCACAGTACTGATGTATTCGAAAGTCATATAAAAAGCAAGCGATGTGTTCAGACTCGCGTGAAAGAGTCTATCCGCTCCAATGGTATACACGTTTCCGCAGGCGATTTATTTATTTATTTATTTATTTATTTATTTACCCTCAGGGTTAGCATATTACAGACCACAATTGAAAAGGAAGAACAGTTGATACAATAATCATAAGGAGTAGGAACAATCAACCAATTGTTACAAAATATGTACAATTTCAACTATGAAAAAGCAGAGTAACTTCAAGATCTAAAAATAAAGAAAACAGACTAAACAGAAAGAACAACTTGAGCACAAATAATTAGGCAATGTGGAGCATGTTATTCAAAAACGTCTTAAAGCGTGATGTATCTGTAATAGCAGTAGCTGCTTCTGGCAGCTGATTCCATTCGGAGGTGGTCCGAGGTAAAAATGCATGTGCATAGGTCACAGTTTTGCAAACGAGGAACATCAGCTTTTTGGAGGTTGTCAATTCTAGCTGATATGAAAGAAGGGGTTTTAATTAAGTGTTCACGAAGGTGATTGTTGTGATAGTAAATCTTGTGAAAAAGAGTGAGCCGGGCTATTTTACGCCGAATGGTAAGTTCCGGAAGGTTAAGCAATGATTTCATTATGGTAACACTGGATGTGCGGTCATAATTGGAAAAGATGAAGCGAATGGAACGATTCTGCACTCTTTCAAGTTCGTTTATCAGTGTAGTACCACCGGGATCCCAGATTGATGCGTATTCAAGTGACGGACGAATGTAAGTGGCGTAAAGAAGCTTTCTAAATGGTGGGGGTGCTATATAGAAATTTCTTCGAAAGCACCCAAGTGAACGTTTAGCTTTGGCGATGATGTACCTTGCATGATGCTTCCATGATAGGTTACTACAGATATGAACACTGATATACTTGTAAGATGAAACAGACTCAAGAGATGTATTACGTGGGATTATATGATAGTGTGCAAATGCTAACGAGGTGCGAGATACGCGCGTTGATTTGCATTTTGAAATGTTTAATTCCATGTTCCACGTTTCACACCAAGCATCTATGTTATCTAAATCGGTCTGGAGTAAGGCAGCATCTTCTTGGTTATCTATATTCCGGTAAAGTACACAGTCATGCGCGAATAGGCAAACCTATGATGAAATGTTATTGGGTAGATCTTTCATGAAAACTAAGAAAAGTAAGGGTCCCAATACAGGCCCCTGGGGCACACCCGATAGCATTGGTTGGACTGGGGAATCAACAGTATTAGCAGAAACAAATTGAGTACGGTTACAAAGGAAAGCTCGAATCCAGTTAAGCACATTAGGATCTAGATTTAATTGGACAAGCTTAAATAGTAGGAACTGATGACTAACCTTGTTAAATGCTTTAGAGTAATCTAGAAAAATACAATCTATTGAAAATCCAGAATCGAGCGAATCATGGAGGTCATTAGTAAAGACCAGAAGCTGTGTTTCGCAAGAAAAATGTTTGCGGAAGCCATGTTGTGAGGGCGTAAAAAATTGCTTTGACTCAAGAAAATTAACGATGTGAGTGAGTGTAACACGTTTAAAACTTTTACATGGAACAGATGTGAGTGAAATTGGATGGAAATTTGATGGATTGTGTGTTACCCCAGACTTGTGAAATGGAACAATCTTCCCTACCAGCCAGTCTTCCGGAACGTTAGAATGCTGCAGGGACTGTGAAAAAGAGCATGCCAGAATGATAGAACACTATTCAAGTATCTTATTATTCTATCTTATTATTCGCTCGCTGCCCTCTAAATCTCACCTTAAAATTGATTGCAATATGCTTAGGTAAATTTATTTACTTCTGCTCTTGCAAATGTCGTGTAATCGAACGTATTTAGTGGAAGTACAGACCACGAAGCCTTTAGACCTATTCAATTTGGTTTTGTAAATGATCAAAAAATAATAACAACAAAAAGCATGCACTTTGCAAGTCCGCGGTGAAGCCTGTGAAAGCCACCATACTGTCACGCACAGTGTGAGCACTACAGATGTGAATGCAACTATTGCCTTATTAAGGCAGCAGAGCCCGCGCATCCTGCATCCAGTTTCGGCCACTTAAATGTAGCTTTTGAATACTAAAGTGCGTTTTACAATGCGTTTTATAATTTCTTGAAGCAGGTTTGCTAACTTCGAAATTGCAAAAATTTTGCTAATTTTATTGTCACCTCCCTAAAAAAGTCGCCTGTCGGTAAATAGAAAAATGGGTCGCTAAATAGACAAGAAATTCGTTAAATCGGGCGATAAAATTGCGAGAATGGCAACACTGTGTATAATGAGCACATCCGGCGAGGCATATCTTGAGTAGAACAAACGATCATCGGTCACAAGGCGAGCATTCTGCCACAGTCGCAATGCGCAAGTAACTTAAGACTTTCACTGCTGAATCTATCTCGTACAATGAATCATATTCAAAGTGAGCATCGGTGATGTTACACAAATACAACGTATAGCATGTGGGGGCAATCTATGCCCAATGTTGGGCCTACATGGTGATGTTGGGCCGATATTGCCCAACGTGGCGCTGAAATTGGTTCAGCTTCGTGTGCTGTACTTGGACGAATCTTGTTTTTGTATAGTTGCGTAAACAGAAGAATTTACGTGGGATGCAGCGAAAAATCCTGCCCGGCAGCAGTGGAGAATTATAGAAGTGCCACGCACTCACATATATAAATATATCCAAGCCTCCACAAGTGTTTTCTTTGCTTCCATTCTATACTATTTAGTATAGGTTCTACAGGTACACGAGGAGTATCTCAGTCATGTGCGCTTAACATTCGCTTATGAATTAGGCCTTGTAGGATCGTGAGGGCGCCTCTTCGCATTGTTCAGGAGTTCAGCTTTCTAGGTGGCAATGAAGATTTATCGAAGTTTTCTACGATTGCGATTGTTCTTAAAGGGACACGAAAACGAAACAATAAATCAGTTTAGACTAATGAAGCATTGTTTGAGGACCCTGCAGGCATTCATTTAAAAAAATAGTTTGATTATTAGATGAGAAAATGAAGGTCCAAGTATCAGTATTTGAATTTCGCGCCGAAACGCCGTACATCAGCGTGACATCAGGGATTCCAAACTATGTTTTCGCATTTGGGCCGCGTTGGCTGAATAAAGGTTCCCGAAACTTGCCATGTTTAATATTTGGTTCCTTTAGAACACAATTTAGTCAATCTGTACCGCTATATATAATTAGTAGGACCTAGAAGATGCCATCAAAATCCAAGACGTCACAGCCCCCAGGTGCGGGAACATAAGTAGGCATCGCCACCCGTATTTCGTTCTTGCGCTTTTTCTGGCTTACCAAACGTCTTATCGTTGTAAGAGTGGTCTTTTTGGTGTTCTAGAACGGTAATTTATTGATGCAGAAGAAATCATTTTTTACTTTAGTGTCCCTTTAAGGTAGTGTTGGAGTCTCTCAACGCATACACAAGTAAGGGCTCACAATTGCTGTTCGCAGTAATCGAGTTAACCAAATAACGTATTCAGTGGAATCTCGGGCTTCCATTTAGGACCTGAAAACCAGGCTCTTGCAGCTATGATAACTTTAGTCTAGACAGCATTGGGACAAATATATTGGAGGCTTTATTGCTGCTCGTATACACATCAGAATGGAGCAACGGAACGAGCTGCCAGGTTCAATAGCTAACGAACGCGATCCACAAAAAATATTATGCAACTACTGACACCCCATTGCCAAAACTAATCACTTTACACACACATCTGCCACGCCTACGTTCTTGATGCCTTCACTGCCTAAGCCGTTTGCCGTTTGCTCTCCCATGTCATGTGTATGTGCCGTTGTGTTTTATTATTGTTCTTATCTTATTCATTTCCATGCCCTTCCTTCGTGTAATCAACAACTAAGGGCCTTTAAATGATAAAGAATGATGATGCTAATATTAAGAAAGCGTGGGAGTAAATGGACATTTTTAGTTTAGTTTCTCTCGAAAAGAGTAAACTTTCAGCTCAATAATCTCCCTGTCAGAAATATTATCCGCTGCCTTCGAGGAATGGTATACTCGATATGCACGTAAACTGTATATGTGACGCGAAGCAACGTCTAAACATGCAGCTCAAAGGAACGCAGAAGCGATACTGTTCTCACTCCTTCGGTTCACTAAGCGTAAAATAGCGACCTTTGCATTGCACTCGAATTTGATGTAAATAATCGCTTGGGACACCTTTCTTGGGGCTTAGCGTGAAGAGTCCATAGCATGCCTTGTGCTCCAACGGAACTCGCGCTTGACATAGTTGCGGTATTTACTGAAAGACGTGGTCATCATTTAAATCATCGTCATACGTGTCCCATTTAAGCCCCTCTTTCGCATGGCGGAGACCTCTTATGCAGAGAACCGCCGTTCAGCCCGTAACGTCGTCTCTGTTTTCTTCTTGTTTTTTTTTTCTCTCTTTGGTGTGTGTTCATTAGCAGGAACTATATTTTACACCACGCCTCCTGCTTTCAGTACCCTCTTGATTATGCCATTGTGATCTTGGAATTCTCTTGCGAAGCCTTAGTAAGACATGCGAAGTGATTGTTTGAATTGATTGAGTGATCTCCTAGATGACTGAGGCTGTGACCTGGCTTCAATACACTTGCAGTACTCTACAATGCCAAGCTGCGGTCGTATTGGAGCCGCTGACAATCTGCACAGGACTTGGGAGCTGCTATAGCCGCACTTTCAATCAAGCAAAGCTGGCGAAGCCCCAGAGCAGAACTATGTACTGTGCTAAAGCTTTCCCGTCCCCCAGAGTAACCAACCAGACGCATTTCTGGTTAACATCCCTGCCTTCTCTCTTTCTTTCGTCCTCCTCCTCCTCCTCCTTCTCACATGTGTGGCCCCATGCCGCACTCTCATGTGCTTCATCTGTAAATGATATCGTCACAGGGAACTATATACAGCTCGGTCGCTGCCAAACATTTCTTTCTTTTAAGCTGCTGCACAGTCTGCGTCGAGTAAACGTCTCCAGTTATCGTATCCCTTGTTCTGGGCAAACGTAGCGCTCCGGTTCAGGTCCGTCGCCAGGAAATTGTCAAAGGACAAGACAACGCACTGCAGCGCATCGAGCCAGCCGGCAATGCAGAAAAAAAGAATAAAACTGATACAGGATAGGCTAACGGAGGATAGCGATCGAGACTACCCTAGCTCCCTCCCCCAAAGAATAAAAAAAAAAATAGTCAGACGCGATGAAGAATACGGCGGCAGCCAACATGGCGGAAGGTCCATCCTCACTCGGAGAAACAAAGAGACGGAAGAGAGAGACAGGGCCGCTCCCACTGGAACGAGTGACAAAGGCCGGACAAAGAGGAGATGTGAAAAATCGCCCCAAGACGGGCACTGCACAATGGGACGGATGCCAGGGGTTATCGGAAGCGATATAAAGCAGCAGCAGCAGTAGCGGCCGATCAGGGAGCCGCATATAGGGCCGCCCAGGAAAAGAAGCTGGCAGAAGAGAAGAGCTGCACGGCCGGGAACGGACGCCGGTCAGCGGCCCACAGCGGGCCGGAGACTGCGGGAACAAAAGAGAAAGAGAAGACGACGGCGGCGACGACGACGACGGGTCTGGGAGTCGGACACACCGCCGTCGGAGGGTGGAGGGATGGTTCCTGCTGCGGCAGTCCAAATAATCAGCGCCGATGCGCGTCCCTTGATAGATCCAATTCGGCCAGTCGGCACCATAGTTTCCCCGGCGTCCAGCCCACCCTCCCCGCTCCGCTGCAACTGTATGTCGGTTCCTCCGTATAGAACGGCAGCAGTCGCGGCGGCGGCGCGGCATCGGCCAAGCTTTGCGACTGTCTGCCCGCGCCCGCGTGTTTGTGTGCGTTTGTGTGTGCGCGCGTGTATGTCTGCGCCACTGGTCGCCCCGCCGCGGGACCCTGCGTGATCGATGGCCGCTGACCGAGATCGCAGCCTGCGCGCTGCACAAGCGATCGCACGCGCGCTTCCCAAGGAGCAGCGGTCCGGGGCTAGCTCACTTTCTTTTGTTTGTCTTCTATCTCTCCTGTTCTTCTCGCTCTTCCCTTGGCGTTCTCTCGATTTCCTCTTTGCCTCGTTTCTATCCTACGTTGTGCGCTTCGAAGAGGGTCCAAAAAGCGCCAGCAGGGAACGACGCGTGCTTTTTGTGTTATTCTTTCCCGCGCGCAGCGGCACGCGCGCGGATGCAACAACAGCGCCGCGGCGTTGCTGACATTCCTCGTCCGCAATCCACCGCAGATGTTTTGGTTGTGCCATACGGGCGGCACTAGGGTGTTTCTCTACTGCTTCTCTGGTCCCGGAGTGTGGCTTTGCGAGCGCGTGGCGCTTCTCTTGTGTGCCGTTCCCCTCGTACACCTCTGTACACACCTACAGGTGTATATACGTTACCGCGTTGTTTTCAGCGGGGACTGACCGGAATGCTTGTTGTTGTTCGCCCGAGAAAGACAACAAACAAAGAAAACGTTTTGTTGCTGGTAGAACTCGTCTGGAAGCTGGTGGGAGGTTGTTTCATCAGCATTCCTGAAGTGTCTGGGAGAAGTGAGAGTGACAGAACGTTCGACTCTTTCTTTTAGTTACCTTGGCGCAGTACATTTGGGCTTTTTTGTGGCGGAAGCAGACCTAGCCGATATTACATCCCCATCGAATAGCCTGTACCGCAACATTTCAGCTTCAAGCAATTTTGCTATGATTGAAAGAGCATTCGTTTGGCGGCGTTGTCTGAACGATTCCAGGATTGCTCTACTGGGTGGCGTGACTGGCCAGGTTTGAAGTAGGTTGCAAAGTTTGTTTGCTGCAGCTGCATGGTTGAGATGCACTGTAATAGAACGTACACAAACAAAGCCAAATGCGGCCGCACGGGCCGCAGAGCATGTTGTCTTCCAAGAACGTGGTTTAGCACAATTGGGCTTTTGGCATATATCAGTTTCACAACCGCGCATTTGCACAGGATTTCTTGTTGTTTGAATCAACTGTTCAACCAACTGTGACTATGGGTAATCAGGAGTGTTAAAGCGCCAGCAGAGAGTGAATTTGCGAACAATTTTAGTCGCGCTTGCCTGTAGGTGCCTTGACTGTACAGTAACTGTCGTGATAAAACCTATAGTCGGAAGCAGCAGTGGCGACAGCTTGCGATACTGTCTTCCGCAAAAGCCTTTTTGCTGACGTTTATTACCATATGTGATAGAATTATACATGCGTTGGCATAGATTTTGACAGCGACATTTAGAGTGCTACCTTTTACTTTTTCGAGACAAACAGGTTTGGATGCAAATGGAGTATTTCCACAGGCACTGCTCGGACATGGACCTCCACACTTGCTAACGTTGACTATCATTCGCTCGTTTTAATCCTGCGGCTGTGGCGTGATAGAAACTGACATGCGCACGTGCTCTCGCGCGCACGTGCTCTCGTAAGTGCTATAGGCTACGTGAAGCACGCACCAATAATCTCAAAGGACCATACTTGGCGTTGACAGAAGAAAAGTATGCTTGCGATTGTGACCTAGTGGAAATAGGGAAAGACAACTGCAGCCTAGTGGTTAAAGCAGTCCAGCTGTTGTGAAGCGAGACCGAGCTTTCGGTCCCCTCGTAGGAAACGCCATTCTGTTATTTTTTTCTGAGTGTGAGCTAGCCGGAAAGACCGCAGAAGCCGTCACAGTCGGCAAAGTCTGTGAGTAGTTGCCATCTACGTTCGCTTTAAAAGAAAGAAACCGTGATAACAGCGGACAGCCGCACAGTAGTGGTCTGTAGACTAGCACAATGCAGGCTATACAGGGCTGCCTCAGCGGGTCCAGCGATCGGCGGCCGGGCGACGAGAGGGGACCACGAGTGGGTGGGCCTCTCGCAGACGCGGCACGCACGCTGGGCCGGCTGGCCCGCCTAGACGGCGTGCATGCATCGGCCGCCGCCGCCTAGGGAGAAAGAAGAACTCGCGGGACATTCATTATTCATGGGCGTTTCCTTCGCACGAGATCGAATTTCTGGGGGACCTGTGGTCCGACGCAGGGCGTTGCGACCAAGGTGTCTCCGGGGAACGCGAGATGGGCGCAGAACGGAGAGAAGTAAAAAAAAAAGCGAAAGCGCAGGATAAGATGATATAGGCGTCCGGAGCGCGAGCGCCGCGGAACGCCCGCGATTCTGCTGTTCCGCGATGATTATGATTAAGCGCCGAGGCTCGGACAGCGGCCAGGGTTGGCTGGCTTCGCGTGCCGGCGGATGAACGCGCGAAGAAGGCGCGAGAAGATGGGGGGCCACGACGCGCTTCGCGTGGCCACATGCATATATGGGCAAGCTCTGGTTGTCTATATCTCTAAGCACATTACCGTACACACTCGCGCCTGAAAGAGTGGCTTCGACGCAGCGCTGCGAAGTAATGCGGGGTGGTTTCCTCGCGTTGTGTGTGCATACGACTGCTGCCCCGCGAATTCGCGACGGCAGGGCAGATTAGCCGGAAAGGCGTCGACCTCGAAAACCTCGCAATCAGACTGACAGACGGTTCTAAACGGATGCACATACGCCTGGTCCGCTCGTTAACTCCCCGTCGAAATCTGCGGCGGAATCTGATGTCTTACTGAGACATTCGAATTAGCGAGAAATGATTAGGACATTAAAGCTCGGCTTCAACGAATTTGCATGTTTAAATAGAGACCAGACGACAGTACACAGTCTGTGGAAGAACTTGTTCGGTTAGTGTTTGCTTACCGACAGAATTTAGCTCGGAGGCACAATAACAAAGAATAGACACAGATACACGTCGTCGCGCCTGTGGCGTGATTCTGTGTCTCTTCTTTGTCATTGTGGCTTCGAGCTACATTATGTCGGCAAGTATACCGTGTGCTTGTTTCTATATTGCACGCCACTGTGTGCTCTACATAGTAAACAAACGCAACATCAAAATACCAGCGCTCTCTGCGGGATGCACTTATAGTGCTAGTTTGGCTTTCGGATAATTTGGACGAGTCGTAGCCAACCAGGGCTTTTCTCAGTGCATTCTGGCAAGTGCCATATAACTGAATTCGGCACAAAACTTTCAGCGTGTCTTCAACAGTATGGATGAGTAACCTAAAGTTAGCAATCAATACTAGCGTAACAGTCTGCCGAAAGGAATACTTAGCATACGTACTCAAAAAGCCATAACGTAACAAATTATCGAATATAAACACTAGCAGACCTCGACGGCCGTAGAACTTGAATAAGGCTGCCTACATCTTCTTTCTTCGGGTTTCGTTTCTATTTCCATTCTTTTTTTTTCGTAAGAAAAAGTAGCCCGGTTCTCAAGGATGGTCCTACACTACGTTTTAAGAAAAATGTTCAGTTCATGGCAAAGCAAGGCTATATTGTGCGCGAAGGATCACCGTCCGACCAGGTAGGTGTAACGGCCGCGAGGAACACTTTAACGCGCGTAGGGTGGTGACTCGTGGCCTGCGATATTCATGTCAGAATTCTTGTTTCTTGCTTTCTTCGTCATGTTTCCATGTTCTTTTGGGGTTTAAGAGTCTTTTTCGGGGTTCTGTGTTTATAAGAATACGCGTCCTTTCAATGTATGCCATAGTAAACGGTAGCTAGCGCTTGTGCTCGTGTCTTCCTGCTTCTGTGTCTCCGTTAAACGTTCGCGCTCCACACAAGTGTGGAAAAAAAAAAAGAAATTGATGTCACAAATTTTTCAATAACTAAGAATGTTTTGTTATGACTCTCGTGAACCAAGTCAAGGGACCCTGGAGAATATGCGACGTAGTCGTTGCCCTAAGAAGCACGACAGGTAATCTTCAAACAATTGGTATCTGAAACGCCAGATGACAAGGCCGGCTTTGACAAGCACCTATCGAAACGTTGGCCAGCTTCTCTGAGTGGCACTTTTCCCCTTTTTATACAGCCTTTATCCTAAAGTGTGTTTCCCTTAGTCGGTCTCCGTCTTGTCTTTGCCTTATCACTGTGTTTTATTTTAAATAATCTTATGATATTGAGGAGTTGCATATTAATTACAAGGCAGTAAGTAGCTGAGTAACGCGCTTCGAGCTGCCAACAAGGACGGGTGTAAGAGACTGCGCGCAAGCACGACAGTAAACATAAAACAAAGCAAATTAAGAAAAAAAAAAATTACCGGCAAACGTTTACGATCTTGCGCAAATCCCAATCCAAGCATCATAGCAAAGCCGAGTTTCGAGACAAAGGAGCTATGGCGCCCTCTAGACATTATAGTCTTCCCTGAAAAAATGCGTTTCTGCTTCTTTCGGCACTTCTGAGCCCTCACTTGGCATTCTCACTGCTTCCACGCGGCATGACGAGCAACAGCTGTCGCGCCAGCGACGTTTTACGAACGACCACTTACAATTAACTCTCTTACTTTGGTTCTTAAGAGCGCTGAAATCCAAGCAAGAAACATGACACAGGAAGGTTCACAGGAAGGTGGAGACGAAGTGATCGACAGATGGCTGAAAGAAGAAACCCGCAGTCATTGTTTGTACAATGCGACAACAATTTGTTAAGGCAAAGAGTCTTCCGTATATGCGTATCGATAAATGTTAAGATATTTTCTTAGAGCAACAGCTCGGCAATTTAATGCTCTGCTTGAAGATTATTACGAGCATCGCTCCATCCCACCCCCTCTCCGCTTCGCGCCAAACATGAAAGAACCAACGTTGATACCTATCCGGCATATTTCTTATGACACGAACTTTATTCCTGCGGGCCTTTATCCCGATATATCGTTATTATTCGCGAACAGCACACTAAAACACGCTAAAAAGCTTGCAGTTTGCAAAATCCAATTAGCATAAACTTGATTATTTCTTACAACGCCCCCTTCAAGGCACACAAAATCTCTAAATTCCACGGCCTGCTTATCCCAAAACAGACTTTATTCCCATTAACTTTATAGTTCATACAACCAATAGATCAGAGACAACGAACTGTTAAGTACTGCGCGGAGCTCCAACGCTCAATTAACTCGATTTTGGTAAATTCCTACTACGCGCCTAGTTATTTCAAACTCCCTCTAACTTCTCCATTGTCTCCTTCTATCACCTTTTATTCTCTTTCTCCCTTTCCCCAACACAGGGTAGCCAGCCGGTATTTATATATACTGGCTAACCTCTCTGTCTTTCCCATTATTTTCCTCCTCTAATTCCCCCCCCCCCCCCCCCCCTGCATCTCCTGCAGCGTTCACTGCGCCTTAGCTCTACTATCACAAAAAACTGACGTACAATCTCCGCCTTACGTAATCGGCCGTAATGGCTTCGCTATCAAAGTTGCGGTATTGCACGCTCAAGCAGTGAAGTTTAGTTATTGCCTCTATAGTACTGTACCGACAGTAAGAGCAAGCTAAACAACAAAGGAAAATGTACTTTAAGGGCACGTGAAATAGCAGAGAAATATACGGAGTGGCCTCAAATGCTACTTTCACGTAAACTGCATGGCGACACCAATAAACGCGCATACGGGCGATGGCGAATTCGTGCTCCGCATCGGTACCAGGGGACGCCGCTTGCATAAACCCCTCACACAAAGAGAGAGAGAGAGAGAGAGAGAGAGAGAGAGAGAGAGAGAGAGAGAGAACGCGTAGCCTGGGATCGCATCAGCAGGAGCGGCGCCGGCCGGTGTCGCGTACATTCAGCTTGCTCGCCCGCGCTGCTTGCGCTTGCTCCTGCCTGGTGACGCGTCTTCTTCCTTGAGACGGCCGTTCGTGCGCGCACGCGCGCGAGTGTGTGGGTGGGTTGGTGGGACGCGGCCGGCGGTGGTGGGGGGAGGCATCCGCGTATAACGCAGCGACGAGCCGACACATCTCGGCCGAAAACGATTAATCTTGCGCGCGCGCCACGGGAAGAAGGATTGCCTTCAGAAAAGGGTCGGACGTCCGCCGAAAAATCTCGGCGGGCGATACAAAAGCCCCGGGCGCGCACCACCCCAAACCAACGTCACCGCCGCGGGGTCCCAGCGCCCGGGGCTGTGACCCGGCCAAAGCTAGCCGCCCCGGGGAGATCTTCTACTCAGCGCCCGGTGGCTGCAGAAGCGCTCGCCTAGACGGCCACCTTTCTGCATCCAAAGTACATTCATCATCATTAGAAGAAGGCCGCGGAAAACTTCTCCCAAGAAGCAGAGCCCGAGACCTTTTGGGCTCCACTCGCGTCGCGCACGCCAAAGGGCCGTCACCGCCGCCGGGTCTCAACACAAAACGGGTTAGCGGTATATGCTTTGGACCCCTTAGTCGTTGTCAACCCTACGGGCACTGCAGGGGCGAGAACAGCTCGCTCGCGCAGGAGTGTAACAAGAGTGCTGGAAGGAAGGGCGCGATCGGTGGTCGAAGATAAAGGCGGGCTCCCAGGAAGAGACGAGACGAACCGAGACGAGGCGGTGAGGGATCGACACCATTACGCGAACGTGTAATTTACGGGGAGTGTCGATCGTCGTATTAAACCGTACATGGTGGTCCGAAGCCTGGACAGTCACACGGACGTTCATCACTCCGTCACTGCGAACCTCAATATCAACAGTAGAGGACAATTTTTTTTACTTCTGATAGCTGCATAAAGTCTATCAAAGTTTTTTGTTTTCATACGAGAAAAAATAGCAAAGCGGGTATATAACGCAGGTGCACATCGCTCTGCACATCGTCGCAAGATCTCTGGAGTTCAAGTGCCTTCAATTGCCGATTACATGAACTGGACCCCACGCTACTGCTACAACTGCCATCTAGCCTTTCCCGCGGCGAAACAACCTTGCTGTGCCGCTTGTGGATGGTAGTGGCGTTCACGAACGCATACTCCTATCGTTTGGGAATGGCCGAGAGCCCTATGTGCGACTCCTGTGGGTGCGAGGTAACCATCGAGCACCTATTGTGTACCTGCTCTCGCTACGATGTCCAACGCCTCTCTCTGCGGGAAACTTTACACCGACTGGAGTCGAGACCGTTCACCGAGTCGAAGATACTCGGACCGTGGCCACACCAGTCACTGCCTCGAAAAGCGATTCGCGCGCTAGTGCAATACTTGATGTACACCGGTTTAAGAGACCGTTTATAGTGTCCCTTTGTATAGTGTCCCTCCCACACGCACTCAGGGCTTACTCTCTCCCTTCTTTAATCTTTCTATTTCCCTTTCCCCACTCCCAGCGTAGGGTAGCAATGCGGATGCTCTTCTAGTTGACCTCCCTGCCTTTCCTATCGTTGTTTTTTCTCTCTCTCTCTTCACAGCAGCTCACTAACAACACAGCGAACGCAAGGCCCAGACGCTCTGTCCTCAAGCAGTCGCTGCTTCGCCGTGCAGCGCGCCGTTGAATCGCATGTAAGTTCGCTTTCCGCGCGTCCATTTGGAATTTAATCACCGCGTTCCTTCGTTTTCGGCTCTGGTATTGAAGCCGGGCTATATAGTTCGCGTAAACGTGCAATTTGCGGGGTTGGTCATTTGACTGCGCTGCGCTTGAAGCCGGAGCCGTTTGTATGCAGCGAAGTCCTCAACTTACGAACCCTCGAAGCACAAAAGTAGTCCGACAATTAAGCAGTGCACGGAACGCGAGTGAGAGGTAACACGCGCAACGCCAAATCGTGCGAAAACTTCACATAATCGCGGCGGTGAAAGGCAGGAAGAAGCGCACCAAGCAAATTAACTAGTTACTCTCTACTTGCGGATCACGTTTGTCATTCATTTTCACGGGACATTCCCGTGCTACCTGACTCGCTCGCACAATTTCAGGTCACAAGCCTCCAATCGAGAATCCACTGAGACCGGATGCGACCACTGTGCACATTAGTTGAGTTCACGAAGCTTTATCGGCTTCGACGAACATACACTGTTACCGGATGTTCGATTTTTTTTTTACATCCGACGCGTTTTCTTTCGAACGCGACAGATCTGGGGCATTAGATGGCAAATGAAGGTTGTCTCAGAGCTTTTACGTGGAAATTCCAGAACAAATGGCCACTTTTTCAGGGCACTTAGCTCAGATTCGAAGCGCACGTAGCCGCAAGTACAGGTTCGGCGTAGGTTTCGGTTTCAGAGCAGTACGACTTGGAATAATGCCGTCCGGACAGATATCCAATGGTCCAACAACTCGCTGGTGTGTGCTTTGTTAATTTGTGTCAGCTGGGTGAAGTTCGCTTCATCATTTTCTGGACGATGAAGGCGATTATTGTAGCGTTTTGGAGTCCTGCTATGAATGGCTGCATGGAAAAGATCGTCGAACCTTGCAACACACAGCCGCCTTGCAACAATGCCATTAGCAAGATGGCGGACGCCGTCAGTGTTGCTAGATGACTATAGATTTTGAATATCCTCTGTTCGAAATTATTCGTATTGAGGAAGAAATACAATTGAACTCAAGACTCTTGCAATTAGCCTATGACCCTCACTCTCCAACGGCTACAGAGAATTTGACCAAGGCGGCGGTCAGACCTCCGACGTGGCAGAGGGTGCTAAGAATGTCGGATACAGACAGGCCGCCACTCGAAACAGAACCTCGCAATGTTTAATGCGCGAACCCTGTCGAGTGAGGCCAGATTAACAGGACTGTGAGGAATGATCAGGTATTACCTATGATATTATTGGCCTGAAGGTTAGAAAAACTGGTGAGGCTTATACAGTGCTGACTAACTACCACGTCCTCCTCTACAGAGTTCTTCCAGACGGAGTAAGATTTCTAATCCATAAGGACATAGCGGGCAACACTGATGAGTTCTGCAGCATGAATAACAGGGTGGCAGTCGTCATAGTAGAGGTAAATAAGAGATATAGAATAAAGGTAGTACAAGCCTATGCTCCAACTGCCAGTTGGGGTGATGAAGAAATAGAACAGTTTTATGAAGATGTTTAATTAGCAAAGAGAAAGGGGGGGGGGAGGTAGACTGAAGAACAAGCAATTGGCAATTACGGCATCGATTCTAGGAACACTAGAGAAGAGATGGTGGATAAATTTGCTCAAAGGAATCTGCTCTGAATAATGAATACCTCTTCATGGAAGTCCAGTAATAGGAAGTGTACATATCAAAAATCCGTAAACGGGAAACAAGATATTAAATGGATGTCATACTCTGTTACAACCCCAGCATAGTCCAGGATGTAAGAGTATTGGGTAGGATAAAGGTCAGTGATAATATGTTAGCGAAAAATAGGATTGTTTTCATTTTTCAAGAGAGAAATGTAAAAATTAGTGATGAGAATACAGGCCAACCTATAGAGGCAGTTAGGGTAAAAGCAGATGAATTCAGGCTGCTGCTCGCAAACGGAAACGTAGCGAATGGAAGTTAAAGATAACGTAGAGGTAAATAATAAAACCCCAACCAGACTGACTTTAGAAGCATCAGTTGAAGTGAAAAGGCACCAATGCAGCAAGTAGTCAAGCTCTCCCAAATAATAACTGACCAAACAAAGAAACTACAAAGGATGAAAGTGTTCAATTCAAGAGATCAGATGGAATTAGATAGACTTTCAAAGGTGATAAACAAGAAGAAAGTGAGTGATATCCGCAGTTATAACGTAGGTAAGATTGAGGAAGCAGTAAAAATGTGAGCAGCAAGAAATCAGCGAGTTGAAAACTCGGCATAAGGCAGCGCAAGATGTGCGCAGTGAAAATTAAGCAGGGTAAATTCATCAGTGATTTTCGGTGATATAATAAATGCAGTAGAAGACTTCTATACCCAGCTGTACAGTACCCAAAGCAGCCACGTGAATTTACTGGAAAGTAGTGATGAACAGGGTACAGTGGCTACTTGTATAACTCGCGATGAAGTTAGAAGTGCTTTTCAAGGCATGTGCAAAAAATTAAATTAAATTAGGGGGTTTTACGTGCCAAAACCACTTTCTGATTATGAGGCACGCCGTAGTGGAGGACTCCGCAAATTTCGACCACCTGGGGTTCTTTAACGTGCACCTAAATTTAAGTACACGGGTGTTTTCGCATTTCGCCACCATCGAAATGCGGCCGCCGGGGCAAGGCATGTGCAGAAGAAAAGAGGCAGGAGAAAAAGGAATAACAGTCGATTTAATCAAAGATGGAGGGGATAACATGTTTGAAAAACTTCCAGTCATTTATGCTCAATGCCTCACGACTTGAAGTGTACCAGAGAACTGGAAAAATTATACTACTGTATAAAAAACGAGACGTTGAAGAATTGAAGAATTATAGGCCCATCAGCGTTTATCTATGCAAATTATTCACAGGTAACCCTGACCACGAGAACGAAATTTACAGAAGAATAAAAATGGGTTGCAGCGCATACGGCAGGCATAACCAAATCCTGACTGCATGCATAGCACCGTCGTTGAAACGATAAGTATACATTCATTGCATTCTGCCGGTGCTAACATATGGGGCAGAAACTTGGAGGTTAACAAAGAAGCCCGAGAACAAGTTAAGGGTCACGCAAAGAGCGATGGAACGAAAAATATTAGGCGTTACGTTAAGAGACAGGAAGAGAGCGCTGTGGATCAAAGGGGAACCGGGGATAGGCGATATTCCAGTTGACATTTAGAGAAAAAAATGGAGCTGGGAAGGCAATTTAATGCGTAGGGTAGATAACCGGTGGACCATTAAATATACAGAATGGGTGCCAGGGGTAGCGCAGTCGAGGACGGCAGCAACTTGGGTGGGGTAATGAAATTAGGAATCGCAAATTGTAATCAACTAGCGCAAAAGTAATTGGAGATCGGTGGGAGAGGATTTTGCCCCGCAATGTACATAAACATAGGCTGCTGCTGCTAACGATGATAACAATTGAAAGGAATCTCGAAGTAGAGTGCCATGGTTGGCGGCATAACTTTTCCAAGCTCGGGGTGCCCAATAATGCTGACCCGCGTACTTATTTATCTTTTTCCGGTTACCGCTTTTCACCGGCTAACAAATGTTAAACGTTATTGCCCAGCACAAGAGCCCCTTCCCGTATCTGAAGTTCCTCGTAGGTTGTCGCTGGTTCCATCCGTTGCCTGTGGTTCCCGAACCTTGTGGAATCTGATTGCGCAGTTTTTGACATGGGGGCACGAGCGATTACGCTCGAACATTAGACGAATCATGTACAAAAGCCGACGAGCTTGACCTGCAGCTCAGGCTACGGCCATCGCCGACTGTGCTCGCCGCTATTGTGCTTCGAGTGTCACTAGCTTTGGTGGGCGCAGGTTCGCCCAATAAAAAGTTAGTTTCGTGATTCAGAGTTTTGATACTGTATTCTTCACCGTCACTACAATGTGACAATACGAAATCGAACAACTGTTCGTGCGTCTGCAATGAATGCACTGAGAACTGTGAAGGCACGAGTTTGTAATGTCTGTAAACCAGATTAATCCTGTTTATTCTAGCAAATCAAGTCCATGGATATTGAAGTGAGAACGTAAGATTACGTGAATGATTTCTTTCGGTATTCTGTGCCCGTGTACACGATTGTGTTTACGATCGCATTCACTTGGAACGACAAGCTATAGGCGTGTCACCAAGCAAACTTTTCCCCTTCTCATTAAAAAGACCCCCCCCCCCCCCACCTCTCTATCTCTCTCTGAGCTTCTGTCTCTCGCGAGAGAAGTTATTCACACCATGTTGAATGTATACCCGTTTTTAGTGTTCAAAAAATCCACTGAACTGCCTCCAAAACATTGCATAAAACTGGCTTTGCATTTTGTTAGCCTTGGGCTGATTAAACGTCCAGGCACGCCCACTTCACAAACCTTTTGACATCAGTTTTTTCTCTTTTCAACCTCATATTTCAAAACTCTTAAAAATTCGCCGGATATAGTTCCTATGGTGTAGAACTTCATAAGTATTTAGGCGAAAGCCAGCATGAAGTGGCTCCTTGCAATGGCTCATACCCCTTTAAGGCGGCGGCTAGTTGAGTGGTACAAAAATTGTCATCATCAGCAATGGCTCATACCCCCGTAAGCAAGCAAAAATGCAATGGCTCATACATTAATTGAAATCACCCATACAACACACAGAATAACATACGCTTCAATAAAGAACAAGCTAAAAACAAGCACCTGAACGATCAATAGAGCATTGTATACTCCCTTCGGAAGTACGCTATGGCCGAGAATGCTCGCCAACCGAAAAACGAGGTGCGACGTGCGAAGAGGAGAAAGCAAGGCGTTCGACCGCGAGTGCTGCTTTCCCCTGCTGAGAGGATGCCGCGTAAAGTCGAAGAGAAACGTCGTTGGCGCGATTCTGAGCCCGCTGTACGAGCGAACGAAGCCGCAGCTAAGCGCCGAAAACAAGCCGAAGAAGCCGAACTGCGAAAGCAGCAAGGCGACGATGCGAAACGGCAACGTAGAGAGGAGGTCGAAGCTCGCGGACAACGGCTTTCCACACGTGTACTTCATACTGCAGCTCGTTATGTCTTGCAAGAAGTCTGACCCGACCAATCGTATAACTTAATGCATTACCAAGTGTGCAGCAGGCTTTCGTCTTCGCGTGTTACAGGAGTGTAACATGCTGCCGAACTTTTTCTTTAGCTCATTCTGCACTGAACCTCTTTCTTTTTTTCCCCGTCAGAACAAAAATTCAATGTCACTGGTCTCCGCTTAATTTCCCATATTTAAATGCGCGTATGTAAAAACACATTGGCATTGCGTTAAAACCGCGTTGTCCTTCGTACACCTCATGCGCAAGAAAGAGAAATGGACGCTTCGGCGTGTATTTATATAGGTTACCGGGGGTGTATATGAACAACCCCTTTTCATCGGCGCCAAATCGCGGGAGAAACGCATCGCGACGCTGGCAAGCGCAAAACAATGGTCGTTCCGTGCACGGACCATTGCAGCCGGGCCCGAGTCCTTTTCTTGCCGCCCGCTCACGAGAACGAGCCGGTGGTGCGCTTTCATTGCCCATCAATATCGGGCCGTCTGCCCTTCAGAAACACGTCCGGGGCCATTCTTCTTTGGCGAGTCGGCTTTATAGTTGAGCGAGCTCAGCGAGAAGAAGAAAATGCTTTTTTTTTTTTCGTTGTGTCAACCGCTGACTGAGGCAGGCTTCACGAAGATCGATGCATCGATTCGGGCGACATTTCGCGAACATGCTTCTCAGAACGTTCACCTTATCAATCAACCCCACCCGAAACGGAGCTTTCGCGCGGAAAACCTCGGGCTAGAGAGAGAGAGAGAGAAGAAACGTGAAGCCGAGGAACCGATCCGGAGGAACAACCAATGGCACAGAGGCGCGTCGAGGGCAGGGAAATAAATTTTGCCCCGTGTCCGGTTTCTGTTGCTCACAGAGTTGTGTGTAAGGGCAAGAGAAGACTGAGTACAAAGCATGTACTTTCGCCCAAACGCAGCCACTGCCAGGAATGGCTCGCTTTACTTGGCTTAGTGCCACACATTGTAAATAACAATAACAAAGTGAGCGAGCTAGATTAATAATAATGCTTGTATTGGCTTCTCACGAAAAGTTGCGCGAAATATTCGCCTCTGTAGAAGAAGGATAGCAATAATTTATACTTAACGGTATACTTCTGCGGGAATTCTTGGCTGCTATGTACCATGCATCGGTGTAAATTAAAATGCGTGAAATCAAAATCACCGACGATTACGATACTCCTTGATGCGAAATTTGAGCACAGCTCTATACGTGCTTTCATTTTGTGATACATTGGCTGGTTCACACAATCTGTCTCGTGATGCGCATTGCAAACCGAGCGATGGTGCGCGACTGCCTATGTAATCTGGAGATCGCGAGAGGCAGCGCGTTGGTGACGCATGGGCGCGATCCACAGCAGCCGCCGCAGACAGATGTCCGCTCATGCAGCTCTTTGTTTCCATATATGGTATCGGTCGACGCGCTCGCTGCATGCCGTCGATGAACAGAAGACGGCACGTTACTCTGGCGCCATCTCGCAGCGGTCGTTGCAGCAGAACCCTTATTTCGCGGCACTACGCTCTTCTCACGTTTTCGCCATACCCTCCTCCTCCGCTTCCCTACTTGCTCTCTCTTGGCTATCGCCATCTTTCATCCCCAGCTGCGATTCGCGTTCGCTCTTTCATCCTTCGCTGTGCTCGTTCGCTCGGCTACGCCGAGGTAGGACGCCGAGGGACGATGTCGACGCGAAACGCAGGAAAGGGCGCCTGAGAACTGCACTCTAAAATTAGCTAACCGCACTCGGCCTGTTACGCGTAGTATCATGTGGGTGCGATGTTCTACCGCTTAGTTTTGGAGGCCGCATTCAGGCAAGGTTACAAATGCGTGATTCTAGAAACGCAATAAAGCGCTCTGTAGTCGTTGTATATATACTTGTTCGTATTTCAATTCATGTTGACATAGTAAAGATTCAAAGACATTGTTGTGCGTACAAGGAGCTTTATACACTTATATCCAAACAAGATAAGTTTCACAAGTAGATGTAGAATTTGAACAAGAATGATCAAACAAGATTGATTGGACATTGGGTGAACAGTGCCTACTGGAGCCAACGTTTCGACAAGACGATTTCTTTTCGTCAGGGCCGCCTTGACGAAGAGCGGTATACTCCGTTGATCACTATCGAAGATGGTTTCACTTCCGCGAGATTTCGCGTGACTCGGCACCGGTCGCGTCTGCGCACACTGCCGACAGCGTTTCCGGCGCTGTGCCAAGCTCGCTATCTTCGCACAGTGCCAATAGCGTTGTCAACCGTGTACTGCAACGCGTCCAATGCCGAGTGTGGCGAAATGCCGGGAATGTGGAACTATGTTGGAAAGTGGTCACCCGAGAATACCACCCCGGGTCTTCTTGTCGAAACATTGACTCCGGCTCTACGTATATAACTTGTTCGATAGCTGTTGATCCCTTTAGACACTGATAGCTTATTTTAATTTCTGAGAGAACGGACTTTAAATTTTCCGTCAAGATTAATCACTACCGCTAACTTGGTGTTCAGTCGATCGATTGGTTGTCGGATTTATGGATCTCAAAGCAACTAAGGGGCTATGACATACACTGTAGTGGAGGACTTCGCATTGAGCTAGATCGCCTGGGGTTCTTTTGTGTGCACCTAAACGTAAGTGCAAGACCGTTTTTTTTTTTGCATTTTTTCCTCATCGAAATGCGGCAGCCGTGGCAGGCAACCGAACCCGTGACCTCAAGTTCAGCTGCAGAATGCCATGGTCACGGAGCTACCGCAATATATAGCTAACTTGCGTGGTTGTTTTTATACGCATTGATGTTCACTCTAGTTTATCGATCACGCGAAATTGTAGCTGAGCTTAGTTGCGTATTTGTACAGCGCGATAAATATTTATTTGTACTATTTAGCATGCCTCCAAACCGAGCCGCCTTAAACGCCATCCTTCCTTAGCGTATAAATATAGTAACATATTTCTTCTGATAAATATCCCTATAGGGATATTTATAAGAAGAAATAGAAGTCAGAAGAAGTTTCTATAGAAACTCATCAACCAATAATTTAACAATGATGATTGTGTACTTTGCTATTGCGAGAGATTTGTCCTGTTGCTCTCTCCTCTCTCTCTCCTCCCCTCCTTCCTGTCTTCCATTTCTGTGTTGCTGTCACCTCCCTTCAGAAGAGCAGGCAGGCGTTGTGCCCCTTCCGGTGGCAGTTGTCAGCCTGCTCGTCGCTTTCCCTTTCCTGTTAACTGTGTATATGTGTATATGTGTTCAAACAAATAATAATAATAATAATAATAATAATAATAATAATAATAATAATAATAATAATAATAATAATAATAATAATAATAATAATAATAATACGTACCCTGTGTAGCTATCACTGATCTTTTATGACGCTGCATTTGTTCTGAGTTGTCAAACACTCTTTAATCACGTAGCGTTAATCAGATTACCGATGCTTTTCTTAATTCCTTTATGCAGGCTCTTGACATAATGGCCGGCATCTGACCAGTATTACTTGTATTAATCACTAGACTGTTCCTGAACTAATTGGTTCCGAGGTTCCCCTGTACAATCAACGGGTACGACGCGCTTATAGGTGATCAGCACCCTTGTGTGAAGTCACCAAGACCACCATGCGTATACACATATCCACATATACAATACATAATGTCCAATTTTAGATATATCGCGAAATATACCGTGTTATAATAGTGTTATAGGCGCAGTTCAATACGGATTGTCTGGAAGCGAATGATCAGTGTCCAGTAGGCCTTTAGATCCGCTGGACCAGATGCACGTCGTGCTTGTTCCTCATATCAGTGGGATGATGAAATGGAATCACTGGACTGCGCGTTTTCAAAACCTTGAAATATTCTGAGCTTCATGATGAAATACTGACGTGAAAGACATGGCTTTCGTTCAGATTGCAGGGAAGGGGTGGGTGAGGGGTGCAAGGCAGAGTGAAAAGGTCGCTGTCGAAACAAATTAAACGCTGCTTTAAATGCGTACCGCTTACAGCACAGTGTATCTTATGAACGTTAACCACTGCTCATATATGTATACACGTAACAAATAATCGAGAGCGAGGCAAACATCTGCACCATCCATGTTCCGACGTTGCTTCAAGTTCGCGCTGCATGCATTGCGCTTATACAGCACACATATGCCACGCGGGGAAGATGGCGGCATCCATCGGAAGTAAGTCTTTCGCCTCCTCGCCAACGTCCCCCTCTCTCTCACCTCTGCCTCCTCGCCGGCGTCTATACTCTCCTCCTTGCGAGAATATGTCGGACTTCATTTACGGGCTGCAATGAGGCGTAAATTAGTTCTCCCGGCACCGGCCGCGAGTCATTTCGCGGCCTATAGACTCTGTGACCGCTCCCGTTTCCATCTGTCGCTTTTTCATTTTCTTCTTCTTCGCCTGTCCACATCTCGCCGTTTCGCTTACTTTTCTTTCGTGGCCCGTTCTTTCTTACCGCAACGAAGGAGCGGGAAAAAGAAACGAAGAAAAGGCTTCAGCTGCTTCTTTCTTCCGTTCCTTACCGCCAGCACCACCGCAACACCGGCAGCCGTATTTCAGCAGCAGCAACAGCAAGCACCACGTGGCACAGTCAACCCAGCGCCATCGCCATGGCCCCCATTCTCATAATATCCCCATCCGTCTTGCGGTCTACTCATCGTTCAGGTCGCTCCCAATATTTCAGCGGCCGCCGTTCCTAATTAGTTTAAAACGACCGCGCCAGCGACGAGTGTGCGAAGAGACCGCGCCACGCTCCGCGGGGGCGGATATGGGCGGGAGAGGACGCGGAGAAAGAGAGAGAGAGGAGAAAGCGAAGAAAATACAAGCAACAGAGAGCGGTCGAGGAAATCATTCCGTTCACGATAATTTATTTTATGGTTCATTATCGTTGGAGTGCGAAACTTCATTATCTCGCGGTCAGGCGTACCAAGGTTTCGCTCCTTTCTTTCTCTCTCTCTCCAACTTTCCTACCTCCTCCGCTAAGCGCGACGGTGGGGTTCGCGAATTTTTTTCGGTTTCTTCCCCCCCCCCCCCTTTTTTTTTCTTTTTTCGAGGCGACGAGGTTGAGCTATGCCGCGAAGATGGTGGCGGTCGTGGCGCAGGGCCTATGACTCTTTTTCTGCTTTTCTTGCCCAGGAGGAACGAATCTTGTCTCAATCGTGTCTATATATCCGAGGCTCAGATATTGTCTACGCACTTCTTTTCTTTTTTGTATTTCTTTTCCTTTTTTGCTGCTAACCCCTTTCGCTGTGAACGCACATCTATACTTTGTTACGCCAAGAAACGGCGCGAACGCACGAAAGTAAATTGGGTCTGTACCGCTAGCTAACCCTATGGCGACGGTGATTTGCTCGATCGACTAATGGGAAGGACCTTCTGTACCGTGTTCCTTGAACTGCGTAAGGCGCCAAACTTTTTACGACTTTAGCTCGTCCGGACTACCGTGCCGCCTTTTTCTTTTTTTTTTTCTTTTTTAAACGCTGGCAAGGTGCACGGAGCTTTGAGTTAACAGCTTCCACCTGAAATATCTTCGCAGGGAATTAAGCTATACCTTGCGAATTACCGGATAGTTTCGACGGTTGGTGCAAAGAGATTCGTAACTGTACGTTTAAATTACTTTGAACCATAGAACGCAGTGCGATATTAAGGGTGAAAACGGTCATGCTTGTGTGGACTACGAAAGATGCGACAGTCACTGACGAGGATAGAAGTTGGCGACAAATCGCATTTACCGTCGACTTGTAGCCACATATGTACGACGTCATCGAAGTGTGCACATTAATAAATAATTGATAATTGTGCGCAAGAATAGGCAAAAATATATAATAACCCCGGACTTCAGAAATTTCTACTACACACAAATCACTTTTTCTTTTTCTATTGGTATTGGTTTACATATGTACATAGTAGGCGACGGCTACACCTCCTAATTGTGACAACAGCTGGCTCGACCTTCGGGCACCGCTATGGCTTAAAGGGCAACTCCGTCGAATTTTCGATGTCAACGGATGTCGATGAAATTCGCTGGGTACGTTCCTCTGAACACTTCTGTCATGTGCTCAAAAAAGCAAGTTTGAGAGCTGCACAGATTTTTGACATGCGAACTTAATTAATCGCCTCGAACACCCTAACTTACCTTCTTCTCAGTTACAGGCCCCATTGAGTATGACGTCAGGAGTGTTCCATGCAGAGCGTGCCCGGATCACGCGGACGACAGCGACGAGAGCATCGAGGAGTCAACGATCGTGAGCTAGTACGGCTTTAGAAGTTGCTGTCGTGAGAAGTTGCGTTCCCTGTAGATGGGCAAGAGATGGGAGGCAAGTGGTGCTGTGTTGCTGGCTGCACAACTTCAGCCCTCGCCATCCGCACAAACAGCTTGAGCCGATCGCGTTCAGCCGAGGTTAAGCCTGTATGTCACAGTCGTGTAGTTCATGCATCTACTGTTGGCGGACCTGAGCGACTGAAGAAAACTCCTTCTGTAGTTCAGTTTTGACCATACGGATTTGAAATAAACCGTTCCCCCCATTTCGTACAGTGCACGCACAAAAAGCGAGAGGCGAAGGCACGGAGCAGTATCGACATCGGTACGTTGCCGTTTTCGACGGAAATATGCCAGCCGCACTCAACGGCACTGCCCTAAATTAATTGCGACTACTAACATGCGTGTATTTTTACATATTATCATGCAGACTCATTATTTAGCTTCCGAGGTGCACTTGTCTTGTATCCCAAATGGGCAGTAAGCGTAGGCCCCTTCCATGCAGCAGCGCCTCGTTCAAGTGCCAACGGTGTCAATACAGGCATCGGCGTTTCCGCAAAAAAAGACGACGCGTTCTCTAAATGAACGATCATACGCGCACAGTCGTTGTCTGTGTCGACGTCACGAAACATGTCACCGTTGAGCGGCTAGCATCATACCTTAAGCCAACGAAGATGGTCGCTGCAGCTGCCGATGTAAACAAATGCACCGGTCGGTGTTTGGACTGTCAACGGCGTTCTTGCGGTATAGAAATGCGGAAGGTCATGCGCCACATCTTACAGTGAGCATGCAAAGCGCTTCCTTGAGAAGGGGTGAAAAAACTAAAAAGCAACCAGCAGGTATAAAATCAGTGGTTAGGGCTGCCCTTGGCCTTCATGTTGCATGCAGCACGACATGTAGCACATGAGTGCTGGCTATCGTGGTGGCGGGTCGAATGCGAACGGCGATTCGTGGCTATTCGTCAGAATCATAACTGTCAATATCTGATAGATCCGAAGAGCTGGTGCGGCTGACATTGTCACCCGAAGGTCCGGCTTGGTTACAAATCAGCTGAGCGTCTGCTCTTCGCTGGTTTCTTTCGCGGCGTGCCTTGCAAGCCTTCCCCGTTAGGGACACTTGTGACGTCACACGAAGAGGTCCACTCGGCTGCTTGGTCAGGTTTCGGTTTCATCTTCGAGCTTTTTTTTTGCTTATTTAAAATTATTTGGAATTTGTGGTACAATTGTACTATCAGACCCGTGACAGTCGAAAAATCGCCGCAGTTTCCCTGTAATGAGCAACTTTGCTATGCGCACAAGGTAGCCTTCATCCTCCCCCATTATTATAAGGCCTGCAGTGCAGCCGGCAAGATATGCGCACGGACGCCATCACTCTCGGGGTCTGGAGGAGTGGCGCCCAAACGCCCCTGCAAAAACTGCGAAGCGCAAAGGATACGCGAGAGATGAACGATAATGAAAGATAAGAGCTCCAAAAGGGGACAAAGGCAAGACAGAAGACCGCACGGGCGCTCTCCGCTATCTTGTCTTTGTCACGTTTTTGCGCTGTTAACTTTCATTACGGACTGCGACCAACTTCGCCCAACTTGCTGTATTACTGCGAGAGATCTGTGCTGAGCGCATCCGACACGTTTGTAGCAAAGCTGTGAGTTCGACTGCCAATGGCGGTAGTGTACAATGTCCTGTCTTCCTTCGCCACATTGTGTGATTGAAGCTAAGGAGGTATCGTGGCGGCGACGGGGAAAACGAAAAGACGGACGGACACACATCGAACGCAGTTTCGAGGTCTTAACCACGGTGCTGCACTAAAGCAAACGGGAGAAGCGTTTTCTTTAATGTGAAACTAAATAGGTAAAGTGACGCACTGGAATGGTACCACGCGACTGCTGATATCGATAGCTGCTTAGTGAATTTTTCTTTTTTAGGACATGAGAGCGCCCATAGCTGGTCCTAAGAAAGCACCCTCGTTAGGGCTGTCATTTGATTGCATGTTATGAAGCGCTTTCTATTAAAAGTACAAGAGAGCATTAAAAGAACAGGAGATCGTTTGTTCGCATGCACCAGACTCCGCAGAGAGCGCGAATAATCGATGTATAGCCGATAGAGTGACGTAGCGTCCTTCACTGCGAAAGTTCTGATGTTGTATGCCTTTACTACGTTTGAATGATAAAAATTATTATATTTTTGCTTCAATTTTATGTTTGGTTGCGCGCAGTGGACGTTTTTAAATGTTAAAGAAAAATTCGAGAAATATTCGTATTTACGAATAGCGACTATTTGATTAGAAGTTCGAAACAAACAGGGTGCTTATGCGATTCCTTATTCTAATGTTTCCCAACCCTGGAACATAGAAAGTGGAAACTTTTCAGGGCATAGCAGGTGGACCCACTAGTATTCAGGGAACAAGCAGGTGAATACAACCGACCAAATATAGGTTACAGGACGGTAATGATAGCAACTAAATTAAGCACAGCGTCACCTCGATAACTGAAGACGCCGAAAAGGAAGTCAGGAGAGAAACATAAAGGCAGAAAACGGTCAAGCCCTTTTAAAGCACTAGAAGGCCAAATAAGAAACGGCAGAACCTAAAGATATAGAAGTCTGGAGATCAGGTTGAATTCAGAGCTAGTGAATGTGATCGACATGTGGTAATTAAGCGACATCCTTAAACATAGCACTAAAGACATTGAGGAAGGATCAAAGAACACAAGCGGGAAATAATTAGGGAGAGGACCTAGAGCTTGCAGAAAGAAAATGTGTGCAATCAGCGATAATCGGGTCAGCGTCATAAGCAATTTGATGGAATATCTGTCAGTAATATAATAAGAGCATTACAGGAACTCTACACTGTATTTCACTGTACAAAAGGACAGCCACGTAGTCGTCTTTACACGTAGTTGCATAATGCATACATAACAAGGAAGCCCTACAGTGTAATTAAACGCTGGTGGATCTGATAAAAGGGGTAAGGAAATGGTACTATAAGAACTTGTGTAACAATTTATAGCAGTACTTGATGATTTCAAACTTATCAGAGACACGAAAGATCGCCAACACAACAGTAATCCTTCATAAAAAACGCGTTCAAGAATTGAAAAAGAAAAAGAAACTATTGGCCGATTAGCTCGCTGTCTGAACTGTCTGCAAGACGACGAGAATATGGATTATGGGGCACACGCGGGTAAATAATATTCGAGACCATAGTTGGGACTCGGAGGAAGAAGTGTAGTTGGAGTTAATCACGCTATGCACAGAACAGATAACCGGCAGATTATAAGTATGTGGCGGCTGAGTAGCCATTAGGAGGAAGAAGAGAGGAAGAGAGCTAGGGAATGACAGGGAGATTGGCCAGTGCTTAGACCAGCTGGGTACCTTGTGCTGGGGTAAGGGGGCAAATGAAGTTAGAGATAATAGAAAGCCACATGATCAAAAAAAAAAAAAAAAAAAGCAGCAGAAGCACACCAAATCTCGCAACTCGAAAGACTAGCGAAGACACGAACGGGCAGGAGTATCCTGGACAAACTCGGGATAAGTTATCACAAGCAGCACGGCGACAAGACATCCCTTCCAAGCACGATCAGGGAAAAGCTGCAGGTGGCTAATATACCCAAGAACATGAGCCCCGAATTCAATCAGGGTCGAAGAGAGAGTAGAGCCAAGGCTTTACTCAAAGCCTTCGGTAGGGACAAGGAAGCGCTGTTCGTAGACGCGGCAGAATACGAGGATCGACGTGCTTTTGCAGTGGCCGTCCTCAATACCGAAAAACAATTGGTCAGTTGTTGTAGCATACGTGTAAAAAAACCCCGAGGCTGCGGAAGAGGTGGCGATAGCCCTAGCCATCGTTAACCCCAGTTGTAGATACGTAATCAGTGACTCGCAGACGGCGGTCAGAAACTATGCACAAGGCAGAATTTCGCCGAAGGCTGAGGCTATACTCAAAGCCAACGCGAACTATGTCACCTCCGAGGAGACGGAGGAACGACACATTATATGGTTCCCGGCTCACACGTCCCCCGACACCCCCGTACCCAACCTCAACGAGGAGGTCCACCGCGTAGCGCGAGGTCTCACGTTCCGCGCCCGCGAAGAAGGAACCTCTCTTGGGGTTGGAAATCCAACGGAGGCATGGACAGAGAGGGACAGAATGACCAGATACTGTGATATTACAAAATGTTATCAAAACTCAAGGCGGGTTTATCCGCCCCCTAACCTCAAACTCGACAGGGCCCAAGCGGTAGACTGGCGGCAGCTACAAACAAAGACCTTCCCCAACCCCGTCCATCTCAGGGGGATATATCCGGACGTCTACTCAGATGATAACTGCAAGCTATGCAGCAGGGCTCACGCAACTCTTAGACACATTCTCTGGGAATGTGACGTTATATGCGAAGAAAATGCAGTTTCCCCAGATGAAGCTGCGGCGCGATGGACGGCCGCGTTGCGCAGCTCAAACCTCGAAATCAACTATGGGCCATCCAGCAAGCCCGTGAGGCGGCGAGGAGACAGGATCTCCGGACCTCCTCGGGGGCGGCCTAGGCCCAGGCCACGAATTTGCCGGATTGTTAATAAAGTTGTTACCACCACCACCACCACAGCAAGAAAAAGCCGCGCATGGGTGCAATGTAACGCACGGCAATTCCCAAAGTCTTTCACCCAGTCAACACGACCTCAAGGTCCGTGACAACGCGTTCAACGCCTTCTGTGCTGAAAACTGCCCGCTCCAATGCCCGAGGATTCTCAGTTTCCGAAAAAGGGGCGATTGCCCAGTCTGTCTAGTGCGAGAGAGTTCTTTTCTAGGTGCACTGTTGCGAGGGCACACACAAAGGAGATGTGTGGTAGTAGCCACGTATAGCTATATATACGTTATTACGCGAGCAACCCTGCCGTAGACTTTTCCTTGGAACGACGGCTAAGATAGCGACCACACTGTCGGACGCCGGCTTGTTCTAACTGCGATCCAGGTCAACTTCAGCCTTTCCGTCCCCAGAATTACGGCAACGCTAGAAGTGCGTGTATAGTGAGCACCAAAAGAAAGGAAAAGCGCTCGTGATCGGCTGATCATTACAATCATGACATCAAAATGCATTTGCTTGCAAATTCTCGAGTCGTTGACGGACAGGCTCGAGAAGATTGCTGGGAGAGTCGTTTGAATCGTTCAATACCCATTTAGAGGAGGATGGCGTGGAATTTTCTTCGTGTAAGCACACGTTCGGTCAGGACAAGCTATGTGGAAATCGTGCTGAACGTGTGGTGCATTCTATAGCCTTGCCCAGTGTATTCATTAGACTCTGAAGGAACATCATTATAACATTATCAACACTAGCTGTATCCCGGCCATGGCGGCCGCATTCCGATGGGGGCAAAATGCGAAAACACATGTGTACTTAGATTTAGGTGCACGTTAAAGAACCCCAGGTGGTCGAAATTTCCGGAGCCCTCCACTACGGCGTTCCTCATAACCAGAAAGTGGTTTTGGCACGTAAAATCCCATAATTAAATTAACACTAGCTGTGTCTGGCTTATAAGGCATACATTGCTGAGGGACTTGCTGTGTCCCACTCACTTAAAGCAAAACCATTCTGTAATGCGCCTAATATAAGTCTACTAGGGAAATTATGGAGGCGTGCCGAATCGCAGAAAGTGACACACTCGCAGACAAAGAACCGCCTTTCCTGCTTAGTTTACAGCCCTGGCTCTACGCATAACTACGATACATGTCTATGAAATTTATCTAAATTGTTGCACTAATTTATGAAAATAGTCCCAAGCCAGCGAGGCGTGCACGTCGCCTTCGTTATTTGACACTTATGTTGATGCAATGCAAGCTCTGGTAAGTTTCGATTTGAATTCCGTGCACTCATCTGCGCCAGACTGTTATTTATCATGCACGCAGGAGATCCGTGTGGTATACTCGGACCAGTCGTAAACTCATTCGTCCAGCTAGAAAAGATTCAGAATACTTGTGAAAGCTAGCTGAATTATTGTGCATCACACCTTGGCTATCGCCAGCTTTCTTCAAAAGCGACAACAAAGCGACAATTGTAAGAACGGTGTATTTTTTGTAGCTTTTAGAACAGTACAAACCTCGATATTCAAGCTGATATTTGAGGACAGCCTTTTATGAATATTCTCCCTTGATTTCATTAAAAGTATACCTGTTCGCACATGCGCGAATCGCTACAGATTTCTCTATTTCGCGATGTAACAATCGCATGCACCACGTGCACAGGCACTTTAGGCTACTTCAGTGACTCGCTATCTACTCATACTGTTACATTTCATTAGGGCCTATATCCGCTATACCGATAGCCGCTCTATATGTAGCACGTTCTGCCGACTCATATAGGTGTCTGTGACTGTGCATAATAACAAAGGGAGTCTAGCTAGGAAATGTGCACATCAACCCCACCTATAATTTGTTGACTGCGCGGACTGCCTTCGTTCGGGAGAGAGGCCCAATGTTTCAGCGCATAGTTCCTCCAGGAAATGCGTACACTCAACTTGCAACCAAGGCCCCAAAGGAGAGCACGTGATAGAACATTGAAGCCGGGCACGTAAGGAGGTCCCGGCGGACCGAAACTTTGTTCGGGCCTCCGCAAGGAATGACAGAGCGGTCCGCGGCGACACTGCAGGCTTTAACGCTGTGCAGCGTGTGGCCATAGACTTCCATTGTTTCGGCGGCGCGCTGCCTTCGATGCTCCATTCATCAGGTCAAAGCGCGGGCGGAGTCGTTTCGGGGCGGCGAACATTAGTTGGGTCAGCGCGTGTGATTACTGCGCCCGAACGACGAGAGTCCTACAGGTCGCGTCGATCTGGCGAAAGCTGCACGACGTCGTGTTCCGGCCGACGGCAGTTTGAATGGAGACCCAGGTTTGAGTCTCGCGGAAACCCGATGGGCGGACCTGAGGTTCGTCGAATAAGGGAGCGCCGTATAAGGACTGATTGCGCTTCCATTAGGAAGGGCCGAACATCAATTAGTGTCCGTCCGTGCACTCCGTCAGACGTCAGAACAAGCCTGTTAACAGGGGCGCATTAGGCCTTCGAGCTTTAATTAGACCCGCCGTTCGCGCTAGAATATTGAGGGACGGAGATAGCGTAGGTCCTACCGTTAGGCGAACTGCCTATCCTAGGAGCACGTGCTGGAACGGTGACAGTGTACTCGTTGCTAAGTGAGTTGAAGTATTACGATCGTGCACCTACATGGCTGCAACGGCTGTCGTGAGGGCAAGAACCTGGAGAGAACCTCGTAGCCTTCAACAGTTGTACGCAAGCTGCAAACAATAGCAGTGACTTGATAATGCCAGCTGACAACGTTTACTCATTTAGGCTTGGAACTCATAAATTTTAGTCAGGAAATATGGAACAAAACAAGGTATTGTTTTTCAGAACTGATTCCTATGAGTAGTAAGAGTTACGGGAGATACTTACCGTCGTAAGAGGTCCTGATTTGTCCTTAGTTTCAGTCGTTTTAATCACGTCTTACTACATTCAAAAGTAAATTAAGTACTGGCAAGTAGATTAAGTTGACATTGTGGGGCACATAAAAAGTTAGAGCAATGTTTGGACGTTCTTGTTTAACATCGCACTACTTGATACCTGGAATTTTTCACCGTGAAAAAGAAATACATGTTTTCTTTCTGAACGTTTGATTACTGAGAAATGAGATGAAGAACAGGCGCATGTTGCAATCTATAGTGGCGAAAATCACAGCGCCCATCGGCCATCTGTCGTACACATCTTTTATAAAGGTGCGTTTTCTGCTCCAGGACGCCCTGTCGATCTGCGCAAGATAACGACTATGAAAGAAAACGACCAATAGAGGAATCTACTTGCCGCAGGAAATCAAAAATAGGTTAAGCGATACGATTTCACTAGAGTATCAGAACTTCTAAGGCTAAATTTCTGTAGCGTTTAATTCTTAAGTTCTGTTGGCCAATATCAGGTCGCCTTTGCTAATACTATGCCTGACACCACAATGGGCTAGGATCAGCTCTTACGAGCAACATTAGCGTATCAGTGTTTTAGTGTGAATACGGATCCTATACTCTTCAATAATTATGCGAATAGTTGAAAGTGACTCAGCCTTGTTGCACTTTATTTCTTGCATCGGCTTATTAAACGCCGCTCGCGTTTCCTAACGTACGCTCGTACCTTCATTTGCCTCTTGGTGAAGCATAGCCTTCATTTCAAAATCACGCACTGGCAATAGTGATATGTGTTGTGATATGACGTGACTCTTAGTACACTTCCTGCGCAGAGCAAAGGAGGATCAGAGAGGTCAGCCATAAGTGGAGAAGACTTGCTGAAATGCGAACTCCACATAGTTCGAGAACGCTGTCCTATAGGTACGTAATGGGGTAAAAACCACGGACAACTGATGCGTGTAATTTAGCGGGGTCAGCGTGCGTGATTCTTTGGAGCAATCAAACTTATCCCGCCGAGAAGTGAGAAAATAAATTGAAAAAGAAAAGAAAATGGCCCTGCACATTTACACGTGTTCGATAGGATGCAAAGACACATATATTGCAAAAAATTAATTTAGCTTGGCCCTGTCATTTTCCTAACATTAATTTATTTTCTATAAATATTATCGTTCTCTCTTTTCTAATGAGTGGTAGATGCCGGTCACAACGTTGGCAGTGCACCGCTCTGTGCACTAGCGAAGTGCCAAAAGGAATACTAAACGGCGGTGACCAAATACACCCGCCAGCGGCTGTTACTTCTGAGTAACCAAAAGAGATGTTCTTCAAGGCTATGCTTCTGCAGATTGCATGCGCCAGAAGCGATTGCAGAGCCGGAAACAAGTCTCGGCCACCATGTTTTAGACACATGCTATTGGAATAATATCTCTATATTATATCTCGGCGCAAAACATTATGCACTTGGTGCTTTTCAATTCGTCTACGGTAATGGGCGACACACCCTGTGCCGAAGAGAGAGAGAGAGAGAGAGATAAACCAAGAGGGAAAGGTAGGGAGGATAACCAAGGAGGTGCCCGGTTGGCTACCCTATACTTGGGGAGGGGAAAATGATAAGCTTCGGCACAGGGAATCTGTTCTTCCCTGTGCCGAAACTTATAACACTGTCGAAGTCATCGATGGCGCTGCTTAAATCGCATATAACGTGTTCATAATACGTACATGTTGACCTAGACATATGAGTGAATTTGAGCGTGGATGAATACATTCTTTTCCCACCCCCTACCTAGGTTTTATAGCTGTGTTCTCGTAAATGCAGCTATACTAGTAGAGTTGGCAATATCGATGAACGATTAATCGATTAATTGATTAACTGTATCGCGCAAGGGGATTAATCTTCATCGATGCCCACCTTTCATTTAATCGACTTAATCGAGTAGACCTGTTCGATTAATCGTTTTCGAGAGTTTGACAGGAGTGGCGCAAAATTTTTGAAAGCGTACTGGAATGGCAGCGCACGAGCAGTGATCCTGCGGCCGTGGTAGGGCGACTGTCGTGTTTTTCTGAGTACCGAGTGATGCCAAACCGAACGTTCTCTTCCGCCCCCCCGCCCCCTCTTCATACCACGCCGCTCGAAGCCGAAGGCTTGAAATTACCTCGAAAATCAAGGCACACTATAGCAACCCAGTCGTTGAAATTACCTCGGAAATCAAGGCACACTATAGCAACCCAGTCGTTGAAATTACCTCGAAAATCAAGGCACGCTATAGCAACCCAGTCGTTGATAGTCATGTCACTGCCAGTCCACTAAAGACGAGGCGCAGCATGCGTGCTGGTTTGGAGCATGTATGTGACATAGCGATGGCCTTCATGTCGACTCCAGCAAACCTACAGCGTCTGAGCATCTACTCTCGCACGCTGGTTGTGTGGCCATTCAAAGAAGGTATCGGTTTCACCCAAATGTCGCATTCAACTGGCATTGCTTCGCGCTGCAGAAAAGAGCATGCGGTTTAAAATGCTAAACCAGTAATTTTCTTTTCCCCTGCGCATAACACAATTTCTTGAATATTTCAGTTTGTCTTGAACTCTAACTGCTGGCATTTTGTTATTGCTTGTTTAACATTACTGTACAGGGATTCGCTAGTGCCATGTATCTTATTTAATTCTGCACTAAGTGTCATTTTATAACAAACTGTTATGTGACAAAAGAAACGAGTTTATTTAGTAGGCTCCAAGGCGAGCCTCAGACGGGAAAAAACGTCCTTCCGTCTTTTTCTCGTTCCTGCCACTCACACTTCTTCCGCTCATGCGGCTACATTAACTGTAACATGTCTCCCCTCCTAGACGAAGTCCGCTGGGAGAATCAGTTAAGCTCTCGGAGTGATGGGCTTCAAACGAGGACGTGTACAACCTCAGTCTTGGCGGAACATTGTCCAGTGGCTATGAGACGCGCCAGTCAACAGTTTACTTCACTGAGCTGGTAAACAACAACGTACGGACCTGTATACTTGGCGAGAAGTTTCTGACACAGGCCACGTTTGCGCACCTGACACCATAGCCAGACTAAATCCGATGCAGATTAGGTGCCATCCCTATGGTGCATGTTGTATCGTGCTATTGACAGGTCTTGCGAAGCCATAGTATGCATGAGGGCCAAGAGTCGAACTTCTTCGGCGAGACATAGAGTATCGGTGGTTGGAGAGCTCGTCGTTGGTGGAGAAAAAAAAAATAGTATTCAGTGTGTGACGCGGCGGACGAGCGTAGAGGAGGAAAAACGGGCTGTCGCCAGTAGTTTCGTGCTTTGCAATGTTAAAGGCGTATCTAAGAAAGGGTAAAATGCCGTCCCAGTCTTTATGGTCCGATGTAACGTAGATGGACAACATGTTCACCATTGTGTGGTTGGTATGATCCATCAGTCCATCTCTTTGCGGATGATACGGTGTCGAATGCCGAAAGCTGGAAGCGCACAATCGAAGAAGCTCTTTTGCAGCACCTGCAGTGAACTGGCGACCGCGGTCGTTGATGATGACTCAAGGAGGGCCATGAAGGAGAATGATCGAGTGCAGCAGAAAGAGGGAGCCTTGGCTGGCGGTGGCAGATGGTAAAGCAGCCGCCTGGCAGTACCGGGTCAGATGGTCGGCAGTTACGATGATCCAACGGTTTTCTTTCGATTAACAGGGTAAGGGAACCATGAGAGCATGATTTTCCCATCCCATCAGGGCAGTGTCAGTGAATGCGAAGACAACGTTGGTTAGTTGATAGGTAGTGTCCCAGTCACTGGACTTGCTTACTCGTTGGTAATGCCTAAGCCACTCATCCACATCTTCACCTGCTTTCCAAGGCGAACACCAGACGTTCTCGGTAGTAGCGCCACCTACCAGCAGGCATTGATGCCGGAGTGGCGGGCGTCGGACCCTGAGCGTCTCCATCGTTGGACTGTCAGCGGGCGAAGGTGGTAGTCCGGCGAGGCGACTCTGGAGAAGAATAAAGGGTTCCGATTCCTTCGTTACTTCAATGGCCCAGCGCCTCCACGGAAACTGTTACGTCAGGAAAGAAACGAGTTTATTGGTAAGATTTATTTAATAGGCATCAAGGTGGAGCCTCACTCTGGGCAAAACTTCCTTCTCTTTCTCCTGCTTTCCGCTCACACTAATACTTCCACTCATACGGCTACATATACTGTAATAATAGAATGTTTATCTCTTCAAAAAGCCGCTAGTGCCAAGTATATCCAATCTTTAACAAGTTAAAGATTATCCTTTATCAGTCATTTATACACTGGTGTTTCAAACACGGTTCCACCTCTCAAGCATTAAAATAGGACCTACAAAAGTAGATATCTGCATGAGGGATCGACGCTGGCAAGTTGGTGTTCCATTCGGAGGGGGAAACAGCGCGTAAGACGAAGACAAAGAAAGATCGACAACACTGCCCGACTCTTGGCCAATCCAATTCTTCACAATATTTTCATCACACGTCTAAATTACAGTTCTAGCCTCACGCTCCACAATTTAAATCTAGTTCGGCTTTACTTCTAAGCATACGAAAAACCGCCTGCTTCTTGGCCAATCCCCCATAGTTGGTATGCGCCACTGTCTGGGACACAAGACAAGACAAGACAATCCCCGTGAGTGGGTAAGCGCCAAACTCATCAAGGACATCACCACCACCACCACCACCACCACCACCACCACCACCACCACCACCACCACCACCACCATCATCATCATCATCATCATCATCGCATGCGTTGACTAACCTAAAAGGTTAGTCAGCGCATGCGTTGTGCATCTTCCTTATTTCTTGTCTTCAGCGCTGTTTCCCCTTCGAAATACATAACTGTTGCGACCTTTTTTAAATGTGCCCGGAATTTTTTTCCATTAATCAATTAATCGATGAAAAAAGCTGGCATCGAAAGCGATTAATGGATTAAAGCTTTAAATGATGCATGACTAATCGTTAATTGAATAAAAAATTAATCGACCATCCTAATGCTATAGAAGGCAGATAATATTCGCAAGCACAGAACGTGATAGTTCAACAAGTATTCAGTGCATCCAGTGAAGAACTAGATTGGGGCTGCAACTTATCAAAACACACTGATGACGTTTTGACGTGACAGCTTTCTTTGGTTCTTTCTACCGCGTGCGTGAAGGTAGGCCTTGCACTGCCTATCACAATGGCTCCGAGGCAACGGCTGCGTGCTCTCGGGCAACAGTGTTGCGGGGCGTGTTCGCCGCCTATTATTATTAGTTTAATAGTAGTAGCATATTTGTAGCATAAACTATTAGTAGCCATTTGAGACGGACGCGTCCACGCGAGAGGGCTTCGGGTGTCTGAGGGCTTAAATCCAGACCACACGTACGCTTGCGGACGCATGCAAGCTCGCGTTCACGCGCTCACGCATGCGCAGACAGTGCGGCATGGCTCGTACGCGTCGAAACGCGGCGTGATCTCGGGGAACAGCTCTTCTGTGTTATCGCGCACTTCGGTTGTCTCGCGTCGGCATGACTACGCAGCTATACGGCGCGTAACGTTCAACTCTCCGTGAAGCAGATTTATATCATGCAAGAAAGTGCTTCTTCTTTCCTTTTTGTGTTGATCTAACAGCTATACATATATAGCAATTACGTTTATAGATATTGAAGCATTTTGAAATACTGTGGATAAGAAATTACGAAGTGGCGCCTGCCAAGGCGTCTGCGAGTGAGCCCAGTGAGCGCGCGCTATCGCGCGTCTTTGAGGATGCAAACAGTCATTACTTGCGAGGCGCGGCAGGCACTAGGCGCGCGAACGCGAGCTTGCGCGCGTCCGCAAGCGTACGTGTGGTCTGGGCTTTAGACGCTGGGGTGGAGCGCTCGGGAAGAACAGCCCCCTCCTCTCCTTCCTCCACTCTCCCACTGTGGCAACTGCGGGAGAGGAGGATGGCAGTCGCCATTCATGCCGTCGCGGCTGGGGACAACGCACGTATGAAGAATCGACTTATATGTATAGCCCCCATATTACGGCTACAGATGGGATGGCTGACGGCTCTGTTATCTACGGAATTGCGCAATGAAACAAAAAGCGTTACCTAAGGGAACAAGAGTTCAGGATCGCCAGTCAGCCTCTAGAGTCGGCGAAAAAGTACGTTTACCTAGGTCACTTAATCACAGGGAACCTGACCACGAGAAGGAAGTTCACAGAAGAACAAAAATAGATTGGAGTGCATAAGGCAGACGTCAGCACCTGACTGAAAGCTTACCATTTTCATTGAAAAGGAAGGTGTACAATCAGTGCATTTATGCGGTGCTGACATATGGGGCAGAGACTTGGAGACTTGGATCTTGGAGCTTGCGAACAGGTTAGGCACCGCGCAAGGAGCGATGGAACGAAGAATGCTAGGAAAAACGTTAAGAGACAGAAAGAGAGTGGTTAGAATCGGAGATCAAGCGGGTATATAGCCGATATACTTCACATTAAGAAAAAGAATGGAGCTGGGCAGGTCATGTAATGCGCAGGTAAGATAACCGTTGGACGATTAGGGTTACAGAATGGGTGCAAAGAGAAGTGCAGTCGAGGAGGGCTACCTAAATATGAAAATGCAAAACTGAATTAAATGTACCCCTTCGAGCGAATCATTCCTTTAATAAGGCAAAAAACTATCTAGAAGCGCCTGACTATTTAATTCAGTTTTGCATTTTCATATTTAGGTAGCCCTCCTCGACTGCACTTCCCTTGGCACCCATTCTGTAACCCTAATCGTCCAACGGTTATCTTACCTGCGCATTACATGACCTGCCCAGCTCCATTCTTTTTCTTAATGCTTGCATTGACAATCATCGTCGATGGTTTCTGCACAATTTTTCTTCCGATTATGTTTGAACAACCCTATTTCCTAAAGAACATTGTCAAGGAACTGCGTGCTGTCGAAATGTAGTTAAAAAAGCAACAAATAAACACCCGTCGTTATTTATTTATGACTATCGTGCTAAAAGTTGCACCGCCATAGTAGAAACACTTTATTACTGCTTCTAATCGTTGCTCTTTGTGCAGGTACTGAGGAAATATTTTCTCAGCAAATGAAGATGTAGGTAGGGTGACATGTGGGGTTGTGAAAGACATTGCGGATTAAAAAAACGCAGTAATATTCGGCGCCAAAGGCAGCGATGTTTGGATCATCAGCAACAGTACGAGTAGTAAACTCACTTATTTCTCGTGGTTGTGGCTAAACAGGTCGCAATACGTAGCGCAGCAATTTTTGCGTCTGCCAAAATCCAGCGGAGGATGGAGCTTGCCGTGCATAGTTACATTCGGTAGGTTGTTGTGCACTAAGAGTACATGTGATCTACTTGATGATGATGGGTACCCTGGTAGGCCACTGCTCCTTTATTGGCTGGGCCATTACCGTCGAACGCTTACGCCGCAGAGTACAGGCAACTTGCTTCCGACGGCGGTAACGCCAGTACCGCAGTATGCGGCGGCTGCGCGCTTGCAAAGCCAGCTTGTACAACTAAGAATTACAAAGTGGCGTGCGACACCAGTTTCCAGGCTTTGTGAAATGTTGTGTGAGACAGCTGTACCTCCACGGACAGCTACTACACAAACATGGACAGCTGTGCTTTCTCCTGATTTGCCCTCTCAAGTGAAGGATTTTCATTGGCAATATCAGTGGGGCATTCTACCTACAAGAGACAGGCTTGAACGCTGGCATATGGTAGCGAATGATAAATGTATATATTGCGCACAAACAGAGACCAACGCGCATGTAGTAAAGGACTGCGTTGTAGCACGCACCTTTTGGAAGCTAGTTGCAAGAATGTTCGGAATATCCATCGTGTGGCCACCGCAGCGCCGAGATCGGTTTGCGAGTCTCGTCTACTGCAGCGCAAGCTACATTTTGTGGTGCTTCCGTAACATCGCAGAACGATCTCGGCAGTCAGATAGAGCAATGTACCCCAGCATTCGGAAACTACGGGTGATAATGTGGGGTCATCTTGAAGAACAGTTGTTCAAACTCGGTGAAGCCGAGTTTCTTCGCCGCTGGTCTACGCGGTACATAACCGTCTCCCGAGGCAAAGTCTTTCTACAGCCAGAATAATGCTCAATTCTGTTGCCTGAGTTCAGACTGTATCTGTATGTGCCCCGGGTACCTTTAATAAATTCGAGGCTGACAATAATGCTTTTGCGTGGATGCGGTAATGAGGTTTGTTGTTGTTGTTGTTGTTGTTGTTGTTGTGTGTGACAAAGCCAGTGTCAAGTAGACACCATTTATTATTTCATTTGTTAATCTGTTTTGTTTACATCAAGTATGATGTATTACATGTGATGTACTTTATATTCTACTTTTCGTTCACACCACAGTTGTAAGCGTGCCTACGGGTCAATAAATTTTCTTGTCAGCACCGTCTTTGAACATAGGCACATATTTAATGTAATGACGAACTTATTAGGAGTTCTTATTCAAATATACGAAGTGCATGTTTCTTGATGGTCGTGAGAGTGCACCATTTCCCGTTACTCATGCTGTTCGTCAAGGGTGCCCTCTATCTCCAGTACTCCTTGGGCTCAGCCTTGAGCCATTTCTGCGCTCAGTACTGAGAGACACTTGCGTGTGCGGTGTCCCACTGCCCGGCAGCGGTGTTGTGAAGGCGACAGCCTTCACCGATGACATCACATTGTATCTCAGGAATGAAGATAGCTTATCCCGTAGCCCTCGAATTTTCACTGAGCTCGGGAATATTTCAGATGCTGCGCTCATTTTTTCAGAATGTCATTATCTGTTCATTGGTTCACCACAGACATGCCTAAGTCCCCTTTTCCGTGTTCAAAAGAGCGATTCTCTTCGTATGTTAGGCCTTGATTACACTTATGATGCCATATCAGACTCTGTGTGGATCTCAATTCTTGAACATGTAAGGCGAAACATTCGGGATGTTCAAAGGTAACATTTACCCCTATTAGAAAGAAGGTACTTAGCACAGTCTGTATTTTGCGGCCGAGTGGGGTGAGTTTGTCATCATTACGGGTTACTAGGTCCTTGCAGTCCCTTCATGGTTCCTTTTTCTGGTCGGGCAGTACAGAACTGGTCTGTAGCGCGGCGCTTGGACAACCACGCTCTCGCGGTGGGTTCGCGTTCCCATTCGTGTCTGTCCGCTGCCGGCTGCTTGCTCTGCAATTTCTGCTCCGCCTGTTACAGCGTGATCTGTGTCCCTGCCCGTGAACTCGCCTGCTATTTCTTTGGCACAAAAATCCGTTACATGTTACCGGGCCTGCACTTGAATCGCGGACCACAAGTGTTAAACGCACCTGCATTTTACTCTATATACGGCCGTGGCATTTTATCACCGCATACAACAGGTATGTCCTAATGTAGACGTTCTCGAAAACGGAGTTGTATATACAATGTCAGCCTTATTGCTTCCTCTAGTTCCCCCAGCGCGCCTCGCACGTTCGAATAATGTGTCGTGGGATGCGATAACGGCGTCATTTCTGCCTGGCCACCTACGCGTTTTCATGTGGCGTCTAGGGTGGCAAGTGCTTCCGACTCGTGACACGCTAGAGCGGTGGGGCGTTGTCCCATCTTCGCTGTGCCCCAATCGCCCCCTTCAAGAATCCAATAAACATGTGCTGCTGCAATGCGTCGTTCCCAGGGTATTTTGGAGGATCGTGCATACTGGTTTTCGTGGCCTTGGAGCTAACCGCTTTATTATATGTGGTCGCTGCTCGCGTGGCCGCCTCACGCGACATTTAATTGCTGCGGGGGCCTTTTGTCTATGGCGTAACCGGTGCGAGGCAGTTGCCGCGGGACATCGTCGCCGCGCTCCGTTTCCACTTCTGGGGAAGCTCTACTCTGAGCTTCTGTCGTTTCTGTCAGATGGGTTGTTCTTCCTTGGAGAAGAAGGGTTCCTTCGACAGTGGTCATGCCATTTCCCATCCGTGGCTGATGGACGCGTATGGCTTAATTTTCGACCAGCCTGGTTCTTGTAGCTAGGTCATCATGTTCATTGAATGAGCATAGAATGTAGGTGCGCGTGATTTCTGCGTGTGCGTGCTCTCGTATACATGACCATTTTTGTATATACACATATCTTAGCATCACTACACAATTATGTAAAGTGTCTCCGTCACATCATCATTGCACATAACCATGTTTACACTGTATATAATGAACATCATTTATTACATGTGACAATTATTTTATGTGTAACTGCGCCTTTCCGTGGGTTTACGTGCTTATATGTTAGTGAGTGAGGACTCGGACACTACTTTGAAAGCGTGCCGTGTGTACAATGCTTCGATTTTTGTTTATATTATCGTCCGCGTGGAATTGTGCTGTGATAGTACGCCAGTGTTCTTATCGTCTCTTGTCGAAATAAACTTTTTCTAAACATTCACGAAGGGTGTAGGGCTCGCCTCCTAAAGGTTGCCGCCAGCGCCACTGCTTTCACTAGCGGAGAGCCGCGTCAGCATGTATTAGCGGGCGCGTAACAGAAAAAAGAGTGCGTGATATGCGTTTCTCTCTCTCTCTCTCTCTCTCATATATATATATATATATATATATATATATATATATATATATATATATATATATATATATATATATATATATAGAGAGAGAGAGAGAGAGAGAGAGAGAGAGAGAGAGAGAAGGAAAAACAGAAAAGAAAGCTCACTGCCCTTCCACTCTTTCAAGTAGAATGACCAGCGAAGCTGTGTGTGTGGGCCACTTATTGGCGAACTGCACCTCCGCCGCGGGTTGGCTCGGCATTGCACTATCTTCGGGATCGGGCCACGCATGGGGAGTGCTTAACGCCTGTTTCACCTCCGCCGCGGGTCGGCCCGGTATTGCGCTATGTTCAGGATCGCCCCACGTATGGGGAGTTTTGTGTCTTCAGACGGACACGATCCTGGGGAAACTAAACCTTGAAAGCTTCGCTGGAAAATTGGTTAGGACTTTGTGTTTCTTAATTCATTAATTAATGAAGACGACGAAAGCGGGAGCACCGGCACGAACGCGTTCGCACTGAGGGGCGCCAACGAGCCAGCTGTGGTAGAAGACGATGACGCTGGAGCCAGTCGTGATGATGACAGTTTTGTGTTAACACATGAGCCTTAACGTAGCCTTAACAGATTGACTCTAAATGCCATTTGCAGAATCTAGTCAGATTTGATTGCAAAAGTTTGCCGTTTTGCTTATAATGCTTGCCATCATTGGCGGCACCGTTGTCGTTTCACCTTGTACTTGAGTCATGATAATTTGCTCGTGACGACGAGAATGTCAGTGTAGCTGTACTTCGACGCGCTTTGAGTGACGTACTGAGAGCCGGCTGATTTGTGCGTGTCACGCACGTCGCGCTTTGTTGCGTTAACTTGACAGCGTGCGCGGGCTGGTCGGACTTGCATTTTTCTCAGCGACATTTCTGTAACAGTAAGTTGCAAGCACTTCAACACTTTTGGCACAGGAGTATGATTAGGTAGCCCATTTGTCTAAAGAATGTGGACCATGCTGTGTGACATCTTGACTCTACAAGTTGTGTTGCGAGAGAAGGGTAGCGGTGGTTTCAGCAGATTCGGCCTTCAGTCATTCTTCGATACCGATGCAACAAGGGCACTTCTGATCGCGATCAAGCCCGATCCGGATCAAACCTTTCGATCGGCACCTAGAATGGCCGCTGCAGCACGATCCGAAAATCTTGGTCGAATTGGTTGAGCTCACTCAACATGAAGGTGCAGACGACAGCCTACAATCTTGATCAACAGGATCGGTATCTTGCAAAATCGTTGTAGAAAGTGCCCGTGTAGAAGCACCCGGTCTGGGTAGTACACGAGCGCCATCCAAAGTGTCTGTGCTTTGTGACAGCCGCGTAAATCACTCATAGGTTCAGGGACCTCAGGGACGTCACAGTAGTTGTGCCGCGCGACACGACAGTAAACGCGTCGCTCTTGGTATACTTGTGAAGCGGCTTTCCACGCGAGTTTCTTCACGCTGTTTTAAGTCTTTGAAGGATCTTTTTCCTCTTCATTTTCGTTTGAAACATGCAGTGATACCACATCGCGCCGCGCAACTCGCTGTACCTGCGCGAAGCTCGCGCTGCTGCTGGAGCACAGCGGTGGCGTTCTTCAGCTGAGCCTTTGCAAGCCCCACTGTCCCCATTAATACTGGACCCCAGTTACACGCGAGGGCCCCCTCGACCGACTGCGCAATCTGGCATGCGGAAGCGAACAAAGGCGACTTACTTAACCCTACCAACAACAGCAGTGGTGCGCGCTTGCCTCTTCTCCTTGTTGTATTTTTTTTGCACTACCTGCCCAGGAATAGGTAGAACTTCATGGATGGCCCTACTGACAGGGTTGCCCAGGTGCGTTCAATACCTCTGGCGAGGACGGACCTCCGTTCCAAAGGGGACGCTCACAGGTACCGCCCATCCATCCGCAGCACCGCCTGAGCCAAGTTGAGTATTGTTTTGAACGAAACGTACAGAATGCGGAGGAGTGTGACGCTAATGCTATCTTCGACTGGTCGCCTCCCTCCTGAGAATCATAGTCGGGCAGATCTGGCGTTCCTCGAACTCGGACGCAGAGGACTAGCACGCACGCCGATCGTGCAAATCGCTCTCGGAGGAGGAAATGGCGTAAGCGAAACCACGTGACTAACACAAATGTCCAATTTCCGTTTCAGTAAAACCTCCCGGCACCGCCAGGAAGAACGGTGCATGGACGCGCCGTTGGAACGTGCGTTCGTTGAGACGTCATGATGCAGTGGCCTATATGTTAGGGTAAACCGTGGGCAACACCGTCGACGCTGTGTTGTGATGACGAGGTGGAAAACGCTCTCAACCTCGCGCGACTGCTCTGACGACTGGGCTCAGAACAATGTTCTTGTTCGGAGCACCTGAGAACGCTCCACGCGGCAGGATAGAGATCGAAAACAACCAGCGGAATGCAAGATGCACGCTGTTTTTAGACTAGTCGAAGAAAACATTGCTCGTGAAAGCGGTGCAGTGCGTTCCGAAACGGCAAGACTAAAATCTCGTAAATCTGCGGTAGCACATCATACATGTTGCTCCATGTTGCTCTCCTAAAGCGAATAGCTTTCTTCGGCTTTTAAAGCGACAGCTTTACTAACCGCCTCGAGCCGAGTTTCACCATCGCCAGCAATTTGACCTTCATTTGACCACAGCTGCGCCGTAGCTTTGGCAACGCAACACACGACAGGCCGCGCCGAGCTCCGCCGCCGCCTCCGGTTTGGCGCATGTGCTCTCCGCAGCTGGGTCACCGCCTGACCACGTGACTCGGCGCCACCGGCTTGGCGCATGCGCTCTCCGCAGCTGGATCGCAGACTGACCACGTGACTCGCCGCGCGCCTGGCTACGAGGAGCGCCGCGCTCGCCTAGTCAGTGTAACTGCGAGCTTGGACATCGATGAGAGCGAGGCAGGGCCGTTCTCTGAGCGTTGCGCGAGAGCGGGAGACTTAGAGCCGTCGTCGCCTTGACTGGCTTCAAGGTTGTCACATGACACTCCCTAATATGTTTTTTAATGGACTCTATCATGGCAGTCGCCTTCCATACTGACGCTTGCGGCTCTGCAGACAACAGATATATGACGAATCTGCTTATGCCTTACATGTAGATAGCGAAAAACAGAGAGAAAAAAGGAAAGGCAGGCAGGTTAGCCAAACGCAGTCCGGTTTGCTACCCTGCAGTAGGAGAAGGGGATCTAGGGATGAAATGAAATAAGTAGGAGAGGGCACCGTTTCTGGCACGTTTGAAGGTGCACACCGAGTCTAGTTTGTATATTGAACGGTCGCCCAGGGGCGCTATAACGTAAAACTATTCCAATATGTTTCTATTCCAATCTCCTGACGTTAAATTTGCGTAACCACCAACCCAAGCACAGGGTGGTCACCCGCAGGGTTGTTTGAACAGACCAATCAAACGCTCTCCTCGTTCATAGGAGGTCACTTTTGTTTGCTTGAAAAACAAATAACATTGCCTACACTGAGCGGCTTGTCGTATCTAATTGGCTGACAAGAAGCGAGGAGAACGCTCAAGTGGAGAGGGATTCGATGGGCCGAGCCACTGCATTGAAAGTCGATAACCGGATGAAGAGGGTGGTGCCAGCGTCTACGATTGGTCGGCTTTCCCTTACTTAGCTTGCGGTGGCTGGTCGAAAATCACAGTGGCATGCAACGGAAGCTCAAGAATGACGCTAAAACGAACCCTCAGCAAAGAACAGTTGGCAGAATGAGGGGGTACACGTGCCGAAAGTGCTTGAAAACGTTACACAGCCACGCAAGAAGTTTTATTATACGCAAATACTCCCATGCTCTCCGCAGGTGCGAGTAGCCAGCGTCTGAGCGATTGGCGGCAGCCATCTTTTATTCCTTTCGGAACGGGGCAGCCTGCGGCTATTCCGATGAAAATTCAGTTTTGTTCGGCATATTAATGCATATTTATCGCGTACACGTCACTTTGACGCGGTGAGTTCTTGCGGTTTTGTGACGTCGCGTGACAGGCAGGTGAAGTGGGTGCAGCCCGAAAACTTTTTACCAATAGCCGAGGGCTAATGGCGAAAAGTGGTCGAATCAGAAATAACTGTTTTTCTTTTTTCTGCCAAATCACGCATAATCAGTGTGTACACATCATATCAGATGGGGAGGTATCGCGGTTTTCGTGACGTCGCGTGACAGACAGGTGAAGTGGGGGTGGTCGAAAAAAGTTTTTGACCAATCGTGGAGGGCTGATAGCAAAATTGGAATAGAAAAGTTTGGAATAGTTTTACGTTATAGCGCCCCAGATCTGTTGAGGCTATGGTGTTGGGCTGCTAAGCACGAGGTTGCGGGATCGAATCCTGGCCGCGGCGGCCGCATTTCAATGGAGACGAAATGCGAAAACGCTCGTATACTTAGATTTAGGTGCGCGTTAAAGAACCCCAGGTGGTCCAAATTATTCCGGAGTCCTCCACTACGGCTTGCCTCATAGTCAGTTCGTAATTTTGGCACGTAACACCCCGTAATTTAAAGAAATACCTGTCGGCTTGAGGTACTGTATTAGCGTCTTCGTGGCTGTCTGTGTCATCGACGCGCACAGCCATGGTCCAAAGATCTTCCTTTCCGAAAAAACCCTCGAGTCTAGCCGGTTCAATGCTGTACGGACAGGTTCATGTTTGACGTCGTACCGCAGGGAGAGACACAAGATATGTCCAATCGTTTCTGTTGTTCCAAAAAAGTCGCACATGCGCGTATTCCTCATTCCAATGCGGAACGAGTCGGCCTTCTTTGCAAATGCCACCCCCCACCAGAGGTGGCACAACAATGTCCCCTCAGAGCAGGAAACTTTATGGCACTTGTAACTTTAGAGATGGTCGAGTGTTTGAAGATGATATTTCGGGAAGTTGGGAGAAGAACAATAAGCTTGGTCTGCTTCGTATTCTTTGCGTGACCAACATCTCAGCTGGCCATAGCTTTAGTCGCAAAATGAAGTTTGCTTGCAGCATCGGTTTCAGCCTCTTTGCAGCCTATGTGTAGCCGCCTACCTGTATAGTTCATCTGAGGGTGCGCTCAACGAAATTTTACAATGAAACAATAAACTCTACCAAAAGAAATACGGCGGAACCGACCTCGCAATGAGCGCCAACGTTATGTGATTAGCCCTCAAGCTATGTAGCGACGTAAAGTAATGCTGAAGACACCTTTATACAGAATCTGTAGTGATCATTCTAAAATTTCCATTGCTTCAGCTATATGCGGCATGCAATGTATCCGGCATCAGCTAACTTTGCTAAGAGTTCAACAAGGCTAAGAGACTCGCTCGCCAGGATCGACCATGACCATGACGGCATGATGATGACTCTACGTCGACAACGTCCTGACGACGATGAAAAGATGAAGGAAGAAATGAGGAAGGCGGTATGACGACGACGCCATGATGGCACTGTCAGGACGATTCTGAAATGATGACGATAGTACGACGACAACAGCGTGTCGACGACGGCATGAGGACCGTGCAATGACGACGAGGGTATAGAGACGATGAAGTGACGATGACTATGTGACGATGATGGTGTGTGGACGACGGTATGACGAGAATTGGAAGGCGAATCTGGAACGACGACGACGACGAAACAACCATGGAGGCATCACGGCGATGGTATGACAACGAATGCACGACAACGACTGTGTAGCGACGATGCAACGACGACAATGGGATGGTCGACGGTGGCTTAATCCCGATTGAATGACGACAGCATGATTACAACAGAACGACGAAGGCCGTGTGGTGACGACGGCATGACGACAATTGGATGATCTCTCTGATATAACGACGATTGTACGACAGTGTGATGACCATGGTGTAACGATGACTGTGTGACGGCGATAGCGTGGCGACGATCGCTGACGAGAATGGGATGACCAAGCTGGAATTATGACGATGTAATGACCACAACGGCATGACAACGGTAGTATGACAACGAACACATCACGACTACTGTATGGCGATGACGATGGCAAGACAGTGGTAGCATAATCACAGTTGACTAACGAGATCATGATTACGATCGAATGACGAAGAAGCAATGATCTCGATAGAATGACAAAGGCGGTATGACGACGACGGCAATGCGACGACGGCATGACTAGAATTGGTCCACGTTTATGAAATTATGACGACGGTATGCCGACAGAGTGAAGACTACGGCGTGACCACAATGGAATGCCGATGATGGTGAGGCGACGACGGCATGGTGAGAGTCGGACGACGATGCTTTTGAATGGCAATGATGGTACGACTACAACGGTATTACGACCACGAGCACATACCTAGTAGAGAGAGAGAAAATAATGCACAGAAAGGCAGGGAGGTTAACCAGAGGTAGTTCCGGTTGGCTACCCTGCGCAGGGGGAAGGGTTAAGGGGGATAAAAAGAGAAACAGAGTGGAAGGGGGAGATAGAAAGAAAGGGAGACAAGCACGAACAAAGCGCGTACACTACAGAGCGGTAGGGGGCGGCATTCTTAGAGTCTGTCGTGAAGCGCCGTAGACCGCAAGAACCTTAATAGCGCGAGTAAGGCCTTCAACGCGGATGTTCTTTCGGAGCATTTGCCTAAAGCTTTTAGTTCTGAAAGTCGACGATTGTCCAACTGGTCCACTACTCTGCACATCACTTGTCTCTGAGCACTGTATCGCGGCCAGACACAGATAATATGTGCGAGCGTCTCGTCGATGTTACATGTGTCGCACGTGGGGCTGTTGGCCATTCCAATGAGGAAAGCATATGAATTCGTAAAGGTAACGCCTAGCCACAGACGGTAGAGCATGGTCTGTTCACGTCGTGGTAACCCAGGCGGGAGGTGCATCCGTATGTCCGGAGACAACGAACGCAACTGACACATGGTGAAAACATTTGAGTCCCACAGGGGCAAAGTACACTCACGGGACATCAATCGCAGCTAGATCAAGCTAGAGATCTTTATGTTCAAACTTTATGTTCAATGTTATTTATGGTTTGATTTGTGGGGTGAACTGTTTCAGTCCCTTTACGCCACTTGACTGTCATGCTTTCTCGTTATGAATTTTTTTTTTGTTCAGTGCCGGCTGGTTAAGTTATGTCATTCTTGATATAATATTGTTCTACATGAAAAATAGTAGCCGGTGCCGACTAAAGCCGCCAACATCTCCTAAACATCATATATTAAAAAAATTAGACAACTTGAGTCACAGGGTCGGCGTAAGAGGTGAGCTAAATAGACTCAAACTGCCTGAAGTAGGTAAATAATGCTAATAGTCTTAACATGCACTCATTGCTACAAAGATACTCCTTTAACCGCATCATTCCTTCCCGCACATAACTTTTTGTTTCTTAGATGCATCACATTAAGTGCAGAGGCTTATTAATTCCGGCCCACAGAGGCGTAAGCCCCAGCACAAAGCAAGAAATGAATAGGAAAAATCATCTGTCGGTGCTCCCTCTGCTTATGGAACTTTTGGCAACAGCCTACAGTATGCTTAACTAATTTGTCGTCAAAGTGCGAAATTAAGACATAGTTTGTCAGCATCATATGCATAACAATGCTAAAAATAGTAGTGTATTTCATAGGATTAAGCTATTATGTAGGCAGTAATGAATTATTCGCGAGGCTTCCTTTCCAAGTAGCAATATACGTGTTTTGTGGTTTTCGTGATCTCAATCTTTCATGTGCTCTACGATAGACCTTGCATTGCAGTGATGAACGTTACTGCATGAACGCTACGCCAATTACTGATCCTAAACATTATTGCAAGCACAAACAGTCCTGATAACTTTCCATCTTTTAATACTACTGTTTAACTATCATAGCTACGTAGCGTAGGGCAGGGGCGCTATAACGTAAAGCTATTCGAAAGTTTCTCTGTTCCAGTTCTCCAATCAGCGGTCCGCGATTGCTCCAAAACTTCTCTCGGCCACCCCCAGTTCGCCTGTCTGTAACGCGACGTCACGAAAACCGCGATCGCTCCCCATCTGATACGACGAGTACACACTGATTATGCAGGACTAGACCAAACAAAAGAAAAATACTTATTTTTAATTCGACGCCTGTTCGCCATTAACCTTGTGCTATTGGTCCAAACTTTTCGGGCTGCACCCACTTCCCCTGTATGTCACACGAAGTCTCAAAACCGCGGGACGTGTACGCTTTAAAGATGCGTTAATATTTTCACGTGGTAGTGACGTCAAAGAACACAGTAGCAATACTGTGAAAGGCAAAACTAGATTTTCATTGGGCGAACCTGTGCCCACAAAAACAGGCTACACTTATAGCACAACGATAGCGGCGAACACGGTCGGCGATCGTCGGAAATCTGATCAGCGGGTCAAGCGCGTCGGCTTTTATACAGAATCGTCGAATGTTCCAGACTAATCGTTGGGACCCGCGTGCCTTCCACAAAGTTCTACACCATTCGCGTCAGGCGAATAATTCAGATAACACAAGGTTCGGCGACAACAGACTGCGGATAGAAGCATCGATAACTTTCCAGAAACTTCGGATACATGCAAGCGCGTCCCGCGCTGTGCGATAAGATTTGTTAAGCGGCGAAACGTGGTCGCCCGATAAATATAAGTACACGTGTCAATATGCCGAACCAAACTGATTTTTTTTTTCTGAATAGCCGGAGACTGCCTCCTTCCTTAAGCAATAGAAGGTGGCTGCCCGCTGATCACTCAGCCACTAGCTTCTCGCACTTGCCGGAGAGCAAAGGTTTGTTTTGGTATAATGAAACTTTTTGAGTGGCCGTATATAACGTTATCGAGCCATTTCGGCACGTTTACGACGACACTCTGCCAACTCTTCTTTGCTGAGGATCCGTTTTAGCGGAACTCTTAAACTTCCGTTGCACACCACCGCGATTTTCGACCAGCCATAGCAAGCTAAATAAGGGGAAGCGGACCAATCGCAGACGCCGGCACCACCCTCTCCATCTGGTTATCTATTTTCACTGCGCTGGCTCGACTTCGTCAAAACCCTCTCCACTTAGACCTGCTCCTCGCATTTTGTCACCGATATGCAAGAAAAACCGCTGAATGTATGCAATGTTATTCGTTTTGAAAGCAAACAAAAGTGACCTCCTATAAACGAGGGGAGCGTTCGATTGGGCTCTTCAAGCAACACTGCAGGTTACCGCCCGATGCTTGCGTTAGCGGTTACGTAAATTTGACGTTACGAGATTGGAATAAAACAGATTGAAATAGGGGCGCCATAACGTAAATCTATTCCAAACTTTTCTATTCCAATTCTGCAATCAGCCTACCGCGATTGGTCAGAAGCTTTGGTTGGACAACCCCTACTTCACCCGTCTGTCACGCGACGTCACGAAAACCGCGATAGCTCCCCATTTTATATCACGTGTACACACTGATTATGCATGATTTGACCGAACAAACAAAAATAGTTATTTCTGATTCGACGCCCTTTTCCCATTAGCCCTCGGCTATTGGTCAAAAGTTTTCGGCTTGCACCCACTTCACCTGCCTCTCACGCGACGTCACAAAACCGCAAATACTCACCGCATCAACGTGATGTGTACGCGTTGAAGAGGCATTAATATGCCGAACAAAACTGAATTTTCTCCTGACTAGCCGCAGGCTGCCCCTTTACGAAAGAAATAAAAGATGGCTGCCGCCGATCGCTCCGGCACTGGCGACTTGCCCCTGCCGAAGATCTTAGTTTTATTTGCGTGTAATGAAACTTTTTGCGTGGCCGTGTAACGTTGTCGAGAACTTTCGGCACGTTTACGACCTCGTTCTGCCAACTCTTCTTTGCCGAGGATGCATTTTAGCGTCATCCTTAAGGTGCCGTTGCATGTCGCCGAGATTGTCGACGAGCCACCGCAAGTTAAGTAAGAAAAAGCGGACCAACCGCAGACGCCGGCACCATCCTCGTCATCCGGTTATCAATATTCAGTGCTGTGGCTCGGTCCCATAGAATCCCTCTCCACTTGAGCATGCTCCTTGCCTCTTGTGAGCCAATTAGATAAGACAAGCCGCTCAGTGCAGGCAATGTTATTCGTTTTTCAAGCAAGCAAAAGTGACCTCCTATGAACGAGGGGAGCATTTTATTGGTTTGTTCAGACAACCCTGCGGGTAACCGCCCGATGCTTGCGTCGGCGGTTAAGCAAATTTGACGTCAGGAGATTGGAATAAAAACATATTGGAATAGTATTACGTTATACGGCCCAGTTTTACGTTATAGGGGCCTAGTACCCTGCTGATCGAGTATAAGTATATCCCAGAAACTCCAGCTGTCTAAACGCAAAAAACAAAGCAAAAAGAAAGAAAAAGATAGCACTATTAGTAGCTGTTCTAGAGGAACAGTACGGTAGGCCCGGTCAAACCCGTATAACGGATCAAAGCGTGCGCATAACTGAGCCAAGGACAAAGCTAAGCGTGGCACACACAAAGTTTATCAATCTAAATGTTCGGAGCAGGATATTAAAAATCCATTTTGCTCATGCCATCCTTCCCTTTCGCAGCACGGTAATCATTTTTCCCTCTACGGTCGCTCGCCTGCAAAGATCAGGGAAAGCTTTCGTGTGCCTAACTTCGTTCTTGCCCATAGCATTCAGCTTCATCTTTTCCCGCTTTCTGCTGCTGGTTGTTCTTTCTTTATTCATATTGATTTATGTATGTTTTATGTTACTTTTTTGCGATTTCCTTCGGTTGGCGTCGTCTTTTCGTCATTCGGTGGATCCGTCGATCGTCGCCTCTCCCTGGGCTTCGTCTTTTCGCCATCTTCGTGCCATGATTTAACTCCGCGAGTATGACGAACGACGCGTGGCGCCCTTCAGCACTGAGCATCGTACAACACACGGGGCGCCTTCTTTATTGTTTGTTATTGCTTTCCGCGGTTTCAAACCCGCTTGCACTGCTTGTCGTTTTTTTTTCCAAAACAAACGCACTGTATACGCGAGTGCTTACATAAATCATTGCCTGCACCAAGGCTGAGCGAACCGTTCAGCTTTTTGTGCGAGATAATGCTGCAGATAGGTGAACAGAAGGCGACATCGAGGGAGTTGAGTAAAAATGAGATGGCCGCTAAAAAGTACAAGAGTGCTGAGTGTAGTCAGGTGTAGCCACAAGATTTCTTTATTGCCATTTTGGCTATCTTGTGCATTTAGGAAATGCAGCCTTTACATGTCGGATTTAAACGATGATTTAATTCCTCCATACGCACTCCGTGCTCATGCATACTGCTGTTCCATATTTTCTTGGGGGGGGGGGGGGGGGGGAGGGGGCTTCAGATCTGTGCCGTTTATTATTTTTTGTTTCACCTACCAGTCTCCCCGTGTGTGTCTGTGTTGGGAGGCAGGGGGGAGGGGGGGAGGCAAGATGTATGGTGTACAGTTGTATTAAAACGTTGCCATGAAGAATCCATGCATACGCAATGCCGGAAATGTTTTTTACTCGCATTTCAACGAGATTAGCTGTGGCACAAAAGGAAAGACACGCAGAAGTGTAGTAAACAATAGAAACTTAATAAGCCATTAAACAAGAGTTTCTAGGCTGTCTCAGGCCGGGAGGCCTGTTCTTGTGTTTAAATTTGGCTGTATTCGTCAACTCACTTCTGTAAGTTTACGTACTTTAATGAAACTGCGCTAAACTAGGCAGTGTGCACTGGGTTCGCGGATTCGCGCATTTTCTTAGTATACATGTATATGATGCTTGGCGCAACGAGTGCAAAGTGAATCCTAATTATTGCATGTGATTAATTAAATTCAAGTGAGGTTCACTTACCAAATTCCATGGTGTGATGTACTATTTCTACTACTCTGTAGTAGCCGACCTTTCTCTATTCTACGAGTTGCATTGCCTGCCCAACTTCACTTTTCCTACATTTTAGCTAGAACATCGATTACCACACGAGCCCATGGATATTGGATACGAGCCCATGGATCCATGGATACGAGCCCATGGATATTCCTGCATATTGATGTCATGCTTATCATGTTTCGTGCCATCACTCGCTGCACCGTCCTCAGCTTTTACTGTGGCAGTAGCTAAGGGCGCGAAACTGGGTTCGCTTTGTGCGTCCGTCCGTCCGTCCGTCCGTCCATTCGGTTACGCTTACAACAACGTCGTCGGCATCAGGCCGCCTCGTCATCCCCAGCTTCACCATCGTCATAACGGGAAAAAAAGTCTGTGCCGAACGACCACCACAGGGATTCGAACCCCTGTCACTGCTGCAATCCTGCTGTGACTGCGCTAACCAGTGAGCCATCGCGCAACAACAGTGCTGGCCAACAGCAGCAAGGCTTTGTGTTCCGCACCGTCTCTGGGAGCGGTAAAGATTGTGCATGTATTTCGGAGGCCATAACAAGCACTATTTCCTGTTAAATGTATGCATGTTTTCAAAACAAAACAAGCACTATACTGTACCCGAATAACAATACGTTCATCGCTTAGAAATTTTACTTGACAAATGGTGGTATGTTGGCGTACTATTCTTGGTTGGTCATGCTTGGGAAAACAGCGTCGATGGCACAAAGAGGCGTACATTACGATGATGATGATTAGCCTCAAACTTGACACGTACTCAAAATAGAAACAACAAAGAAGCACAGATCGAACAACAACAACAACAACAACGACGACGACGACGTACGACTACGACGATGGAACGAATAAACCACATATATAGTTTGTGACACATTAGCCGAGAAGATTCACAGCCGCTAAGTGCCCTATATATAACGGCACTGCAAATGTACCAACGTGCCATCTTGGGCCCTGAATCACGCCACTCTACAACTACTGCATGATTACTACTACAATCGAGTTCACACTTACACAGATGGCTCTTCGACTCTAACCAGCTCTACTTGTGTGGTGGTTATTCCGTCGACGTCAATCTGCAAGAAGTTAAAAATGAGCCACATCACAACATCGACAGGGTCCGAACTTGCTGCCTTCCGTAGCGCAGTGATTTACGTGCATCAACAATCACCAAATGACTGGGCTATATTCTGTGAGTCAAAGGCAGCCCTGCGATCACTCTTATCAGCTCCTCGCCGCGGTCCACATGACCAATTGGTGACAGAGATACGATTACACTAACATCAAGTTGTCGACGGAGGCCACGTCATAGTATTTCAGTGGCTACTTGGGCACTGCAACATTACTGGCCATGAAAGTGCCGAGAAAGCTGTCTCTGAGGCACATTGAGAATGTGAAATCACCTCGATACCATTTTCGAGAGCGGATGCAGCATGACACCTCAGCGGCCTTGCCCACATTAAAACTCTAAGAAAAATGGAATATATATATACGAGAGTTCACAAACAGGTGTCATCAACCCACATATGAGATTAAAACTTTTACCCAGCTTTTCTCGACGGGAAGAAATGTCACTGTGCCGCCTGCGACTATATGAGTTTCTTTCACGAACGCCTAATGCCTCCTAATAAGAATGGCTAACAGTGCGAATTGCCACACATTTTGTGTAGAAGAAACAAACATCTCCTGTGTGGCTGCCCAACATACGAATATGAGAAGATTGCGCTTCGGACAGCTTTAGGGTACTTAGATGACAGGTTTTCACAGAAGAGAAGATCTCGCGGCCGTGGTCTCGTGCGCCTGCTATGTACAAAGCCACAAAAACGCTGCTGCGTTTCTTGAAAAACACCAACCCATATGACCGCTTGTGACCGATGGTGGTGATGGTGGTGGTGGTGGTGGTGATGATGTTGAAGCAGGCGGCGTTAGCCTGGCATACACAGCCGGCAATTGTTCCTCCTGATCCTCCTTCGAGTTGAGATCAGGGGTGTGTCACCAGGTGTCGCTGAGCCCCGTGTCTCGCAGGAAAGCTATCAGCAGTCGTTGCGCTCTCTTCCTGAATGCCGCTCAGCGATAAACGCTTGATCTTGTGTGTACTATTGCAAACTGTGAATTTCTCGCTTCCCTCTCCGCTTTCAACACCTTCGCCCTTCACCAGTGCCGGGCTCAGCCTAGTTAACCTCCCTGCCCTTCTCTTGTGATTTCTCAATCTCTCTCTCTCTCTCTCTTTCTCTAAAGGAAGAAGTAAAATCTTTCGCTCAAATTTCGCAGGTGGGAATGCGTGCTTTCGCTCGTGAAATTAGTCGTGGTATAAGCTTTGGCATCAGAGTTGATTAATATGCCGCTGGGGACTCCAAAACTACTCATTCAGCATGAAAAGAAAGGAGTGTTTAGCACAGCAACTACCTCATCAGCTGCGACCTAAGGGCTGGTTTACAAGAACAGTGAATTTCAGAAATGGTGTCAGGAAACTTCACACTGGAAGGTCATCTCAAATGCCAGGCTGCCGACACAACGGGTAGGTAGGTGCTTCCATGGCTTTGACGTTGTCCCGCAGAAAATTGGGGACAGAAAATATGACTGCCTTAACAACTACATGAAACTCATCACACTAACTTCATGGTAGCCTCCGCATGATAACACACAATAGAAACGAAAACAAATATGATGTACCAAGTAATTAATATCTTGGGCCGCCTTGATAAGAAAGATAACATAAGCCTTTGGCCAAACACATGAGAACATAAATTTCTATAAAGTTGTGCATTTTCTCTAAATAAATCCAGCCTACTTAGACATGAGTAATCTGAAAGTGGTAAAGCCATTCCATGTATTCAGATTTCCACAAAATGCATTACTATGGGGTACCGAAGGGAAGTTGCGCACGTCACAAAGAAGATGAATTCAGTACTCGCATATCTGAACAACACCATTCTCTAATGCGGGAATGTATAATTATTTAATTAATATAATAACTAATTCGTTTTCCAAATTCTTACTTTAAGTTATTAAACTATTCTACGACCAGAGCCATCGCTCACCTCAACCCAAGAAGCCTGCTACTGCTAGCTTCTTGCCCATTGCTGATTGGCGGGAGACCGCAATTATTCCAATAAAAAGCAAGCAAGCAAAAAGATGGTGGTCTTCCATGTAGGATGCTCGTGCTGCTGCTGCTTCAAATGAGTTCACAGCCGAAGGAATTAATGAGGTCTAGTGCTTTTCTTTCGAGGTTTTTTCATTATGTGTAAGATACGGCCCCATATGTTTTAGAATGTACTGGTCATATAATTTGGTCCGCACTTTTATTGGATAGCTGCCTGTCAATGTGTAAGAGCATGAGTGATATCCGCTCTAAGCCTCCAACTCATTTGCATTATTCTGGAGATTTGCTTCTCACCTTCGGGATCCTGAGTTACTACTTGGCCAACATAACCTTCATTACTTCACGAGGCTGACTAACAATCATGAGGGCTTGTAGATTAACCAAGTTTTTCGCGTATTATTCTTTGGATCTGTACCCTTAGCATTTGTTTGTTCTGGCCCTGAATCATTTGTTGCAAGTCAACTCCAGCCTTTCTGGAAAGTACAATGCCATCTGTAAATCTTTGCTCGCTGAGTATTTTCCTGTTAATCCTCACACATAACCCATTCTACACGCAAGCCAGCTCTTGAATATTTATTGCAAGAACGCAGTGAATAATAATCGATAGACTGCGTTTCCATGCCTGGCTCCCTTCATAATTGGTATTTTCTCCGTTTCCCTCACCCACAGTGTAGGGTAGCAAACCGAGTACTCGTTTGGTTGACCTCCCTGCCTTTCCTGTCCATGCTCTCTCTCGCTCTCACTTGTGAAGAATTATGGCAACTGTGAACAACGATATCGATATTTACGAAGATATTCATGTGCGCTTTGTTTTCACTTCCATGACTGCTGGTATCTATGTTGAATCGAGCACATTTTTTGTAGTTAAAGTTAGTCACACGGATGGTTTGTTAGATTCTGAACACTTCGCAATTGATTGCATGATAGCCGGGATTTGATAAATTGTTGAATGTCTCTACCCAAAACCAGCCTGTTCTCCTCGTGCTGGTCACGTGAGATGCTCCGCTGATTTATTAAAAATTAGCTTAGTAAATGCTTTTCACATTGACATAGAGTAAGTTACAGTAAGCACTTTACATGTTTAAGTGCTAATATCGATGACGTAACTATCACCCAAACGGGCATATCAGCAGCTATTGATCAATTGCTTCACCAGGTCGTGATAGCATATGCCCAAAACTTCTGAATGTAACCCAGCCTTCCATATGCCCTGTTTTAGCCGCTTTGCGCCAGCAGTCTATCGACCCCGGGCGTGTGCCAGATGACTGGAAAATCTCTCACGTTATTCCCGTACTAAAATCTGGTGACCCTTAAAAAGCTTCGAATTACAGACCTATTTCGCTAACTAACATCGCTTCCAAACATCTAGAGCATATTATATCATCAGCAGTTAAGAAACACCTAGCGAAGCACCGTTTTTTTCTTCCATGATCAGCAGGAATTGCTTAAAAGACGTTCCTGCGAAACGAAGTTATTCAAATTAATTACTGATCTCCATAGGGCCATACATTCTTTATCGGAAGTACATGCCGTGTTTATAGATTTTAAGAAAGCTTTTGATAAGGTTTCACATATTCGCTTATTAAAGAAGCTTTCACACCTAAACATAGACACGAAAATTCTCAAGTGGACTGAAAACTTTTTAACGGGCCGCTCACAGACAGTTTCTGTAAATCAACACCTATTTCACTTAGCCAAAGTGAAATCTGGGGTGCCCCAGGGAACCGTACTTGGACCGATTTTATTTATAATATACGTGAACGACCTAAACGCAGCCAAGCTTTACAGTACGATTGTTTGCACACGACTACGCGATATACAGACCGGTCACTGTATATCGGTCACTTTCGGATGTTGACACGTTCCAGGATGATCTAAACAAAATTACTAAATGGTGCGAAGTACGGCAGATGGAAATAAATGTTTTAAAAACAAAATTCATTGTATTGACTACATCAAACACCGCAATCGAATGCCGTGACACATTAAATAACACGCTCATCGAAAAGATGCCTGATCTAAAATATTTAGGAATTAACTTGACATCGGATATTTCGTGGAATCGTCATATTGATGAGGTAGTTAGCAAAGCATCTCGCACACTCGGGTTCACTAGGTGCAACCTACACTCTGCTAACACAGATGCAAAATTACTAGCTTACACTACATTAGTACGCTCGAAAATAGAGTATGCATCTATAATATGGAACCCTCGTCAAATATACCTAACCAACAAACTAGAATCGCTTGAGAACAAAGCCGCTCGTTTCATTGCAAGGAAGTACTCTCGAACATTTAGCGTTACGGAAATAAAAACATCGCTCAAGTTACCTTCACTTGCAGATCGCAGGCGTCAGGCACTGCTATCTTTGTTCCAAAAACATTATCGCAGTCATTAACCCTTCGCCACCAGTTACATCATGCCGGCTTATCGCGTTTTTCCTCAACTAGACCCTTCATTTAAAGTGCAGCGTATATATGCGCGAACTAACCACTTTTCTTACTCTCCACTTCTTGTCGCTATCAGACACTGAAATGAGCTCTCAGATGTTGCTTGTCTTACCAATTATGAGACATTTGTTGGCCACGTCAAGAGCACATACTTTTGAACATCCTTGATTTTATTTCCTACTTCTATCACTTTCAGATTCAGTTGAATTGTGTCAACTTACTGTTTAGTTTTTATTTCCTGTAGTTTTAAATCGGAGATCCCCTCTTCGGTTCAGTGTACTTAGTGTTGAGAACCTGGAAATTGCAGGCCCTGTTATAAGCTATTTCGTCATTGTAATTCCAGCTCCATTGTTTAACATTCACTATAATGTGTACAGGAATCTATAGTGTGATGTTTGCACCATTGTGTATTTGGTGACAATATTATGTTAGCTGTAGTATGTAGTAGATTCATTCTCCTGTATCGCGTTTTCTCTTCCTTTTTCTTTCTTTTTTGGCGTCACGCAGCCATTTTCTATAAGTTACTATGTATTTTAGTTTCATTATCATTTACACCCTATGTAATGCCCCCATCGGGCCTTTAGGGTAACTGAATAAATAAATAATTGGCCCACAATCTTTATTGCTTGGATGTACCATTTCTTACTTCTTGATATTGCACTAGCTCTTTCCATGCCTCTAGAATATTTGAAATCATAAGGCATTGGTGTAAAGGGATCGAAGCTTTCAGTACAATATCCCTGCCGCCTTTGCCATACCCATATTATAGAATATCATGTGAGAGGATATTCATCTGACATATTCATGCAAGATGGGTGGATATCATATTGTATGGTATTATTTAATTCTTTCTACTCGTGTTAAACTATACCCGGACATCTTCCAAAGTCCTTTGAACGTTTTCCTTAATTACACTCTGAATTTCTAAAACCTATTTGCAAGTTCATCCAATGGCGGTTGTCTGGCTGTTCAGTGCACTAAAATTCAGTATAAGATTCATTTACTGCCCCCATTACATCATCGATATTGCTCATGACCTTGTGTTTATTATTCACTGCATGCATGTATTTCCTGCCAATGTAAAGCGTCCTGAATATCGGATGTCATGCTTCCTCAATATTTCCGAAATCAATTTTTAATGTCTCTAAGTGACCTGCGGTTCGACGTGCGCAGCATTCCAGGCATGCTGACGTTTTCACATTGCTGTTCCGTCATAAGCTGCCGTCCCAGTAGGGAATTTCCTTAATAGCTCGATAGCAGAACGGAAAAATAATTATTGAGCTAGCGTGAGCGCCGCGATGTTTCTTCGTTCAATGACTTCCAAGAACAAAATTCAGCAGTGGTTATCCCAGCTGCACACAACGCCAATAAAACATCCACAGGAGCTAGCATAACGAAATAATAAGGGAAGAGACAATCTTAAAAGAAGGCACTGTTGGGAAATTGATGATTATGCATTGAAAGTGTTGTCAACAAGTATGTCATGTCACCGGCTTCTCTGCAACGTTAATTAATTAATTCTGGGGTTTTATCGGCCAAAACTACGATCTGATATAAGGGACGCTGTTGTGGGTGACCCCGGAATAATTTCGGCCACCTGGGTATCTTTAAATGGCACTCAATGCAGGGTACGTGGGCGTTCTTGCATTTAACCCCCATAAAAATTCGGCCGGCATGGCCGGGATTTGATCGCAGCATCATAGCCGCTAAGCCACCATGGTGGATCTGTCTGCAACTTTAACTTGCTAATGAATACATAATGACGATCAGTAAAGAAGAACAGCTCAGCTTTCAATGTGGTTAACATTCCTTGCCAACTCCAGGCACTTTGAGCCTATCCATATACCTAGCCTCTTAGGATGGTGTAGGATTGGGCTTGTTGTGAAACATACTTTCCAATTTGAAGCGAAAGGACACCAGAGGGGACAGAAGAGAGAACAGCGCGCTCTGTTCTCTCTTTCTGTCCCCTCTGCTGTCCTTGCGCTGTTATTCAAACTTTATAACCTATTACGGCATTTTAGTGAACCAAGGTGTTTAATAGGTTCGGCCGTGAGGTACGCACTCGTAGTCGCGATGCCATCGTGGTCGTTCCATCGTGGTCACTCCAGCTTCGTCATCCGTCTCTCGTCATGCCATCATTGTCACGCCACCCTCGTTGCACTGTTGTTGCACCATTATTATCTATTCATAAGCGCCATCCACTTGTTGTCATGCAGTCTTCGTCATGCCGCCTTCGATGCTCCATCGACGCCTCTATCGACACCATCTTCGTCACCCTGTTGCCGTATCATAGACGTGATTTCAGAAGCATCATTCTATTGTCATCATGCCGTCGTTGCCCCGAAGTCGTGATTATACCATCGCTATCATGTCAGAATCATCATTGTCATCATCCATTGTCGTCTTGCCGTCGTCGTCACACCGCCTTCGCAGTTAAATCTACGTCCTTCCTTCTTTATCATTCCATCGTCATCACTGCACCGTCGTCGTACAGTCTCCATCATGCCGTCATAGTCATGGCCAACTCTGGCGAGCGAGTGTCATAGCAAAGTGGGCCAATACCGGAGTCGGTGTACGTCGCAAATAGACGAAGCAATAGACATTTCAGAAGGACCATAGCAACTTCTAAGTAAAGCCAGATTTAGCAGTGCGGTGTGCCACTACATTGCTTGAATGTTAATCGCATGAACAACGAGAGTCATCGTGAGACCGGCTCTGCAGGATATTTTAGCAGTTCGCAACCCAACGCAGGTCAGGCACTTGCAATTGACAAGATGCGATCGACGAGATGAGGCAATGTGTATGCTGCAGTGAAAATCCGGACACCACTCAGCACATCCTAATGACATGCGAAGAGATTCACAAAGCGAGACCCGTAGGTAACGTGCACCTTCCAGAAGCCTTTGAATTTAAAGTGAACGGAAGCATCAACCGATCAGCAGTCGAGATAAGGAAGAGACGTTTCAAGTATTGCTGAAGAAAAAAAAAACAGAAAAGTGAATGATACGACTGGTTGATTGATACGTATATAAACTGTTTTAAGATCACTTCAGAGACTGACCACCTGACCATTAAAAATGATCTTAACACTATTGTTGATTGGTGTAAAGACTGGCACATGATTCTAAACCCCACTAAATGTAGATATATGACTTTTAGCCGTAGGCACGATATTTCTAATTTGCACTACTCCATTAATAACACCTTCCTGTCCAAACCTCTGTCATACAAATATCTTGGAGTTCAGTTCCCACCAAATCTTTCGTGGTTTTGTCATATTTCAACAGTGTGCAACAAAGCATCGAAGACATTACGGTACATGCGCCGAAACCTGCGAAACTCGCCTATCTCCGTTGGAAAACTAGCATATCCAACGTTTGTTCCTGCACAATTGGAGAAGACGACGAAGTGCCTTCTTGGTAGAACGCTTCTATCTGTGTTCTCTGATTTATATTCGGAATTTTCTGGTGCCTCGGCTCCCGGTCTTGTGGCTATGGACGTGGAGCCTTCCAGAGGCCCTCCTATCGAGAGGTCATCAAGGCCGTCCTTCACGAGGAAGAGAGGAAGCGTGCTCAGTGACACCGAGGACACTGAGCTGTACTCCGTGTCGGATGATGACTCGTCGGATGATAGCTTCATCACTGTCCGCAGAACGAGGGCCAAAAGGAGGACTGTCAACGCGAATACATCAATGCAAGCGAGCACGGCGACTCGGAAGTCAAGGCCTGAACGCTGGCCTTACTCCATCGTGTTCGTGACCGAGGAACCCTCAATCAACCTCCGACTGCTAAACAGGCAAGAACTATCCGCTTTCTTGGAAGGGGTCGTGCCGAATGAAATTAAGAACATTCGGATAAATACACGAAAAAATGTCCTCGCAATCGATGTTTCGAACGGGAGTGCGCTCGACAAATTGAAGCAAATCTCGGAGCTAGGGCGCATCAAAGTGCGTTCATATGTACCGATTGATGATGCATCCACAGCAGGTGTAATGTATGACATCGATGTCGCCATTCTCAACGCGGACTTGCCTATCCTCGTCAAACCAGCGAGTGAGGGTGTTGTCATCAGGCGTGTGAGCCGCCTTGGAACTTCGCGCTGCGTCAAAGTGATTTTCAAAGGAGGCTGCCTACCATCTCACGTCAAAGTCGGTCACTTCCGACACCCTGTTCGGCCCTTCGTACAAAAGCCTGTTCAATGTGATCAGTGCTTTAGGCTTAGACATGTCAAGGGGGTCTGTCAAAACTCGTTACTGTGTCCCCGGTGTGCTGAACCTCACGCAGAGGACACGTGCCGGGCTACTGTCCTAGAGTGCGGCAACTGTAATGGTTGCCATGCTGCCTCGTCTAGGGACTGCCCTCGCATCAAGAAAGAGGTCGCTGTTCTCAAGCAAATGGCTCGAGACAATTCGACTCACAGGGAGGCTGCTGAAACGATCCGGCGTCGGCGTCACCGAACCTCCTCAAAAAAGGCAGACACACGAAAGGAGAGGGGTCCTTCCAGTGTAGCGCCGACATTCTCCAATCAGGCCAAAAAAGGCTGAACAGCACAAGAAAGTCAGCTGAAAACAATCTTTCTCAGGAAGAATGGCCTGCGCTTCCGAGCCAGCAACTTCCCACAGAACCACAGATTGTCAAGGCCGCTCGGGAGCCTACTCCTGCCGCTGATGACACGTCCAAAGCAGATCGACAAGTCCTTTCAATGCTGCGTCCCCTCATAGATGCCATTCGAGTAATCCTGTCGAACCTTGGAACAACGTCTGCTCGAAGTGCACTGAAAGTACTGGACGCCTTAAGCCCAGTGCTTGAGTCTCTCGAGTAGAGACATGGCCAACCATCGCCCATCCTTTCGAGAAGTCAAGGCAGCGTTAATCATGCACTGGAACGCAAGAGGACTAAGGTCACGACTTTCAGACTTTCGTCAGTATATATATACTAATTTGTTCCCAATCATTGTCATATGTGAGCCTAACGCGTCAAAACCAGTCAGGTTATAGGGATACGAAGCTGTTATATCCGCAACAACTGAGGCATGCAGCAAAGTCATCGTTTTTATTCGCCGAGAACTGACCTATGTTTGCCAGCCGATTCCCCTCATGATAACAATCAATATGTTTGCCTAACAATTAAAAAGGGCAAACTCATGTTTACAATTGTAGGCGTTTATATATCGCCTTCAAGTAATTTTGGTCCCAAAAGATTAAAGAACATCTTGTCGGCGTGCCCTGCTCCATATGTCATTATCGGATATTTTAATGCGCACCATATGACATGGGGAAGCACAAGGACAAATGCAAAAGGGCAAAGACTTGCAAGCTTAGCCTGCAACTACGGCCTTTCACTCCTGAATGACGGCAGCCCAACGTTTATACGATGCGTGAATTATGGCAGCTGTCCTGACCTATCTTTCGTCTCCAGCTCTTTCACAAGATGTGTTAAATGGTTGTCGGATATCGGGACACATGGAAGTGATCACATTCCCACGTACCTTGTCATCAAAGGGATGTCTAGTTCCTTCCCACGGAACACCGTTCGATTAATTAACCGGACTAATTTTACTTCCAACATGGAAGATGCTTGTCGGGAGGGCTTGTCCTCTGGATTAGAGGAAACAATCAAGTCTGCAATACGAGACGCCACAAGCACGGTCACGGTTTCGTCGAAGCACAGGGAAACTTGATATAGAGTTGGAGCGACTTCGTGCGCTTCGTCGTCGTGCGGAGCGGCGTTACCGGTGTACAAAATCCGTCGAAGACCTTAGGACAGCCAGACGACTACAAAAGAAAATTCAACGTCGCATGGATAGGTTGGCATATCGACGTTGGACAATGTTTTGCCAGTCACTAGACCCCCGAAAGCCACTTTCCCACATCTGGGGAACCATACGTAGTCTGCGTTCCCTCCCTGAACAACGCTACCCATTCAAAGCGCTGGCGCTCTTCCAGAGGCGACTGGATGCTGATGTTGCCGAAGACTTTTGTGCAAGGATCGCTAGCCAAGCAGCCGGTCCAGGCTTTCCAGCCCCCAGTCACATCCCTGTTTCACGTGACGGCCGCATGGATCTTCCTTTCATAATGGAGGAACTAGAAGCGGCTCTTGCTCTATGGAGGCGTTCTTCATCCCCGGGACCAGATGGAATATCCTACCGCGCCTTGAACAACCTGAGGGATGGGGCACGGAGAGAACTGTTACATCTGTACAACGTATCTTGGCAAGATGGCATCGTACCCGAAGAATGGAAGACAAGCTGCTTGGTCGCTCTCCTGAAGCAAGGCAAGTCCCCACTTGAACTCATCTCATACCGCCCGATAGCGCTGGCTAGTTGTGTGGGAAAGATAATGGAAAAGATGATCCTTGCCCGCTTGGAGTGGTACCTGGAACGCTACAACCTGTTACCATATTGCATGGCTGGTTTTCGCCGAGATCGCTCATCGGTAGACAGTGCTGTTGATCTCGCTACGTATGTCCAGCATAAAAAGTCACGCAAAAGATTATCTGCAGCGTTGTTCTTGGATGTCAAGGAGGCATACGATAACGTATCCCACGAGGCTATCCTCGATGCTCTTGAGATGGTTGGCCTAGGTGGTCGAGCTTTCCAATGGATTTCTCATTACCTTTTTATGAGATCTTTCTTTGTGTGTACCGGCGATGATAAGACCGCACGACACTATACCTACCGAGGTGTTCCTCAAGGCGGTGTACTAAGCCCTACCCTATTTAACCTCACACTCATTGGTCTCGTTGATCATCTGCCAGCAGCGATCAAGATATCAATGTACGCAGACGACATATGTATATAGACTTCAGGTGTGACACGTCCTCAGATACGTGCAAGACTTCAAAAAGCTGCTACTCTGACAGCTATATACCTCCGCAACCAAGGTCTTGAAATTTCGTCAGACAAATGTGCACTGATGGCATTCACTCGCAAACCAATGGCACCTACGCCATCTCAATAAATGGCCAGATAATTTCTTACGAGAAGACTCACAGACTTCTGGGAATAATCATTGATAGAGATCTCTCATGGAGCCCACACGTGACCTACTTGAAACAGCGTCTGACAGGAATTTCCCAGCTTTTCAAGTTTCTGGGCGGAAAGACTTGAGGAATTTCAGTGCATGCAATGTTGGAATTGTACAGGGCTCTTTTTATGGGCTTCTTGAGATACAGTTTGCCCGTACTGACCAACACTTGTCAGACAAATCTTCGTGCTCTGCAGGCGATTCAATCTCGGGCTCTCAGGGTTTGTCTTGGTTTGCCAAAATGCACATCGACAGTAGCGACTACTGCAATCGCCCAGGACCAACCCATACAAACACACATTGCGGTGGAAGTGTTGAGAGTGCACATTAGGCACGTTGCCCGTGCCCGTTCCCACCATCTTGCAACACTACCGTCAGAAAGGCCGCAGGCATCATTTTGTACCATGATTTCGGATTATTACACCTGCCTTCCATCAGGCTTCGCCCCCGCAACTAAGCTATCGATTCCTCCATGGTGTTTTGCTCGACCTGCAGTGCACCTCACCATACCAGGAATCAGCAAAAAATCTGAGCTGTCGTCACCTGCTCTTAAACAACTCTGCTCCTTTTGCACGAGAGGTACGCCGACCACGTACATATTTATACTGACGGATCGGCAACTCTCCTATGTTCCTCTGGAGCCGTGGTTTTCCCAGCGAAAGCCGCCACCATCAGTTTCAAGACATGCCACCCAACGACACCGATGGCTGCGGAACTTGCAGCTCTTCGGGCTGCACTTCGTCTCGTCAGCCAAGAACAACCTCGAAAATGGTCAATATTCAGTGACTCGAAGGCAGCACTGCAGTCTTTGCTATCAGCCCTGCGGCGTGGACCACACGAGCAACTGGTATACAAGATTAGAGAACTAATCCATACCTTGACTGAGAAAGGACACCACATGACATTTCAGTGGCTTTCAAGTCACTGCGGCGTCATAGGAAACGAACTCGCCGATAACGCTGCTCGGTCGGCTGGCTCTTCAAGGCGACGAAGAGGAGCCGATACCATTATCAAGGACAGATGCCGCAAGAAAACTTCGAATGCTCAGGCACATAGTAGGGGGTTGCAGAGCGGCACCATTAAATCCTCCGAACTCTTACCCCACTAACGAGCTTTGGGAGAGAGCCTTCGCCAGCTCCGACCTCGAGGATCAGCAACGGCTGATTGCGAGGGCCCAGGACGCCACCCGAGCTCAAGGCATTCTGGAATGAGGACGCCTCTCCAAAGCTGCATTCACCCAATAAAAATGTTTATTCTCTCTCTCTCTCAGCCGAGATATCACGTTCTCCTTGTGGAATGCAGGAAGTTTTCAAAACAACCGGCTGTACAACCTAGACTCTTCTCTACGCCTTTGCATTCCAGCTGGACTCTGCCGTCGCGAAGCTACCCTGCTTTGTCGAATATGGCTACGGGTGGCGTTCACCAAGTCTTTTGCTTTCCAAATCGGATGGGCCGACGACACCTCGTGTGATAACTGCGGTAACGAGGATACTCTTCAGCACCTTCTCTGTGACTGTCCTCGCTATAATTTACAGAGATGATCGCTCTCAAACGCGATAGGGCGCTTTGACTGAAGGCCTCTAACAGAGGAAGTTATATTAAAATGCGGCCATCACAAGCCATCGCAGCAGAGGGCGACGAGAGCACTGTTGCAGTATTTAAGGACTACAGAATTGGACAAGCGGCTGTAGCATGAACAGATGTTCATAGTTCTGCAAGTGCTACTGTGCTGTGCGGTGACAGTGTGCGGCGACAGTGACCAACTGTGATTGTATGTCTGTGCTCCTTTCTTTCTTTATCTATACTTTGTTGTCACTTTACCTACCCCACCCCTCTTTCCCCAGCGTAGGGCAGCAAACCGGACATTCCCCTGTGGTTAACCTTTCTGCCTTTCCCCTTTCCTCTCTCTCTCTCTCCACAATTGGAAATCGCCTTATCTATTTTGTCTCCTCATCAAAAATACCTCATAGAAATGCTTGAGTTCATTCAAAGCTAGTTTCTATGTAATAACATGAAAGCATCTACATGTACTTGTGTTTAAAATACTCTTATATCCACACTTCATGCGTGATTGCATTGATACACCAGCCTCTACCGTGCCTGTCTGGGAGACCGGAGCTTTGTCAAGCCAAAGAAATTTCGGCTTTCTTTCCGGCTCTCCCTTTTTCACCTTGTGTAGCCAGTGGTGAAAATAAAAACATGATGATAATGATGATGATGAAAACAGCTGCCCAGTTCATTTCTAACAATTATAGTTCCCTCGCCAGTGTCTTCCAGCTTAAGAACCTTAATGAGATGCAGATACTTGAAAATCATCGTTCTGTTTCGCTATTATGTTTATTTTATAAATGTTTTCACACCCGCACCTCATTTTTTCCCTCATCGATCAACACGGCGCTTACATAATAATATATACTTTAACGGCATATACGGAAAAAGTCAATCATTCAATTCAACTGCATTACCTAAAGCAATTAAGCTCTGGAATGATCTTCCTGACAAATTCATCGCTTATTTTGACCCCGGAGAGATTAAAAACCACCTCTGCCTGCATTTATCGCTCTAGTATGTTTTCTATTATACTACTCTTTCAGTTGCTCTAAATGTTGTTTTATTTTGTATTGCTGTTTCACTTGTACTTGTTTATCACTTCTTGCCAGTTTTGTGTTTATTTTGTATTTTAATCTTCGTTTTAATATGTCATTTTTAGGACATTTTCGAATCAACTTTGTATTCCTTTTGCGTATTTGCCTTGTACGGCGTCTGTTGTACCATTACTTTGATTTATAATTTCTGTAGTGCATTCATATTGATATGCCCCTTTCACCCGATTCTCTTTGGGGCCTGTGAGGTATAAATAAATAAATAAATAAATAAATAAATAAATAAATAAATAAATAAATAAATAAATAAATAAATAAATAACAATGATACTGGTTGATTAATACGTATATAAACGATTTACAGAGTATAGAAAAGGCGCACATTGTCATATTTATGCACCAAATTACTTAGGAGTTACACACATGAATTCTATGGGACGATCTAAAGCGGTTCATTACTCAAATAATAAATAAGCGGATAATGACTATAGAAAAACCTCAGTTGCGAACGTTATGATAGGAAATCTCGGAGAACGTATGCATATAAGTATGGTATAAGTACCACTGTGTACATGATTCTTCTCCCATCAATAATGTAGCACTCTCGCATGTGCGATAGATTATTTGCATTTGCAGTTACTGTTGCAGAAAACATAACAAGGCGTGGTAGGATGAAGATACCGATTCTCTCCGCTGACTAAGACAGAAAAGCCTGTTGGTTACACTGCAAAGGGGGGGAGGGGGACAGGAGAGGCAGGTAGAATAATAGACATACAGAGCACAAGTAACACGATGTAGCCAATCACGACCACGGCGCATGATCACGCGTAGCACAATGAAATCCGACTTAGTCGACTCTGCTGAAGCGAAGCTATCCGACTTTGTCAGATATGACCAGAGGAGTGGTCTCTACATGCACGGAATCTTTTGCATTCACTTTCCGCTGAAGTGGCCCTCGGGCACACACGCACACAAGCACGCACGCACACATGAATACAGCAACAACGGCGATAAGGACAACGACAACTGTAGCCGACGGCTCACAGTTTGCCCAAAAAAATCCCGCGTGAACTAGATGTCGTTTAGGTTTCTGGTGACTTCTGGAAAATCGTTGTGGTAAACATGAGGATAATAGCCGTGACAGACGCCCTAATATTTGGACATCAGCTGTAGCCTTAAAAGAAAGCGATATCAAGGGCTTGTGTTGCTGTTTCTTCCTTTTTTCTTGCGACGCCCGCATGAAGTAAGGAAAATACAGAACGCGGAGATTCGCCAACAAACCTTGTTCTATGTTCTAAAGCGAGATAACGTTTAAATGCTGCAGTCTGAGGCATATCTGTTGCTATGGCACGATTTTATGCGCAAGGAGACCAGAGTAAGAAAGCATGAACAATCAACCAACTTAAAGTGACAACATATTTAGCGTTTTTAGGGTGATTTAGGTGACGCTAACATGCAGACATGCAGTTGTAAATAAAGATAACACTATATTATGCAAAACCTTCCAGCTAATGACGTCTGCGACGTTTTACGGCTATTCTTCGAATATTTCTAAAAAAAAAGATGTATGCGAACGCTTTTATTTACTGCCAAGCTTATTCTCATATTCAAACTTTCAGAGCAGCATAATTAAAGAACTCTACAAAGGACCGTATCGCTGCGCTCCGTACCAGTGCGATCCTCCCAGAACCAACAAATACTGCACAGAATATGCGGCTGTCTTACACCATAGAAGTATATATGCGTTTGCGGAAAAACGAAACGGAGCAAGGAGGGAACGTTCGCCCTTTTTCTGGACTTTTTCATCACCTAATTGCCAGCGGCCTTCGCATCTCATTTCGAATCTGTGATGGCGAAGGCGAAGCCACGAGAAGTCCGCGCAAAAAATTTGCATGCTGGCGTGAACAGAGAAGAGCCGGCCCGGCCGCTCAGCGTTGGTTTCTATTCTTGACGCGATTTGTTGCTTCTGCCGCGCACAAGGACTCCCCCCTGGAAGCAGTCGAAAGAAAGCGAGGTAAAAAGACGGAACGTCGATCGAAGGGTTTGTTGTGCCAGAATGAATAGATTTGCTTCCGAACGGGGACGTACTGCGAGCACGAGGCGGCCGGCCGCGCTTATTATTTGCATACGTCATTATGCGCACTTTCTGCATGCCCAACTCCACCCGGCGCTCGATTCTCTCTTGCCCGGAACGTTTCTTTTCTTTTACTGCGCCTGCCTGCTTGGCGTTCGCAGCAGAGAAGGGTAAAGACAGCAATACAACTTTATAAGGAGATTATCGAGAGGAACAAAACCAATGGCAGGATAAGCAAACAAAACGGGAACTGTTGGGCGTATATATTGGGCACCGCTCACACGCCCATGTTCCAGGCACACGACTCCATGAACTCGGCGCAGATGGAAGAACTGGCAGCGGCTGCCGCCGCGGCGGCTTCGGAATTATCATAATGAATACTAATCGATTTCGAAGGATCATCCGGTGAAACTTTTATCGCAGGCCGCCAGCCCTGCGCTTCTTCGCCAAATCACTTTCCTTTTCTTCTGAAATAAAAAAAAAATATATTTTTTACCCCGCCTGCAAGAACCCAGCGTTCGCAGCAAGCAAACCAGCTGCAAACTCTCGAAGCAGCCCTTGCCTCTGTTGGCTGGACCTTGCTACCATCTTAAATACCCTCGCGGCTGCAGTTGAATTCAGCCGCTTCAAACCCGGGGCAGGCTTTCTTTTTTACTCGAAATTCTCCGCAAAGTAGCATTTCTTTTATCCTAGCTGCACATTTACCCCCAGTCGAGCTCATCTCGCGTCTGCATTGCGGTTTAATAAAATAGCTTCGCTCCTTCTTTTCGGAACTGTGCCGGGAAACTTTCGCACATTAACCTTCTTATCGCTTTTGAAAAGCAGAAATAGAATAGGAAGCTTGAGTTTCCGCAGTGCCCGAGCTGGTTCATTAATCTGTGCACAGGGATTCGTTCTATGTGCCGTGGGGGAAACAGGCTTCTCACGTTGTGGCCTGGAACGCAGGGAAGTATCGAGCAAGTCTCGTATGCTCGATGTTCGTATATTGTTGTACAATGGCCGAACGCGGTGGCGCGCCGTACTTTGTTCATAATGCAGTGTCTAGGTACTCACGTGCACCGAACAGCCCATCATTGCCGTTTGGTTCTTTTCAATTCAATTGATATACAGGGAGAGCATAAACGCATCAGCGCCGTTCTGACGTTTAGCGTCGATAGAGAGGGCGCAGCTTTCATGATTAGTGATTTCGGACCTCCTGGACTACAAGGATGGCAGGTCAACGCGGAACCTCGTAGGCCGTTTAGACGAAAGGCACCAGGGCTATCGGGCAGTTTGTTCATTTATTTATTTATTTATTTATTTATAATTGCAAATAAGTGAGAAAGCAGACGAAGTGATCCCTCTGCAGAACGCTGGTTTACAGTCCCTCTCATTTTTCAACTATTTCTTTGGTGTTTGCAGAAGACGACGTTCTTGTGACTGCGGAAATTGACGTGGAATCACCGGGGCCTCCGCCCGTACCTTCCACGTCGACTGCAGCCGCTCCAAGAAAGCGCCCCGGCCACCCGAGCGACGCCGACAGCGAGGACACGCTGATATACTCTACTGCCAGTTACGAAAGCTCGGATGAAGGTGACTTTGTGCCCGTGACAAAGCGTAAAGCAAAAAGAAGATTACTTATGCCCTCTCCTTGAGCAAGTAAGGATACCATGATTACCCGAGAGCCGCCGGCTCCACACTAAATTGTTTGTGCCGGTGAATGCCGCTGATCGCCTCAACCGGCTTAATCGTCAAGCCACGTCTGTGCCTCTTTAGGCCCTCGCCCCGGGCCAATCACAGACGTAAGGATCAATGGTCGCAAGAATGTTCTTGCTATAGACGTTACGCAACGTGGGGCACTGGATATACTGAACAAAGTCAACGTGTCGGGGGACATCCAATGTACGTTCTTACATACCAGACGGCAAGGACGCTACGGCTGGTTTTATTTACGATGTCGACACTGCCAAGAGCGAAAATGACCTTCCGATTCTGATCAAGCCTGTGACGGAAGGTCTTCCCATATTGCAAGCCCGTCGTCTTGACAATTCGCGATCTGTAAAACTTGTCTTCAAAGCAGACATCCTTCCAGCACAAGTCAAAGTTGGTCATTTTCGACATCTGGTGCGGCCGTTTGTACCAAGAGCACATCAGTGCCGGAAATGCCGTAAGTTTGGACACGTCAGCGCTGTTTGTACGAATTCTGCCGTGTGCTCGCGATGCTCAGAGTCGCATAGTACAGACGCCTGCCGTGCAGCACATCGCAAGTGCAGCAGTTCTCACAGCCCTCACGATGCGTCTTCAAAGAATTGCCCAAACGTGAAGGAGGAGATGCAAGCGTTGAAGCAAATGGTCAAACACTTTCCCACCCACAGGGAGGCTGCTGCCAAGGTACGACGTCGGCGCTCTCGTCGCCGCAGACCTTCTAAAAAACCTGCTGCTGAAGCTAGGGATGCGCCTCTCTTACGGACTGTTCACCCACCACCACAAGCGCCCGGCAAAACCAGCAACAAGCACTCTGAGAAGAACACAAGAATCATTGACCCACCTGACGCGTGGCCAGTGCTGCCGTCGATAAAGCCGCCAGCAGGGCCGCAGCATCACTCGTCCAAGGTCATTTCGGAACAAGCCTGTAGCAACAGTCAAGATAAGCAAGTCATAGCCGTGATAAAAACCCTCATGAATACCCTTCGAGTGCTCTTAACTAGCATTCGCACTCCGGCTGCTAAGTGTGCACTTCAAATATTGGACACTGTAAACCTGGCGCTGTCAAGTCTGCAGAAGCCCCATGACTCCTCCTGTGCAGCCCTTCCGTAAAGAAGTCAAAGAAGCTTAGATTTGCCACTGTAATGCCCGATGCCTTAAATCCCGCATTTCGGATGTACGGCCATTTGTATTTAAGAGTCAGTTTACATTATCATCAGTTGAGAACCACGCCTTCACAATGCGATACGATTATCTAGCTACGAAGCTTTCAAGTCTGATACCTGAAACAACTACAGTAAAAAAAAAAAAAATTAAATTATGGGGTTTTACGTGCCAAAACCACTTTCTGATTATGAGGCACGCCGTAGTGGAGGACTCCGGAAATTTCGACCACCTGGGGTTCTTTAACGTGCACCTAAATCTAAGTACACGGGTGTTTTCGCATTTTGCTCCCATCGAAATGCGGCCGCCGTGGCCGGGATTCGATCCCGCAACTTCGTGCTCAGCAGCCCAACACCATAGCCACTGAGCAACCACGGCGGGTAAACAACTACAGTAAGGTCATTGTTTATATCAGGTGCGACTTTACCTATATTAAGCATCCAGTAACACCTGATGATAACAACGAATACGTGTGCCTCACAGTAAAACGCGAATCTCACTTTCACGCTGATAACTCTATATATTTCGCCTTCAAGTCGCTTTGACACTGAGATTAAGCGCTCTAATATCAGCGACACCTGTGCAATGGCTTATTACCGGCGATATTAACGCTCATCACTCACTATGCGGAAACCAGAGGATGGATCGTTGCAGAAGACGAGTTTCCGCCTTGGCGTCAGATCACGAACTCTATTGTGTAAACAACGGCAGTCCTTCGTTGTTACGGGGACTGACATATAGCAGCTGCGTCGACCTAACGTTTGTGTCATGCAGCCTAAGTAACAGGGTGCAGTGGTTTGCTGGCAATGAAACCAATGGAAGTAATCATATCCTCACCTATATAAAGATCAAGGGTCTAGGCGAGTCGCGCATCACCATTTCAACACGCATCGACTGGCCAAAGTACAGGCCACACACAGAGAAGCGGTGTCAGAAAAATGAAGAAGGTTCTCTTGAAAACCTAGAAGGCATAATTCAAGCTGCTACTAAAAAATCTGCTTGTAATTTTACACCATCATCGCAGTTGTGCGAATATGAAGCGGTATTGGAACGGTATTGGAACAATCCGTGGTTGTTCGTCTATACGATGGTCTAATCTATAATCTAATCTAGTTTAATCCGTGGTCGAACGTCTATACGATCGTATAGACGCACAAAATCCATCTACGACTTGAGGGAGGCGAGACGTCTGCAGAAGAAGATTCAGTGTCAAATCAATGCACTTCAGTCTCTAAGATGGAAATCTTTATTCGAATCGCTTGATCCACACAAGTAATTATCTTAAATATGGAGACCTTTCCGTGGCCTACGAACATTGCCATAGTAGCATCGCCCCTTGAAGTGCGTTGCTCTCCACAAAGGCCGTCGCGAAATCGAAGTAGCAGAAGACTTCCGCGCGAGGGTTGCCGATAAGGGGTCCGCGCTCACGACGAGCAATCTCGGAAACACGCAGATGTCAAGAGATTCCCGGATGGACAATCTGTTCTCTGTAGAGGAGCTTCAAGCAGCTTTGGCAGCACGCAAGCGTTCCTCATCACCTGGACCTGATGGTGTCACTTACATGACCCTGTGTAACTGCGGTAAAACAGCTCGGTGTGTCCTAACCATTTACAACGACTAGTGGTGCAACGGGTTGGTTCTTCGAGCGTGGAAGTTCAGCCGCCCCGTTCCTTTGCTCATATAAGGTAAATTTCCCCTAGACCTGGCCTCCACTCCCACCATTGCACTTTCAAGCTGTTTTCGAAAGGTTAAGGAGAGGGTAGTAATGACTCGCCTAGAGTGGCACCTGGAGCATAACGAGATGTCCCCTGATGCCTATGACCGGTTTCGGACGTGGACGGTCGTCGATAGATAACGTGATTGACCTTGCCTCGTATGTAATATAGCAACCAAAAAGCTTAAGGAAATTATCTGCGGCGATGTTCTTGGACGAGAAAGGCGCGTACGACAATGTATCGCATGAAGCTGTTCTGGATGCCTTGGCAAACATTGGATTGAGGGGCCGTGTCTACCAATGGATTTACAATTATTTGAAGGGCAGAACCTTCTTTGTACAGATAGAAAATGGTAGAACGCACCATTGTACTTGTCGCGGTGTGCTTCAAGGTGGAGTCCTCAGCAACACTCTCTTTAACCTTGCGCTCATCGAGCTTGTTGATGTGCTTCCGCGGTCCGTGCACCTTTCAATATACGCAGACGGCATCTGCATCTGTGCATCAGCAGTGACGCGTCTACACGTACGTGTCAGACTTCATAGAGCGGCTACACTGACGTTGAACTACCTTCAAGGACGGGGATTAGAGCTGTCATCTGAGATGTGCTCGCTGGTTGCCTTCACGCGCAAGACGATGTGCCCATACGTCATTAAAATCAATGGTCAGGCTATTAGCTCTGAAAAGGTTCACCGCTTTCTGGGAGTAATAATACGTCGCGACCTGTCCTGGAGCCCTCATATTGCCTACATGAAAAAACTCACCAAGATAACCCACGTGTTAAGATTTCTTGCGGGAAAATCGTGGGGTGAATCTGCACGAGCGCTGCTTCAAGTTTATACTGTAATTTTCCCCGGGTTCATGCGCCACAGCTTACCTGTGCTAGAAGGACCCGAAGAACAAACGTACACGTCCTGCAGTCGATTCAAGCTGAAGCACTGAGAATATGCCTTGGCATGCCGAGATGGGCATCTTCAGCAGCGACTGTCGTCATCGCGAGTAATCACCCAATCACAACATATAGTCGCGTCGATGCCTAAGAATGCACCTCCAGCACTTCGCCCGGATTCCATCACGCCACCCCGCCTCACTTCCTGCTTTTAGGCCCCACTCTGTGTTCAGCGATATTATTGTTTCGCATTATCCAGGGCTTCCCTCGAACTTCACGCCTGCAGCGAGACCATCATTAGCTTTGTGGTGCCTACATCTTTTCGAAGCCCTCCTAACCATTCCTGAAATCCAAAAAAAGAACAATCGTAATTTTAGCCCTACAAGAAGCCACGCTACTGCTCTTGCATGAGAAACACACCGGACGCCTTCACATTTAGACAGATGGTTCAGTTTCTTCTGCAAGCTCAGCAGGAACTGTGGTTATTCGCGCGAAGTCCATCTTCATAAAAGTCAAGTCATCGCATTTTACCTCATCGACGGCTGCAGAACACGCCGCCGTCCGTCCTGCTTTAGAATTCGTAATTGAAGAACCGTCACAGACATGGTCAATCTTCTCTGACTCCAAGGCCGCTCTCCAGTGTATTATGTCGCCATTTGGTCATGGACCGAATGAACAATTAGTCGTTGACATAAGCCTTCTTCATCATCGCGCAATAGAGAAAAAGACAACATAGTTTATCAGTGGATACCGGGCCACTGTGGTATCCACGGAAACGACCGTGCAGACGACGCCGCCCGGTCTGCTCGAGATGGCTTTCACTGTGTAGCTATGCCGTTATCCAGAACGGACGCAGCTACAGGGCTTCGTTTGATCGCATGTGAACTTACACTTGCACAGTGGAGCTTGACGGAATTTACCAACGCTCGTGTCCACAACTTAGATTCGAATATACGGCTACGTCTTCCGTCAGGACTATCTAGAGCTGAGGAGACGCTTCTGCGCCGCTTGGGAGTTGGCGTGGCCTCCCGAATGGCCACTCATTTCGGATCAGAATGGCCAACAGCCCTACATGCGATAACTGTAGGTGCGAGGAAACAATCGCCCACCTTCTCTGCGAGTGTCCCCGCTTCAGTGCCCCCAGGAAAGAATTATCAAGAGTGTTAGATAGCCTTCACGAATGCCCTTTGTCGGAGGAAAGGGTCCTGGTACAGTGGCCGAGACCGTCCTCAGCATAGAAGGCTTTGAAAGCGTTGTTGCGCTTCTGGCGGAGAACTGGACTTAGAGACAGATTTGAAGCAGTGCCTTATTCTCCTTTCTTTTTTCCCCTTTATTCTTGCTCTTCCTTCATTATTTTTGTGAGATCTATTTTCGATTATCTTTTATTCCCCTTACCTCCTTTCCCCAGCACAGGGTATCCAGGCAGTCTGAGAACTGTGTAACCTCCCTGCCTTTCCGTACAATCCTTGTTCCTCCTCCTCCTCAAGCATTTACTTTTTATTTGCTAATCTAGTTATCTTCTTGTGCACACACACACACAAAAAAAAAAAACCTTTAGAAAGCCGAAGAGGCGGTGTCGATGACTTCTGTCAGGTGGTAATGGCAGATACATCTAAGAAATGAGACCGAGGAGGAGAGAAAACTCCCAACTAGTCTATCCGTAGGCCAATGAATGAACGAATGAATGAATGAATGAATGAATGAATTTCCGAGTGAGCGGAAAGCATTGAATGTGTTTGACGATTTCGTTTAAAGCATAGGCATTATAAACGTGTATGCGCCGTGCTGGTTAGAGTTATCGACACACAACCCGTTTCATTTGTATTTACGTGCGCTCGTTGGCTAATGTGGGTGTCATACTCATCTTCTAGCTTCTTGCGTGATGAACAAAGCCCGCTTTTGACTGCTGTCTATATGTGCGTGTATTAATGTCCCATGTGCATTATCTCCACTTGTGCGCCTGTTTATTTACCATTGCCGCATCACGCTCGTGTTTGGAACTTCGAATGGTGTACATGTGTATATGTATAGTATGTTATGTACATTGTCCTCGCCCTCTGTCTCTGGATATTGAAGTGTGTCTACGACTATAGCAGATCCATTTACTTCAGATAACTTCCGTCTAGATTTACCGAAGTTGTGACTGTAATTCTTAATTCTTATCGTGCAATATAATTCTATTATGAGTACTACAATGTCAAAATATTGTAGCTTCCACCGTTGCATCATAAACAACGTTATTTGTTGTCATTGTGTATATTATACATATATATATATATATATATATATATATATATATATATATAGAGAGAGAGAGAGAGAGAGAGAGATGTAAATAAATAAATGTTTATTATGTTTCCATAAAATAATGTTCGCACATACTTATATGCAGGCGTTTTGTAATTTAGGCTAGAAGGACTGTACAGATCTTGCATTCATGAAAGCGCGGTCCCGTTTTCCGGAGCAGCCTATTTAAAACCATTCATTACACTGGCATTACACTGGCGGCAATAATAGGGTTGGCCATGAATCCGTAATGGCTTGTGGATAATGTGAAGATACGACATAGGGCAGGGATAAGGGATAAGAAAAGAGTTGATTGGGTGAGGGAACAAACGCGAGTTAATGACATCTTAGTTGAAATCAAGAAAAAGAAATGGGCATGGGCAGGACATGTAATGAGAAGGGAAGATAACCGATGGTCATTAAGGGTTACGGACTGGATTCCAAGGGAAGGGAAGCGTAGCAGGGGGCGGCAAGAAAGTTAGGTGGCCGGATGAGATTAAGAAGTTTGCAGGGACGACATGACCACAATTAGTACATGACCGGGATTGTTGGAGAAGTATGGGAGAGGCCTTTGCCCTTCAGTGGGCATAACCAGGCTGCTGCTGCTGATGATGATCATGATGATGACGACGACATAGGGCAGTAGTCGTAAGGGAAGCATTTTCAAACGAAGCAGAGAGGCATTGCTCCTAGTCGGCATTCATTGAGACACACGCAACGCTGGTGTCGGTCGTGCATGTGCGTAGGCATCAACGGTATACTAAAGGATGTGCAGATGCAACAGCGTGCCGGCTGATCGACGGCGACAGTCAAGTCTCGGTTTAAAGCTTGTGCTGTTGATCACACAATGATACCTCCTCTTGAGGTTTGCAACCACGTGGTACGTTTCTCGGAAGCACATTTAGCTCGGCAGAGATGCGTGTAGTTTGAGTGCTGATGTCGCGTCCGTATGCTTTGTATACATATTTATTCCGGAATTGCAGACAGACAGGTGCTGTGTAAAAGATCCGCGTGACGCAGAAAGCGACATTAAAAAGAAAGTGGTTCTCAAGTTTAACCTGAAGCAATGTACGTTTTCATTACCAGTGTACTCAGCTGTATCTCATTGATAGAACTTCAACTTTCTCCATTACTGAGCTGGAGATGCACCATCTCGAAAACCTTTTTCTTGGTTTTTTTTTTTTTGCGAATTTGAGCAGCCCGCTTGCGGAGGCATTCGCGCGGTTCACCGCATTCTCAATTTTTGAAAAATTATCGTTTCATTCATCAACTACACCCACAGAGAAAGAGAGAGAGAAAGAAAAATAGAAGACAGGAAAGGCAGGGAGGTTAACCAGACGCACGTCCGGTTTGTTACCCTGCACTGGGGGAAGGAGATATGGGGAGGAAGAGAGAGAGAGAGCACAGTTTAGCGCACAGTGCAAGGTTCGCACCGTGTCTACACACGGTTCCCGAGACCTGTCGACTTACCCTTACTTTAATACCCGACTTGACGTATTTGAAGAGCGCTTTCGTGGCTTTCTGTGCCATCGAAGCTTACGGCCAGTGTCCAAGGATCTTCCTTACGGAAAATGGTCTAGAGTCCAGCTGGTTCAGTGCTGCCCGGAGAATTTCGCGCTCGACGTCGTATTCGGGATAGATAGATAGGATATGTTCAATCTCGGCCCGCAACAGCAAGCTCTGCCGCTGCTGATGTTGTCATGTGGGACAGTTTGAACTTGATTGTGGTTTTCGTAGCCGGATTGACAACGGCACCTGAAGAGCTGGTGGGGGAGACCGAACCATCAGTATAGATGTGTATTGGGTCCCCGTATGACTCATTGATTAATAGCAGCGTCATCTGTTTCAGAGCTATTGTTGGGTGATTGGCCTTCTTCTTTACACCTGGAATACTTAGCGGCACTTGAAGCTGTTGGAGACACCATAAGGGTGATGAAGGCATTGCTGCTGGTATGTATTCTAATGGAAGAGGATCTGTATGGGTGATTATAACTTCAGAAAACGTTGCACAGCATTTCGACTATGCCTTCTACATGGGCTCCAATGTATGCAATGTATTAAGGTTAAGCAACTTGACAGTATCAGCTCACGTACATCTTGTTTCGAGGTGCACATTCATCTCTGGGACCGCTTTCCTGAGTCCTTCACCAATATTAAAACTTGCGTTTTAATAAACCCAGACAAGTGACAGCAAATTTCCGTGCAGTAGACTGAAAAGCGACAACGACAGAACTTGTTTTTGCAAATATTCAATTTTTTTGTCAGTTCCACAACTTATCCCGCGGGAATCACGGTGATTCGCACGATAACGGATGTGAAGTTACGCTGCACAGATCTAACAACGCACAAACGAAAAAAAAGGTCACGCACGAAGAATGATGCGCAAAGTGTGTGCGTGACTGTGATTATGTTTCTTCGTCTGTGCTTTGTTAGAACTGCATGCAGCGTGCAACATCACATCTATGATCACGAACCAAAATTATTGCCCACATTCAACCTGTCCTTTCACTTGTGCAAAGACTTTTTTTTTAACGATGCGTAAAGTGACCCACGAATACCCACAATCTCACAAATTCCACATGCCACGGCTGCAGGCATCGAACCTACGGCGTTGTGCTGACCAGCAGAACGCAATAACCACAATGGGTCGACACCGAGGATTGATTTGAAGCATCGTTAAATCAATCAATCAATCAATTAATCAATCAATCAATCAATCAATCAATCAATCAATCAATCAATCAATCAATCAATCAATCAATCAATCAATCAATCAATCAATCCAGTTTATTCCCCAGGCAGTACTGGATGGCTAGCTGGGCTAAAAACTGTGCAGACAGCTTGACAGACAGGCAGAAGCTCGTGAAAGCTTAACCAAGGTAAATGAAGAACAGTGGCAGTGCAAAGAAATTTCTTCACACGCACGGAAGACAGTTGCCAAGGCCTGCGGGGAAGGCGGCCGTCATTTATTTGTCTTTATCTTTCTTTGCGCGCTAAAGGCGGTGATTCGCTACGTTGCATGCCTCCGTGCAAACAGGACTGCATGCTCGAGCACGCAAAAAGGGGTGGAGTTCTGTTACGGGCTCGTTTGCGCCCCATAATAGCAGGGCGACCAAGCACTCTATATACTTAACGCAACGCCAAGCATAATAACCGTAATTGAAGAACTTAATGAGTAACGCTGCCTCTCGCCATTAGTCTCGTTAACTAGTCGCGCCGACGGCCGTGGTGCGTAACGGCGTGCGTTTACCCGTCGTAATGCATTATTGCCGTTTGAGGACTGCGTCAGCACAACTGTCCGACTGGTTTCGCAGGCATTGCAAGTCGAAACCTAACTGGGTTCAATCGCGGAAACAGTGTGTGATGAGTCTCAAAAAGATGAAATTGCATTTCTTTTCTACAATAAATATATCTTGACGCATCCTACAAGCCGGTTAAATGGCTGCAAGCTGAAACAAGCGTTAATTTGACCAATGTCGTCACGTCTGGCTGCCAATTGAAAAGCTTATTGAATACAAAGTGGCCGTTTGATTTCAAGGCATATATGTGAATACGTCTCGTACAATTTTTCTAACCTTGAGCAAACGTTTTTCATAGGGATATAAGGCGCTCTCAGTAACCAACTTTCCTTTAACCAGTAACCAACCAATTTCATTTTAGAAAAATTTGCAGCTAATCAATTCATAGTGTTAAGAGGCAGTCGCACTAGTTTCCTGAATGAACATAGATGTCAAGTCGCTTAAAATTTATAGAGTTCGAAATTCAGTACAGTGCAAGCAATTTGGACGGACACTTGGAAATAGCTTGCACCATACGTCCAAGCGCCAAAGGTTTGCGATAGCGCTGTGGTTAGCGCGTCAGAGGCATGGGTCCAAAGTGGCGCTGGTGGGCACATTTTTGTTATTATTTCTGTTATGGACAGGGTGAAGCCAAGGGTGAAGAGGAAGTCCGTCTGTGTCAGCATACATATCTTATATTTAAGACAAAATTTCGCTGCGAAATTTCCATTGACACTATATTCAATTTCTCTATACACTATAGAATGTTAAACTAGTAGGGATACCAACTAGCCTTGATCAATGGAACCAGATGCATTTCACATAAATTCTTTTAGTACATACTTCTCCGAATAAAATATTCTACTCTATACCCTTTCACTTGCCTTTATCCGCCACAAAAACATACAAACATAATATTTTCTTTAGACACAGTGCGGTGATATTGCTGCGTAACAATAAACGGCAAACATTCCTTAGCTGACGTCATTTGTGCCTTTACAAGACCTCGGCCCTTGTGCACTAATAATTTCGCACGCTTCGCAAAAGCAGCCGTCGGCCGATAAATATGTCTAGTATATTCGTAGCAAGGGACGCTAGACAAGGACAAACACTCGTGAATTTGGCCTTTGAGTATCTGCTGCATGGATGGCAGACGACACAAATGAAGCAAAAACAAAAACACAATTGTTTGTCAGATTGGGAAGACCCGGGCGTCCATACCTACTCGAGCAGCATTTCATTTCTGTTTATCTTATTCAGAATCACATAAAAGACGACAGCTTCAGCACTGCAGGAGCATGCAAGGGAATAAATAAAAAAAAGGAAGAGAATAGGCGAGCCGCCCACCGGTCCCGTCCTTTCGCCTCAATCACAGCGACTCACGCTGGTGTCGCACATTGCCTACGGGCGGGCATAATTTGGGGTTCCCACAGTGACGACGTATAGTAGTGTATCGGTGCACATCGACCGATTCTCTTCCAATGGCGGCCAGAGTCGTTGGCCGCATGTGGAGACTCGTGCACCGCCCGTTGTGCTCGCTTGGTCGCGCCCTCCTCCCTTTTTTTTTCCCCCGCGAGAAATGCCGTCTTCCAGAGTCTTGTGCAGCTTCAGCCGATTTTCTTTTTTTTTTTCGTCTTCTCGCTGCCTCCTTCAGGTCCAGTGCACATCACCGCCCTCCGCGTAGACGCCGGCCAGTCATGGGAGACTGTAATTTTCTCGGCCAAAGCAGCGGAACAGTGAGAAGTCTTCCTCGGCCCAACCCGGCGCCGTCTGCTCATGCAGCTGCGTCGCTAGCGGATGTTGCTCCCTCCTCACCGGAGCTCGATTTCGTTTGCTCGTCCTTTTATGGACGGGAAGGCACCAGGTATGTATAAAGTGCACGTGAAGGGTCGAGTGACGGGAGCAGCGCGCCACAAACACAGAAGAGTCTTTCTCAAGCCTGAAGGCAATCGTGGAGGCGCTTTCGATTTAAAACCCTTAAAAGTGTGCTGGCATTTCATTTTCGGCTATTCACTTTTTTTTTTTGCGTTAGATGAAGGTCCCAGACCTTTGAATTCTAGAAAATATGCTGACAAGCCTCAGAGCGCTGTAATTAATATAATAGCTTTTCTACAGCCAGTTTCGTTTCCGTTTTCCAGGAAGTCACTATGTTGTGACGTCATGCCACTGTAGGTTACCACGTGGCAGCAGGACATTGTGATGTTTGGCGCTCGTTCCCGCTCGCTCGGCCACCTTGTATGCGACAGTGCTACTCGTGAGGGCAAATGTGTAGCAGCTCAGCGGACGGCCGAGCAAGCTGGAGCTAGTATCAAAACGTCGCAATGTCCTGCTCTCACTTGGCTATACATACTGCTTCATAACATCACAACACAGCATAAATGAAACCGAAACTGCCTACTGAAAAGCTATCTATTATATCAAATATGTAGGGTGCTTTGACGCTTAACAGTATCTTCTCTTGGGTTTAGAGGTGCCTGACCGTCATTTTAAGCAAACTACAAGACTCAGAACTATCGTGTTAGTACCCCTTTAAAGCACCGTCACCTTTCAATGAGATTTGCAGGAATACATAGGCTTGTAGTGATTAAGACTGGTAGAACACGGAATGTCGGCGGAGCCAACGTTTAGACAAGGGGATTTGTTTTTGTCAGGGCAGCATTAGCGTGTACTAATCTTTCATATGTTAATATGAACCTTCACGCGTAAATATAGCAATCTAGATTCGTATTGCCCCCTATACCAAAGCTTTATACTGAGCGTCTTCATGTGCACGTGTCGTTGTTGACGGTGGCGAAATAGCGGCTGCCCATAATAATATTTGCATTTGCACTGACTGCAAACGAAGGTGATTAATGCATTAACTTAGAAAGAAGCAGAGAGAAAGAGAACCAAAGTTTTACGTGAGAACTAAGTCCGAGAAGTTAGGCACTGGTCAGCCAACGGTAAAAAAGAACTCAACCCGGTCCGGGCTCATGTAGCTAGGTGGGCTTGTGCAAAGGGCTTTCTCATCGGGAATTCTGCAGATAGCCTAGGTGTTCATAACTCATGCCAGAATAGGCATTCCGTCGGGAAAATTTCTGAATAGAACATAATGTCTGCGTGTATGACACACGTCAGCTATTGGTCTTGTTGATACATGTGGTCGTTGGAAGCACATACATGTGTTGGTCATCTGGTACAAAGCGTGCGATCCGCGCATACAAATAGCATTGGTTGGCCGCGATTGTACCGTAGCGTAGGCTGCGACCGGCAAAGTTGCAGGAAACATTTTTCCGTGCAGGTATGTTAGAATCAAAGCACAGGGCTCCGGTACGTTGATATGGATGGGGGCCGAGGGCCTCGCTGTCATTTTTCTTCCCCGCTCTTTATCCGTCCTGTCGCGATATATACCCACCATAATTAGGTGAACCTCTCGGGCAACCTTTTGGAATGGACGACTTGCCGTTTTATCCAACAACTGATAATGTATACCATACTTCGGTATGTGTGTCTGATATTCTCAGACGGCTGTTTGGGCACGCGTTCTGTAACTTTCCCCGTGTAGGTGAAACGACTTGGCTCAGTGAAATCGTTTTCGTGTATTTTGCCTCGCTTGGTGTATATAAGTCCTACGTGCATGTACAAACTCATGCAATGTCACTCACCAAGTTCACCTCCTTTATGCAAAGAGTGTTGAGACCATTTACCCTTGGCTTTATTCTTCACTTTTTGTTACCGTGCCCCAAAACAGCGCCTCTTCCTTCTAATTTGGATCAGATAATTGACAGCCGATAGTGCAATCTTGCATAACACAACCTGTTCAATTTTTCACTGCCTTTTGTTTTATGTAGGAATACTGATCCATACTTATAGGTTAGCCTTCTACGACTTTCGTGCATTCTGTTTAAGATTTTCCCACGGGGGTACACGACGTCCGATGTCCTATGGCCGCAACGTATCTCATGCTCACATAAAGCGCGATTTAAGGCTTTCAGAGGACATGTAACAAAAGCTTCCTCGTTATTACGAACTCAATGCACTTACGTGTAAGCACCATTTCATATCTTCCACAGCGAACGACAGCGTTCTCTAGAAGTTCCTACTCTCTGTCTTGTCAACTGCTCCCATTTACTTAGTGGAATAAAGTTAGTAAAATAAGGATGGCTAGTTGTCACTTCGATTTCCGTCTTCATTGATTGAGCACACGGTAATCTACGGCGTTGCTAAGCTTTCATGTCAGGCCGACAGTGCCGTAAAGTTGCAACTTGCAGCACAAATTGGAGTTCATGGCCACAAGCACCTCGCTTCAAAAAAGACGTTTAAATCTCGTAACGAACAGCGTCGCAGTCATCCCCATCTGAGCAAAGCTGATGAGGGCGCTATTGACCGCTTGCGTAATGACAGAACAGTGAATGAGCTCATCAGTTCAAAAGGAAGCACCCCTTTGAAAACAACAGTGTCGTCTTCAATTAGGTAAACCTTCTACCTTCTTTATGGAAAAGCGCTGCTAAAACGGAGACTTGGAAAGAACACAGAATAAAGCGCTACTAGCAACTGAAAATTTTACTTAGGAAAACAGTTCTCATATATACAGAATAAACGTACGTCAACACACAGCCATTCTCGTTGAAAACCAGAATGCAATGCCTGATATCTCTTGGTATCTCGCGTTGCATTCTGGTTTTCAGTGATAGTGGCTTTGTGGTCTAGCACCATGCCGAGGACAGTTCTGCCCATTAGAAGAACCGGTGAATTTCCGAGGCTAGTGGGAAGGATTTCCGAGGGTATATACTACAACCCAATACCTAACGGATACAAGGTGGATGCTGAATTATTATAGCCCACTGCGGCGGTCCACTGCAGCCCACCTTACAGCGAATAGAGTCGCTGCAGTGAGCAACAGACAACGCCGAGGCGACAAGGCTCACCTCCGATTCTGTTAGGTCGAGGCTTGTCCCCTCGTAAAGGCGGTGTAACAACATTTATCTCGGACAAGTATAAAACCTGAAAATTGACCCCCGCGCCTATATTCCTGCATTCTATAGATTATTCAGTAATTACCACAAGGTCTACTAATAAATAAGGTGACAGTTTTACTCCTCGTACGGCCTGACGTACCCGCGAGTAAGACGAAGTAAACTTGCATTTAGCGAGCACGCGAGTGTATAAAGGAACGTAACAGACGTGTACAAAAGAAAGGACGAGATAGGCAAAGCGCGTAATTTCAACTAGAAACTTTAATACACTGTTGCCCAAGATATATCTGCCCATACATGTAGCACTCGAGTACGGACCTTGCACTTACGTGGCATCCAAACAGCAAAGTTTCTTTTCGTCAACGTCGTGTGAGTTACACAGACGGACATTTCTTATTTTCCCCTACCTTCGCCTCAATAATAAGCCTTGCCCATTGATTGCGATTGTGAGCAGGAACAGTATACAGCCATCAAAGCTGGAAGTGCAGGTGCACGTCTTACAGTGGGTGGCGAGATGTCCGTTGGTTCCGTTCCTGATATCAACGCAGTGTTCTTTGAGGCTGTAATTCGGGCAACGACCGGTTTGCGCGACATATATATATATATATATATATATATATATATATATATATATATATATATATATATACTATACACCCTTCCACCGGACATGTACCCTTCCAGAGTAGTGCATTCAGCGCTTCATTAAACTATACTTTGCACTGAGACGGATTCTTGGTAAGTATAGCAGCATGGAACAATGGTACTGTGGTTTCTAATATATATATATATGTGACCAGGACTACACACAAAATAATTTGCAGCGCGAATATAGCTTCAAACGTGGAGCTTGCTAATGATTGAAGAAGTTCAGTGTTTCTTGGGGCAACATATAGGCGTCTTCTTTCGTGTTCGCGGCTGAAAAAAGGGAGTCGAACCAGTTTCAGATGTTAAAAAGGGAAAGTTGAAAGGAGACAGAAAGAGTTCGTGCAAAATCTACGCGTATCCTCAAAGCACCATGGGTATGTGGCACCTTCGTGAAAATAAATCTAGAAGATGATACGCTAGCAATGCCGGTAAAGCAGGAACGTTGCAGTTGGAGTGTTCATTCACGAAATTTCTGTCTGATTCTCAGATATTATAATATCACATGCCCTAACACTTATCATATAGCGCTCTCCTCTCACTTGGATATCTTTCGTGACCGACTGATATCTACAGTGGACTTTCTCTTCTTTTAATCTTTCCGTCCCCCTTTCCCTTTCCCCAGTGTATACGGTAGCCAACCGGGCTTAGTCCTGGTTAACCTCCCTACCTTTCATTTATCATTTTCTCTCTCTCTCTCTCTGGATATCTTTCGTTCGACTTAATTTCTATGTCCGCTTTCGCTTATGTGCTTTGGCTCATGAACGTGAAGAATGATCAACTTTCATAGGGATCTCTCTTTAGTAACAATTACTTTAGAGAGTTTTAGAATAGGGGCCCCAAACGTTTTGGGGCCCCAAAGAAATAGCGTCGAAGCCACTGCGCATGCGCGAGACGCAAACTGCGTTTGGGTTTTGCGTTGGGAACGCTATTTCACCGATTTAGCGGGAGCTAAAATAGCGTTCCCAAAAGCTTTGCGTCAACAAACATGGCGGCACCCATCGAAGCGACGGCTCTAACCTAGCACCAAACTGGGTTCGATTCGCGGTAATGCGTGAAGTTCGCAAGCTAGGAGAAGTGACTGCAGTTATCGCTTTCCCTCAACTAGCGTGTGTTATGAAGATTGATTCATTAGACGCCGCTGATTCCGAATTCGAGTGTGGATTTTATGGCTCGTAGGCCTAACACGGCTAAGCTTGGCTGGTGAAGGCACGTAAAGTTGGTTTTGTTGCTCCAAACTAAGCACAACTAATTGTTTGCTGCTTGAAGAATAACCTCTAAATTGTAATTAAACGCGAATACACGCAAGTCAAAATTACTATTCATATCATAAGATGGTATATTTTATTTAATTATTTTTAATCGTTTTTCTTAGACGCCGTAGTGACGCTGTCAGCGCAAGACGCTATCTGCAAACGCAAAGCCCTATTCTAAAACTCTTCACTCCTGCGTGCCCCAACGCTAACACCCGCAAAGCTCTTTGGGGCCCCAAAATATTGGGGCCCCTATTCTAAAACTCTCTATTATCCTGTTCTCTGAGAACGCTTATGCGTTTGTGAAGGTTTATTCTTACCATCGGTGATCCCTCATTCCCATGTAATGGTGCTAATTCTAAAGCCCTGTGCTTCGCATAGCTTTCTTTCGACATTCTTTGTTTCATTTCCGTGCTATTCCCGCTTCCGTTCATAGCGCTTTTTTCTGGTGGGCGTTAAGTAAGCAATATATGTATATAATTGCTTAAGGCGAGTAACAATTTCACCTTCTCCTCATCAGCATGCTCTCTGTCATGCCCGCTGATAACATTTCCGGTTTTTAAAGCCTACATGTGGTTCCGTAATGCATGCTCCACGTGCACTGATGCTTTTTATAGCGCACTGTTTCCCATAGTTTACCTTTCTGCAATCTTCACTTCATCTTTTTTAAACGCTTCCTTTATAGAGTGTTTCATCATCAGCGCAGTAAGCAATATCTTCAGCATTAAGCCCGTAACAACGCCGTCATAATCCTCCCCGGCAGTTCTCCAGAATCATGGCGAATGAAGAGAGAGGGGAGCATCCTGAAGAAAGAATGCATCTGTCCAGGCGTTAACTTTCCCGGGGCCTGCCTGTCAATCCCGGCATGCAAAGTGCTCTTCCCCAGTGCGTATCGGAGACGGCGGCCAACCACGGAGCGGTCGCCAGCCCTCGAGAATTCGCCACGGTTATCGGCCCCGCCGAAGGGCTGGAGTGAGAGACCCCTGCAATGTGGCAGCGGCGGGCGTCACTGCAGGTCCCGGATGCATCGCTTTGCGTCCGTTGCTCGTCGGCACATAATGGACACCCCTCCACCATCCTCACCCCTCCGCTCCCCGTCCCCTTGGCGTCAGCGGACAGTGCTTGGTGCTTATTACTTTTTTTTTTGTCCATTCTGCGCTCGTAGCCCTTTATCGCATGTCGCCTGCGTTCCCCATATATGACGGGAAAATAAAGCTACAGAAAGCAAGGGAAAATTATATGTTGAGTAAATGATTCGGAATATTTCATTTCAACCAACACACTGTAGCGTGAACTTGGCACTTTCGTCAATAACCAAGTGAAATATCTATGTAAGCTGACAGAAATACGCAAAAAAAAAAAGGAAAATCGAGGAATGAACCTGAAGCAAATGTACGTCCTCAACGTGCAGATTCGCGGCCATTGAAGGAGTAAAAAGTTTGGGGCCACCTATACACGATGTCGCATAGAAGCATATATGCTTTTCAAGGTTATTGTGGTGCACTGCAACCATACGTAGAAGAAGAAAGCGTTCATACTCATATTTCATACTCGGTGAGCAGATACAAGTGCTTTAGAATGCGGTCACAAGTTTAAAGAAAGCTGTGTATCTTTGAAGGAGGTACAAGAAGTAGAGATTTCATTAGGGCAGCAAGCAAAGCTCTGGCCACGATTAAGAAACTCATATGCCAAATAGCTTCGACGTTTATCAATAGCTTATGATCTCACATGAGGTAACTGAATGCGCACCATCAGCATAAGTTGAAACGCGAACAAGGAAAAACTAATCGAGACACGTGTTTCTTCTATGACTTCAAGAAACTGCTATTTGCAATCACTTCGCAGCCGGTCTCTAAGCATGGTGTGGACCCAAGCGCACATTGTAGAGCTCGAGTTAATTAAGTGACTGTGAGAAAAAGAGGCAAAGCTGAAAGTGCAATACCGCAACCTACTCGCTTGCTATTTGCCTTTGTTTGAACTTAAGCCGATAGTACGTTATGGAGTTTGGTATCTATTTATATTGTTTAAAAATGGTGCGAGAACAAACATGTGATATATGCCTTGTCATTTTTCATTCACACCTTCGTTTGTTTCTGCGTCAACGCCGTCTATTTACCGTGGCTCGCAGACGTCCACTGCTGTAGTATATTATAATAAGTATTCGTATAACTATTCCTAAACAGTTGCGTGTTCAGCAAGATCAGAGAGAGAGAGAGAGAGAGAGAGAGAGAAGAAAACGCTGCATATTAACCAGAACTGCATCCTAAAATGAGTACGCGGTATGGGGTAAAAACAGACTCATCAAAAAAGCTTAGAGGGCACATGCACTTAGGGCAGCGAAGCGTGCTCGCTTCAAAAATATTGCAAGGAAAGAAGGTTGTCAATGTGTCCAATTTCTGGTCGCTGTTGTTGCCGACAACGGACGTTTTCCCATCATTGCTACCAGGAAGGCATCAGCGCTACCAGGAAGGCACAGTGCTACCAGGAACGCATCAGCTACATGTCTATATACAGTGAAGTGCCTACAATTTACAAGCCGCATTTACGAATTCTCCATCGCCTTTCATAGCCTTGCCACTCGCGCTACCATGCAGTCAGTCGCGTTTAATAGAACAAGCCTTATGAAAGGCGGCGCGTTTATCTTTGGCTGTAATAACACGCGGCTACAAGGTTTCGCTGGATGGTTCGAAGACGACATTATAAAACAAAGCTGATACCAGAAGAATAGGACTCCGTATTTGGCCGGCCGCCTCTGGTATCATGAAGTGTTCCCTGTCACTATTGGCCGACATATGGTTCGTACGAACCACATTGGCTTAAGTACTGCCTCGTGAATATGGGCTCAGAGGCGCAGGCTGTGACACCGGGAAGACTATACGTAAAGGTCCTTGTGGCGTCATGAATCTACTTCCTTTTTTTTCTTCAGATTACAGTCATCAGCTATGCCTAAAGATAATGGGCAAATAAATGCCACTAAGCTGCAGTTAACCAATGACATCTCTAGAGTACAAATCTTAGAGATCGCATAGCGGTCGGCGTGCGATGCGTGAAACTCACGTGATTTCCCGCACGCATATACTGCAATCCCCTGCGCGTTCCCAAAGGAACGGGGCCGCAGCTTGACACGCGGGGCACGGCGGCGTCAGCTCCCGACAAGAAGCGGTAACACGAGAGCGCTGGGGGCTGGAAGGGCAGGGGGCAACGAACGCCCAGATCTGGGGCATCCATAAGGCGACTTTTCCCCTATCTTTCTTACGGCAGAAGTGACGAGTCCTTTCTTCCCTACACAGGGAAAGCCGTCTGCCGTGTGTCCCGGCCACGGTGTCCATGGGTGACAAAAGTGGCAGCGCCGGCGCCCGTGATTGAGCGGCCCTGTTCAATCATAGTGGGCCACCGTCCCATCTCTCACCTGACTCTCTTTTTTTTATCAACCTGTTTTCTCTTCCTTCTTCCTTCTTCCTCACGCAGACACACACGTGGACAACGCGATCTGGGCGCAGATCCCGGCGCACACAATAAACAAGACCCCTGTAGTTCGCTACGAGAATCCGCCGACAGAACGACGCCTAGCTTTCTCCTCGTTTATGGCTTTACCTTTTTTTTTCTCTCTCTCTTCCTTCGAAGCAGATCATCCCAGGGGTGTAACTATAGTCTCGTCTTCTCGATCGAACCGGGCTTTCTACGTCTTTTCGTATGCTTTTCACAACTCTTGAAACGCCGTACGCCCGTCCCCCTTCCCCGCAGTTTTTCTTTCTCCTATTTACTTTATCTCCGGGCAAGCCAATCCCCCATGACTTTGAATTTGACGAATGACTGGCTTCGAGCTTTTTGTATGTCAGCCTTTTATCGAATCGCTTTGCTTGAAATCTATCCTGCCGTTTATTTTATTTATTTATTTATTTATTTTACTCGAAAGCGTCACCTCCAGTTCAACTTTCTTTCCGTATAGCGCATCTCTTCTGTTCTTCTGGCCTCAGAATCTCGTGCTCTTCTTTATGTATGTTTTATTTTTTGTTCTTGTGAGCGGCTAGGTGTCGCCTGTGCGACGCCGATCAGCGATGGGGGTTAGAGCCGTCTCGTGGCCTCAGAGAAAGCGCGCGCGGAAATATTGACATTGATCGAGAGCCCCCTGTTTACCCGACTCATACCTGATCCATCATGAATTCAAGAGGCCTGAACGGCTGAGCAATTTTTTTTTCGCCCTTCCCACCGGCCCGCTGGGTCCGAAAAACGAGTCTATTGCGACGACGAATCAGCGGTGTGCCTCTAGCGACCTATCGCAAAGCACAAACGGGACAGAGAAAAATGAAAGAGGGCGATCTTCGTATGGATATTACCGGCCTGGACCTAGATTACCATACAAGAGTGTGAGGCGCCAACGTTAATTTTCCTTCCGCAGTTTAGTATTGCTTTTCAACAAACCAATCAACTAACCCCGTTTGACCTTTCGAGTTTTCAATTAGTACCTTGTTAAGGATGTGCGATCAATTCTGCCTGAGCATCTGCGACCGTTGCGTCCTTTCGTTTTTCTTTAGTTCAGCCCTGTTTGTGAACAAAGCAGCAATTGACCTATCCGTGATATGCCGAACTTTCATGGCAATATGAGTCGGCCAGAGATGCATCATGAATAGGCCGCATTTGGTTGCATTAGATCGAACTAAGTAGTAAGCGGCGCAATGCGCTGCAGTCACTTTATTAATACGAAACGTCGGTGAACACGATGTCTAAAACATATTCGTTGTAAAGACTTAAAGTAAATAAGTCGAGACGTTGTCGCACTATCGCGTGAAATAAGGTTTGAGTCGTACAACGTGAACAATCTTGGAGAGGTGCTTTGCTCACTGGGGCGGTATGGCACTATCCGGGAGAACCTCGTATAGTTCACGTCACTAACGCGACGCAGCACTGTGTAGGGTGCAAAGCAGCGACTTAGCAGCTTCTCTGACATCCCTTGGCGGTGAACCGGCGTCCATGTGCACACCCAAACTTGATCGCCCGAGTGGTATGCAACTTGGCGATGGCTAAGATTGTAGCGGCGTGCGTCTGCGCTCTGCTGTTGCGTGATGTGCAGGCGTGCCAATTGGCGAGCTTCTTCGGCGTAATGCGTAAGTTGCTCAGCGTCAGGGGTTAGCAACGCGTTGTAATCATATGGAAGCATCGCATCCAGCATGGTCAGAACCTCACGTCCGTAGAGAACAACTTCATTTGGGCGAGTTGGTTCATATTGAGTAAAACTTGAAGCAGCGCGAAGAAGACGAAGACAACAATCGAAAATATACACAACAGGGCGAGCGCTGTCCTGCTGTGTGTGTTTTCGATTGTTGCCTTCGTCTTCTTCGCGCTGCTTCAAGTCCGTATACAAGACGGAACGGCGTGAATCGCGTTGTTTCCTGCATGGCTGTGTTGTACGCAAATGTTACAAGTACGGTAGGACCTGATTCCACGTCTTGTGCTGTACATCTGCGCACAAGGCTAACATGTCGGCGATGGTTTTGTTCAAGCGTTCGGTCAACCCGTTGGTCTGCGGATGATATGCAATTGACTTGCGATGACCTGTGTATAGCTTAGCTTGAATACGTCGTCGATCAGCTGGTCCGTGAAAGCTGTGCCTCAGCCAATGATCACGCACGACGGCGCGCCAAATCGAAGAACCGATCTGGTCTATAAAAAACTGGACAACATCGGTTGCCGTGGCGCCTTGTAGAGCCCTTGTCTCGGCGTATCTCATTAAGTATAGTATGTGGCTACTACGTACGATCCACGTGTTCCCGGAGGATGACAGTGGAAAAGGCCCGAGTAAGACCATTCCTATTTAATCGAGCGATGCCCTAGGTGGAGCGATCGGTTGCAGCAGCCCCGTGGGCTTCAGTGGCGGGGACTTTCGGCGCTGACATTCACGACAACTTTTTTACGTAGCGCTTGACGGATGCAGAAAGTATGGGCCAGTAGTACGCCTGTCGAACTCTGGCGAGAGTGCGTGAGGAACCTAATTGACCAGAGGTGGGCTCGTCGTGGCAGGCAGGAAGAATGTCGTCGCGCATGTGAGTAGGTATACAACGAGGAGGTATACGCTTTAACAATGATATTCAAGTATTTCTTAAAGAAGACGTCACTTCGGAGGCGGAAGGACAAGAGACTGCAAGAAAGGCGTCGTGGTATAGGGGAGTTACGTCTTTCAATATTTTCGATTATTGCGCGGATTTCGGCGTTATCGCGCTGTCGTGTGATTACGTCCATTGCGGTAAGGGCCACAAGGCCCCAAGGTGACCTGGTGGTAATATATAGTTATAGTAGTAAAACAAATACCCCAGAAAGTGAATGGCAAAACGGTGCCGCGGTAGCTGAATTCATAAGAGCTTCGCATACGTAATGCGACGACGTGGGTTCGTATCCCACCTGCGACCAGCTGTTGTTTCATCCACTTTAATTTCCATTATCATTTCTTTACCTCAATTAGTAAGTACAAGTAACTTCCCCTATGGTGTCCTTCGTGTCCTTGTTTGTTGGCTTCTTATGATATTATTAATAAAAATCGGGCCTCTCGGTTCCCTTTCTTCTCGTCCGTTACATAACGAGGGTCTCGAATCCGGCAACATTGATGCCTTCAGGTAGCATGTGTGGGTTTACTGGCCAGTTGCCGTCACACAAATAGATCACGTACTCATGACGCCAGCGGCAGAAAGGATGTTCCACATCTGCCGCCAACGCTTGTGAGTGGTGGCACTGGCTAATACTAGTAGTAACATAACACTAGTAGTAGTAGTAGTTCTAGTAGTACAAACATAAATACGCCAGAAAGTGGATGGGAAAATGGCACCGCTGTAGCTCAGCTGGCAAGAGCATCGCACGCGTAATGCGAAGACGTGGGTTCGTATACCGACTTCGGCCAGTTGTTTTTTCACCCACTTTCATTTCGATTAATTTATCATTTCTTTAATTCAGTTGATAAGTACAAGTAATTTTCCCCATGCGGTCCTCACTGACTTTGTTGGCTTCTTATGATATGACTATATATATATATATATATCCACACCACCGGGATTGTGCCGATGCGAGGCATATATTCTGTGTTGGTTGTGTCTGGGAGTTGCCTTCACGGCTTACAGTGCTGAATGGATGGGATGTAAGCCACTGCGAAGAAAATATCGACCATTTATTGGGCCACTGTCGTTGATTTGACGTAAAAGCCAATCAATGCCCTTTGGAATGAGTCGACTAGATAGTTGTCTACATCCCGACGCTACTAGAAGAACGACCCCACGCACTGATATAATCGACCCAGAAGACAGTGAACACACTTTCGTGCTCTTTTGAAAACGAAGAGCTTATCCAAGTGCCTTTGACTGTGCGGTACCATTGCCGAGCGTTCATGCATTATCTTTCCTGCGTCTCTCTCTTTGTTTTCTTTTTACCCACTTTCTACTCCCCCTTTCCCTCGTCGATCCCCAGAGTAGAGTAGCAGACTGGACGCTCGTCCGGTTGACATGCCTGTCTTTCCTCTCATTGCTCTCTCTCTCTCTCCTGTTCCCGTTCTGCCTTCCCCTATAGTCGTAGGGCAGCCAACCAGGTGCCTTAGTGGTTAACAATCCTGCCATCTTATTTCTTTCTTCTCCGTATATCTGCAAAATTAACATATGTTGTTGCAAATCTTGGTGATAAATTTCTACGAATTCCTGCTGAGTGTACATGCATTGAGCACTGACAACTTTCAATTTCGGAATTGCAACATGTGTGTTCTAGTTGTGAACTGCGTGGAACAAACATTATCAGAACAGTCAGTACATCAAAGTTCCTTGCTAGACGCACATCTTAACTGCAGTGCAATGCAGTTAAAACGTGCGATAATGCTTCTTGAGCGTCAATGCTTCTCAAAGGAAGCATAGCAGTTGCCGCGTAGTTTATTACGCGTCAGCTATACGATAAACTTCAGCCAATAAATTATATTGTGATATAAAATCCTATCCATTTAATAATTAGATACATCCATCGCAAACACCCCTAACGAACGAAAAGCCTTGTGAACTCAGGCGCATCTTATTTTGTGCCAAAATACTCGATATCAAAGGAACAAAACAGGTCGAGAAGCCCAACCTAAAAAAAATGTGATATCATATTCCTTTCCAATAGGCGGAACAACCGCTATCTCCGCGTTTGATACATGAGAGAACTTAAAAGTGATATATCAGTATACACTGAAGTTATCACACAATTAAATGAATGCAATGTCACACAAATGACAGGTCACATAGTGATGTGGGGTCGGTACATTCTTAAATTGAACATTCAATGTTGCTAGTGAAGGTCATGGACTATCATGTCCATGGCCTGCGGCGTATGACACTCCACAAATGTTTGTACCCAAATTGTGCGTCTAAACGCGATCAAGCTCATCGCGCTCGCCTTATTTTTCTAGAAGTAGTTCACGTTTGCAACTTATTTCTGTTTTTAAATGACAACACCTCAGAGATTATAGTTTATTCTATTTTAACATTCTTTAGTAGTCTGACCTGCACTGACCGGCCCTACTGCGAGTGACCTGTGTTCGTGTGTGTGTGCGCGTGCGTGTGTATGTGTGTGAGTAGGCAGGCGCTGCATGTGTTCTTTCCGTTGGAAGTTGCCAGCCTGCTCTTCGCTTTTCCTTTCCTGTAAATTGTATATACGTTTTGAAAATAAATAATAATAATAATAATAATAATAATAATAATAATAATAATAATAATAATAATAATAATAATAATAATAATAATAATACATTCAACTCACAACCTATCTTCTAAGCGCTCAATATTATTGAATCTAATTCGAGTAATAGCGCATGAGACAGTACAAACGGAAGGAACAGACGGCAGGACGTTCGACCTGTTTCTTGCGCCGTAACGTAACTTAGCTACAACGTGTGCCAACCAGTCAAAGCTATAGCACTATGTTGCTCATTATAATCGCTCAGTTGCATTAAAAATGCTGCGCGGGGCGGTTCATCGCAAGCCACACAGAACCGACAATGTAGCGTATAACAAACTACGAGGGGAAAGCACAGTGCCACAGGCTTATGTTGAATTACGTCTGCTTGCGCGAAGCATTTTTCTTTTTTTTTTTCTTTTTCCAAACTTAATATTATGCCTTCACATTTTCCCCCCTTCGTCCGCAGGGAACGGCCCCAAGATCGCAGCCGCCGAGTTGCAGAGCCTATCGCCACTCCACGTCTCGCGCGTCGTCGACGCGTAATAAAGTCTTCGAGCCGACCGATCGCCACTGCCCCTGGCGGCGGCAGGCCGCCATGCTCCCAGCCGCGCGATGTGATGGATCCGCGCGGGGCCGATTGGCCGGCAGCCGACGACTCTCAGAGGTTCTAGCTTGGCAGAGACAGGAGTGGGGGGGGAGGTGACCCACCTTCGCCAGTGATCGAGCTGTTGTCAGGCGCAGCGCGGCCGGCTGCTATTTGCGGCGCGGCCCGACCGGTATCCACCCCGCCATGATGGATCAGACATTGAGGAACACGCAGCGAAGACGGCCCTCATGACCGATCGCGCCCGCGCTGGGAGCCAGGTTTCTCGTCGGCCTCTCGTATGAGACAAGTCTCTCTCGCTCGTCCTGCACGTCGAACGGGCGCATGCGCGCGCATACACGTACACGCATGCACACACGGTACCTGCATCCACCGCGGTATCCACACCTACCCTTCGCCGTGGGTTACTGGCGTTCCGAGAAGAAAAGGCAGCGGTTACGACGTTTCTTTTTCTCCGCGAAGACGGAGTGGGCCGCGCACCGATGATGTTTTACTTAGCGAGCTCCCTCTGAACTGTATATTTCTTTTCCTTTTTTCCCCCTCTTTTTTTGTTATTTTACCGCTGAGTGCTGCTGAAATACACTGTTTCATCGGCGCTGTTGGCAGACTATATATCGCGCTTGCTGAAGGGAGAAAGCGGACGAGGTATTTCTCTTTTGTTAAGGCGGAAGAGGTTGGTTTGCGTTGGTCTGAACTTCGCAAGGTCTCGCATGACGAAAATGTGTTACCCCTTAAATCTGGCTCACGTACGCGATAACGCTTTAAATAATGGCGCGCCCGGTGCTACCTGACCGCAGATCCTGTAACAGTGTACGTTTGAGCGCGGCTGTTCATAACTTCTAGGGCCGGATGCCAAAGGGGGTTTTTCTTCTCAGGAATAGTTTTTCATTGGATATTGCTTCTATGTCACCTTAAATATCAGTCGTAGTCATGACCAGCCAGTTTCTGTTCTCTAAGCTCTGCCTGCATTTTTCTTTTGTCCTCTTTGCAGTGACAACCTATGACACCATTTGAGCCGCCTTAACCGCATACTAAATTATAACAATAAAGCCGTCGCATTTACATGACGTGAAAGCGGATGCTTTCTGATAGCCGAAAAAGTATCGATCTCGCTTAGTCTGGCCGCAGCACTTCCGAGAGCGGCTCACGTTAGTTTAAAGTAGAGCGTCACACATCTAGTCAAACGCGAGTGTGGGACTTTGAACACAGATTATTAGGCGCCCATTAGACGGAAGACGCCGCTTTGTCCTTCACTGTCGTATAGCCCTGCACAATAATGATATGTCCTACATGAATACGAACAAATCACATTTGCGATACAGCACAGCTATTACGTTCTATAGGATTAACCTGCGTATGGCTTGAACGCAGGACTGCGGCGCGCTTTATACTCCGGAACGTATAAGATGGGCGTATTCTGTCTGCATGCAGATCACAAAGAAGAAGCCGGCCAGAAACGCATCATGAATGATATTTGCTAGCACTCAACAGTGCACAAACGAACACTGCACAACATTCCAGTGCCCAACAACTGCCCAAGGAATCAATGTTTCACAACAATGTGCTGTTCAATGCCTCAGCGTAGAAATGTTTACATTAATATGACACATACTTCGCGGGAAACTACTGAGCGCGACAAGAACAAAGGCAGTGTGTTATCAATGAAGGTCTTAAGGTAGGTATATATATATATATATCCCTAATACCTGCAAGATCCCTGCGTGCATGGGAGACGTCTGACGTGCGTCCTGTTTGTCCGATCCAATCCTGCTGAGTTTCTTTTTTCTTATCGTGGCGAACGCAATTAGTAACCTTGTGAACAGACAAGGGGAAGTCTAAAAAGCTTTTACGTGGCACTTACATATGTCACTTGAATTAAGGAAAGTGCGGAAAATCAGTATGTTGCGTTTCCGAGGAGCAATGCCATCGAAATTACACTAATGTTGCCCAGTAATAAGATGGCATTATTACAAGAAGCACGACAGCGCGTGTTGCGCGGCACCGTTGCTTGAGTAAAGAAAAGCAGTAGCGACTTTTTTTTTTTTTTTTTTAACTATGGCAAGGCTTCATTTCACCCATGAAATGGAGTGCCTCTGCAGCAGCGCTGCTTTCTGCTCTATTACTATAGCTAGCTTCGAGGCCTTTATTGCAGCTATTGCAACCGCTAGAGACCATCTCATGAAGACCTCCATCGCAATCGAAGCGCTAAGGGCGCACATAAGGCAACCTTGCATGGTGTCCTCGCCAGCGTCTAGCCTCTCTACCTGCGTACAGACCACGCGCGTCGTTCTGCGGAACATTCTGCTCCCCGCTTCGCTAGCGTACGCCCGCTCCGTCCCGGCAGTTGAACCGAAAAAAAGAAAGAAAAATAAATCTGTTTTAGCTGAGCGTTCACGCTTCGCACGTTCGGTGACGTGCAGTAGCATACTGCGCCACATGGTGGTAGAATATAAGGAGAGGATCTGATAGTGCACCAGCATGGTTATTTTAGACGGGGCACATCAATTCTCCGAACTGTACTGCTTGCGACTAGACGGGAGAGATTGAGCAGTTTCTGTGGTCGTGCCAAAATTCCAAGATGAAAGGGACGCTCTCCTGGAAAATCTGCAACATAAGGACGTCCCACATACGTGCCCGCAACAACTGGCGTTCCCCGAACGAGCCAGTTATAGCCCGCAAAGAAACTTCATGTCTCCTTATGGCATTCTCAAGAGAGACAGCTCTGATGGACATGTGGTGAAACACCACAGCAATCCTATAGGAGACGCTCTGGCGGGGAAGTTGCCGGCCTTGATCGCCAGGCTAAACCCGCCTGTTGCTACAACTCACCACCACCACCGCCACCACCACCATGAGACACCAGGCAAAAGTTATAGCATGTTCAAGTTGATCAGTGCCAAGCAGTGCAATTTCTTTAAATGTTGCAATCCCTTAAATAATTGATGACGTTTTGTTTCTTTCTTCGTCTCTTTTTTTTCTAAACGGGTGGGTGCATCGTCACACGAAAGCTGCAAGGATGCGCCTAGTCGAAGGCGCTTGACGTGCCAACAATTGATGCCAGCAATTGATGTCAACAAATCGTCGCTCTCACAGCCGTGCTTTTGGCGCCGAGTTCTCGCCCTAATCTCGTTTCGTTAGATACTCTGTCAAAGATGCAAAGCGTCTCCCGAGTGGACCAACCAACCCGCGGCCAGTCTAGCAACCCTACCGCGGCAGCTGCGGCAGCCATTTTGTATGTTCGTTCGTCTCGCTCGCCGAGCTCCTCTCGCCGCGCTCGCAGAACATCGACGGTCGCAGAAGAGACAGCGCTTAGCGTCGCACTGCATCAATGACAAACCGACATACAAATGGTCCATTTGTGTGACTCGAAGGCGGCCCTGCATGCAGTGTTTACTGCCAGCCTTGCGGTTCGCATGCTCTGTATGCTTGCACGCCAGTGCACAGCATCTGCATGAAATGAACCATACTGCGGGCATGCCCGATTATACACCCTGGATCCTACCTTAAGCTTTCGATTTCCAAGACTTTCCCAGATAGATGCGACTCTTTTGTGTAATCTATGGTTGGGCGTCGCATTTACCAATGCCAATGCGTTCCGTTTAGGGATGGCCTACAATGCAGCCTGTGGCTACTGTGGAGAAGAGGAAACATGATGCCCTGTGCCAGTGCCCGCAGTACAGTGAAAAGAGACAATCGCTTTCTGTCATGCTCAACCAGTTGGACGACCGGCCTCTGCATGTCGGAAGAATGAGGTCTACAGCATCGACGGGACTTAACATCGCATCAGTAGGCCATGCAAGCGTTACTGTGTTTCCTGCGATCCATGCAACGCCTCTGTCTTCGTCCTCTTTCCGACCCCTATTAACCACACCCTATAATACTGGGAAGCAAACTTGAAACTCTCATACTGTTAACCTTCCTGCCTTTCCTCTCTCTATGTACCTCTCTCACTGCCTAGGTGTGTTAATTCTGTTAAATACTGGCTATATATTTATTATCTTGTAGCATTGCTACTATGTATTCTTCCTTACTCTCAAACTGTGTGGCTGTAAGGGCTTTCAGTCGGTATTCTTATGGTTCGATTGCCCTTGGCATCGCCGTTCCCAATTTCAGACGCGCGTTTTAAAATATAAACTTAATAAGTGAATACAGATTCTTTTATGCATTTTAGCACTACATTCTTGTAGTTTACTTATCTTGTCCCGATATGGGGCATGAAACATGATGAAAGCCACCTCTTGCATGATTATTGGACTTGGACCATAGAACAGATTCACAGGCGCATTGCGGACAAGTAACCCTTAAGAAACCCGCTTGCCTGGTTGTCTGCAATACCTCGCAGGCATAAAACGTAAACGCACGCCGTAGTGGGGGACTTCGGAAATTTCGACCATCTAGGGTTCCTTAACATGCACCTAAATCTAAGTACACGGGTGCATTCGCATTTCGCCCCCATTGAAATGCGGCCGCCGTGGCCGGGATTCGATCCTGCGACCTCGTGCTTATCAGCCCAACACCATAGCCACTAAGCAACCACGGCGAGTACCTCGCAGGCGTCGCTCCAGCTGCACAGTAATTCTATCGCTGGCGTTTTGCAATGACCCATGAATATCGCAGAAGTATAGCTTACAGATCGAGAGCTGTTGCAGAAGTCATTTCACAGTTCACGTCTTCTACGCTGCAAGCTTTCGCCATCACCTTCGTAACATTTGGAATGGGCGCAATGCAATCTCTGAAACCTCCGAGTGGTGCCTGTTGAGCAAGTAGAAGCGTATATATACGAAAGCTCGGGCGAATTTTCGATCGCAGTGGCTTTCGTCGCGAATGCGGCATTTTTCTGGCCGCTGATGCGGTGACCTGTGGTCCAGTGCGCACGTTCTTGGCTTTCCCGATATGCGGGGGTCTTGCGCCTCTACGCCGTAGCCTTCGTCAAAAGCACTATAGGAGCAACGAGGCCATGGCGCTTAGCAGGACCTTTCTCGGGGACCTTCTCACCTCCTCCTCTCTCCCCCTCCCCTTATGGCGGGCGGCCACTGGCGTCGAGGCCCTTCCACCCTTCGCTGCCCGGTCCTGGCCGCCGCCTGCTGCTGCTGCTGCATGGCTATATTACACAGCGGCGGGCCCCAAGATTATCTAGTTCAAGTATTACAGTGGAGAAAAGCGACCGAGGAGCCGCGGCCAGCAATCGCTTCGGCAAAAGGGACGCGACGTCGGCAGAGGTGCACAGAGATGAGGGAGGGTGGGGTTCTGGGCACAGGCTCCTCTACCAAGAGGTGGCGGTGCAGCGGGGCCCACGAGGAGAGAGAGAGAGTGAGGGCGAGAAGTGATGCGGAGGAACCATGGAGGCGAAGGATGGAATAAGAAAGAAAGAAACCCGGGGGGGTAAGTCCGCACCACCGGACTTGGGGCGAGCGCGGTAATATATCATCTGACAGAAAGATAATCCATCTCTGCCCGACGCAAAGAGAAACGCAGAAAGCGCAAAAGAAGGAAGTTGGGAGGAGAGAGAGGGGGGGTCCGGCGAGGCTCCGCTGGAGAAAGAACGGCACCGAGAAAGGCGCGGCGGCGGAGGCGACGGGGAAGGCGGGAGGGTGGACCGGGAGGCGTACGAAGGGGGAGAGCGCAGCTCGCGCGCGCGCCGCAATTTCGGCGGCAGCGGCGACGGCGCGGCTCCCATTCTGCAGGCCCCACTCATTCGGCCTGCCGTTGGACGGCAACCCAGAGCTGATGCTGCTGCTGCTGTTGTTGCTGCTGCTGCTGCTGCTTCCAGGACCCAGCATGTCTCGCCTGTCGACCCGTAGTGCTGCTGCGAGTGCCCTCGTTTTTTTGTGCGGCTACACACCGTGAACGAATGTTCGAAAAGGAACGACGAATGCGCAAGGTCTTGGAAAATTTTGGATGGCAATACGCTGTAATAAGTTATGCAGAGCCAGGTTGAGCGCGGACTAGTAATCAGCTGAACTGGGAACGTCATTACTGGTGCATTTCTACAGCGCACTTGTGCTCTGTTTCTGCACAAGCCGGTTGTTTAGGCGTTGTCGCTAAGGTCGAGGTGGGTGTGTAATGCGCAGAGGGAAACAGGGGTAGGCACGAAGACAGAGCGTGAATAAAACAACGCAAACTTGGCTTTGACATCGTCCATCTTTTTTTGTCTGTTTGCTTATTGAAGGAGGGATGTGGTCTACGTCACGCTTGAATATGTTGAGCTCCGTCCAGCGCAAGAAGGTTCCTTAAACACACTGCAAGGTGACCGAGTGATTAGCGAGTTTCCAGCGAGAATCATTGCTGAAGTCGAGCGAGATAAATTTTATTATCACAACGAGATTTTAGCAGAAGAGAATAAAAAAAAGATGAGAAAGAGAAACAGGCCAGTTCACGTTTCGAAATAAGAATGTGATAGTGGGAAGCTCAACAGTACAGCATCAGTCAAGTCGCAACGCACCAGAAACACCCCCCTTAAGCAACCGCCTAATTTTCAGGGAACTTTACACCGAAAATAATGTGGCTAAGAAATTACAGGCAGGACGCGTGCTGAAAAGTCGCGAAAGACAATATTCTTTTTTTTTATCATGTGGATAATGCGAGGGATTTCTTGCCCACTCATCTATATTTAGAGTGGGCACAAAAGGTTCATGTACATTCTAGAGATCACACGACCTACATAGCAAGTGTGATGCATAAACCGGTCCACCTGGCTCTATGTTGAATATCTACATATAAGCATTGCCATATCTTGAAAGTGATCACTTATGTGGCCATTTGTCAAACCACAGCTCGTGCACACTGGGCTTACAGCACAATGCGTCGTGCGTCATGCTACTAAAGGTTATTGTTATGTTGCTAACGGATGGGCCACAATAGCAAGGCGCAGGTAGTGTATTGAGCAGCCACATTTCAAGTAGACAAAGGTTGGTATCAGGTATGGGTTGCTTGTTAACCCTTTGAAGGTTTTAGCCGTACATGTACGGCGGCGGTTTTCTGTCCCGCAAGGTCTTTGCCGTACGGGTACGGTTCCGACCCTCCGTTTGAAATTTCGCGCCATAATGGCGATTAGCGCTCATCGGGAGGTGCTGCCACCTCTTAGCACTTACAAGATGCGTTTGAAATTGGTGCTACCTTCTTGGGGAGATAAACAGAGCTGATTGCTAGCTTCAGCGCGTCGTTCAGATTGCGGCAACGCCCCTTTGGCGGTTTCGGTTTCGCCGCGTGATCGCAACGGAGGCGCGCGAAACGTCATTTTTTTCTTTGTCGGCACTCTCTTGCAGGGAGGTGGAAGTTGATTTCTATCTTGATTGGCGCTGCTCTTAGCTTGCTTATAGCGGCGTTCGCGAGGTATTCCCGCTCTCAGTGGCAACGCGCTTTCGCGGTTTCGGTTCCGCCGCGTGATCGCAACGGAGGCGCGCGAAACGTTGTTTTTCTCTTTGTCGGCACGCTCTCGCAGGGGCGGCGGAAGTTGATTTCTATCTTGATTGGCACTTTTCTTAGCTTGGTTATCACCACTTGCTTATCAGCGCCGTTCACGAGGTATTCTCGCTCTCCGCGGCAACGCGCTTACGCAAGAGGGTGCCTCAGACCTCTGCCCAAGGCAGCCGCACGCAGAGATGGCATGTGTGCGCCAACACAACTCCTCGCTTCAAGAGAACAGACACGCATTTTAGGTGTGCAGACTTCGATAAGGCGCTGTGCGTAGACCCGTGTTACAACGAGTACCACGCTCGGAAATACTATTGAACATTTTGCAATTCTGAGTGATGCCAACACCAAAATACTGTTCCTAATTATTTTTGACTATTTATTCCCAACTTAATACATTTTGGACCTTCAAGATCCGCAAAAAAATAATTTGACCACCTGGGAAAGTTTTTTTCAAAATAATTCGACCCTCAAAGGGTTAAGGTAGTCTGTGGGTATAAAATATTCATTGAGCACACAATAGCGTTACAAAAAGTGTCGAACATTTTCCTGTCGAATCTTTTATGGGGGGGAAAACGGTCTTGAAATAATGAATTGAAGACGGAGTACCTTCTCATTTCTAAACAACATGAAATATAAAGTTTACGTGTGCGGCGGATCTGGAACATCCTTTCTGCCGCAGTCGTCACGGGTACGTGATCTTTCTGGATGAAGGCAAGTGGTCAATAAACCCGCACATGCTACCCAAAGGCATCAGTGTCGCCGGATTCGAGAGCCTCTTTATGTAAGAACGAGAAGAAGGGAGGTTGAAACCAAGGGGCCAGATTTTTATTAATCTCATCATGAGAAGCCAACAAACAAAGAAGCCAACAAACACTGAAACCAAGGATAAATAGGGGAAATTACTTCTGCTTAATAAATGAAATAAAGAAACGATAAATTAATGAAAATGAAAGTGGACGAAGAAACAAACTGCCGCAGGTGGGGAACGATCCCACGTCTTCACATTACGCGTGCGATGTTCTAGCCAATTGAGCAACCGCGGTGCCGTTTCCCCATCCAATTTGGTATTTATTTCTTACTACTAGAACTAAGCTTGGGAGTGCTAGCCAGCGCCACCACTCACACACCTTGGCGACGGATGGGGAACATACTTTCTGCCGCAGGCGTCACGAGTGCGTGATCTTTCTGGGTGAAGGAAACTGGTGAGTAAAGCCGCACACGCTTTCTGAAGGCATCAATGTCGCCGTATTCGAGACCCTCGTTATGTAAAACGAGAAGAAGGGCGGTTGAAACAGAGGGGCCCGATTTTCATTAATCCTATCATGAGAAGCCAACAAACAAAGACACCAAGGACAACATAGGGCATATTACTTGTACTCACTAATTGAAGTAAAGAAATGATGAACTAATGGCAATGAAACTAGATGAAAAAACAACTTGCCGCTGGTGGGGAACGATCGCACGTCTTCGCACTACGCGTATAACTTTTAACATTTAACATAACATATGACATATAATATAGCTTCCAGCTATCTCATATGTCATGACAACGACGGTAGAGAGTGCGAGAGAGATTTATTTAAATGCCCTTTATAGTTAAATTTTGGGCGCATATTCGCTTACATGCATGTTACTCTGGAGGGACTTTAGAAGTATAAGGAAGGAAGGAGCCAGCGCGCGTCATCACATGCTTGTAAAGTGTCATGTTCGTCGAAGAAGATAAGCGCAATACTACAACACTACGCATTATTTTAATTGAATGCGAACGTGTCGAGACTGGCCGAATAATAAACTGCTTTGCTTAAATCGAGAAAACAGATTCGTAGGCTGCCTAAAAGCGAGGCATTGTTGCTGAACCACGGAAAATTAATGAGCAGAAGTTATCTGTACCGTTCGCTCGCTTAGGAAAACAGGTGCCTTTGCGCAAGGACCCTCGACTCTTCTGAATCATTCGGAGCCATTTCCGCTTGCGTCGGTCTTTCTACATGGAAACTGCGATAAGTGTTGTTGTCCTTTATATTCGAAGATGAACAAATGCTCAACGATTTCGAAGAGACAATTCTCGAGATGAATACAGATACCAATGAGAAGAAGTATTCGATTAGTATGAGAAATGATTAATATTAGCACGCGTCTACTGTATTTATTGAAACAACAACACATACTTGAAAAGCAACCGTTCCCATAGGATGCAGCTTCATTCATATGTGGCACTGGAGCTGTACTGCAGGTTATAATAAGTTTTTTTGGTGAAAGAAGCACAGATGGTGGCTTCTTTATAGGCGTTTGTGTATACCGTCAGGTGTATCGGCTGGCATCGATCATGTTATCCCCCGACTGTAAGGTGATAACGCTCGTGGAAATCCCAGAAGTATAACGCGTTCGTGTGAGCTATTAAAAAAAGAAGCAACTAAAAGTAATAGGATGCGAACTTAATAGCGCTCTGATATACTCTTCCGCAACGCTCCTGTCTCCAGAACAAGGCCAAAATTCGTAAAAAAAGGTTGAGTATAAGCTGCATTGACCGAAAAATAAAGAAAGCACAGAAAAGCACAAAGAACAAAAGAAACAGTATTGCTATCCCACAGAAAGCACATACATCTATATATCTATGCATTCTACAAACATTTCGCTGTCCACTCCCGTACAGACTTCACAGTTATGGAACATTTCAAACGTAAATATTCATTCAGCCTAGGACGTTACACATTTCTTTAACAAATTTTAGGTGCATAGGCTATATTACAACAAGACGTGAGATGGAGGGAAGGGCAGTGGGCTTACTGGACTCTTAGGAAATCAAACAGCGCGAAAGAGTGGGTGGAGTATAGATGACAGCCGCAGCGCTCGTCCCTGCAAGGAGCAGCGCTTCAAAGCGTTGCCTTCAAGACGCACATTGCCTTGACGACACAGCCATGTGTTATACTTACTTGGTCCCACCTTTTGCATCGTTATATTATGTTGTCATATATTGCAGCAGAAGACAGAAATTGCGATATAAAGCACAGAAACCGGTCAGTAGATCGTTGAAAAGTTGTGGTATACGATATTCCCTTGTCATGTGTTAAAAAAAATGAAAAACAAACAACAGTGCTCACACAAGCAGATGCTTTAACGTGCACCTCCATGAACACAAACAAGAAGTGCAGAAAGGCATGGGCGATTACTTATCGGTATAGACTATAATGACTGCGGTAGCGCACCTCGGTTTGAAGGTACCACAGTAGTAGGAAGGCACGGGAATGATCAGACTAGAATCATTATCGAAGCAGCGGCCGTCGCTAAGGGTGACGCCGTCATCGCTAATTTTATTGATCTTTCACAAAAAATAGTTTGTCTTAAGATGCGTGCAAAGCGGTGTGCCCACTTAGGGTGCTTCACAGTCGGCATATAGTCAAGTACTTGTTAATAGGATTTTGTTTTTTTCAATATTTTTTCTTGCGTGATTAGGAATTTTACGTCTGAATATGTAACTTACTCTCGGAAACTAAAAAAAAAATCACAGCCCAAGCACCCCGTACAAATGGTTAACCAGCGAAGATGAAGCGCGCGGCCCCGGTGTTTGTCACTGGGTTTATCTCGACGATTGGTTAAACGACGGCTTGGTAAGCTGCCGGATCTTCGGTACGCAGTTGCTGCTTGCACTCGGCTGCACGAGCGTTTTCTTGTGCCCGGGCTGCAGCATCGGCACGGCGTAGCCGAGCTCGTTCCCGCTTCTGCACGCGGCGTAGCTGATCGAAAGCTGCCTGCTCCTTAGGAGTACGTAGAGCACGTGGCCGACCCATTTCGGAGCCGGAGAGAAACTGCCGGGCGCGCGCGCTCGGCTGCGACGGAGAGCAACGACGTCACTTCTGGCGCAGCCAAGCTAATTGCGCGCCTCTCTTTCTATCTTTTTTTCGCACATGCGTATGGGGTTGCGCCGGTGGAATTTTCAGTGCACAGGTGACAGATGGACGGATGGACGAATCGGCTAGCCATATGCAGCTTCGCTGTAAAACTGTTGGAAGTACACGCTAGTCTTGTAGTCCTCCCCGGTCTTTGTCGCGGTGTGCGCTGTAATTCACAATAACATGGAACACCAACTAGAAAGGTGTCAAACCGTGTCACATTCGTCATTTGGACCGCGCATGAGACATTTGACGTAACTTTTTTTCCTTATGCCTGACGGCGCAAATTGTTCTAGCGCAGTTGCACTCTCTTTCGCTTTACGCCTGGCAGCATAGCTGTTCTCGTTAGCCTACTAAATTTTATGTAAGTGTTTATAAAAATTGTTCAACTACCCAAATAAGTCTATTTGCAATAAACCCTGCGTGGCATACCAGTCACGGGAAGACAAGCTTAATTGGCTGCTGTTGACTGTTTGCCCTGTGTCTTCCTTTGCTCTATATATATAGAGCGGGATTTGCCAATTTCGCTCTAGTAATAAACTGCATCAAATGGCTACATATTCCTGCTGTACTGCTTCAAGTGCACTTGGAGAGGTCAATTTATTTCGCTCCAACACTGCTTGAAGAGGCTGCTGCGGCTGATCCTAAACTGCTCCAGAACGGCTTCTTTCCTGCTTCAGAAATTTCACCAGATCCTAAACTGGCGGGACCAACACTGATATCAGAAACATTTTTATGGGTTCCTTTCTTTTAAAAAATACATTAGCTTAAAGGAAGAGGGAAGCAAAGTATAAACATCACGGGAGGCATAATATTCAACGTTGTAGGCAATATACAGTATATTGCGGGCTTTGCTCGCAGTAGTCTGTCCTTACAAGCAGAACTAAACATTTATTTGTTCCTCTCGTAAAAGGACGCTTGATATTTGCGTGTCATTAGAAAGCGTTATGAAATGCAGAATTCCTGCCACATCGTCACACAACATTGCTGGCGAGGTTTCTCCCTTTTTTTAGATTCGGAAACTTTGTATGCAGTAGGCGCCCAAATTAAGCTTATGACATGGTGTATTGAGTGAATCACATTATTAGATGTTTCTAGCCTCTCCACAAAGTTAACATTAAGCAGAAATTAAAAGAAAAGATTACATGAGGTGAAATGAGTCCTTACGGTAATTTAGTTTGCTCAGACACACGGAGCAGTCATTTGCGTATAATAAATGTAAGGGAAAAAAATTTGGTAGCGCTCACCTCACGATGAATGTTGAAGTTAGGGCAATAAACATTGCCGAATGCAGTGCATCGACGCACCGCGTTGTAACCGCCGAAATGCGTTATATTTGAGGCGTGTGTTGTTGCGGTTGGCGTGTAGTACCCCGTGCAAAAAGGATGCTCGACCACCATGCCTCATCGAAACGAAGGGCGAATTCCCAATTTATTTTGGTTGTCTCGAGGGGTTGCCGGTCTGGCTGGCACATGCAGTGCTTACAGGCCCCTTTGTGTGTGTGTGACTTCAGAGGGACTCTTTCCTCGAACTGTCAAGCTCTACAGGAGAACTTCCGCGAACCAACGTCGCCTAGAAGAAAGGATCAAGCCATGATGAGGACTTACAACGTCAGCTGGGACAATGGATCAGCCGCCTATCCACAACCAGACGCCCTTTCCGCGAACCAACGATGCGCGAAAGAAAATCCTCAGCCTGTCCCCGATCAAGACTCCGTGGGTTGCCCCTGCGGAGGCAGGCTCATGAAATGTCGCCGGGTGAGTGGCTGCCGTCGCGAAGCACCGTAGGACTCAGTGCATATTACGTGACGTTGACGTGAGCAAGATCCCGCCTACAATTTTATTGGGTCTATTTAAGGGGCCCCGCAATTTACTTTTACATTTCATTCTCTTCTCATCTTTCCCCAACCATTCAAAACCATGCCAGTTTCGCACTAGAAATCGTCTCGTCCTTGCCTGGTCGCTATACAGTTTTAGACAAAGGTACGCTGTTTGGGGCGTATATCTGCCACACAAAAATAATCGTCATCTACCTTACTTGCGTTTCCTTTCTTGAAAACGCCGCGCCCGCTACTTTCCGGTCGGAAATGCTATGTCATGCTGATAGCCCGCATGCCGTTCGTTATTGGAAAGTACCGGGCTCGCAGCGTTAGAGAAAGGAAATGCGGACGAGACAGATGACGATTATTGTTGTGTGGCAAATATACACGCCAAAGGGTGCAACTGTTTTTAGAGTGTAGTCTACCGGATGCCTGGAGCCTGCCGACAACGCCGCGCTACCCAATAGTTACGTCGGTCGAGCTTCGATAAACAGGCCTCGCAACAACTGGTGGCAGCGGCGGGATATGCTACCCTGGAGAACGCAACTGGCAGCAGCGGTGGGATACGCTACCCCGAAGAACGCAACTGGTGGCAGCGGTGGGATACGCTACCCTGGAGAACGCAAGAGTGTGCAGCCGGGCTGCTCTCTCACTCTTTGTTCCTCCCACACACACTCAATGCTTACTCTCCACCTTTTCCCTCTTTCTATTCCCCTTTCCCCCACCCCCAGTGTAGGGTAGCAGACAGGGTGCTCGTCTGGTTGACCTCCCTTCCTTTCCTGTTCTTGCTCTCTCGCTCTCTCTCCCTCTGGACACGCTGATCGCGCCATGTATCGCCGGCCCAACGATGTCCCCTCGTAGAGCGTCTGTGAATGTATATGCAAATAAGAGTGTCTGAATATATATGGCGTGTGTTGCACTCCGCCCAGCACCGGATAAATTAAAATTATTTTTTTAGTCGTTGACGAGCGGCACGCACCCGGTGGCTGACACCCACGTGATCCAAGCTTTCGTGATATAGCTTCGTTGAAGAGCTGCACTTATTCGAGTTACACTTATAGTGACCGAATTCGGCGTAACAGACGTTCATTGAAGTGTGGCCCATACCTTGGGGTACATACTCAGCTGCACATACCCAGTGACCCAAACTGTTGTAACGAGGTTCATTAATAAAGGGAAAATGAGAGATCCACCAAATCGTAGCAATTGCTACAAAGGAAACTCATCCATGTTCCTCCAAAGAAAAGCCACGCAGTTGAAGAAAAATCCGTCGTGGTCATGGACTCGAACCCGGAACCACTGCCTTTACGGGGCAGCCGCTCTACCATCTGAGCTAACCAGGCGGCTAGCAGATGGCAGGGTGAAGTCGAACTTGTTGATATCAACAACTGGAAGCAAAGGCAAGACTTTGACGTAGTAGTTTTGCGGAAACCCGCAAGGTGAAGAGAATTAATAAAGGAAAAATGGTACATCCACCCGATCGTAGCAACTATTACAAACGAAACCTATACGGGTTACTCGAAAGAAAAGCCTCGCAGCTGAAGAAAAATTTGTGCTGGTGCGGGACTCTCAATTTCCCTTTATTAATTATTTCTATTAACCTTGCGGGTTTCCGCAGAACTACTCGTGTAACGAGGTTCACTGAAGAGCCCCCCCCCCCCCCCCCCCAATACATAACCTTGCCCATATACCTAGTTACCTATATAACCAGTGGCCCAAAGTGACATCAAATAGGTTCATTGAAGTGTGCCATATACATAGTTTCGCATACCCATTGACCCAAGTAGGGGTGAAATAGGTTTATTAAATGAGGTACATAAGCACTGCAGCAGATACCCAGTAGAAGTTGGCTTGAAACGGAGTAATTGATGTAGCTGAAGTGCGCTGCCCACGTAGTACCGCATGCTCGGTTTACCCGCGTTAGCCTAAATGTGATTCACTGACGAGCGGTACATACCAGTACCACATAGCCAGTGGCCGAAGTTCGCGTCAAGTTCATTGAAGAGCGGCACAGACCAAGTGGCACATACCCAGCGCTCCAATAACATGAAAGAGGTTCATTGAATAGCGCTACATACCCAGTGCCACATATCCAGTGACCTAAGTTGTTCCGTCGGTTAGTATCGAAACATGTTTCATCAACACAGTAGCACGGTGCGCTACGCATTAGACCATGGACTATCTACTCCCAGTGACCGAAGTTGGCGGGCAAACGTAGATAGATAGATAGATAATTAGATAGATACACACATACATACATACGTACACACACACATACACACACACATACATACATACATACATACATACATACATACATACATACATAGCTGCTGAACCCATCTCTCGATGACTGTCGATCTTAATGCGCTCTGCATTGAAGCCGTCGAAACGCCTCATGTAAGAGGCTTTACAACAGTGCAACTCCTCTCTCGGGCTTCCATATATGAAAACTGCATTAACTAGCGCCGCTGCCGCGAAGCCTGCGTGTGGCCTCCAAAATGCATGGTGCGCTGGTGCATGCGCTGAGAAAACCACAATGCGGCAACCGTGTTCCTATCTCGCGTTTTTTTCCTAGACACCCTGCGCCATCTAGTGGTGCTGCTAAGAAGTCAGCGCGTTGCCTCCGAGACGAGATGCGGTGCGGTGCGCGCCGGCGAGTGCCGAACGTTGAGAATTCTTCCCTCTCTAGTCGCACACCCTGCAGTGGCACATACTCAGTGACCGAAGTTGACGAAAGGGGTATTGAAGAGTGGCACATACATACCCAGTGCATTCATGGCGCAGCTCGTTAAAGTGTTGCTGTGAAAGACGTTCATTGAAAAGAGGCAGATAAATTCCCTGTGCATTTGTGCCGCATCTTGCTGCAGTGTCGGGATGCTGTCCTTGAGGAAACGGCGTAACGTGGGCTCGATTCTCCCCACACGGGAAAATTTCAAATGTACGCGTATTTATAACGGTACGTCTGTCTTGTCGAAATCGCCCATCGCGAAATCGGCTGGTCGAAACGCAGCCGGGTTCTTCTCCTGCTGCACTGTTGCTACTGCCCGCTGCTTCCCACTGGCCCCACTGCGCCGTCTGGCGGCGGCGCCACTAAGTCCGCGCTCGGCGCCGGTTCGATTCCGCCGAGCATAGAAGAAATTAAAATGATTTATTTTCGTCATTAAACAGCGGCACATTCCCAGTAGCATTTACCTAATTACCGAAGCTGGCGTCAAAGAAGTTCTTTGAAGAGCGGCACACACCTATGTATACTGGCGCATAACCAGTGACTCAAGTGAGTAACGAGTTTATAAGAGCAGTACAGACCAAGTGACAAATACAAAGTGCTCCTAGTCAGCGTGAAACAGATTGGACGGACGGACGGGCGGGCGGGACAGATGGCTTGCCTGACTATCCGTAGATATACAGATAGTTGCCGGAAAGTGCATCAAGTACACTAAGAATGCTAATCACACTCAAAGAGAAACATTCCAATTGCCATATATGGAACCCAAGAAAACAATCTCGTAGCATGCACGGCTTATACACAAATATCTGCATGTGGTTCTGTCGGCATGCATTCCCAGTGTGCTTAGCGTGGTCTACCCATGATGCATTATATTTCTGATGTAGATTCCATATCGTGAATGTAGGCTTCCCAGCCCTGATCCCACTCCTTGCTCCCTCTGATTATCACCTAGTACATGCTTAGAAAGCGTTCATTGTTCACTTTATTTCGGTGTAATAGAACAGTTGCGGCAGTGATGCGTGAAATGAGCTGAAAAGAAGTGTGATTAAGTAGAGAAGTGAAGGATCATTTGTATTTCCACTTGAAACATTCATCTTAATATAATAAATTGCCCGTCATCTTTTGAAACATCTACGTAAGTTAGTAACGTGAGATAGAAGCCCCGAGTCCTTTTTTGTACCTTCCGGCGTTTCGTGTTTCCGCGGGCAAATTGTGCTCGACGACCATCTTATTCATTAGGAGTGCAATAACTGAAGCAGTCGAGCGTTAAAAAAGTCATTTTTATTCACTTGTCCATTTTTAATGAGAACACGCCTTGGTGGCTTAGCGGCTATGTTGCTGCGCTGCCAAGCACGAGGTCGCGGGATCAAATCCCGTCCGCGGCGGCAACATTTCGATGGCGGCAGAATGCTAAAACGCCCGTGTCCCTTGAATTGGGGGCACGTTGAAGATCACCAGTTGGTCAAACTTATTCCGGAGTCCCCTACTACGGCGTGCCTCAGATCGTGGTATTGGCACCTAAAACCTCATAAGTTTTAATGAGCAAGGGAGACAGCGACTGTTACTATTTTATTTGCTTATATGCTCCTGACGCGTCTTGAAGTTATTTATTTGAAATGATAATGAACGGAAGTCAGGTAGTTAATAGTTCGCATTTCTTTAATCATGCATTTTTCACCGGACGCCGCTATGTATACGTTCTTTTCACTTTTGTAATCTTTTTCGTTTTGGTCAGTGCTAGGCACACTTGTTCTATAGTTTGCCAGCACCATGCCGTCAGCTAGCATCATCCTATCATCCCGTCTTCTTTCCCTAGAGGACGACGCGATTTTATGAAGGACACCATAGGATAGCCGGAAAGTTCTTGAGACACACACTCTGACGATAGTGTACGGAATGGGCCTTTGCTATCGGCATTAAGTAGGAGTTCGCGCTTCACGCGCCATTTATGCTATTAGCGTTCAAAGTATGGCAACATATCAGTCACAGCGGCATTCAAGAACCTCATTCACCTGGCTTGGTCACGGAAAAAATGGCTTGATTAGATGTATGATTCTTATGGAAATTCGGATTACCTGTTGAGGCGTTGACGTTACCATCTAAAAATTAAATTGTGCTATGTTTATCTAACTCTGTGATAAAAATAGTCACAGTTTTTTAATGTCGAACAGTGTGCATATGATATCTATCTTATTTGAGTGTCAACTGTGTGTTTACGTTTGTACTTGTGCTTACGCATGTGTTACGTCATTCCTCGGTCCGTGCTTTACATGCGTTATTCATTGAAATATAACGTAACAACCAGACCAACTCTCTACCATTCTCCGGTGACTTTCGTTACATCCTCGTTGGTCCGTAATTGACTAAAGAATACTTACAGTTACAGTATCCGGGAGAAGTGCTATGCGTAATGTATGCTGATGGAGCGTCGTCGCTCGATGAATGTGTCAAACGCGTGTTCTCCGCTTGCCTGCGATGAACATCGGCGGCGGCATTCACAGCATAAATTGCAGTTCGGCGAAGCAAACTTCCAGACGATTGCGAAATAAGGTCATCGACGTACTGTCTACTTAAATCACTTTACAAGTAGAGATGCTGAAAAAAAAATAAAGAAAATATCGCAGCAGTCGAAAGAATTTAATCGTACGGTTCTACACAACTAAGCATAACGGTATGTTTAATGCTCGCTGCTACAAAGATTTATTTACAGTAACTGGGCTTTCATTAAAACAGCTGTCAGTTTCCAACCTTGGGCCTACTCTATCTCGGATTTACTGTGACAGTGTCCAAACAGTGCATTGCGGTGCTGATTCGAAGCAATGCTCGTCCGAGCAATGTGCGTGATCGGGCTAGCTGCCTTCAGCCGAGCCTGCGAAGTCGGAGAGCTCATCCGCGAAAAGTTGCCACGCGTGCTTGTGGAGCAAAGGCCAGATTGTTGTGCGTATACGTATTTTATACGTTCTACTATTTGGCTGAGCAGCACTCGCCCCACATATGTGCCGTATTTTCCTTCTTTGTAATGAGTCATGTTTTTTTCAGTCTGTGTAATGATTCTGAGTAGCCATTTGACGAGGATAACATCTTCTAAAGGGCGCGAGAGCAGGTTAAGAGGACATCAGTGGCGAACGCATAGCGCCTTCTTTTGAAGAATCATACGTCGTGCCTTTCGAGAAAGTGCCTCCGATCTTACAGCTGCGTTTCGTCAACATAAAGAACGAAGAGCACTATATCGCCTATTATATCTACATCCCCTAATTTGGTAAATATTCCATTAAGGCCCTCGCATTCCATCCTTCGCGATCTTACTTCGTCAAAACTTCGATACGTCCATTTTCTTGCAGTTTCACCGCTTCTTCTATACTCACATTTACGCGAAACGCAACTGTCTCCATGCGTGCGCGTCTTGCAAGTGGACACGTTTTAGCACGTTCAACGAGTTTAGACACTCCTGTCGCTCTGCATTCCGTAGCGACTGCAGCATGACGTCAGCGGCGGGGCGAACGTACAATCAGCCGTCGAAGCTGGAGCGGAGTGGGTGGGGATGCGTGGAGCGCAACAGCGCCATTTCTCTCGGACAGGAAGTTCACATTGAACCGCGTCACCCAGCGTCTAGGGAAGGCAGTTCGTCATCCGTGACAGGGTAGCGAAACAACCCTTTCATTTGGCCGGCCCCGACCAACTGCGCAGTCATGCATGCGCGCATTTGTATATACACGTTCTCAGGGGCCCTGCCGCGTGCATGGCCAGACGCCACGGAGACCGAGATTGCGAACGGGGTCTCGGGCTGACCGGGGGTCTGGGCCTGAAATTGAGGTGAAGGGGGTGGAGTTCGCGAGACACCGCCAGCCTCGCCACTCCTATAGCCCCGAAGTTTCACGCCAGAGGGCGCAAGTGCATGGCGAACCTTGGCTACGCCATCAGCGCTTTGGGCAAGTTCGCTGAGCGTAGGAGCAGGAGGGGTGAAGAGCGAAAGGATGTAGAAGACGCCGGGGTTGAGAGGCTGGGGGGGGGGGGGGGGGGGGGCAGTGTGTCACCCAGGGCACCCCCCGCTCTCTTGAGTGAAGTAGATTAATACACCCCGGGAGCTGCTGCGGGCAGCATTCCAGTGCGCATGGTCAGCCGAAATGTTCTTTGCCCGTGAAAACAACAATGGCGGGAGAAATTATTAATGGTCTTCGGCCGTCAAAACAATTGGTGCTGGGCGCCTCCCCTTCTCCGAGCAACTGCGCGCCCTCTTCGGCGCTGTTCTTTGCTTTCCCTCAAGTTTCTCCCCGCCTCTCTCTCTTTCTCGTTCTTCTTTCCTGCAGTTCTCCGATGGGGCGCCTCTATTTCGTTTCGATTATTTCGAGTTACACCCCGCGCTCTTCCGGATTTTCTCCTCGCTCACCTCTCTCCTGACCTCACGCGCACAAGTTCACCGATTCTGTGTATACTTCGAGAACGCAGTGACGTGTTATCGGCTGTGAATAGATCGCAAAAAAAGCGTAAATAAATCTACCTTCATATAAGTAATTAACCTTTAAGATGCGAATGCCTGACGTCGGTACAAACAAAACGGCGTTTCGGCACTAACATTAGCTGCTAGTGTTTTGGTGTTAACATCAGTTGCTTGAAGGGCAGATCCACAGGGTAAAGTTCATTCTATTTTGCGGGAGTGCCTTATTCAATATTCAGCTTTTGCTGTATACTGCTAAGGATTTCATGCTTGAGCTAGGCTTCCCATGCCAACATAGGAGGACAGTCGTTTCTTCATTTTATTGTAAACCAAAATGTATTCAAAGTATATTCACTTATGTGGTGAATGTATTCTTTGTCGTCTTCTGCGGAGGGCCTTAATTCTTTAATCTTTTCGTACTTTAAGTTTACGCGTGCCAAATCTGCATCGATCTTTTTCAGAGCTTGCAAAGCTGCCCGTAAGGTTGCTGGATGGTCTGTAGATTTTTTCAATGCGGGTTGCCCGGATGGTGGCATTTGTGCTAACCGCCACTCCCTGATTGCAGTGGTGCTTTACTGTTTGGCACGATGTCGCATGTTCGAATATCTGCTGCGGCTGCGGCGTTCAGCTGGAAGCCAAATGAAAGGAACCTATTGCCTATATTATACGGCGTAGTAAGTATCTTCAAATTGTCAAAATAATTACAAGGCTCTTACTACGGTGGCAGGTGTAACTTCTGAATGGATAAGCTTGTGAACCGATCAATCGATCAATCGATCGATCGATCGATCGATCGATCAATCAATCAATCAATCAATCAATCAATCAATCAATCAATCAATCAATCAATCAATCAATCAATCAATCAATCAATCTAAACCTATGTCTTCAGAGTGGAAGCAAAGTTCGGAGTCCGCAGTAAACTTTGACCACTTGACGAGCCATTACAGAAGGCGATGCTGGCATCATTATGAGTTTAGATATGTTTTGTAATGAACAAATGGTTTAAAGACATTATTGCATATCAGTGCAAAAGTCTGCGAGATTCTAAGTTTACGTAAGAAATTTAGTGATTACACGCGGTAGCTCTGTGAGCTTTGCGATTAACTATGGGAGATATGGGTTTCAAGAAGAGTGTCGAAAAAAAAAAGTTCTGCTCTTGAAAGCCTACCCTTTCTTGTAGACATTCTTGAAATGCATGAGAAATATATATTTACACAATAGCCTGCGAAAAACAATTCTGAAAAAAAAAATGTCGCAGAGTGATTACTAAGGATATAAGGCGAACAATAAAAGTGGTGGCAGCGGGAAATATCTTGAGAACATTAACCAGGTACGATTAATCTGAGCCGGCAATGTTTGTCACTCCTTACGGATGCCCACTGATTTTCTATTAGGGATGAATAGATCCAAATTTCTGCAACCAAAATCAGAAAGGGAAATTGTCCATTGTATGCGTGTCATGCTCATTTCATTTTTCGGAAAGCCGCACTCACTTCACGTTTTCTTCGGCCTAGCTTTCGTAGTCATTAGCTAAAGTTTCTGTGCCGTGATAAAATTTAATGTCCTTGCTATATGTGTGACCTCGTGACTTGTACGAAATGAAGAATTTGTCATTTCTGCGAAATGGCCACATACACAATTTTCTCTTGTTACATATTTTTAACTTTAAATCTTCCTTTCGTGGAATATATAACACGAGCGTTTTTTCCTACTCCGTCTGCCCGAATGAAAAGAACAGCGTGGCAGCAATGCAACTTCATCAAATGATCTCAGCAAAAGTTGAGGCCCCCCAAAAAAAGTAAATAAAAAAAAGAAAATTATGACGAGCGAGCAAATCACTGGGCAAGTGGAAGGCCTACATTAACAACACATTAGCGCACGCTTCTGCGAAAATAGCGCCTCTGCGGCTCCCTTATTTCCCGCCATTTTTCGCTTAGGGAACTTTCGCGCCGCTGCGGGACTATACAGGACGCCGATTCGGGGGAAAGTGCTCTGTGGACGCTGCGAGAGCGCCGCGCGAGCACGCGAGATGGCGCAAGTGCTTCATACAACACTTTTTTTCGCATTCTACGTGGCCTCCAGAACCTCGGAGAGCCGCACTTGTAGACGCAGAACTGGCCTCTGCGGCATTTCCCGCCTTTCCGGAGCTTCGCGTCAGCGCAGGCGCGTTGGTCAGCCAGCCTCCGTACAGACCATGACCGAACCCCACGAAGACAACAGAGTCGACAACGAACGTAGTAGAAATAAAAAAGACAAGAAAGAAAAAAAGAAAGGAACGAACAAACAAAGAAAACCCAGCTCTTTCTCCTTACGCCCAACTCGCTGCTTATTGGACGAAAGTCCCACACGATTTCGAGCAGCCGCGTTCGCTCCCCGTAGCGTCTCTCCTTGGATCGCTCGGAGCGTTGCTCTGTACTACGTTAGTGCGTGCGAGATCCACCCTCCTCCTGCAGCGCGGAGGCTCTGCCGCGGTGCCCTTTGCCGACCGGAGGCGGCAGCGAGGAACAACCGGCGCGAAGGAAGAACCGAGGAAGACCCGCCGAGACCGTGGACGCTGAAGAACACAAAGAAAAAGAAAATACCCGTAGAACGACAGGATGAACTGCCAAAGAAAGACATACTTCAGCGGTAACGAAAATTCAAAGTTCGGTGAGCGAAACGTCTAGCGCGGCGAAAGTTCTTGAGAAGAGAAAGAAAAGAAGCGAAGAAGTAAAAAAAGAAAGGAGCCGCGCGGCCGTCGCTGCTGCCACACCGGACAGGAAAGCGCGGTATCCTAATGCGAAAATAATCGCTCGCCGACGAATCACAGAGCGGCCGAATGCGTGGCTCCTGGGAGGAGGAGCACAAAGCGGCAGCGCCGGAGAAAGCGGACGCTCGGATGCGCCGGCGTGCCTCGAATCGCTTCTCAAGGTTTCCACGGCCGGCGCGGATCCTGTCCTCGCACCGCGTCACGCAGCGTCTTCGCCTCCCGAAGATGGTGAAATAATTGTTTGCTCTGCCCTTGCAGTCCTCTAGTGTCTCTCTCCTTTTTTTTTTTTCTTTACTCTCTTTTCTTCGCTCGCGCAGTGCCGCCTTGAATCGAGACGACGAAGGTGTTCCTTCCATGCATTGACCCATAGCGAGAAGATACTCGAGAGAGAAGGGTTTTCCATTAAATAGGAACGAACGAAAACGGTAGAAGAAACCGACTCCGACAACTATGCTGTCTTACCGCGCAGCTTTTATCGTAACTGAGAAGGCCGTGATTTGAGTCACTGATGATGCCAATGTGTCTACGCGAAAACACCGACCTTCGGTCGCAAAGCGGCTAGATCATGGGCAAGCTTGCTGCAACGTGCGCGTCTCTGAGGACGAGTCCTTATTTGTGCAATCAGTCACAAAATGCAGACTCACCGATGCATTGTGCAGCAGGGCACTTGTCCAGCATAACTAAGCGGCGCGTGACGGAATGATGCCGTAATTCTATTCCATACATTTTTCGTTATATGCGCTCGTCGTCAATGGTCCGAGCGGAGAGAGAGCGAGACCGAAATAAAGCGAAATACGGTGATCTTAAACAGAACAGAAAACCCTGTTCGCTACCAAACACTGGAGAACGGAGTACGGGGATATGCGGAAAGATAAGAAAAGAGAGAGGGAGAGGGAGCGCATGTACACGATAACAGCTGGTCATGATCACCGCATGATATATCACAGCACAGGTTTACGCGCAGCACAACGAACACTAATTCAGGCTACAGCCGTTTGTGCAGGTCTCGTGTCCTTTAATACTAGCAGTGGTTTTGTCCTTCAGTGGACCTTCGCCTATGTTATCAGCAGGATTTACCGGTTATGAGCGGTGGATGATAAGAAAGGGACATAAAAAGTCGAGCGAAAGCTATCGCTGGGTTATACAAGCTAGCCCTGCATTCTAAGTAACGCCCGACGTGGTCAACAGACTGAAAGCCTGCAAAGTCCAGTGCAATTAATGGATTCCTTTCGCTCATTGCTATTCTTTTCTTATCATCCTCCGCTCTCCGCGGCCCGGTCCTGGTGATAACGTAAGCCGAGTGCTGTTCGTACAACTAAGGAAGCGCGAAAAGGAACAGCACTGACATAGAATGGTTACGTTCATCCCGGCGTTGATTGGGGTAGGACTCTCGTTCCAGATGATCCTCAAAAACAGCGAGACGTAGTAGCACCAACAATAGGGCACGGCAGCTGGCCGCAAGGGCACATGGATAACCCGTTTACGTTAATTTCGCAGATAGCTGCAACCCTGCTGCTGATAGCCGCAGGCCATGGCCCCGGTGAGACACGAAGCCTACCGATGGAAAACGCGCATGCGGCGCATCAGATTCCGGACCGCTACACCACCGAGCCGGTCCTGCTGGCATTGCACAGCCAACAGGCCATTCTATTAGCACGCTTCAACTCGACGTTGGTGCCGCATCAAGCGATCGTGCCATAAGAAGGGACGACACGTTTACGCGGGCCATAGGGCGCGGCATCTGGCCGCAAGGGCACACGGTTAACACTGTTTGTGTTCATCGCGCAGGTAAGAAAGCGCTTTAAAGATTGCCTGCATTTGAACGAGCTTTGTTTAATTGCACTGCCGTGCCCTGGGCGGCTGTGTGAACTGATCTTTGACATCGTGGATCTCGTCAAATTACTGCTGTTAGCAGCAGAGAGAGAGAGAGAGAGAAAAAAAAACAAGGATAGGAAAGGCAGGGAGGTCAACCAGAACCGCATCCGGTTTGCTACCCTACAGTGGTGGTGGGGGAAAGGAGAATAGAAAGAGGAAGAAAGGGAGAGAGTAAGCTCTGAGTACGGGTGTGGGAGGGACACCATACACAAGGACACTACAAACGGTCTCTTAAGCCGGTGCGCTTCAAATACTCCAGTAGTGCACGAATTGCTTTTCGAGCCAGTGATGGGTGTGGCCGCGGTCCGAGTATCTTATATAGAAACGAACTCGGGTCCTAATACACCCGAAATTTCACGGCTACTACAACAAATCCTGAAGGATTCTATAGAAATAAAGGAACAGCGCTTAACAGCAATAGACAAGAAACTCGAGCAACTTACAGCCCTAGACAAAAAGATTTCGTCTTGCAAGGAAAAGGTCACTAATTTACAGAAAGTTGTTTAACGCTAGAACCAAGACTAGACGACCTTGAAAATCGCTCTAGACGATCAAATTGCCAGAAGAAGACAAGGAAAATGAAGACGTACTACAACTTACAGTAAATGGAAAAATTATCAAGAATGTCCTGAAACTTGAAGCTGTAAGTATCGAACGCATCGATAGATTGGGCAGGCCGGATACCACTAAAACAAGACCAACAATTTTTAGACTTCGCGACTTTATAGACCAAACTAGATTCTTGAGAAATTGTTTCAAGCTAAAGGGGTCAGGTTTTTCGATCTCCGAAGAATTTTCGCCTCGTGGACGAGACTTAAGAAGAATGTTGTGGAGTTCTGTCAAATCAAGGAAAGAATCCGGTAAAAAATTAATCGAATTTATGATAAACTACGGATGAATGACGATATGTTCTACTTGGACGAAGAAAAAGATAATATAGCTCATTTGTAATCTGTTTCCGTCGATATTGATCCAAAAAACCAGCAACACGGCCCTCGAAGCCTGCGTTCCAGCCGAACTTGATATCTGACTTATCGTTTTTGAACATAAATGCCCGTTTTTTTTTATTGATATGACATAAGGAGATGCTGACGCACAATTTAAGGCGCCGGCTGTAGTCCTTAGCTCTTGAATGGTTCTATCTTATAACATACAGGGTTCAAGATTAAATATCAAATAACCTTTTCACACAAGCACCAGGACTTGTCACGCAAGCATTCACAGTAACACTACGTCGTAAGAGACACACGATACATACAATATACAAGTTAAATGTCTCCACAGTTATGTAGAAGAAAGTCTCAGAAATAGAAATGATACTGCCGCCTAATAACACAGTTTCTAGTCAGCGGGTGGTACATACTTCGTGTAAATGCATTATCACATATAGTCACAACAGAACAGTCAACATAACGTAATCCACAAACACATACATACATACAGTGACATTGAAATGAAAGGAACAATAAAAGCGTAAATAACGGCCAACAATGCCGCTGTCTTCAAGAAAAGTCTTTAGTGCTTTTGAAGCGCTCTTCTGCAAGGACGTTGTTGGTCAAGGACCCAAAAGTTTCTTTAAACTGAAAAGTCTGCGGTGTAATGCAATTGGGGTTGATTTAAGTCGGCGTCTTGTGTCGTGATGTGGGCAATCTAGAAGGAGATGATATATATCTTCGTCTACATATCCCGTAGTATATTAAAGAAATGGATTCCCTTGAAGCTTTCATTGTTGCATACGAGCCTTTCTAACACTAACAGAAACTTGGCTAACAGCTGATATTAAAGATGTTGAGATAGCCCCTGCGAACTACGCTATCATTAGGAAAGACCGGACAACACGAGGCGGTGGCGTGGCCATCCTATTAAAGAAGGAAATCTCGTTTTTAGTGTTACCGGATGTTGCGGGCGCTGTGGCCGTCTTTTGGAAACTAGTCACTATACTATACCACACTATACTAAACCACACTATAGTCGTAGGCTGCGTCTATCGCAGTCCTTCTTCCGGCCTCGACAATATGCGCCGGCTGTATGAACGCACGGAGCAATATGCATCAAGGTCGAGATTAATAATCGCAGGTGATTTTAACGTTCCTGACGTAAACCGGCAGACAATGCAGCACCATTCACTCTGTACAGACGTGTTACTTGATTTTATGTTATCATTCAACCTTACTCAAACTGTAACTGAACCTACACGTGTACAGGGATCCAGCTGTTCCATACTAGATGTAATATTCCTCAGCAATTACTTCATAGATGACGAAACTAGATTAAGCTTACTAGATGGTGTTTGTGATCACAAAATCACCCATTGCCATATACCCCTTCCTGACATCATTACTCCTCAGCAAATCGTCGCTTACCCCGACTATAGCAAAGCTAACGACACCAGTATACTGGATTCAGTACTACCTTAATCAGGTAATCCAGTAGTACTGGATTACCTGATTAACGAATACGACTCGTTTTTTTCAACTTTCACATAACAGCAATACGTACATCTATACATTGTGGCTTGCATTTAACGTTATTATATCTCATTGTATAACCAATTACATACAATCTAGAAAAGAAAATTAGTAGGCGTAATCCATGGATAACGCGTGACGTTATACGTCCGAAACGTAATGTTAAACGAATGAGAAAATTGCTGAAAACTAACCCATTAAAATTTACGAATGACAATCTCAGCGCTGCTATCCAATGTATGAAATCAAAAATTAGGGCAGCTAAACAGTTCTACTTTAATAATACACTGACAAACTTTTTGAATACTGCTGCCACGAAGTTTTGGAGCTACATTAACCAAAAGAATCGTAACGACAACGGAGCCTCAAATGAAGATAATAGAAACTTGATGACTTGCTTAACGGCTACTTCTGCTCCGTTTTCACTGAGGACAACGGCACACTACCACAAGCAGGCTTCTCTAGAAATAAGCCGCCAGAGCCACTTACACTAACCGAAACAGACATACTTAACCTACTACTTGACTTAGACCCAAAGAAATCGCCAGGGCCTGATAGTATACCAAATGCATTCCTTCGCAGATACCCTGAGTGGGTGACCAAGCACTTAATAATTTTTAACAAATCAATGTCCTCAGGCACACTCCCTAAGGATTGGAAAACAGCTAAAGTGAAACCAATTCATAAATCGGGAAGTAAAACAGAACGCGCTAACTACAGGCCAATCTCACTAACATGCACAGTCTGTAAATTACTAGAACACATTCTCTTAAGGCACATAACCAAACACCTTGAGCAGGAAGAAATACTATCACACTGTTATCATGGTTTTCGCAAAGAAGTTTTCACGGTCACACAACTAATTGAGCTTGTTCACGATGTATCGTTAAGTATTGATCTACAGGAACAAATCGATCTAATCTATCTAGATTTTTCAAAAGCTTTCGATCGCGTAACAAATAAGAAATTAATTTATAAACTTGAACTTACCTTGGTAAAAGGCCCTATTCTCTGCTGGATCAAAGAATACCTTACTCAAAGCACTCAATGTGTAGAAGTTAGCCAGCAATATTCCATTAAATCTAGCGTAGGATCCAGAGTTACACAAGGAAGTCTTATGGCTCCAGTTTTATTTCTCATATATATTAATGATCTGCCTTCTAATATTCCAGTCAATGTTAGACTTTTTGGTGACGATTGTGTTCTGTATCAGGTAATCAATTCTTATAATGACCATGTGGCCTTGAACGACTCTTTGTCACTTGTATACAGATGGTGTAACGAATGGCAAATGACTTTAAGCATTAAAAGATCAGCTGCATTATCAAATACAAGAAAAAAGCTCGGATCAGAATTTACCTACACTATAAATAACGCCACACTTAACAAAGTGAAGGAGTACGAGTACCTTGGCTTAACATTAACACACGACTTCAGATGGGAGCGTCATGTTAACAACGTTACCTCGACCGTACAAGAAAATTTGTTTTTCCTAAACAGACATCCCAGACTAGCACCTCCAAACACACTATTACTAGTATATAACACATTAGTCAGATCTGTATTAGAATATGCTAACGCTATTTGGTTTCCTATCACAAAAAAAAAAAAATAACTCATTAACAAACTAGAAGCAATTCAAAGGAAGGCACTAAGATACATTTTCAATAAATATAGGTGAACAGACTCATCTACAGAATTGATAAAAGAGGCCGGTATACTGACCTTACAAAACCGAGACAAGCTTGCGCGATTAAAATTATGTATCAACTTATTCATAATGAATTAAAAATGGACAGTTCCAAATGCTTATCCATAGCACAAACACGACTCACCCGACATAAAGATTCATTATCACTAAACGAACACCCATTTCATACGGAAGGTCATAAGCATTCGTTTTTCCCTTTAATGACGCGTGAAAGGAATAAGCTGGACCCTAGTATTACACGAAGCCGAACCTTATCTACTTTTTTTTAAAGATTAGCCGAAAATGAATTGCAGGCTTCACAATTATGACGTACCTGTGTCACCATTTATTTCTGTGCCATTTTATTCTATTTCATTATATTGTGTGCATAATCCCAATTTATTTAACGGCACCTGAAACGTATCTCATTGATTACTACCGCTTGTGTATACCTAACTTTCATAACTTGTATTACTTGCCATTGCTGAGTACTATTGTTTATTTATGCAAATTGTTTACCTCTTTCCTGTTGTAATTACCTACCACCATTGCTATTTGACAGACTATCTCATTACCCCTTGTTACTCTTGATTTTACTGCCATGTATAATTGAGGAATCAATGCCTACCATTTTGTTCACCTTTGTAAATTGTCTACCTTTTTGATTACCTCTTGCTTTTTCGTAACATTATTACAATGTATTACATTATTTTTCTGCCTACTATATTGTTTGCCTTTGCTAATTGTCTATCTATTTTGTGTAATCTTAATATTCTGCTAAGTATTATTGTTGCATTGCAAGATAACTATGTAAATGCCCTTCCTGTTATGATCCCTGATGGGATCGACAGGATAAATGCATAAATAAAATAAATAAATAAAATAAAAGAATATTTTTTTCAGGATGAGCGTCAAATTAAGCCACGACAGGGTTCGTTGATTCGGCAAGCGCGAACACACTACTAACACCGGTTCCACTTCCTCAAATGTGGAGCCTCGGCAGCGATCCTCCAGTTTAGTGTACTAAAATATGGGGCGACCCCCTTCAAGCACACTTTACCTCAAACATAACGTAGAGACTGCGGATAATATTTTAGCACGCCACAGGTACAGGGTCTTTTAAGTTAACGTAACGGTAATTTTAATGAAAGCGCAATGCTAGTTTAAAGCGGCTTGCACAGGTGGTTTCTACACATTGGCAGACAAAATTTTTGCGAGCAGTAAGTCATCAAATCCATAATTAGCGAAAAATTCATTAATTTTCTTGCCATAATGAATCTTTTAAACGTATTTGAAGACAACTGCACTTTGATTCTGCTGGAGCGCTTCTGTTTCGACATATTTCGCATCCATGCCCCAGGAGGGAGAAATTCAGGGTCGTATGGATCTCGAACAACGTCAAGCCCCCATTGTGACGAAGCTTAGTGCATGTGGCATACAGTTTACAGGCTGGTCGAAGCTCATAACCGCGGCACGCTTGTTCTCGGCTGGTGAAAACAAGCCACGACTAACTTGCCTTTTCCTCACACGCACTGCTGCGTAATCGTCAGGTTTGACGTTGTGTCGAGATCAGACTTGTGTGTGAAAAGAACATTACATATAATTTATTACCATTAATGTATCAAAATTTGCCGTAAATTTGCAACATATTGATTACATTCCTTGCTAGGTAGCGCTCACTGTAATTTAATTACATTTTCAGTAACAAATTGCATCGCAAATGTGCCGTACAACTCACACACTGAAGGTCTTTTCCCCAAGTACAACATAACAAAAAGTCGTCGTCTCTACAAACAAACTCGCCTACGCACCTACTACTTTCAGGTAAACGATAGAAGCAACTTAATAACAAATATAGCAAACTTAAAAGAGAATGCACCCACATATGACACGCGCAGCCATGAAAAATGGCTCATTTTTTTCTAGAGCAAATTACGGCCATCAAATGGTCGAAAACATCTTGCCACGGCTACTAAATTCTTATCTAGAAGCCGGCATTGACATCCATGCCTTGACACCATCGGAGCTCATCTGTCTGGCGAAAACTACAATTTATACACCATGGTTCTGTAAAACCACATGTATTCAGTGAAAGAAATTTAATTACTCTAATTGATGTAACTCACTGTTCTTTATTTCTTTTTCATTTCTGAAAGTGTTCTTTGCCACTGGTCTGCCAATATGTAAAGGGGGCCAGGGACCACTCAAGCTGCCAATAAGCAGCTTTTACCTTGGCCCCCTCCATTTGCTTGTAAATGGGCCCAAATGAAATGAAATGAAATGAAATGAAATGCGACTAGTCACTTTATTGGTCGCACAACCTGCAATAGGTGACGAAAATTTGGCAACCTCCATTTTTCGGGACGTACAGAAGAAGGCCCATGATTTAGCCAAGCAGCATGGCTCGCGGACGCACATGTTCAGACGAGCAAGCCGGGGAGCTCAGTATATGTTTCCACGTGTCAACGCTCCGCCAGATGTTGGCCGACGAATTAAAGCGATGCTTGTATGTCTCGACAGCGAAGACCACTTAGGACGTTATTATCCGGATATGAACTACGGGCGATTTTTACATCTCTTCATTGTCCCAACCGGGAGCGCTAGGATCTTCTTTAAGTCCGAGCAAGAATGAAGCGTGCCGCGTCAGATGCCAAGTAGCGACAATCTTCTGCGCAAGGTGTCCGTACGTTACAACATTACCCTGCTTCCCAGCCCATGCATGGAGCGAGCTTTCAGTGCTGGTGCCGATGACGCACTGAATGTGCCAGGCCAGCTTGTTCTGTATACCGTATCTGTGTAATGTTATCAAAATTTCGAGGAAAGTAACGTAGACCTAAGCAATTACTTTAGAATAATTCAATTACTCTCGTGCAGCACTAATTGGTAGCTGTAATCAATTACATATCTAATTAAGTAATTGTAATTGTAATCAGTTGCCCTCTTTTTTTTCCGTAATGTGTTGAAATCTCGTCGAGGTCCAAACACTTGAGGGCGAAATTAGCTGGCTGAGTGTCAAATTTGATGATACCCGCCATGGCAGCGTAGTGGCCTTGGCGCTGCGCTGCTAAGCTTGAGGGCGCGGGATTAAATTACAGCCTCGGCGGTCCCTCGATGGGGGCGCGAAATGCAAAAAACGACCATGCACTGTGAATTGGGTGCACGTTGAAGAACTACAGGTGGTCAAAATTATTCGGGAGTTACACTACGACGTGCTTCATAATCATATTGCGGTTTTGGCTCGTAAAACCACAGCATTTATTTTTTCAATTTTACGATGACGATTATCTCGCAAAGGAAGCACTCCAGGAGGAACAAACAAAAGGAAGTTGTCCTCCAATGCGATAAGCTTCAAATATAATAAAAAATCTAAAGTACAAACACTGAAAAACCATACGCGACTATCAGAAAGCTAACTTCGTAGCAATAAGCGATGAACTGTCTCGCTTCTATGCTGACTCGGTCAAAACCTTTGAAGATCGTTCAGTTCAAGCTAACTGGGATTTCTTCACACGTACAGTTCACAGATTAACTGAGAAATACATACCTAACCACACAATCGCTTCAAATGCTCAAGCGCCATGGTACTCCGCTCATCTAAAACGCTTATCCAACCGGAAAAAGCGCTTCTATCGCTTAGCGAAATCTTCCCCTTCTGGGCAACTGGGCGCGCTGGGCAGCTTATAAATTGGCTTCAGAAATCTATATAGCAGCTCTAAAAACTGCTAAAGACAACTACTTATCTAGCATACTACCTGAAATACCAAAAACAAATCTTAAAAAGTTTTGGCATATAGCAAGCCAAATAACTAACAATGCTATTTCATTAGAAGATTCATCTGGAAATGCTGTTTTCGAGAACATATGAGCGGCCATTCTTAATGAATCATTTACAAGTCACTCTGAAAACTGGCAATGGTGAATTTTCTATTGCGTACCAACACGAATGCTTACCAATACATCCTGTGACTGTTGAGGTACACGGAATTCACAAGTTAATAGATAGTTTACTGCATCATTCATCACCTGGCGGCGGCGGCATTAACAGTAACTTCCTTAAAAGCACTAGCGTCTTTAATTACATGATACTGACAAAAATTTTCCGACAATCCCTTAACTCATGTGAGGCTCCACAGGAATGAAAAACTTGAAAGGTGGTTCGAATCTATAAACCTGGCCTCAGAAACTCACCTCTTAACTATCGACCCATATCCCTTACAAGTAGCTGTTGTAAATTATTAGAACATGTAGTTTTCACGAATCTGGTTATCTTTCCAGAATCTAACTTGTATTTTATTAACGCAGAGCATGGTTTTCAAAAATCATATTCTTGCGAAACACAACTAGCAACGTTCAGTCATAAACTACATCGCATCCTAGATCGCTCATCCGGCGCTGACTGCGTCTTCTTGGATTTTAGCAGAGCCTTTCATAAAGTGTGCCATCAAAAAAGTACTTTTTAAACTAAGCTTGCTAAATATTGACCCTAACTTTCTAAAATGAATAGAGCATTTTCTTACAAACCGCTTCCAATTTGTTACTGCTAGCAGTCGTAACTCTCCGCTCACTGAAGTTCAACTGGGTATACCACAAGGGTTTGGGCTGGGACCACTATTATTTCTTATATATATTAATGATCTGATCGCTAAAATATCTTCTAACATACATGTGTTCGCAGATGATTGTGCTATTCTCCGGGAAATTAGAAGCCCTGATGAATTTCTTCATTCAGGGGCATGGATTCTTATTTATATAAATGATTTACCTAACAACATTTCTTCCTGTATGCGAATTTTCGCGGATGATTGTATCATCTACCGCCCCATTAAACCTGCTGATGACCGCCTGGCACTCCAATCCGATCTTCAGCTTACCAAAGAGTCGTGCAAAACATGGTTAATGTGCCTTAACGTACCGAAATGTAAAGAAATCTCATTCAGCCGCAAATATAACAATTCTAGTTATACATACCATATTCAAGATGACTTACTGTCTCACGTCTCCCATTACAAATATCTCGGCGTTAACCTTCCATCAGATATTTCTTGGTCATTTTATATCCCATCCATTTGCGCCGTCGCCTCTAAGTCTATAGGGTATACCTACGCCGTAACCTCAGAAGTTCCCCTGCTAATATTCGCAAACTAGTGTCCTTACTTTTGTTCGCCCACAACTTGAGTTTGCTTCTTCCGTTTGGTCTCCTTATCATAACAACGTGGTCACCACTTTAGAATCCATCCAAAATAGGGCAGCACGATTCATCTCAAGAAACTATAACTACCATTCAAGCGTCACTCAGATTAAAACTGATCGTTTTCTCCAATATTCAGGCACACGCTGTGACACCGCTCTACTAACAGTATTTCATAAGTATGAACACTCGAATAGATCATGTTCCTTTCACCTCGATGTCCCATCCCACACGTCCAAAAGATTGCACAATCATTTGACTCTTACACAAACCTATGGTGACACTTTAGCTTTCAATTCATCAGCACTTCGACGAGCCATCAGATTATGAAATAATCTACCAGACAGCATCGCATCTCTGTCAAATGCTGGTACCATTCCATCACCAACTTATTACACATTTCATTGAAGCCGTCGTTTAGCGTGTTTCATATTCATGTTTCAGCTCATGTTTATTCATGTTTCATATTGATGTTTTAGTTCATATTTCGAAGTTAAGCATTTCGTTTCCTTTTTATTTTCACATTTGCTATAACACGCTTGATGAGTTGGGCACGTATTCATGCATCATGCGCTTTTTATGTTATGGTGTGCTTCAAAGCTATGTACGATATTTCTTGTTGTTATTTCCGCGTTTCTTAGTCTCCTCTTCTTTACTGTTATTAGGTGCACAAATTTTGTTTACCATGTATTGTGCTTTTTTTTTTCTTTTTCATCTGGTTGTGTATGCATTGTTGGGATTTTTCGCCCCACCCTTCTTACACCAATGCTCCACGACCCTGTAAGGTACTTCAAACAAACAAACAAACAAACAAACAAACAAACAAACAAACAAACAAACAAACAAACAAACAAACAAACAAACAAACAAACAAACAAACAAACAAACAAACAAATAAACAAACAAATAAACAAACAAATAAATAAATAAATAAATATTATTTATTTATTTCCCTTCTCCAAAACCTTCTTCCTCCTTCTCTCCCTTCTCTCCAAAAGTTTCCTCTCACTTTAGCCGCAAACACTGGCTGACTGGAGTCACCACAATGGGAGATCAATGGTATCGAAGTGTCTTCTTGACAGAACGCTTGTTTCTGTGCTCTCTGCATTTTTGGTGAACTCTTTGCCTTTCGGGGTGCCTTACCTCCCCGTCTTGCGACCATGGACGCGGAGCATGCCACAGGCCCTCCTGGCCAGAAGTCATCACGGCTGTCAACCGCAAGGAAGCGAGTTGGCTCCCCCAGCGACACCGAGGACACCGAGCTGTACTCTATGTCGGAAGACGACTCATCCGACGACGGCTTCATACCCGTCCGGAGTAAGAGGGCGAAGAGAAAGATCGCCAACACAGCGCCGTCACCTCCTGCGAGCACTACGACTATGAAGTCAAGGCCTGCGCGCTGGCCACACGTCATCATCTTTATGCCGGAAGAACCGTCAAGCAACCTACGGTTGCTGAACAGGCAAGCCCTATCCATTTTTCTGGAACGTGCGGTGCCGGATCAAATTAAAGACATCAGAATAAACCCACGCAAGAATATACTCGCCATAGACGTGTACAACGCGAGTGCGCTTGGAACACTTCAAGAAATCACGGAGCTTGGCGGAATCAAAATGCGCCCCTTCATCCCGATCGACGACACATCGATAGCCGGTGTAATTTACGACATTGACATTGCCATTCCCAATGAAGATTTACCTAGCCTCATCAAGCCGGCAAACGAGGGCACGATCATTACGCAAGTGCGCCGTCTTGGGAATACGCGCTGCGTAAAAGTAATCTTCAAGGGGGATTGCATACCCTCCCACGTTAAAGTCGGACATTTTCGACATCCAGTTCGACCATTCATCCAGAAGCCGCTTCAATGCCATCAGTGCTTCAGGCTAGGACACGTAAAGGGCGTGTGTCCGAACTCGCTTCTGTGTCCCCGTTGCGCTGAACCTCATGCAGAAGTGACCTGCGGTGCCACAGTTCTGAAGTGCGCCAACTGTAGCGGCCCTCACGCAGCCTCGTCGAAAGACTGCCCCCGCATCAAGAGGGAGCGCGCGGTTCTGAAGCAAATGGCCAGAGACAATTCGGCCCACAGGGAGGCAGCCGAAGTAGTCCGGCGTCGGCGTCGACGTCGGCACCGTCGTAAGTCTTCAAAGAAGGCGCATGAGCGAAGCGATAGTACCCGCTCCACTACGGTACCACTTAGTCGCGACGCGATAGGGCCCACCACTTCCACGAGGGCATCAGATAAGACTCTTTCTTTAGAGGAATGGCCTACGCTACCGAGCCGCTCCCTTGCTAAGGAACCTCAGAAGGTAACGGCGCCACCGGAGCCTTCTCCGGCCATTGATGATTCACCTAAAACAGATCAAGTCATCTCGGTGCTACGTTCCCTCATGGAGGCCATCCGAACGATTTTAGTTGAGATGGGGACACCGTCTGCTCGAAGCGCACTTAAAGTGCTGGACGCCTTAAGCCCAGTGCTTGAATCCCTCAACTAGAAAGATGGCTACCCATACCCCATCCTTCCGAAAAGAAGTCAAGGCAGCGTCCGTCATGCAGTGGAACGCCAGAGGGCTAAAATCACGAATTTCAGATTTCCGTCAGTATGTGTACACCAATGTGTTTCCACTCATCGTCATTTGTGAGCCCAACTTGTCGAAACCAATCAGACTGTCAGGGTACGAATGTTTCATGTCATCAACAAATAGTGCATGCAGCAAAATCATCATTTTTGTTCGTCGGGAACTCACCTATGTTTTGCAACCGATTGCGCCCCACGACGACAATCAGTATATATGCGTCACAGTTAAAAAGAACAAACTCTTGTTTACTCTCATAGGCGTGTATATATCGCCTTCCAACAATTTCGACACTAAAAGATTAGCGGATATCTTGAGTGTTTGCCCCGCTCCATGGGTCATCATAGGAGATTTCAATGCACACCATCCAGCATGGGGAAGTACAAAGACAAATGCAAGAGGACGAAGATTATCAAGCATCGCCTACAACTATGGCCTTACTCTCTTGAACGATGGTAGCCCCACCTTTCTTCGAGGCGTGACATACGGCAGCTGCCTCGACCTTGCTTTTGTCTCCAACTCTCTCGCCAGATATGTGAAGTGGTTTCCAGATATTGAGACCCATGGGAGTGATCACATTCCCACCTATCTGAACATCAAAGGCTTGATGTCTAGATCTGGCCCACGGAATACCATTCGGACGATTCAATGGGCCAACTTCAAATCTGATATGGAAGATGCCTGCAGCGAGGGCCTGCCCTCTGGGTTAGAACAAACAATTAAAAATACGATGCGGAACGCCACTCGCATACTGACGATCTCTCACACGCGAAACGACTTCGACATAGAATTAGAGCGACTTCGCGCACTTCGTCGCCGGGCGGAACGTCGATATCGGCGTACAAGATCAATCCATGACCTTAGGGCAGCCAGGAGGATACAAAAGAAGATTCAGCGTCGAATGAATAGATTAGCGTCGGAACGTTGGGCAACGTTTTGCCAAACACTCGACCCCCGCAAGCCGCTGTCTCACATTTGGAAAACGGTGCAAGGTCTGCGTTGCCTTCCGGAACAGCGTTTTCCATTCAAGGCACTCGCGCTTTTCCAAGGGCGGCAAGACATCGATGTCGCAGAAGACTTTTGTGTGCGAATGGCAGACCAAGCGACACGCCCAGATCCTCCAGCCCGAGATGATGTCCCCCATTCCCGAGATTGCCGCATGGACCTTCCTTTTACAATGGAGGAGCTCGAGGCGGCACTAGCTCTCTGCAGGCGCTCATCATCTCCGGGTCCAGATGGCATATCATACCGAGCCTTGTGCTATCTCGGAGAATCCGCACGGACAGCACTATTGAGTCTCTACAACACCTCATGGCAGGAGGGAAATGTTCCTGACGATTGGAAAGTGAGCCGCCTGGTGCCAATATTGAAGCAGGGCAAATCCCCACTAGAGCTCAGCTCTTACCGCCCGATAGCGTTGGCCAGCTGTGTAGGAAAGATAATGGAACGGATGATCCTTGGCCGCCTGGAATGGTACCTTGAACACTACAAGATTTATCCGAGTTCCATGGCTGGTTTCCGACGTGACCGCTCTTCCATCGACAATGTAGTTGATCTCGTTTCATATGTCCAGCACGAAAGGTCCCGTAAACGTTTATCTGCAGCTTTATTCTTAGATGTGAAAGGAGCATACGATAACGTATTGCATGAGGCTATTCTCGACGCTCTTGTGACGGTTGGCCTAGGTGGCCGAGTATATTTATGGATTGCAAGTTACCTATCTGCAAGATCATTCTATGTATTAACTGACGATGGCCCAACTACGCGACGCTATACCAGCAAGGGCGTTCCTCAAGGCGGTGCTCTCAGCCCGACGCTATTCAACCTCGCTCTTATTGGGCTTGCTGAACACTTGCCAACTACCACCAATATTTCAGTATACGCAGACGACATCTGTCTCTGGACTTCGGCAGTCACACGTCCTCAGATACGTGCACGGCTTCAGAGAGCGGCTACTTTGACAGCGAGCTACTTGTGTGAACAAGGTCTCAGCATATCGCCAGAAAAATGCGCCCTAGTGGCGTTTACTCGCAAACCAATGACGCCTTATGTCATCTCAATCAACGGGCGGACCATTTCCTATGTCAGAACCTACAGATTTCTAGGCGTAATTATCGACCGAGACCTCTGTTGGAGCCCGCACGTGGCTTACATGAAACGACGCCTAACAGCAACCTCCCAGTTGTTTAAATACCTGACAGGAAAGACGTGGGGGATGTCAGTAGACGCAATGCTGAGACTCTACAGAGCTCTCTTTCTCGGTTTTTTAAGATACAGTCTACCTGTACTGAACAACACCTGCAAGACAAATATTCGTGTTCTGCAAGCAGCGCAAGCTCAAGCACTCAGAGTTTGTCTTGGTTTGCCGAGATGCACGTCAACTGAGGCAACTATTGCGATTGCTCGGGACCATCCAATGCAGACTCACATCACGGTGGAAACCCTGAGAACGCATATCAGACATTTGGCACGGGCCCCCTATCACCACCTTGCAACACTACCTTCAGACAGGCACCAAGCATCATTCTCAAAAACTATTGTCAAGTACAACGACAAACTTCCCACGGGCTTCACCGCTGCATCTAAACCATCGATGCCCCCTTGGTGCCTTGTCAGCCCCACAGTCCATCTCAACGTGCCAGGAATCGGGAAAAAGTCTGAGCTGTCGTCGCCTGTGCTGAAACAACTGTCTCTGCTTCTTCTGCACGAGAGGTACGCAGACAGTGCACATATTTATACTGACGGTTCCACAAACATCCAGTGTTCGTCCGGTGCTGCAGTCGTCCCAGAAAGAGGTATTACCATCAGCTTTAGGACTGACCACCCAACGACATCTACATCTGCGGAACTAGCTGCTCTTCGAGCTGCACTTTGTTTTGTCAATCGGGAACCACCTCGACAATGGTCAATTTTCAGCGACTCAAAGGCAGCCCTACAATCTGTACTATCAGCTCTGCGTCGCGGGCCATCTGAACAGCTCGTATTCGATATTAGATGCCTACTTCATACATCACATGAGAAAGGACATCACGTGACGTTTCAGTGGCTGCCAAGTCACTGCGGCGTCATCGGAAATGAAGACGCCGATAAAGCCGCTCGGACAGCTCTTGAAGACACACAGGAAGAGGCCATACCACTTTCACGTTCCGACGCAGCCAGCAGACTTCAAGTGCTTGCACAGGAGATCACGCTCTCTCTATGGTGCACACCAAGCAGCCAGACCAACCGCAGCGATCATCAACACGACCTGCCCTCCTTGATGCATCTCTGTATGCCAACCGGACTCCGCCGAAGTGAGGCCACCCTGCTTTATCGCTTATGGCTAGGGGTGGCCTTCACGAAATCTTACTCGTTTCGCATTGGAATGGCCGACAACGCTCTCTGCAATGCCTGTCTTTGCGAGGAGACGCTGGAACACATTCTGTGCGACTGTCCTGAATATAATGTTCAGAGACAGTCCATGGCGTCCGTTCTAGCGCACCTTGACAGTAGACCATTGTCAGTTGCAACCATTTTCACATATCGCCGACTGAAGACATCGCAGCTGAAGGCGACGAAGGGACTACTTCGGTTTATGAAGGATACGGGCTTGGACAAGCGACTGTGACAGTGATGTCACGTACCACACAAGAGTGACAGACTGTAACCAACGATGTGTGTGCCGTGTTATGTGCCCTCTATCTCTTCTCCCCATCTTTCATCCCCCCCATCCCCCTCCCATGTGTAGGGTAGCAAACCGGTTAGGCAAAACTGGTTAACCTCCCTGCCTTCCTTCTCCACTTTTTCCTTCCTTCCTACCGGAATTCATTAGTCGGCTTTGATGACTTTAGCCCGAGAGACACTGCGCTGAGGGCTTCTGAATGCTCAACCACTGGAATAAATTAAATCTCTTCTCTCCCAGACGGTGCCGCAGTGAGTCGGAAGGCACTGAAAAAGAATTTGGCGCCTATTCTCCCGAGGATTACGAATGATGTCCCTTGTTATGGATACGAACTGCTCGTATGTTCAGTGGCGTTTCGAAGACCGGATATTTTTGAAGAGCTGCTCTCGAGTCATAAAGTACGACCCATTTCCGTGCTAGTTCATCAGTGACCGAGTTCGCAGTTGCACTGAGAGCGACAAGTTGTCACACCTCGAATTCAATTAAGGCCTGTTGATTTGAGATGACAACAGTATAAACAGGTATATAATGTTACAATAACCATACAGAGTGTCCCAGCTACCATGCGTGCATTCCACCGAAATTTTTAAACATGAGTATTGGGTATACCACAAGGGTTTGGGCTGGGACCATTATTATTTCTTATATATATTAATGATCTGACCGCTAAAATATATTCTAACATACATGTGTTCGCAGATGATTATGTTATATTCTGGGAACTTAAAAGCACTGATGAATTTCTCCATTCAAGGGCATGGATTCTTATTTATATAAAAGATTTACCTAATAACATTTCTTCCCGTATGCGAATTTTCGCGGATGATCGTATCATCTACCACCCCATTCAATCTGCTAATGACGACGCCGGAATTCACTTTCTGCCATTTCTTCAAACGCGTTTCGCACCGCCACCCGCTCGCCTCCTTCCTCTAGAAACGCCAGCGCAACAATTTAAGTTCCCAAAGGAAGCGCCATTCTCTCGAATTAAACTATGGATTGGATCCAAACGTGCCATGGCGCAGCCGCCGGTGGGATCCAATCCAATCCACCAGACACACCATGCGAAGCCGTATGATCGCACCCCAGGGGTGCGATCGGAGATGGTTGTTCGGCGCGTTCGTTCGGTTACCGGCGCTCGCGATTGGCCTACTCCGCGCCGACGTCGCCAGCCGCGGGGCGCGGCCACGTTTTTGGTGACGTCAAAATGACGACACGCTCCTGTCAATCATCCTCCAACCAAGCATTTCGTCTGCTAGGCGCCGAACCCGACGGGAGCTGGGAAGTTTGGAGCGATCATACGGCTTCGCATGGTGTGTCTGGTGGATTGGATTGGATCCCACCGGCGGCTGCGCCATGGCACATTTGGATCCAATCCATAGTTTAATTCGAGAGAATGGCGCTTCCTTTGGGAACTTAAATTGTTGCGCTGGCGTTTCTAGAGGAAGGAGGCGAGCGGGTGGCGGTGCGAAACGCGTTTGAAGAAATGGCAGAAAGTGAATTCCGGCGTCGTTTTCTTTTTCGAAACAAATAGTTCGTTGGTTGTACAGATAAATCGACCCCATCATCGGTGCCAGCGAACCACTGGAATGTTGTCGCTGCCTCTTGAAAAGTGCGCCACTCTTCCCTTCGTTTCTTTTTCTTTTTTCTTCTCGCTGTGCGCGACACCACCTAGGGACGACGCAAAGAAACTAATAGTTATAAATTGCAGTAGTCACACGTACTACTATTTGAAAACGTGTTTGGGCTTGAGAAAAAAAAAAAATTTTAAAAATAGAGATTTCATTCATTTGGAAGACGAGAAACATTTCGTTTTGTAGTATACTGTCTGCAAGCAGACGACAAACGACGGAAGTAAACTTCCGGGGTGGTCACCGCTTCCTGATTGGCTGCTCTTTCCGCCCCGCTGTCACAAATTTTGCATACTGCCACTTTGTGACGTTGCAGCAACCGAACGGAACGCGTATCGAACAAAATATCTCTGATCGCGCCCCTGGCACTTCAATCTGATTTTTCGAAAATGAAAGACATGACCTCTGCACAGCTCTCAATCAGTTAGATAGAAATCCGTTCACCTTGAACAAGATCTTGGGACCATGGCCTCGCATATCGCAGCTACAAAAGGCCACAAAAGCGCTGCTGCGATATTTGAAAGCTACAGGATTGAGTCAGCGTCTGTGATCTGGACTGAGTGACCGAATGATATCCCCAGTGGATTTTGTCTTCTTTTCATCTTTCCGTCTCCTTTTCTCTCTCCCCAGTGTAGGGTAGCCAACCGGGCTCAGTCCTGGCTAACGTCCCTACCTTTCATTTATCATTTGCTCTCTCTCTCTCTAAACATAAGTATCGTTCGACCTAAATAAGGTTTAAGTGCACGCTGAGTACAGTCTTGTTGGCAAACGGCCAGAAACTTTTAGACCTTGATCAAATTATTTAGTCGAAAGTCATTATCTTAATTTTAATTGTTGATCCAATTGTCAAGATGTCGATTAGGCCGTTGTAGATAATTGTTAGACACGTCAAGATGAGGTGTTTCTAGCAAGGTACACTCCGCGGGTTTTTCCCGGCAACAAGAGAAAGCCCGCGAAATTTGAAAAATACCACGTGACTGTGCACCCGTGCGCACGGTATAGCAGCGCCATCGGGCAGCCTCAGTGGCAGAGCAAGCTGTTAATCATAGGCTCATCGTTCAGGGCAGCACATAGAGTTTCTTGCAATAATTACTAGAGGGAACTCTGGCTCTTCAATCGTTCAGCCACCATGGGAATGATGGGAAGTACATGGATTTGTCTGATCTTCGCGCTTATGGATCCAGACGTTCTTGTGGCTTGGCTTATTACTCTTTATATGTCTTCATTGTCGTAAATTTCAGAGCAATCTGTACCTTTCGAGCTGCATAAGACGCTGCGAACACGCACAATCGCTACTAATTGTAACGGTTCACTTTGTCGAGGTGGCCAAATCTAAACGCGCCAAGCGTCTCAAGGCACTGGCTTGCCCGCGATATATTCATAAGGGCGTTTCATATCGCTTGTCGACGCACGCGTCCATTACGTAATGGTTTCCACATCCGGCTTCTGTGCTAGAGAGTCTGTGTTCGAATCCTGTCCAAGACAAGTTTACTTATGTTTATTTACGTATTTATCGCACAGTACATTGTTGAACATAACAGATTTTCTTGAGTCGAACAACAATCTAACTAATGTTCAGCATGGCTTTAGACGTGGTTTTAGTACTATCACCCTGTTAACCGACTTCACCCATGACATTGCTTATCAATTGGATCTCGGTAAACAGATTGACGCTATCTTCATTGATTTTTCTAAAGCTTTCGATTCATTGCTTTATTCTCACCTCTTGAAAAAATTAAACGCGATACCGAAAAATTCCCGTCTGGCCGGTTGGATTGCTAGTTTCCTTTTTAACCAGTCCCAATACGTCGACATTAGTTCTACAAGGTCATCCATACTTGAAGTAGGCTCCAGTGTTCCTGAAGGATCCGTCCTGGGTACTGTTTATTCCGTCCTGGGTAATGTTTATTCCAACATTCGTCTTTATGCTGACGATTGCGTCTTATATGACGTGATTGACTCTGCGACTAGTTACAAGCGACTGAACGATTCCTTTGTCTCTGTCAGTGCTTGGTGTGAATAATGGAAAATGAACATTAATAAAAAAATGGTTGTTCTGTCCTGAAAAGAGCAGCACCTGCAATTGCCACATATTCCTTGAATGGGTCACCTTTAACCAGAGTTCGACAATAGAAATACCTTGGCGCAACATTTACTCTTAACCTCTCATGGACTACACACATTGACCAAACATGTTCAAAGGCCCCAAAACAACATGGATACCTACGTCGTACTATGCAAAAGGTTCCGAAGGCAACTAAACCCTTAATGTACAAAACTTTTGTTCGCCCCGTTATCGATTATGCCGCAACAGTCTGGTCACCCCATAACCAAAACAACATAATCAAACTAGAAGACGTTCAGAAAAAAGCCGCCCGCTTCATTTTTCACCGGTATGACCGCTATTTTTCATCCTCGTCTGCCCTCCCTACGCTGAAACTAACATTACTTTCAGTACGTCGTGATGTGGAATCATTAAAATTTTTGCACAACATAATTAACAAATCCTATCATACTTCAAACACAGCTTGCATATCTTTCACCAAGCCTTCTTGCACGCGTAACTTCCACGAGCTTAATCTTAACCCTTATTATGCCGGCACAAATACTTTCAAGTACAGCTTTCCCCGCACAATAGATGTATGGAATTCCTTACCTGGCTGCCTTCGTTCACTCCCGATAAGCAAATTCGAAAGTGCTCTCTACGAAAACCATAATGTGTAAATACTTTACTTAGGTTTAGTTTGTACTTTATGTGTGTGCATTTCGCTGTTTCTCTGCTTTTAAGAATCGACGAAAACGATTTTCCAGTTCTTTGACTGTCGTACAAATGTAAGCGTCATTGTTGATATCACTTCATTTTTTGTTCACCATTGTTTTTACCTACTCCTGCAATAGCCCTCCTATGGGGCTGCAGTAGGTACAAATAAATAAATAAATAAATAAATAAATAAATAAATAAATAAATAAATAAATAAATAAATATGACGGGTTTACAATATCACGAAGCCGTCTGAAGACAGAAGGATGAAGTTTAGGGGAATCCATGTACTTCCCATAATTCCCGTGCTGGCTGAACCACTACCACTGCAGCTCCCGTAGGCACTAACGTCAGAGTTCCCTCTAGCAAATATTGTATGAAGCTGTGTGGGGCAGCGCAATTCCTTCATCTTGATCAACATAACCTTGAGTAAAAGGTCACCGCACGCTCGTGTGACGTCACGCATATGAGATGTGCCTGGAGTTTGTCTTCACTGCTAATAACAAAGAAACGAGCAAGCTTTTGCACTCTTATATCCGATCTCCATAGTGGTGATAATGATTACTGACCTCTTAATTTCTAAACCTGATTCATTACGAGCCTGTAGCTTTCAGTGAACAAACGCGCGGAGAATATGGTGGCTGTGAAAATTGTGATTGCTTCAAAAGGCACGAAAGTATTATAAAAGTAGTTTCATTCATGGGACATTCGATCATATTTAGTTACTATTTGATCAACATAATTATTTAGCAGTACGCTAGGTACTACTGATGAAAGCAGCAGTATCGCTAGCCAGAGCAGCTATGCTACCAAATATATATGTTTCGTATGCACTGGGGCAGAAACAAAACCATTTCAGGTTTAACCAGAAATAGCAGTCCATGCTGTAAGCTGTAAATTAGGTTCTTTGTCCAGGAACTACTTATAAACCAAGTTTTAGCGGTTCCAAGCTACCGCATTTTGGTGGGAGTGGACAGGTTGTGAATTGCAGTTTGCACAAACTGTTCACATTGAGACGAGACTCAAGGACTGCGAACTTGACACCGCGGACATAAAGCCACACACTCACGCACATACACACAGGTTATATACTTCCAGCAATTTATTCTTGCGATCGTGTTGCTACTTTATGCATTACAGACATCCGCTTAACCCGAGCATATCAGCGCGCAGTACCAGAAAAAAAAGAAAAAAGAAACGTAAGCGCTTGACAACCCCATCACGCTTCTTTTGCCGTCCTTGTGGAACACGAACGTGCCCGAGGTGCCACTATGTTTCAGCATCGCATTTGCTGCGATACTCAAAATGTGCTGCGCGACCTCTCCGGCTAACGTCCATTGTCACAGGTCTACAAGCACTGTCCAGCGTTGATGACACAAGTCCAACCATTCAGTGTTACCTCGTGACAGAGCAACGAGAACTGCGTTGCGAACTGAGCACTTTAAAGTGTGTGGAGCCCAATTTTTTTTTCACTAATTTAGGATTCACAACCACCTGCTCGCAGAAACATCAGCCACGTCTTGTAATGCTCGAAACAATGACGTTCCCTGGCGCAAGTAAATCTGTGTTTTGTACTACAAAAATCCACTTCAGTGATGCGTGGTCACTTGCTCCGCAGCGTTCGATCTCATCGCGGTGACGTAGATGCTGGGGAGAGGAGAGCTTTCGGAGGCCTTGAAGACTTAACTGTTGGAGGTGGTGCCTTGATATGCGCAATAATCGTAGCGAGCACTTCGGGCGTCAGGGAAAGACCAAGCTCGCTGTTATCGCCGCCCTGGACCCAGTAAAAGATGAACAGCTTGCTCTAGCCCTGCGACTGTTTGATGACGCTGCTATTCCATGCACACGGGGCCGCAGGTACACGGCATTTTTTTTTTCATATTTCGCAGGATTTTTTTGTTTGCTGGAAAAAGTAAACACGCAATATGCCCTTTGCAGAATCGACAACTTTTTTGACGTGTCTTACAATTCTCTGCAACTGCCTATTTGACATCCGGACAATTATAATAAGAAATAAAAACTTATAGAAGTACGTTTAATTAACCATTTGGATGTCAGAGACTAAGTAATTACTGACGCTTTTTCAACAAGGCTCTGAATGACGTGTATAGTTGGCTTTATTCGCGTAGAATGATCCGTATTTTATTAAAGCCCGTTGCATGATAGCTGGTCCATACATGCATGTGGAGCTGCAAACAACTACTGTCGTACGGCCCAGGAAAATTTATTTATTTATTTATTTATTCATTCGTTCATTCATATATATACTTTATCTTTCTTTAAATGCACCAAGAATGGCACAGAACGTAACGGTACAGCGATACCTGACAGGGTCCTCTGTACTGGTTATACAAAAAATATAGCATTTCAAATACGCAGGAAAGTACAATAATTAAGATTATTATACCATATAAAAAGGACAACACATCCGCAAGTTGTTTTACCTGCAGGGAGAGAAAAGAAGAAAAGAACACCACATAACAAGAATGCTAATACGAAGGAGCTTGCCTATGTACAGTGCAATTAATCAATCTAACATGAAATGCAACATAACAGTTAACTAGACCGGCAAGGCGGCCATTACTGTTTATTTCAGCTCATCCCCGCTCCCCACTTCGTCTTCGAATCATCTTTCTTGCTTCTTCTTCCTCGGCTAGGTTACACTTCCCCACTTTTCTGCGTCACCCCTCCTGGGGTGGGTGATAACGAAGAACGTTGCCTATGGCCGCAAACTCCAGCTGTCCATTATTCCCACAGTCTTGAGTACACCTTGTTGCACCGATAACTTCACTACTTCAAAAGGTCCAAGAATCTTTGCTTCACTGGCTGGTAGTCCTTTTCGAACGAGCACAAGAACTTGTAGTCCAACATCTGGTGTATGGCCTTGGCACCGCTTGTCGAAGTGAAACTTCATAGCTTTTCTATATCTGTATCACTTCTCAGATGTTTTTCAACGCTCAGTTAGCATTAGCCTGTCTGCCATTCCAAGCTCTTTGTTTGCGCTTACCTTTGGAGGAGGAGGAGGGGAAGGAGGAGGAGCAGGAAAAACTTTATTTGCTCTAATTGGTTAGGAATTAGCGGTGGCAGATTTAGTCGACCGTCTTCACGGTCGTCTTCCCCATCTGCGCAGGGTCGACGCCCCTATTCCAGGGCACCATTGAGGGTGCCTACTCGGTGAGTGTGCCTTACTAGTCCATGCTGGACTTCCTCGTCGCTGCTGGAGAGCACCCTCTCCCACTGCTCCACACTCGGGTCTTTTATTTGAAGGATTTGTTTATTGTGAACGCATACCCATGTAATTTGATACAAGGTGGGCTTGGCGCCGCACCAGGAACCTCATCATAGGTAGCAAAATACGAACTGAACCCAAGACTGCTTGTATGAGTCCTGTTATGATGAGCCACAGCCACTTCTAGGCAAAATTTCCAGCCGCCGTTAAAATTTGGATACATCGACATGAAGTCTTTCAAATCGCGTATCACCCTCTCCGCCATTCCATTTCCCTGCGGGTGATAGGGCGCACAACGCCGCAGTGTAATGCCACAGTTCTCTGCCCCCTCTTGAATCTTCCTGCTAATGAATGCAGGCTCATTGTCCGATATCACAACCTTCAAATTGGAGAGAGAGAGATAAAACTTTATTATGTCTTTGATGGGGTTCAGGGGTGGCGGGGGTCGGGAGACTAACCCCCATTCCCCCCCTTTCCACAGATGGCGGCCAGTCCTTGCTTTCTGGCGGCGTCTTCGGCCATCCGGACGGCCCAGAGTGCTCCTCTGGGTCCAAGCTGAGCAGCAATGTCTCCCACTGCTCGGCCGTAGTTATGATGCGTGTGTTAGTGCGGGAGGTGTTGGTGGGTGAGGCTTTGGGGCATTGCCAGATAATATGATCGAGGTCAGCGCGGGCCTCGCACGCTTTGCAGAGTGGGGATTATGCATCGGGGTACATGCGGTTGTAAAGCACAGGGTTCGGAAAAGTTCGTGTCTGAAGGAGTCGCCAAGTTGTGGATTGAGACTTATTCAGTGTTTTGTGTGCTGGGGGGTAGCGTAACCGCTCTCTGCGGTAGTGCAGGAGAATGTCTCTGAACGTGACCATTCGGTCCAGCGCGTGACCGAATTGGATAATATGCCTCTGTCAAGGAGGGCTAAGACACTGTTTGCGTCTTGCTTGCCTTGCCGTGCAGCCACCATTCTGGTACATTGATCTATTGCGATCAGAAGTGACTGAGTTTTGCGCACACCTGGACTTTTCTTTTTCAGCTCGACGAAGTCTACATGTATGTCTTCAAAAGGTTTGTCTGAGTGTTCAGGCAACACAAGCTCGTCTGGTCGTGGAAGATACTTGGCTTTGTTTACCTGAGACGAATGACATGACCGTACATAGGTTTCAATGTCTCTTTTCACGTGTTTCCATCTATACCTTCGAAAAATCTTGTATGTGCAGCAGAAACCATCGTGGCCGCCGGACTCTGGAGTGTCGTGGTACAGGTGGAGTATTTTTGAAACAAGAGTCTCGGGTACCATGAATTTCCGGTTTTCAATATATAGGTCGTCACATCCTTCCCACAGCTTGGTCATATTAATCATCTCATGTGGGAGCTCAATTGCCAATCGAGACAATGCATCGGCGTCTGCCAGATGGCTGCCTGAACGATGTGCACACTGCACCCTTTATGCTGCCAGAAATCCCCTCTTTTGAAGGATACTACTTGTGTACTATTTACCCAACAAACATGTAAGGAAAGATTTTTGGCGTAAGAGCCGAATTCGCATGGGAGGGTTGAAACTTCTGTAGACAATAAACCAAGGCAGAAAGCTACTTGGAAACATAATCCTCAAATCGTACCGGGAAACTGTAACGTCGGTGCACATCGTCCATGGAAAATCGGTGCGGCTCAGGTGAGTAGCACAAGGTTCCATATGCGACTGCGCCAATTTGTAATAGAACAGGTAACTAGACCGACAAGGTGGCCATCACTGTTTATTAAAGTTCATCCCCGCTCTCCACTTCTTCGTCTTCGGAATGACCTTTCTCGCTTCTTCTTCTCCGGCTAGGTTACATGAAATACCAGACATACATGGTAAGTGTGCTCTATGTAAAGCAAATATTCCCATGCGCATTATAAGGAAGAAAACTATAGCTTAGCTGGACAAACTGAATGGGAACGTGCTGGTTAATGATATATTTTTAGTGGTTTCTTAAAGAGGTGTTAACTGACGTCAAAGTTCAAATTTGTTTCGAGTTTACGCCCACTCCATGAGAGCCCAAATCTCTCGTGGCCTGCAGGACCTCGAATAAAGTTGATTTCCTTCCTTATTTCCTTCCGAGTTTATTGACAAGCAACTCATTTGTTGTGTCATTATTTGTTTTCCGTAATTAGTCCGTATGACTAGCATGTGTCATTATCGCTGACTAAAGTCAGCGAGAATGACATGACAATTAATGTTGCTGTTTTTGTATAGCTTTTGCTGATGCACAAGATGGAGTAATTTGTAATAATAGATTGTAATAATAGAACTTGTCAAGCTTTAAGAACAAAGACGTTCTCAGATCCCACGGATGTTCCTTGCAGCGTACATAGCAGCTGAGTATTCTTTATTTTCTTGCAATCTTGATTATTCATTGTAATTTCCTTCTTTTGTCGTTCCCCGTATTAAATTCCCATAACACAATCTAGAATAATAATAATAATAATAATAATAATAATAATAATAATAATAATAATAATAATAATAATAATAATAATCTCTTTATGTCCACTGCAGGACGAAAGCCACTCCCACAAATCGCCAATTATTGCTGTCATGCGCAAGCTGATTCCAACTTGCGCCTGCAAATTTCTTAATTTCGTCACCCCGCCTAAATTTCTGCCGCCCTCGATGGCGCTTCCCTTCCCTTGGCACCCATTCTGTAAGTGTAATGGTCCATCGGTTATCTGTCCTACGGATTACACGGCCAGCTGCCCAGTCACGTATGGATTTTCGCAACTTGGCCGCTGCATGTGGCCGCTGTCACGTGCCATCGACAGAGTCTGGCACATAACGTCAGAAATAAATAAGGTCGCATGCAGATGCTGCCTGGCACACCGCATACAGGCACAGCAACGCATACTGTCACAACGATGGGTCTCGCGTAAAATAAACAATTTGTGCGCGTCAACTGTCACGTGACCCCATACAGAGTCACGCAAAGAACGTCACAGCCGTTGTGACAAGCACCAATCTTTCTCTACAGGCGTGTAGGTGGTCTATCTCTTGTGACATCAACTACACATAGGCGACTTGTGTTGCAGTGTCCTCCCGTGTATGAGTTGCCACACGGCCACGGATGGTGTGTCGCGTAGAATGTCGCAACTATGTGGCATGTACGCAGCCGCGTATATGTCGATGCGAGAGCGCGAGCTCGACGCACGGCCGACGCCCCTGCGCACTGTCCTGGGGGAGTCCGCGCGCGTTTTCAACCCAGCGCAGTGGCCACGAGACGGAGCCGCGCGTCACGTGATCCACTTTCATTAGGAATCGCCGAGCTGGGCGTGCGGCGCGCTTTCATTCCACACGAGTACCTCGGCGCGGCGGTGGATTTGTTTTGGCCCGTGCCGCGGGGTGGGCTCTCCTGCGAGGCTCGTGTTTTCATCACGATGATGTACCCTCGGCGTAGGAATCAATTGGGGCCCTCTCTCTCACGGGCTTGCCGAGGCTCGGCGTGTACCGCTGCACCGCCGGCCGAGGTTCCTACTTCTCCCTTTTCTCTTGCTTGCATTCGCGTGTGCGGGAGCGCAATTAGAATAGGGTTTCATGCTTAATGAAGTGCTCGCAACTAGCGAGCAGTGGTTATTAGGGAGCGAAAACATAAAGCGGGATCATGGTCCAAGTTACTCTCGATAATTTCGGGCAAGAAATCGCAGAAGCAATTATGAGAAAGGAAGAGCGCATTGCGCCTGCATAGAGGTTTTTACTTCTGCATACTTTTGCCGAATCAGTTGTCTAAGGGGAAAAAAAGGAATTTTCGGGAATAAATTTCTGCGATACTTGTGGTTTCGAATGAGCGTGGCCCGCGTACCTTTATCCCATGTTGAACATTCTCACACGCGTCACATTGGAAACAAATATCAATCTCACCCACGCCGGCTTTGGAACAATCGCGACACATGTGGCTCTTTCTGTGCCTGGACGCAAGAGTGTTCAGGTAAAAAGAACAGGCCTGCCCGTCACGCTCAATATTGGCTTGGGGTGGCAGGCCCTGCAATTCAAGAAGGTGGATGCATGGGGATGTGGACATGTTGATCGTTCGTGTTTAATTGGGATGAAGTGTAGTGAAACACAAGGGCTGCAATTTTGTAGCGATGCCATTTCTTATACTATTCTTTTACCGCTTTTTTTTCCGCTGCGTCAGCCGCCAGGATGACCCCCTGCCCACGTTAATTATATCAATGGGATCAGCCGCCCGTGCACGGTGGATGATAAGATTGGCATAGAATCGAGTGAAAGGCATCGCTAGAAAATAAAAAAAGGAAACGACAGACACACAGGGCTTACTTTCAACATAACCATCTGTAGGTTCTATAGTGTCACGCTGCAATTCATTTCATTTGAATGTCACGGCATGAATTTTCAAAAGAGGTCGCCTCAGGGGCCTACTTTCCAATTTTGAGCGCTTCAGTTTTGCCTCATGATGTCCAATAATGTAGCCGCGGCCGAATACCAAAGAGATGCGCCCGACACCAGAAGCGTCTTCGTTCGATTGCAGTGGTGTTAACGACGCGCTTCACCCGTATACATCTTCGTAGAATGACAAATTCACGAGCAACAAATCTCACTCTAGCTCCATTTCTAAAGAATGCAGCAGCTATATATAATAATTAGAGCTGGCCGAGTATAGTTTTTTTTTTTTCGGATATGAATCGAATACGTATAGTAAATGTCAAATATCGAATCGAATATCGAATAGTCAAACGCAAACACATTCATCTATGGCAGGAATGTTCGTTTCGGTGCAATTATAAGTATCATGCTTGTACTGACTATGAAAACAAAGACATCCAGCTATTCCCGACAATTAGAGCCAGTTGTAAACGCACGATCTGTAATTGATTGTCAGTAAAGTAACTGCCCGAATAGTCTCAAAATTTTTATTGCAAACAAGCTACACAAGAATGAGTGGCTGGTGCATGACCAGCTTTCCGAAAGAAGGCGAATAAATGGTTGAAGAATACATCAGAGTTTGAGGCAAAACAAAGGAAAAACGTTCCGAAGGGCTTGTGCTCCGCAGACTGATGTAAAAAGGCCCGTTTCGAGGAAAACATCACTGGTTGTAGCGTAATAAATGAAACTGCTACGTGACTAGACTGGCAAAATAACACTAAATTACAGGCTACAACTAAGGATCACGCGGTGCCATGTAGCCTTCTGCCACGAAGCCGAAAACAAAGCTTGCGTCACTCATTTTGTTTCTGTATTGCTTCGAAAGCTTTTGTCGTTGTTTCATTACTGAAAATTGCGACACTTTATTTAACAGTCCGTAGTTGCATAAGTATTTGCTGAGTTTCGGCACTCGAAAATACTGAATTGCTAACTTTCTTATCCGAATACGAATAGTTAGTGCGTAATATTCGATTCGTATTCGTTCGAATAATCGTCCACCGAGAAGAATAATTCGAGTATGACCTGCAATTGAGAGAGTCACACGCGACACACTACGAGCTGTCGCAATCGTAGTTTCTGTCTTTAGAAATGGGCGAAAAAACGCCGTGCAGCTGGACGCACGCGGCACACCCATGTGACGCAGCGAGCACGCGCATCGGTTCACGTGACGAGAGGAAGAGGAGGCTGAGTGTGGGTTCTGCGTCCCTTCCCGCGAGCTGTAACGGCGCCACATTTTCTAGTTTCGACACGGGAAACAAAGATGTTTTGAGGCCACTTTCTTTTTTTTTTTTTAGATGAGGACATTGCAAGACTCTCACTATCACAGAAGGCAGAGCCTTAGTGATTGGGGGGGGGGGGGGATTTCAATGCTCAGCACGCGGCCTGGGGATACAAATTTGAAAACCCCAAAGGTAGACACCTATGGCTAGAGAGAAGTGAGAGAGAGAAGTGGTTCTTATAGGGAAAGGAGGAAAGGCTGGCACTATCTTCTGCAACCCTTGCGGGAGCACGGCTCAGCGCCAGCAGGGGGGCGGATATGGGAGTGAAGGAGATAGAAGGAGGGAGAAAGGTAGAGAGTCGCCACGGCAGCAGCGGAGCAGCCCGGCCTGGAAGGCCCAGTGGCTTCGACCGGAGGAGTGGACTGGTGATAGACCTTGGAAGGTGGCCCAACAAAAGCGAAGTTTAGGCGGATCAGGAGGCCCGAGGTGGTGAATAGCCTTACCCTCATCACAGACCCGTCAACACTTACGAGGCGGGGGTCTAGTGTTAGTGTGGACACTACGCCAGATCTCACCTTTACAAAGAACATTAAGGATGCGAAATGGATTAACACCCAACAGGATCTAGGCAGCGATCATAGCATCTTCGAAATCACTGTTAAAGCAGGGCCACACAAATCTAAGGGTAACCAACTCAAAACTGTAGACTCGAACAAACTCAGACAAATTCGCAAGAAAAATGATGATGTTATCACAGACATCGTGGACTGGAGCAAGCAGCTTAAGCAGGATGTTAACGCAGCCACACAAGTAATCCCCCAGGACGCGCAAATGGAACAGGTAGACAGTAAACTCCTACATATGTGGGAAGCTAAAGAAAGTCTCTTGAGGAGATGGAAAACTCAGAGACACCACAGGACGCTCCGACACAGGCTGGCCCGGCTTAACAGAGATATAGAAGCATACGCACAACAGCTCTGTAACCAACAATGGGGATATGGATAATCAATTAGGATTGTCCAGAACATGGAACTTCCTCAGGTATTTTTTGAATCCTGAGGAAAGTAAAGCCACGTACAGACAAAACAAACAAAATCTTACATGCATATGACAAAACTGAAGCAGCTTTTATCGATGAGATAGCCGCAATGTATTTATCTCGGGCTAAGCCAACAATTCACCCAGATTACAGAGGCACCAAAAACAGACAATTAGACGAAGAGATTAGCGAGGCGGAATTGAGAGCAGCTCTACAGAAGCTTAACACTACATCCACGCTAGCACTGGACGGAATAACAAACAAGACGATCCGAAATCTCGATGATGCCTCTCTAGAACAACTTACCAAGTATATGAACGAGTGCTGGAAATCCGGTACAATACCACAGCAATAGAAAACGGCCCAGAATATTCTAATACCTAAACCAGGCAAGCGGCTACAGTTGGAGAACCTGAGACCCATTTCACTCACGTCCTTTGTGGGCAAGCTCATGGAGCATGTTGTCCTAACGAGACTGACCAACCATCTCGAGGATAACGACGTTCTCCCCCCTACAATGTTGGGTTTCCGGAGAAATTTGTCGACACAGGATGCAATGCTCCAACTTAAGCATCAAATTATAGACAACACAAGTCGGAACACCAAAGCGATCCTAGGATTGGACCTAAAGAAAGCTTTTGACAGTGTTACCCACGAAGCAATACTAAACAGAATAAATGGGCTGGGCCTAGGCCAGCGAGTATACAGTTATATACGAGACTTCCTTACTAACAGAAAGGCACACATTAAGATAGGAGACCTTAACTCCGAAGAACTGCAGGTCGGAAACGCAGGTACGCCCCAAGGTTCAGTAATATCCCCGATGCTGTTTAACCTGGCTCTTATTGGATTACGAGCAAAGCTACAGGAAATAGATGGCCTCAATCATACCATCTACGCTGACCATATCACCCTCTGGGTGAGCGATGGCAACGATGGACAGGTTGAAAACACATTACAACGTGCAATAGAAGCAGTTGAACAATACCTAGCAGGAACTGGACTGGCGTGTTTTGCAGAGAAATCTGAGCTCCTCATTTATGTAACGTCGCGACGTGGCCGAAAGTCACGCAACTACGAGGAACGAAACAATCCGGAAATTCACCTAACTACGGCAGAAGGTACGCAAGGTTGACAAGGCCTCATCATTGAAAGTAACGGCTACAATGGAGAGACCATACGCAAATTAGACACTATAGCATCTCAAATCATGCGGCTACTTAAACGAATAGCCACCAAACATGGTGGAATGAAAGAAGGCAATCTGATTCAACTAGTCCAAGCGTTCGTAATAAGCAGAATAGTATACGTGGCACCGTACGTACGATGGTACTCGTCAGAAAAATACAAATTAGACTACTTAATCAGAAAAATCTACAAGCAAGCAATCGGACTCTCCATCACCACCAGCAACGATAGACTACTGCAGCTAGGTCTCCACAATACACTGTATGAGCTAATCGAGGCACAACGAATAGCACAATACGAACGCCTGTCCAAAACTAAAACAGGTAGGCAAATATTGGATCGCCTAGGTATAAGGTACCATACCCAACAGGGCGTCAAAGTCGATATGCCCAGACAGATCAGAGACATGATAACCATCCCTCCAATACCCAAGAATATGCATCCTACCCACCATCAGGGTAGACGGGAAAGCAGAGCACGCAATATACAGAAGAAATTCGGCAACAGCAAGGATACCACATTTGTAGACGCAGCTAGATACAGACACAAGCACGCTTACACAGCAGGGGTGATAAATTACGAGGGAAAATGCACGACGAGCGCTACATTCAAAACGCCACATGCAGAAACCGCAGAGGAAATAGCTATTGCGCTAGCCATAGCACAAACACCAGCGGGCGCAATCGTCAGTGATTTCCAGACGGCCATGCGAAACTTCGCCAACGGTCGAATCTTCCCAGAGGCACTACGACTCCTAAAATTAGCTAATAACCGCGACAAAAGTGTCGATCTCATTTGGACACCCGCTCACACACTACCAGACGGTAGCAACGAGGTGGCTCACCGCATGGCTCGAGAGCTTACGGACCGAGCCTCGGTTAGCCCCGCCTCAGCGACTACCGATGAGTGGGAGTGGAAAGATCGAATGACCAGATTTCACGAAATTACACAACACCATAGATTGCAGAGGCGTACATTCCCGCCTTCGCACCCAAAATTGAGCAAAAACCAGTCTGTAGAATGGCGGCAGTTACAGAGCAGATCCTATCCGAGTCTAGCTATTATGCACCTAATATACCCAGATTTAAACCCAACGGACAAGTGCAGACATTGCAAATCTATTGCCACCCTGAAGCGTATCCTATGGGAATCCAGGGTAACGGCGATGCAGGCCTCCGCGCGCGCTGGGAGTCTGCGTTGCTCAGCTCGGACCTACAGCACCAACTCTGGGCCGTCCAGCGAGCCGAGGAAGCTGCCAAGGGCCAACAAACCTTGGCTGAAACCTAGGCGGGGTCCAGGCCCACCCCACCAAATTGTACGGCACTGAATAAAGTTATTTGAATGAATGAAGACATCGCAGGCCCATCACGGCCCTCGCATCCCTTGTTCGCACTTTGCAAACAAAGCTTCGCACTGAGACGTTTCACCTCCGCGCACCAGGTGCACTTCATCTGCTTCGGGCGAACGAAGACCATTTGCTTCCGTTACTGAGTTTCGTTATCAGTCAACATGCTTTTCTTAAAATTCGCTCTATTTTTTTTTTAGGGAAACGTTGTTGCCTGCTCAGTGCACATGGAAATAAAGTCACTGGCCCTCCTGCCCGATTTGTCAACGTCCGCGTCGGCAGTCTCGAGGAAGCGAAGCATCCTCTCTATTGACAGTTGTAGGATACTCTGATAGTCTCAGACGACAGCCATGACAACGCTGTTGATGACTACATGACTGCACTGTGGCAGAAAGGAAAGCGTAAGGTGCTCAGTGCCTCGTGGACACTTCTAGCATGAGGACTTCAGCCGAAGTACGCCATCCTCTTCTTACCTGTGCTATAGTTCCGATAATACGAGGCTCCTCAGCCGGTCAAGTTGTGTATATTGAGCTCGAACAATCGCTACAAAATGAAATGTAGGACATCAGAGTCAATACTCGAAAGAATGTCGCGGCAGACGTCACTCAAGCGATGGCATTAGGCTCCCAGAACTCTGTCCCCATCCTCGGTGTCATGGACGTTTACACCATCATTTTGCTAAGCAATGAAGCCGCGACAGGTGCCATTTATGACATCGATGTGGTCCGATCAAACGACAACACGCCTACCCGTAGGTGTGCCATCGAAGGATGGAAAGTACTCCAGGTGTCCTATCTGGTCAATTATCGATGCGTGAAGATAGTTTTCAAGGGCGACCACGTGCCATCGCATGTTAAGGCAAACCATTTCCAACATGCTGCACGGCCATTCGTACCCAAGTCGCATTAGGCGCCGAAAAGGCCAGTAATTCAATCACGTGAGCGCCATTAATTCTGCGGTATGATCCCGTTTCGCGGCCTCATATACACTGCAGACACCTGCTTACAAGTTCCGAAACTGTTAAGGGCCGCAGACGCCTCATCAAAGGACCGTTCAAAAATTAGGCTGCAACTTTCCGTATTCAAGAAAATGGTGAGGGACCATTCACCACTCGAGAATCGTTTGCTGATGTCAAGCGATGTCGTTTTCGTAGCGGACTGCTGAAAACATTGCGCTGCCCGGCCGCACGCACACGCGGCATGTATCTCTCGATTCCTCTCGATTCCGCTCAACCACTACTGCTGAACATATTTCACCCGTGCACTAAAAATGCATTAGCTGAAAATGATGCCAAAGATAAGCGCTGCTACTGAAAAGCAACAAAGATAGGTGCCGCGAAGCTCTACACGTCAGCCAGATGAATTGGCAGAGCGTGACGACCAAGTTGTGATGGTGCTCAAGTCGCTATTGAATGCGATCCGAATTCTTTCGGGCAATTTGAATAAACCAACATCTCAAAGCTGAGTGCAAATATTACATACTCAGTCTTAATTTATTAAACAACTTCTTAAACGTTATGATTAGATGAAAATTCTCAAGGAAAAAATTGTAGAGCAACATAAAAAACTCGCGAGACAGCTTGATGTTGCTCAATACGCGATACATCAAAGTGTTTTTCCGAGCTTGAAAGAAGCCCGCGAATACGCGCAAAGTACCTCGAGCGGCCAGTCGCGCGGCAATTTTGCGTGGTTTCACGGGCTTCTTTCACTCTAGGAAAAACACTTTGATGTAGCACGTATTAAGCAACAGAAAGCTGTATCGGGAGTTTTTCATTTCTAATTTACACTTTCAATGTAACTATAATATTTGAGAAATCGGTTAATGAATCAAGGCTAATTAGGCGGTATGCAAAAATTAATCCAAGTATCTCCAAGTGACAGCAAACAACATCACCTCGGTCTGGTCCAGATATACGTGGCATTTGCATATTTTTTCAATCTTGGTGCATGATAGTTGGGACAACCTGTACATATAGGGCACGCACGTTAACGAGCATTCAACTGCGCACACGCTACATATATGGTCGCTGTGAAATATATTTCTTCTAAACATTGCGAATGTCAGCTTGCAAACTTTAACCGACGAGGTTTTTTTTTTTTCTTCTTTTTAACGCAGGCACGACCTGTATACAACTGTGGCTCCACCGAGGCTTGCATGGCCGCAAGTCGAGTCGCGCGAGAAACAGAACTCGTACGCGCTTCACAGACAACAGTTGCAGGATGGAAAAGGGTTGGCGCGCGCGGTGTAGGCCACGGGTCCGGCTCGGAGAACCCAGGAGCGGCGGCTGCGCGTTCATTAGTCAGGCGACCTATACCAGGAGCTGCTCGTGTGGCCGCTGCCGTCCCTTTTCTCCTGCGCGGGACAGCCGCCGGTTAATCAAGACGAACGCCCGTCGCGCCTCTTCCTATTAATTCACGCGTGAAACTGGAGTCCCGAGGACGACGAGGCCGGCGCCGCGGTGTCTCTGGCTCGCCCTGTCCTCCGCCTCTCTCGCGCTAACGCCGTATACCGGCCTCACCGAATTTCACGGGACAGCCTCGTGGTGACAGTGGTGAGCGTACGGCGTCAGCAACGCAATACGTATACGGGCAAGGCGCCGAGTTTTACGTTAGCGTCCAGATCCATGGAGTTGCTACATCCCCGTGGAACCTCTTACGCATTATATATTGTTACGGAGCGATCAATACAAGGATGAACGCGACGTTTGGCACAGCGATGAAGACGACGATGAGGTCACTTGCACGTGGGCCATATCCGATGTCTTCTCTTGCCCTAGCGTTCTTTGTAAATATTTTGTAAATACATTCTTCGCCTACATCTCGCCTCCGTCACACTTTGGTGGAGCTTCGTGGTTACCGAACCATACTTTTGTACTGCATTTGAGGTAGAAAATAATATTTGCCAACATCAGGGTAGGGCCCCATCGGTTGTAAGCACTCACGCGTTCGTACTCCGCTATAACCTGCCTTCAATGTCCGCTTCACCTGAACCGGAGAACGTGTCAGTATGATCGCTCATTGTATTCAATCTTTCTCAAAAGTTGCTCGGCCGTGACCATCCGGACGCAGCTTCTCGGAGGGGTGGTACGCCAGTATGGCACCTAGGATGACGTCATGGTATCACATTCCCTGCCGATGGTAACCTCCTTCCAGGGAGGAAGGAAAGACTTAGGAAGGTCCCCTACCCTACCAGAGGGGCTGGAGAGTACCTAGGAGCCATGGCAGACGCCAACGGATGCAGCTATTCACCGAGCTTGTTTATCATCATATACGGTGCTTAGGATCACATCAGTGCAAGACACCTATTATGTAAAATATCCATCTCCCTAGTGGGCCTAGCCAGGTGACGTTGAGTTTCCTCTCGTCTATTGCGGACAAAATAAAGTTGTTTCACTCACTCACTCACTCACTCACTCACTCACTCACTCACTCACTCACTCACTCACTCACTCACTCACTCACTCACTCACTCACTCACTCACTCACTCACTCACTCACTCACTCACTCACTCACTCACTCACTCACTCGGATATGCGTGAAGTCGCCCCATGCACGCAGAACTTTATATAATTGCACGATTATATTGATGCCCTCATCTGTAGCGAGAATTCACACATACTTTGTTTAGACCGTCGTGTTGTCACAAACGAATAAAAGCACCCGTGTGTTTCGTTACGAATGCCACGATTTGACATGACAATCCTGGCGTTCCTGGAAGAAGATCCCTGTACTATGTATACCCACCATTATCGAGCTGGCTAAACAGACATATTCTGGCAGCGCACGCATGCAGAAACCACAGCGTCAAATTTTTCTCCAGTGTTCGTAGTGCGAAACTCCACACTCTGGATATGGCCTTCGAGGGCGGCAGGCACAGATTCTTCGTGCGACGACCGGTCTCGGAGGCCATACTCTGAAAGCTGCCAGCAAGGATGTGATGAGATATGCGATAACATTAGGAATTTGTGAAAATTCTTGCCTGACATCTTGCCTGCGAGAACATTGATTCGCTATGCTGACAAAGCGGGTTTCTTTCAATAAATGATACCACCGTCACCTCATGATATGTCATATATTAAAGCAACGTCTCCCAGGAAGACACAGTTTACGTGTTAGGTAATAATAAATGAGTTGCATCGACCTTACGCAAATTTCTGTGCCACGAAAACAAGTGCAACGTGTAGTATGAATTGTTGGCTTGGTTAGTCCAGGAAATTCACATAGTGTGCAAGGATCGGGTCAAATGTAGCTTAACAATGTGTTAAACACTTGCGGCTGCGTGTGTATAGTCCTGGCGAGAAATGCGAGGATGGATAAATAAAACGAAAATGTGTCTATAATGTGGTATAAAAGGAAATTCATAAAAAAATAAAAAAGAACAAATATTTGAGTCGCAGCAAAATCGGCTTGCTTTGTAATTAGGACTTATACCACCCGCTTTCTTTCTCTTTCCCTTTACGCAAGATTGTGCAAACTTTAAAACATCGTTTGTGGCCTATAGAAAAATTTGGTAGTCGTTTTACCATAGTCGTCACTTCAGTGTCGTCATTCGAGTGTCGTCATGCCGTCGTCGTGGCCATAGCACCTTCGACGATCAATCGACGTCATTCCTTGTTCATCCTTCTATAGCGATCATGCCGTCATTATTCAATCGTGATTATGCCGCCGTTGTCATGCAATCGTCGTCGTTGCGTCGTCGTCACACGTACGATATCATGCATCCGTTGTCATACCGTCGTCGCCATGCCATGTTGGTCATGTTATCATCATTGATCCCTCTTCTTCATCCGGTAGCCGACGTACCGCAATCGTCAGGCCATCGCCGTCATGTCGTTGTCCTTATACGCGTTTGTGGTTCGACTGATATATATATATATATATATATATATATATATATATATATATATATAGAGAGAGAGAGAGAGAGAGAGAGAGAGAGAGAGAGGAATACAGGAAGGCAGGGATGTTAACCAGTCAATAGTCTGGTTGGCTACCCTACGCTGCGGAATGGGAAAAGGGGAAGAGAGAGAAGGGAGAGAGAAGGTGTAGATACGTGTACGGACGACACTTGAGTTAAAGCCGCTCGCGCAAACCAGAAGTTCTGAGAAAACACAAAAGTGCCTTCACTGCCTTCTGAGCTGATGATCGGTTGGGACGGTGCTCTAGAATTATCTGTTCACTCAAAGGACGATCATCTAGTTTTCTCAATGTGTTGGACAAAGATTGTCTTTGTGCTTGAAATTGAGGACAATGGCACAATAAGTGGTCAATGCTCTCCTCGCATCCGCAAACATCACATGCAGGACTATCAGTCATTCCAATTAGTGCTGAGTAGGTATTCGTGAAGGCAACTCCAAGCCATAACCGACACAGAAGAGACGCTTCACGTCGGTGCAGACCGGCTGGGGGTCTGAGTTGAAGTGACGGGTTTAGTCTGTGCAGTCTTGTGCGCCTTGTATGTACGCTATTCCACTCTGCTAAGGAGATCGTGCGTGCTAGAATGCCAAGTTGTTTCGCGGTGTCGGTCCTTGAGAGAGGAATGGGGATGCAGCGGTCTTCTTGGTTTGACGTCCGAGCTGCCTTATCGGCGTCATCATTTCCAATGATACCGCAATGACCTGGTATCCACTGAAAAGAGATATCGTGGCCTTTTTCTCTTAAGTGATGGACAAGTTCCGCGATTTCGCACGTGAGCTGATCGTCAGTTCCATGTCGGAGAAACGACTGCACACGTTGCAAGGCCGGCCTTGAATCGCAGAAGACTGCCCATTTTCTAGGACTTTCAGCATTTATCACTTGAAGCGCGTCGCGGAGAGCCGCGAGCTCTGCAGCTGTAGACGTAGTGACATGGGAAGTCTTGAACCACTTGGTTATTCTCATTGCTGGTATAACTACAGCGCCACCGGAACTGGTTGATGTAGTTGATCCATCAGTGTAGACGTGTGTGCAGTCGCTGTATTTCTCGTATTCCTTCTTTATATCATGAGAAGTCAACAAGGACACCAAGGAAAACAGAGTCAATTACTTGTACTTACTAATTGAATTAAAGAAATGATAAATTAATGGCAATGAAAGTGGGCGAAAAAACAACTTACCGCACGTGGGGAACGATCCCACATATTGGCATTGCGCGTGCGATGCTCTAATGCGAAGACGTGGGATTGTTTCCCACCGGCGGCAAGTTTTTTTGATCCACTTTCATTGCTATTAATTTATCATTTCTTTAATTGAATTAGTAAGCAAAAGTACTGTACTCTATGTTTTCCTTGGTGTCTTTGTTTGATGGCTTCTCGTGATATGCTTAGTCAAAATCGGGCCCCTCGGTTAACCCCCTTTCTTCTCGTCATTCCGTATTTTCTATTCTATCATCACCGCGTCGGCGTCGTGCCCCGACGCTCACCAGCAACCTTGGCAAGCGAGTGTCACAACAAAGTGGGACGATATCGAAGTATGGGGCGTGTAGCCGATGCAACGACATTCACAGAATTATACCACTATACACGTGTTAAATAAACGTGACTCCAGGAATATGGTCTGTCATTGCAGTGCTCGATTGCTTTTCGCATTACCGTCGACAGACACCGCGAGACGAGTTCAGCCGTAATTTTCTGTTTTTCACGTGACCCCCATCAAAAATTTGAAGGACGCTTAAACTTCGCGTTTAAAAGTGGAACGCGATAGCATTCAGATATCCCTGCCTGCTTCTCACGCTTCCCGGCAACTGCAGATTATATAACCGTAATGGTTACCGGAAAACGCTGGAGGCCAACGCTGTGCACGAAGGCTGGCGGGCGAGCTAATAGAAACGCGGCCTTCTCGCGTGGGCCGCGGATTCGCGCTGACGAGAGCCATCTGGACGGTGTTGTTGCAAGCAACCGTGCGCAGCGCACCGCTCTACGATAGGTGGAAACGCAGCGAAGGGGGTTTATGTTTGAGTTTCCGCGTAGGAGAATTGTGTTTTCTGGTATATTCAAATTACAACCAAATGCTTTCATGTCTGAGGGTTGCGCTTAAGTTTCACTTTACGATTTTTCTGACGCATCTTACTTTGAGGAGTTCAGTTAGCTTTGCAACGCAATTGCGCCACATGGAGGGCCTGCGTGGTTGTGGTTCGGAAGGATTTTTGGCCAAACGACGTCCGACGCAGGACGCCGGCGCCGCATGCTTTTGTGACACGGGGCGGTTAACGCTATCGCGTTAAAATGCAGCCGCCGCTGCCGGGATCTGGAGCTTAGCAGCGCAACGACATAGACACTACGCTACCACGCTTGCGGGTGCGTAATTGGCTTCAGAAAAGGATAATATGTGGTGTTATACAAAACATTCGCGCTGTTTTTGCGAAATTATTTTCAATCTTGGTCCCGTGAAGTGTCGAATCTTTTGAGAGTGAGTGACTGACTGACTGACTGACTGACTGACTGACTGAGTGAGTGAGTGAGTGAGTGAGTGAGTGAGTGATCGAGCGAGTGGGTGGGTGAATGAGTGAGTGAGTTACGCAGAGGCAAGAGTTGGCAGCCCACCTGCATACACAAGATCTGATATTGCTAATCTAGTTATTTCTCGGCTGGAGTAACAAGCTCGAAAATATGTGGAACTGCTTTGTCTGAGCACTTTTGTTGAATAATTCTCACGGTTTGGTCCCCGACATATGAAACCACCCGGTGTTCAAAATACACCCGAAAGACGGCGAAAACAGGCCAAATGGTTTCCCTCTTCATTCTTACGTTTTCTAGATTCATCTCACCGCTTTCTCGCTTGTACATGCGCCTTGAATATTCGCACCTTTTTCGTTGGCACACGGGGCCCCTCGGCTTCCCAAAGACGCGAGGCTAGGTCTTTCTTTCTTTCTTTCTTTCTTTCTTTCTTTCTTTCTTTCTTTCTTTCTTTCTTTCCCTTTCTTTTCTTGCGTCCTTTCTTTCTTTCGTTCTTTCTCGCCCAGACCAGTATTCTTGCATCGGGAATGCCATTGTTCAGGATGGAGCGCAAAGTGAAGAAGTAAAAGTACGGCCAACAACCCTTCAGTTCCCGCGTCTGTGCCAGCGCTTGTCTGCCGTCCTTCTGGTGGAGACGACGGCGACGAGTTCCCCCGTGCAGGCCGTCGCCGCTTCCGCAGCAGCAGCAGCAGCAGACAGCGTCCGGCGCGACAGAAAAGCGCGCGCGCGGTGGGTTTCTTTCAATCGCGCGCCACCACGATCATAATTTAAAGCTGTCAAGGAGAGGAGAGGCTCGGCTTCGCGACTCGGGGCTCGCTCGTCGCTGCTGGTGCCCTGGGCACAGATCAACAAAAAGAAATGGGAGTAAAAAAAAGAAGAAAAAAAATGCCTGGCGCCGAGCACGCGCTTGCTCCCCAGAAGTGGGCTGCCGTCTCCCGTTCGCAAAACAGCGCGCGGCAGCTTTTCCCATTCGCATGCACCGCAACGAGAGAGCGCAGCCGCATGTTGTAGTACGCAGCGAGGTCGCCGTGGTCCCTGCCGACGAAAGGGTCCCGTAGCCGACTTCTCGGAAGCGAACTGCGTGCGCATAGTCGTCGTCGGTGACGACTTGTGTCGTTTGCGGCCTGGGACGACGGGGTGGGGGGCTCTGCCCCGAAGTCGCCTTTTCGAAGGATGCATCTTCGCACGTTCGGACAAAAAGAAAGGGGGGAATGGTGGGGTTAAGCCTGCCACGTCGAAGCCGCCTTCCGGATTACACGACCTTCACAATAAGAGCCCCAACGTCAGAACGACCCCCCACCCATCCGACGCCGTTCTGCTCGTTAAGACAAGGATTCTTCCTCCAGTCGCCGGGCAGGCACAGGTAAGCAAATGGCGTTGCAATCGGCAGCACTGAAAGCACGAGAAGTCGCGGACAGGCGCCTTTTTGCTGGCAGTGGCGGCGGCTTTTGTCGACGGAAACAAGCTTAGCTATGCTTGTTGGCTTTTGATGCTCAAAGCAAATTGCCTCTCGAAGTCCCCATACCGCCCGTCGCTTTTCCTTTTTCTTGTTCCTCTTTTCTTGTCGGTGTTGTCGACAGGCAATCCTTTCGTTTCGGCTAGGCCTAATGACTTCTGCACCACCCTTCTCCATCCTTTCTTCTTTTGTAGGCGTTGTTTACCAGAGGACCAAACGGCGAACACTTGCAAGCAGGGACAAGGTTTTCCCGAGGGTCGGCTCCTTCCTGGTGCATTAAAAAGGACTTGCCCTTAAGAAGCCGTCGCAAATACTTAAGAGGCCGCGTATATGTCCTGATGTAAGGAGCGACTAATGCGTTAAGGAAAAGTGCGGTTTCGTATTCGGTAGAATCTGCATAGCGCTGTAAGCTTTCCTTCATTCATCAGCTTGGAGGAGTCTTTCTTTTTATTATCGATTTTTTTCTTGCTGTTTCTCTTCTTAAAACGGGCCTGTGTCACGGAAAACTTTCGGCATGTGTTGGCATCGACCAGAAACATCTTGGACATTCACCGACCATCTGTGTGATTTAGATGCCAGCTGCAAGCTTATTTTTAGACGGCCTTGCCAAATGCTTATAAGCAGGGTTGCCATGGTAGCAACAATATTCTTTATTGCAAAGTTTTCATTTCAACGTAAGGTTTCCACACACGTCCTTTCTTGACAAAAAGCGTATTGCGCAAATATTTTATGAATTTGAAAGATACGCGCCTGGAATTCTCTGCGCCGGTGCTTCAGTGCTAAGTGCTTCCAACTGACTTATCAATCTAACGCGATAACCAGGAGTACAGGTTTTCGGGCTAGTTGGTTCGTTGAAGTAACTGAGGTCGCAGAGCTTAATTGACACGGACAAGAAAGACGACAGGACGTGCGACAGGATAGCGCAAGTCATGTCGTCTTTCTTGTTCGTGTTAATTCAGCGCTATGACTTCAACTTATAACCTGATAACGTAAGAAAGCTATACGAACGGCTTTGTGGAAACGGGCCTTCCTTTGTAAGTTTATGCAGGCTCTGACGTCATCTTGTTTTCGGCAGGAATCCTGGTCTGCTAGAGGGAGAAATATTGTTATTGTTATATAAAGCTGATCCAGATGCGATTGGTATCATATCATAGCAGGAGATTTCCTGCTACACGTAGAGACGTTTTTCAAAAAACTTCGACTTAAAGTGGCGTATAAAAATAGCTTTCTGTACGGAACATGCCGCTACGTTTGTGAGTGTTTCAATGGTCATGAAATTTAGCACGTTTACCGTGCCCCTGAATACACAAAATTAGTACACAACTAAAGATATTGAACATACGACCCTTTAACATTACAGAAGTTACTTGCAGCAAAAGCGGAACAAGGCGTTTATGTATCAACGCACCGGCCTTGCAGCAGCACCTGGCCACACGAAGACGACAAGAGAGAAGACGCTTGACGAGCTGTTGATCAGCCGTACTGTTTTGACAGCCAGCCTTGTATGATATTGTAACTACATTCTTTTATTTTATCCATTCTACCTCTGTGTAATCCCGCTGACAATATCATTAGAATACTTGTTAGCAGGCAGCGCTTGAGCAGCGTTTGTGATAATTGGCGCTGTGAATTTGGGCATGAACTGATGGCCACTTATGATGTGTGGAGTGAACGTGATCCGAGCTTTGTGTTCGGATCTACCATCCACTTTAGCATGTGGAGAACTAGTCCGCCATATATATTTCTGTTGAAGGTAGATAAATGAAGCATGCGAGGTACATTCTCTAGATCAATGTCTCCAGAGCTACCGATTTACAACGTAACAGAAGAGAACGGATAACTTTTTGCTACTTACTTCACAAAATAAAACCGGCACTTCAGCCTTGACACTGACTACTTGAATCCAAGACTGACAAATATATAGTGACCTGCTTTATTTTTATTCTAACAACTTGAAAATACGATCGTCATTCAATAAAACGCATTTAATCATTGTTGCATGGTTCATCGAAACTTTTATTTGCCGAGATGTGGCAACGTGAGTCCAAGTATACACAGCAGCGCACCTCTCCGACGGCAAGGGGCTTATTACGACGTAGACTTTTTTTGTTATTTTTCAAAGAAAAGCTTTCGTTGCTTGGCCCCTCGCATCTTTAAATGATATTTACCCACAAAAATCATGAGCCATTCCACTCTGCGAAGGTGGTTGACCAGCGAAACTGTTTAGCACACGACACGGAGGTGACACAATAGTCAACAAAGGTACGAACTCATTTATTGTCTTGATGGGTGATCATCGTGAAGAAAGGTATGCACACTCATTTATCGTCTTGATCGGTGGTCGTTATTTCACTCGCAACCGCAATCACATTCTTTGATAATGTCAAATCGATGAACGTACGCAGCTGGGTGCATGGTTGGTTGGACCGGATCGGTGTGGCATCGCAAGGGATATGTCCGCAACACGGAACGCGTATATTGCTTCCTTTTCAGTACCGACACATAAACATCGAAATCACCGACAACACGGGTAGTGTCATCGCAGCTAATTCATGCAAAGTGAGTAGCCATGCACTTTATGGAGCTATGAGCCATTGCATTTTTTGCTTGATTACGATAGCATGAATGCTTACGAGGGTATGAGCCATTGATGATGATAGTTTTTGTTCACGGAGAACAAAAATGCATGGAACCCTAGCTTTATACAGCTTCACTGTAAAATGGTTCCAGTGCGAACATCATTGTTATAACACAATAAATAACGACATAAATCGCGCGAACATGCTGTCTGATCATGGTAATCACGAAAGCGCACTCATATGCTATACCAGAAGAGCGCATGCATGGTATTCAACGATTTCTTTGATGTTCTTAAGCTTCCTATATTTGGCCTGCCCCGTACCGGGGCACCTCTATATAGGTGCGCCACCGGGGTCTCCAACTCAAGACATTTAAATTTAATGTTTATTTTTCCTTTAGAACACAATAGGAAAGTGTCCAACACTGTTTGTACATGCAGCACCATACATGCAATGAGGCCGAGTGCATTATTAAACCATTCGGACCAATATCTTTTTATCTTTTCTTCCTTTTCGCGAAGTTGACCACCACCAAAGAGCGGGAAGCACGAAATATCCATGGAAAAAAAAAACGGGGGCGTCACTACGATCATAAAATGCGACCTTTCTGCGAAATTTCAGCAAGGACGCGGTATAGCGGTATAATGACAAAATATCTTGGATGCGAAAGCATTATATGCGCCATCACGCGAAAATCCAGCGTCGTCGGCGCCACCACCGAGCGTCGCCGCCGACCAAAAATGACCGAGGGCGCAAAGATTTAATTAAAACATGTCAAAAAATGCTCGGATCGGCGTCAAATTTCTCAGGAAGGTTCTGGTAAACGAATTAAATCAATGGCTTTGAAGAGAAAATTTAGTACGTTTCGGTCTGGGTGGGAACCGAACCCGGCCCTCCGGGTAGCGAGATGAGGACGCTTCCCCGACGCCACGGCGACTCCACGGTTGTGGCGGACTTAAGGTGTGCCTATACTGCGTGCGTCATTACACACGTCACGTCGCGTTGAGAGGAGGAGGAGGAGGAGGAGGAAAAAACTTTATTCTTGTCCTGTACAAGGTGTTGCCACCCGCCTGGCTAGTCCCATGTTGGGACCGGGAGGTCAAGCCTCCTAGCCCTATCACGGGCGTACTGGACAGCCAGGACTTGAGGGATATGATCTGGAGATCTGATCATTCCTAAAAACCGATTCCGGGAAATGCCAGGGCCGAGCGACCCACACTCACATTTGGCCCATTTAGATTTGGCCTTACCGAGGCGCAGTTGGAACGCAGGCGAGAGACTGTGCGCACAAGGGACGCCTGGAAAAGAACATTTCACCAAAGGGACCATAACGCTTGCGCATTCCCACACGTAAGCAGTCATAAGTGTCTCTGGCGAATTTTCTTTTTCTTTTTTTTTTGTTTGCGAAGCGCGTAGAAGAAACGTACGTCTCCGCGTTTACTGTTAGCGCGCCGAATTTCACGAAGGGTGGGCTCACGTTCAGTAGCTAAGAGTATCCTCGAAAAACTGTTTAAGGAACATGACTAACTCCAAAGCGCCACCTGTATGGGACTTAATGCAAACGCTGCCGCATATGGTCGGCGCATAAGTCACTCCGCATCCCACTGTATTTGCGTCGAAATTTTAATGCGACTCCTCACCCATGCTCAAGGGACACAGTTGGGTTCATGCAAATTTGCATGTAATTAAACAAGCAGCGAAACCCGCAACGGTCGCCTCGCTATATACGCACGTACGTGTTCCAGCGAGCCCGGGTGTGAGCATATACACGCATACAAGGCAGCACGGATAACTCGCGGCCGTCTTCGCTATGTGCCCGCGGTGCATTCGTTATTAACAGTGGCGTCGCTCATTTGAATAAGGTTTAATTTGTCCACCTACAGCGTCATTAGCAAGCAGCGCTGCCGGCAGGGGGAAAGGTGCGTGGCAGCCAAGTCCCAATTTCCAAAGCGACAGCGTGACAACCGCCTCGGTATTATACGCTCGCGGTTGAGCCAATATACCGCGCGGCAACAGTATACGACGGTGCCGCACAGCTTGGAGGCGGGGAAGCAAGGTGCGGAATGCGAGATTATGAAATGCGTCGCATTTTCGCGTCACACAATCAAGCGGCGACGACGACGACGCATGCGTTCGGCCATGATTACTCGGTTTTGCAACCCGCTCCTGTGGGAAAGGAGTCGGAGGGGGGGGGGGGGGTGCAAGTCTGAGTCACCCGGCGAAGTGCGCACACCGACGCGAGCGCGCAGCTCGACGACTCTTCGCTGCTTGACACATCGCAGGCGCAATATGTGGATGCCCGCGATTATAGACGCGCTGATTAGTCATCATAGCTGGCTACGCGCCTGCGCACTGTTCCTGTAGCCTCTCTGCGTACGTGACACACAGGTCGACCTTACAGGCTTCCCGACGTATTGCATTAGCGTGGAATCAGTGCGACCCGCCATTCAGGTCGCGTTGCATTAGTATTGTAATTTCCTGAAACGATTGCATGTCGAAGGTAAAAGTCTGTGCAGGACGGAGTGTCACCTTCAAACGTTCCCGCTGAGCTGTATAGGTTATTGTCTGGCAAGAGGCATTTGTGTGAGTACAAAACTAAACTCGTTCGGAGAGGGTGTTATATAGAGGGGTGGGGGGATGTACTCAGATGGTTACGGGAATAGTATAATGTCTAACTAACGAGCTTAACACAATCAAATTATAACTCCTCTGAAAGCAGTATGTGTCAAAATGCATAAAAGAGGGGAGGGGAATTACAAGGGAGGAAATAAAAGTTACAAATGCGAAGGCGCAGTTTTGCTTACGTAGGTACGACTACGCTGTCATTTGCATGCAAAAATAGGAGCAACCACTCGAGAACTATATTTCACTGACAGCATAGGCGTGAAAATTGTTACTAATGTAGGACATAAAGCGCAAAGATAAATTACGCATACGACCCCTGTGTTAAGTTCTTGCAGAGAAGACATAGCTAGTAGAGTTCAGCAATGCCAATAATGTAAATCCGGTTTCACCCTGCGGATGCCCGTGATTAGGCGGTCAACTTTGCACTTAGACTTGCATATTGCAACGCCGACGCCAAACGCTATTGCGGCAGAGAGCGGTCAAGGCACTGCTACAGCTTTTAAGGACAACAGCAGACCTGCACAGGCTGCTGTAGCCTAAATTCGCGTTCGTTGTATATACCGCACGTGATCCTGTTCTGCGATCACGTGCGGGGATCATGACCGTCTGTGATCGTGTATCTGTGCTGCTTGTCTCTCACTCTCTACTTTCCGCTTATCTATAACTATTTAAGTACTATAACTTCTTCCTATGATCCAGCCTGCCAGATGGACGAGGTAGATTTCACTCTTGATTAGCTGTGACACGCGCTCAGCCTCTCCAACCGCCGCACTTTTTCAGGTGAGGACGTCGGGACGTACCAAGCGTTGCGGAACATTGAAAAGAGTTTTTATGACCGTGCATTAGACAAGTATAATGAAGTATGGAGAAACTGTGTAATCCCTGCTGAATGGAAATCGCCCGTGGTAATACCAATTTCAAAGCACGGGAGCCCTGCAAGACACCTCAAGTCCTACCGGCCAATATCCCTATATAGCATCGAATGTCATCAAGTTAATAGAGTGAATGGTCCTGTTTTCGCCTAGATGTCAGGCTAGAGAAGCTAAATTTTTTCCCTGATGTCATGAGTGGCTTTCGTCGCCGCCATTCAGCTCTGGACAGCACTTCAGACTTTGTGTCAGTGGTTGCATTTGGCACAGGAAACAAGCACTCCGCCTACAGATGCTCTTCCTAGACATACAGCAAGTTTTCGGCTCGGTTCCGCATAAGGCGATTATTTTCGAATTTCGGGTCGTCTGCCCCGCTTTGTGCATAATTTTCGGTCGGAGCGCCGGATGAAAGCACGTGTCGGAAAAATAATCAGTGAGTAATCAGTGATTCACAGTGCGGTGTTCCACAGGGCAGCGTATTATCACCGCTTCTGCTTAAAACCGTACTCGCCGCGCTTCCAAGTCACTTGCCTTGCGACCGTGACTTCCCCATGAGCATCTATCTATGCAGAATATATTGCTCTGTCGATAAGTGGCCCTTCGAGTCTTGGTCCGCAGCTATGTGCAAGCTTGCAAAGAGCTCTGAACGCGACTTCGGAGTACTTGGCCGGAGTTGGCTTGCAAATATCACCTGCTAAGACGCCTGCAATAACATATCATCCTAAACAACGTGTTCGTCGGACAATGAGCCGACTGTAATTTAACGATACGCCAATAAGCTGGGTGCGACAACACCGTTAATCAGTCTTAAACGTGTCGCGTATAGTTTGATGGCTCAACTGGAACGAGAAGATCGCGTTGCCCTTCGACTAATGCTTGGATTACCTCATGAGGCGCAATCGGCCGCATTACTCACTGAAGCGCATCTGTTAACTGCTGAGGCCACAAGCAGACCAGAGAGTTCTCTATCATATACTGATCGTCTGCACCGCGCATCGAATGGTCAATCGCTCCTTGATCGTCTGATTCACCGCCTCTTTTCTCACAAGGGAAAAATGGCGGCATTATTTACGAACATTGCTGTCATTTCTAAACACGCTGCTTCAGTTACGCCTCCACCTCCGAAAGATATCACCAAACACTTATTCCCCATTTCTCTCACAATCCCTGACATACACAAAAAAGTCTGATATGCCTATTTCGGCAATAGTCCAATTGGCTCAGTCGCACATATTCGAAAGATTTCCAGATTCTCTCCAAATATATCACAGATGCATCTGTACAAAGTGACAGTCAAGACGCTTCTGCAGATGTTCTCTGCCCTTCGACGCAAGTACGACGTATATTTCATATACCCCATCTAGCCTCGACAACAACTGCGGAGCTAGCAGCGATTAATGTTGCACTGAAATACGTGCACGAGGGGTTAACCGCATCGAAGATTGCCATGCTGACGGACTGCCGCACTGCGCTTAGCAGATTACAGCGCAGTCAGATTGATTGTCGAGTTGTGCGCAGCATTATACTCTGCCAACAAGATCGTATCACATGGCACATCTCTCGTTGCCCAATGGATACCTTCACAAGTTCACACGTATACAGGATCGCCGTAAGTGAAAAGCTGATCGGCTGGCTTCAACTATAGCGCTCATAACGGCTGTGCCTGCCCTGAAACATTGTGCGAGCTTTATGACGCTCGTCTGCTGATTCGTCGACACCTAGTCAAGCAGTATCCAGACCGAGGCGTCGCAAATGGAACGTTCCCGCCCCGTGTTCGCGGTCGAGGTTTGCCTCGTCGTGCTAGAGCACATCTACGGAAGCTAAGGATTAAGGATAAGCTGTTAAAGCTATAAGGACTAAGGAAGCTACTGAAGCTAAGCTGTGTGAACGTGTGCTAACGTTTATACCGACAAGCATGTATGGCCAGTCCATCGTGTGCGTCTTGCGGCTGCTGCGAGACACTTAAGCACCTGATATTGGAGTGTCCCGCTTTCATTGGGCAGCGCACGATGCTAGTGACGTACTATCACCTCCCTGGCCTGCGGCGCACGACCCTCGACGAATGTTTGCACCCCAGTGGTTGTGCGTCTCGACGCAATCAGGCTCATCGGAGCTCTTCTTACTTTCATAAAAGCTTCTAACTTAGGTTCACGTTTGTAGCTTATTCCTCTTTTCGGGTGACGGGACGACAAACAATATTTCTTCTATTTCGACATGCTTTAGTTGCATCACCTGCAGTGACCGGCCCTATACTGTGTGCGACCTGTGATGTGTGTTTTCTTCCTCATTTTTGACATTTGTCAGCTTTCTCTTTCCTTTCCTCTTTTCTCCCCGTCTTCCCATCTTCCATTTCTGTGTTTCTCTCCTCCTTTCTACAGGGCAGGCAGGCACAGTGCCCCTTCCGGTGGCATTTTCCAGCCTACTCCTCGCTTTTTCTTTCATGTCAGCTGTATATATGTTTTCAAAACAACAGCAACAACAACAATTTACTCTTATCTTTCTATCTTCCCCTATATTAAGGCGCTGAGCTGTGCGCCCTAAATATTTGGAGAAAATAGCGCTTCTTCCCTCTTCACGATCACTCTCTCTCTCTCGCCCCATACCGAATTTCCCAGTGCAGAATAGCAAACCTGATATTCTTTCTGACCTTTCCCGTATCCTTGCCTCTCGTATGCTTGTACGAAACACAATTTTTTAAATTCTTTTTTCTCTTGCTTAGTCTTTAAATCTTAGATTTTTTACCATGCTTTTATAGCTTCATTCCAGTTTGTTGACGACACATTTTTGTGCACTTGCAGATTACACATAAAAAGCTACACTCAGTAGTTATATCTGCCATTTTAAGGTTCAGACTTACAAAAAGGAAAAGAAGCCGGGGGGATTAGGGTGTAAGCATTTATTATGCCTTATTTTATGCCATTCTTATCCCCTACCCCTCCGCAGTGGCCGATTCTGGCGGTGCCACATACAGGGCTGGTAAGTGACAGAACGCAGAGGACCGTTTATGGAATAAAACCTTTACGATAATTTGACCGAAATAACCACTGTGATGTAACTTTGCTTGAGTGCAACATCTGAAAATGCCCACCGTTGCAAAGAGAGAGGGATAGAGAGAGAAATGAGATGCGAAATGCGTAGAGGCTAACCAGAAGACACAACATCCAGTCTGCTATACAGTATTGGGGAAGGATGAACTAATTTATTTATTTATTTATTTATTTATTTACCCTCAAGTGCACAAATCTATACAGAGGAAAGTGGAGTAGACAAAGATGACAAAAAAATTACATCAAATGTATAGCCACCTGGAGGCACATACGAGGATGCCATTTTCAAGGCTCATACAATTGAAAATTCGAATACGATGCGAAGTACAGTGCATCCAAACAAGGAAAAAAAAAGAACAACGTTCACTTCACGCGTCATTAATTAAATGACCGTGTGTCGGTGAACGAAACAAGCAATGGTCTGAAAGGGAAACGATATCGGAAGTAAGGCGGTTCGAATTTTTGGCCATGCGCCGTACGAAATAATGAAGGAAAGTGTTAGTGCGGTAAATTGTGAAGGGTGCTTTACGGTGATACAAATGGGCAAAACGATATGACCAACTTACTTTTAAAAACTGGACGATGATATATCTTGGGAAAAAGCCTGAGTCGGGAGTTGCTATATATATATATATATATATATATATATATATATATATATATATATATATATATAGCTTTAGAAACGAAGGTGCTCACTTACGAAGATTGCATCTTTAATGTTCTTAACGTTTCGGCCGTGGCACGGCCTTCGTCAGACATTCTGACGAAGGCCGTGCCACGGCCGACACGTTAAAAACATTAAAGATGCAATTTTCGTAAGTGTGTACCTTCGTTTCTAAACCTACCTATGCACCAGACCTACAGAACTTCTAAATGAATTATATATATATATATATATATATATATATATATATATATATATATATATATATATATATATATATATATATATATATATATATATATGGTACCCCGCACCTCCACCAGAAATGTTACGTGTGGAAAGACACAGACGAGAGATGCTATTTACACGCTATTTACACTGGAGCCAGGCAGCCAGGCTGACACTCGCTCGTGCCGAGGGCACCGACCAACTTCTTCGTCGTTCTCGCGGCTGCTCGTCTCTCGCGGAATCATATCGTAATAATAATAATAATAATAATAATATATATATATATATATATATATATATATATATATATATATATATATATATATATATATATATATATATATATATAACATGCAGCGTTATTCTATATCATTTCAAGTGAGTGAGTGACATGTGATTGAAAGGGGCCTCAAATGAAGCGTGCATACTCAAGTGTCGGACGCACTGGTGCTTTATACATTGTTAGTTTCACAGGATTAAGGGTAGAAACACAAGAAGTTAAAGCGCACGCAGAGACAGCAAAAAAAAAGAAACAAATTCAAGGGCGCACATAAAAGTGAGCGGATGATGTAACCACTCCAAAGGTTACAACTACGGTAGTAACCGAGTTCGTATTATAACTTCCGATTTACCCAAGTTATTGTTCGCCGGCAGAAAAATTGCACAGAGGGCTGCACCCTCCCCCATTCGTCTCTGTCTCATTTTGCGAGGGTCGTAACTAAAATTAGCTAGGAGCGTTTACATTCTGCTCCACGAGGAACGGCTCTCCGGACCATCCGTGGCTTATTAGTGGCTCTAAAAACCACGACCGGTGCTGCCGCTATTAACGCTTAATGGTTCGGTTTCTGTGGCGCGCCAGCCTGCTTACCAGGTGTATACGGCTATACTATTCACACGAGTCTACAATTACCACCAAGGGGAACTAAACAACAGCAAGATGGTAAAACAAATAACGTCACCACGCTGCGAATAATGTGTACTTGTGTATATACTTCCCTCTCTATCACTTCTCCCCCACACTTCTCATCATACGGGGACTTTTCCAGGAAAGACTTGGCGGTGTGGCCAGCTTGCGTTTATAGACCGAGCTAAGGAGGAAAAAAAAATTAACGGAAAAAAGAAGAAACCTCCCCGAAGACGCGCAGAGGAAACCGCCGCTCTGAGGGAATGGCTATTTAATTACGTCGCGCGGCGGAAGTCAGTTATTAATTACAGTGCGGCAAGCCTTGGCGAAATCTAAATAGACGACTTAATCTTTGTTTACACGTGCTTTAGAGAGCGGTAGCACCTGTTAGCGTGCGCAGCGGGGAGGGTAATCCGATCATTTGGGGGGGGGGGGGGGAGGCAGGGCGCCGGGCGATTCTTCACGGCGCGCCAACGGAGGCGCGCGCACGCGCCCGGCCCTAATGGCAGTAATGAGCGCCATTTGTTCGCGGGCGCTGGCCCGAGACGCTATGTGGGCGCGCGCTGGGAACGCGCCGCGGTTTTAAAAGCGGGCGGCTACATATAGTATATACATGTACACTCGAAGAAGACGCGATGATCGGCAGGTCGCCGCGCGCTGTTGTGAACTTGGTGTACATGAACGCCCCCGCGAGGTCATCTAAGTTCATTGTTTACTAGAGCTACCTATTTTGAGCGCTGATGCTGTGCCTCCCAACGGAAGCGGAAACCCCGCAGAGAGAAATAAAGTGAAAGGTGTGGAGGTTAACTACATCGCAGTATCCACTTTGCTAGCCTGCGATGGAGGAGGAGAATGAGGGAGGGTAAGCGGCAAAGGAAAGCGATAAAGAAGGAGAAGATTAGAAATGGAGAAGCAGATATATGTTAACCAGAAGGGTACCTGCTTCGGTTATACGCTGGCGAAAATGATGATGATGATGATGAAAAACTTTATTTATCCCTCTTTAAAGGGAAGGGGGCAATGGAATAGAGGGTGGGGGGACGAACTACTTGAAGTAGGCCTCCTTTATCCTCTCAGCCCACTCCAGGATGGCCTCCTGAAGTTCGGGCCTGGAGCTGGCGAAAGAACCCGCTATATTTGGAGCCTCAAACCCGAGCCCTCGCCAGAGTTGATGTATAAAGGCCGCTGCAAGAGTGGGTCTGTACAATGCGCTTCATCATATGTACCGGCGACTGCCGTGGTACTCTGGCGGCCGCCCATCGACTTCGGCCCAACCAGTCGGCGCCCGAATTCAAACCTACAAATACAAGCCCGAGCCCAGACATACTACGCCTCTATATATGGCAGTGCCACCTCTTGAGAGTAGTAGATAGTGGAGCCAGATAATAGTTGAACTCCCTCTCATTTCCCAACCCTACAATCACCGCAAGAACGAAGTGACAAAGAAACGTGTTTTCAATCAAACAGGGGAATATGGAGATGAGAGAGAGAAAGGAAGGAAATAATTATGCGGTGTCGTGCAGTTAAATGTGTTCACGCAGGCAAGTAGACCTCAAGAAGCGCAAAAATACTTTCACTGCCCATAGCTGTGGGCCGACGCGCCGTGGATACGGTGCACCGACATGCTGTCGTCGCAATGCGTATAGGAGAGTGGATGTCTTCGTAGCTGAAATCGAGAACAGTGACCCAATAAATGCTCGATGCTCTTTTAATTTGCAGCTGCCGACATCGCATGCAGCACTGTTAAACATTCCAATTATCGCATTGTGCCAGCCTTTGTGAAGGCAATGTCTGAACCGCAGCCGACGTAGAAGGACTGCTTATAGCTCACTTCTGTGAAGCCGAAGTGGAGGTCTGAGTTGCAGCGAAGGGCTCAGAAAAAAGAAGGCATAGATAGAGTACAACATAATGAGATATAGAGCACAACGCATGCGCGAAATCAAAAACGCGCCTAATTGTGCGTCGTTTTTACAGGTACTTGAACTAGGAAAGCACGCGCACCTTCCGTGTTGACAGTCGGCGAGGCCGCCATTGTATCTTCTGTGCATGAAATTATGGGTTGCGGAACATTCCTCTATATACACTCAAGGAATGGCAGCCCTGTAATGATTGTATCGACTACATCCTATATAGTACTTTGTGTGCTGTATGAGAGTACGCGAATAACGTCCGTCAACAAACGTAGGGCAGATATGGCTTCCAGTCAAATGGACGGTTGACGCTCTACAGAAGCAAATATCCTGGATGCATGGCCTCACCCACCGTCAACCCAAAAGCTACGCTCACTCTAATGACTTTCATAAAATCAACTGACCTGAGAAGATGCTTATCTCTACACTACTGTTTGCGTGAATTCTCTCAGCTTTCGCCTTCCTTCTTTCAACCCTCATCCCTTTTATCCCATGCAGGGCCGTCAACCGAACGGCTGTTTGGTTAAACACCCTTCCTTCACTTGTTTTCTCTCTTTTCCTCTCACATAAAAATGGCTATGGCAAGGATTTTTTTTATAACCTTGATAGTATCGCAAAAATGACGTGCCTAGACAGGTTTCTCAAAAAGAAAGTTCTGAAGTATGGCTCATTTTCTAGTTTTGTGCTAGCTTTCAAGTGTATGTCACCTTTTCTTACCATTTACATTGCCTTTACTCAACATTGCGGATTTCCGCAAGATATGATTCGCCAAATGCCATGGACTTCCCACAGACTGTAGAATTATTTTGCTAGCATCCATTCATCCAGTGAGTGTAGTTGATATGGATCTTTTAAGCTGGCTATTGAGAGAAAGAGAGGGAGAAAACGGCACAACAATAAATCGTCATTATGCTGCGTAAGAAAGCGGGGTTTCGTTTTTCATGAGTGACACTCAGCCTTTTCTTGGCCTAGATTAAGTGAAAATTGAACGTTCCAACAAAACATTTTCCTGAGTGGCGGTGGTGGAATCGGAGATTTATGTAAATCGAGGCAAATATCCTGTTTATATGACCAGCCGTGCAGAACCACGTAATGACAATGCGAAATCGCACCAATGAACCTTCAAAGTGTCTAGCAAGTATGGCTGTGTTCGCCGCATAGCACATCGCTAGTGCAGCGAAGGCATCTTTCATGAACAAGCAGATGGGTACTTTACAGAGCACTGCCATCACCTTAGCGTACTCTCACGGTTTTCCAGCCGTCGTTGCTACTGTAACTTGCGCTAACAAGGCAAAGCGCGTAACTAACTTACCTGGCTCACATCCATTTGGGCCGCTAAACAGAGAAGTAGCTTGCGCGTAGAAACCAATGAAGATGACTGAATTAAGCCAGCTACACACTTTGCATTTAGCTTAGCTATATGGCATCTCCAACAGCAGCTATAGTTGATTAACTGTCAGGAAAGGAAATTTGCTTATACTTGCGTTAGGTGCACCGGTAGACTAGCCTACATAAACACGCTGTGGCCACCCGAACGGTCTTTCTTTTTGTAAAGTTAGTTACTCACCTCGCTAACCTTACTCGATAGGTGACAATATAATAATAATAATAATAATAATAATAATAATAATAATAATAAAAACTATGAGATATGAGGTCACATACTTTCGCGGCTGCGTACATAAAACACGTGCGACGGACTGCTTAGCAATCTGGTTAAAATTATGGCGTTGACGCGGGCTATTTCGTACATTTCGAAATTCTAACAGCGCGAAGGACGGGACAAGTAGGAAGACGCGAACGATGAAGCGCTGGTTAAAGCTTGCCGATGTCAAATATGCACGTGAACGTGCATAAAAATGATCACGTGTAAATACCCACAGAAAGAGACACGTGTAAACACGGCCAGAAAACACGTACTGCGAGATCAGTCGCACAATGGACAATAAAATACAAGCAGTCAGATTTGATTGCCCGTTGCCTTCAAGTGAAATGAATACATGAAACGCCAGGAACTGGGCTGCCTTTTTATCCTACGATGAAACGAAATCGCAGCACGTAAAATCCAGGCACGTAACACCGACGTACGACGAATGATACGATTGGTCTCGACGCACATTGCTTTCTCAAATTGATAGGGATACTAATCGTGCGCCAGTATTCGCACAGACAGTCTACGGCCATGAGAACGCCTATATTTACAAATGCGCACTATCGCGTTGCTGACGCACGGTGCGCGCTAGCGTAGACGATTCAATGGCCCGAGCCTCTATTATTAATAACCCAGCGCATGATCGCTGAAATCGGTGGCCACAGAAGCGTCAGGCGATCGCTATCTCTGCCCCGCCGCTTGTTTGGCAATCCGCGGCACAAATCAAAGATTTGCCCCGTTTTCTTTTTTTATTGTTCTTTTCTTTACATCGCGCAATCAATTAGGCAGACGGAATTGCATCCAGTTCGTCACGTGGGCGAGCAGCGACCGAGTATGATTCCGATGAAGTTGCCCCGCACGACAGCACGAACTCGCGGGCACAACATGCAGACACAATGGAACTGAACACAGGAATAGAAAGGAGCAAAAGAAAGGGAGAAATGTAACAGGAAAAAAAAATAAAGAACCGACGTAGTGCAAAAGGGAAGCCTCCCACAAGTAAGGAAGCGCGCGGAAATCGAGCGGGGGACGCATTGATCCCAGAGCGTTGTTTTCGTCGCAGCCCGGGCGATACGACGAGACCGTCGGTTGCGCCGGAACCCCCCCTCCCCCCCCCCCCCCCCGGCTCCTCAGTGCACAGGCTGCTTCTGCGGTGCTGGCAAGAGCGAAGTTGTGGGCGAGTGAAAGCACGGGTACGAGGTAGGGAACGAAAAAGGGTGAACCGGGGAGAGGAGTTGCACCAAAGAGGAACTGCTGCCTGAAGCAGTGGTGGCAAAACAATCGAAGTGGAGCGCTGGCGCCGGTCGACGAAAGAGAAAAACACACGCGCTCGCGCGCCCGCCGAGCCCCACGCACGAAGAAGCAAAACGCAGCCGGCGGCGGTGTGCGGACGAAGTTCGAGCTGAGGGAGGGAAAGAGCGTAACGAAAGCAGACGGCGCAGTGGAGAGGGTTGTTTCTCCTACGCGGAGGGGGCTTGACTCTATGCAAATCCCCGCGTTTGAGTGACAGGCGATCCATCCATTCAAGAGTGGTCAATGCTCCTCCCCGGCGAGGGGCGAGCGAGTCCCGGCTTGCTTCTGGAAGGTCGTAGGAGCGCCGCTCTCTCACCGTCGTAGGAGGAACACCACCGACGGGGGAGCAGAAGAAAGAGCAAAGTGTAGGAAAAAGAAGAAGAAGCAGAAAAAAGGAAGCCATGCCTGTTGCCGGGAGAGAAAAAAGGAAAACGACAGAGAGAGGAAGAGAGAGGTGGCGAGCGTAGAGAAGTGAGAGAGAGGGTTCTCAGGAAGAAACAAAAAGCGGTATTGCGAAGGCGAGCTGTAGAGAGAGAGGGAGATGAATGGAGCGAGAAGGAAACGAAAGGCTGCTCTGAGCCGCCACGAAGGACGACGACGACGAAGGGCAGAGGAGCCTCTGACGGACAACGGTCGAACTTCCTTCGCAGATTGATCGTCCGGAATGGAGCTGCACTGCTCGTGGCGACATGCGAGACTGTTGGCTCGCGGGAACTAAAAAGTTCGTCCATTTCCGCGTAACTGCCCTTTCTTCATCACCCAAAACGCCTTTCTCTGTTTCCCTCTTGTGCGGTCTTCTTTTTTTCTTATTTGTTTTCTCTTTAGGTTAATCATTATCGGCTTGTCCTTCCAGGATGAAGTTCTAATTTCTGACTGGCCAAGACGCTACTTCTGCCGTTTAATCTTCTCAATGGCAGTAGTGATAGGTGAACTACACCATGGGTTGAATACTGTTCGTGATTACGAAATGCAGCATATGATTTACATAACGCGCTTCTTTGTTCTAATAACCAACGTATAACCACTTAATGACTGTACGTCTGCAAGTACATGAATCATAACGTTGAAACAAAGACAGGAGGTCCGGTGCTATGTAACGTTGTCAATATTTTGTAGAGACAAATATAACACTACGAAACGTCTCCAGGACCAAGGTGTCTCGACAAAACATTACTTTTTCTTTCATAAGCTACAAACATATTGTAATACAATATCCTCGAGGGAGGAAAGTTGACCTGCTAAACACTATAGTGCTTATCGTCACATAAAACAGTCGCTTACACCCACATCTCGCACAGGGCGCAGCTATCATTCATCCCTGCAAGTTATCTCGAAGTGGCTGTGAGTGGGTGCATTGAAGGCATGAGCCAGATGCGCATATTCTGTTCTCAAGGATGTGTGCCACATTTCAGTGGCCGGCAACGAGCCTGACTATGTGGCTTGTTTCGGAACGCATTCAGGGCAGGTATGCATTTACAAATCGATGCATACACGCCGTGGTGGAGCCCATATGTTTACTGGAGTAGGCAACCCCTCTTAAGTGACGAAGGCCGGAGAGATCCGGCCCCAGGCGGTACTCTTTGTAGCCGATATCCTCGTAAATCTTAGCGGGCGCTGGTTGGTGTTTTGTCGTACTCAATAGTAGAGCCATATAGAAATTAATGAGGAAAAAAAAGTTAGTGGTTCCTATAGGAATCGTATTTCCAATTCCTCTGGATTTGGAGGGTGGAATCTGGAATGCCTGGCTATCACACCTATCTTTCTTGCTTACTACAAACAAATGAGGAAATTTGAATCTTTCTGTGTCTTCTTAAATGGCGAAATGATGCCATTGTGTTGTGCCTCGTTCTTAGAATCACACTTTATTACCATACCACGTGCGTGGTCACGTGTGCTTTGATTCCCTGCTTCCAAGTAACGTGAATTTACGTTCCCGTTAAAAGTGATTACACCACATATTGTAATACAACATGGGGCAAGCATTTATTTGCTCTCGCAAAGGAGCTACCAGCGCATTATGTGTCCTTTGAGAGAGGTACAGACAGACATTAACTTTATCTTACAAACGGTTCTTTGTACGAAAAGTCGCTGGTAACACGTTCTCATGTGTTTTGCTTTGGGGCTAAAAAATTCATTGGATGGGCTAAATGGGCTGCACGTATTCATCAGACTCCATGCAGAAGAAACAGTCTGTCATGTGCTCTCATAGAGTATAGTCAAAATGAAACAGCCGTCATTAAGTTGTGCGCTCATGAAGCTGTCAAAAATATTCTTGCGACTGCATCAACTTCTGCCATGTGATATCGCAGCCGGACCAACAGTTTCCCATCTTCATGACTGATATTTCCACGAATGTTACGAAATGAACTTCTCGAAACGTTATATGCTGCACCGAACATTTTGGAAACGTTTTTGACTGATACCACTCAATCTTTTTCGGCATGCACTCCTGAGAAGAAGAGGCATTATGACAAAGCGCATGCAATGGTCGTCGGCTATTACGAAGAGAAGGCCATATGTTGCTCGGAAACAAATGTATACTATAGATGTACCGGTGGCATGGTATCAAAAAAAGTAATGTGTGCCATGTGGCATATCAGCATCCTCGTAACTACTCGTTCGACAACTTCAGGAGAAGTTCTGCCCACGAAGTTAACGTCGTCTGAATTGATTGGACCCTGTGTGGTGTACCATTAGTGATATAGCTTAAATTTGAGGACACGTCTACATGGCCCTATTTACGTGCGTAAGACGATCGATCTCAATCTCAGCTGTTGACATCCAGAAACAGAACACACAAAACGAGGTAGCCAGCTATTGTGAGAGTTCACGAAAGAGAGAAGGAGAGAGAGAGAGAGAGAGAACAGGAATCAAAGGTAGGGAGGTAGAACAGGTCGCATCAGGTTTGTCCCCCTACACTGGGGAAGGGTTAAACATTTAGCGAAATTAAACCTTTCTAATGCGCCAGTTTTTCTTTTCTGTATTCCTTTTTCCGCTTTACAGAGAGCGAAACGCTTATGTGAGGTAAAAAACACGCCGGAACAGAAATGGAGCATTTTTCATGTCGACAACGGGTGTTATATATGTCCTCACAGTGAAGTGCACACATCGCTTGAGCCGCAGAAGTGGCCAAGAGCCTTTTTTGGGAGGAACCAAGCTCCTCGCGAATTGGTCTGCCGCCCACAGGCTATACGCGAGGTTTCTTTGCAGTGACCGCAACTCGAGAGGCCCCCTAAAAGAATGCGACGCGCTGAATGCTTCCGGCGGCGGTCCCCGTGGCGTGCCTGCGGTTTGGTGGCATGCGCGCAGAGGGCCAGGGGTGGCGCTGTCTCCCTCAATTCCTCGCTCGCTGAAATCGCTTGCCCGCCGTTCTGAAGCGCTTCACGACGCTGCCAGCCCTTGCTGCTTGCAGTGCCGCTGCTATGTGGGCAGTCCCCTCCAGCAGCGACTCTCTGCATCAGCAGCAGCAGCAGCCGCTGCCGCCGCGAGCTGCAGGAACGCCGAGACACCGGCGCGGGTAGGGGGGGGAGGCTTCGCTGTACAGAGAGCTGAGAGGGTGTGGGGTGGGGGTCGACGCGACGTGATGCGCTGGCCTGCGAGGCGAAGAACGCCGCCGCCGCCGCGGCCGTCCCCGAAATGATGGATTACAGGCAGCCCCATTTTTCCGCGATTTAATGAGATGGCCCTCGCGTGCGAGCACGGGGCCGTGCTCTCGCCCTCTGTACCGCTTCTTCTTCATCTTGCTTCTGCTACACGTTCCCCTCGTTTTCCTTTCCCCTCGCTGCCAGAAGGCTTGCCCCTGTTATTATCCGTGCGCCTGCGCGGTGCCCATCTGGCTCTGCCCGCTGCGGCGCGCGCGTATCTGCCGCTTCGGGGTTTTGCGCGAATCGTCTCCTCCTCGCTGGCGGCGGCAGGCGTCTCCGGCGCGCGGTCTCTCGCCGCGTCCTGTCCGCGCCGCTGATCACACGGTACGACGCCCAGCCACCCTAATTCGTTTCGTCTGTATGCGAGCGCGCGTGTACATTCGGATGAAACAGCGCGCGCACGTTCTTGTGTAGAGAGAAACGGGCGGATAAGCTGCGTGCCACGTTCTTTGTGTGCGCCAAGCTGTGATCGGCAGATTCCGCTGCATCGGGACAGCTAAAGCAGCTCGAGCGACGGAAAGTCTGCAGTTGCGAGACGTGGTGGGCAGTCGGTATCGTTACATTAGCCAACATACCCATTGCCCGCCGCAAAGAAGAAACATTAACGAGCGTAAGGCTATACTGCTGGCGAAGTGCACACGTTTCGTACCACGACGCACTTTTGAGTACTGTAAACGCGGCGTATGGCTTCCAACGTGTATACATCTCTCTTCGTGGTATCGCTTTGTCACGCTGACCGGTTCTAATTTCAGCAAAGTCTTCAAGTACATCGGAAAAGAGCCTCTACACATGCTTCGTGTAAGCAACGGCGCTGCGCAGGGAGGACGGTCTTATCTATACACCAAGCGATATCTATCGCTGCAACACGCGGAAGACACGGTGAGCGCAGAATTGGCCGGTCCGCGCGCGCGAGACGCAAAGCGTGCGGCAAAGGAAAGCTTCTCGCGCGCGCGGTACAAAAAGAGCAAGGGTAAAACAGAGAGAAAGCAAACAAAAAGAAATCAAGCGCACCGCGTCGGTGACGCGAAAGAGAAAAGGGAGCAAAAAAGCGCAAAAGTGGCGCGCCGCGCAAAAAGCAGCAGCGGCGGCCAAGAAACAACGAAAAGCAGCAGCGGTGGCGGCAGAGAGGCCCCAGGGAGCCGGATTCGGCGCCGACCGCCCTCGCGGGTGGAGCTTCTCATCGAGCAGATGGAGTCTCTCCTTTTGTGCGCGCCGGCCAGAGCACCGCCCAGGTTGGGCCCGGCACGCCGCCGCCGCCGACGGGTCGGCGCTGGCCTTAGCGCGCCCACAAGCCGGCGCACCGCCGACGCTGCGCCGAGCGCCGGAGAGGACGTCGACGCCCTTGCGCGTGTGCGCGGACAGCGGAGGCACGCCGCGTGCGTGCGAGCGCTGCGATCGGGAAAGCAGCAGCAGCTGCTAAAACAAACGAGAAAGGAGCGCGGGCGTGTATGCGCAGTGACGACGAGTGTGTAGTTGTTTTTCTTGGTCGCCCGTAACGGACAAAACACATCATAGGGCGGGGACGAAGAGAAAAAAAAATCGTTGCCGGTATATAGGTGCCAACGCGCGAACAATGGAGTAGACTCGGCAAAAAATGCGTTTGTGAGGATAGATTGCGATTTGCTCGTGCCTTGTCTTGTGAATACAAGGCAGTATATTCCCTTACCGTTTTCGGGCTTGACTTCATCTCGTCCCCTATTGGCGAATTCCATAAAGCGACCGTGAGCAAAAAACTGTTCGGAAGATTGGTTGATCTACAGTATATGGCCGATCGTGATTTAGAAGCAGTGGCAATGGGCACTGTGGACTTAGCAGTTCTTTTAGGGGGCTCACTTTTGGAAGAGCCACACGTTCTAGAGAATTGACGGTCTGCCTGCGTCTCGAGTGGAGCCACAGCATCATGCGTGCTTGCTGCGTCAAAGGCAACTGCGCAGCAGCGCGATTGTCGCAGCTGCACAAGCAAACGAGTCAACATGTGGAACGCAAGGGCGTATGCACACACAGCAGCGAATTGCTCTCGTTCATGTTCTATGCCTCCCAAACGAAACAGTCGTTGTAAAGAAAGAAAAAATATTAAAAGTTTCACTTTGTACGGGAAGCCTTGTGGGTGGTGACAAAGTGGTAGCACGAATGTCTTCAACCTTTTCGTCTGGGAACTTTTTACCACTTTCTTACAAAGTTTTCAAGCCAATGTAAGCTGTCCTGTAAGTCCATGGCAATGCTCGTTTTGAATACAGTTACTTTTTCTCTTATATTTGTGTTAAGAACTCATACTAAGCGGGTACATAAGTTCGTGAAACGTCTGTATCTAATCATGCCAAATATTACTTCCGGTGGAAAGTTATAGTTAGTCTTCGGCCTGGCTCGTGCCACTTATCTGAAGCGCCCTGCACGTCATATGTGTAATCCCGCGAAATAAATGTGACAAAAGACGCAAGGGCGTGCGCCGAAAATCTCATAGGCAACAGCCATCATACTCCTGAGTTTCTGCTAGATGGCACCACTATACCTCACCGCAACAAATACAGTCTAGTATATCCAGTATATCTTCACCTCTCTCGCGCAAGTTAATCGACGTTCATCTGAAGCGGGGATTAATGAGGCCATTAAAACACGTGCGTCAGCCGCGCATGAGAGTCACGAACTTGCCCTCTCTCTCAGGTCCATCCATTCGTTGTTTTATGTGACAGCCTGCATGTTGACAGATATACAGGGTGTTCAGCTAACTTTAGCCAGAGTTTAAAGATGTGCCGATGCACTCTAAGACGACGCGACCAAATGCATGTTGCTCACTTTTGGTGTGTCACGCTATGTTTCGTATTTTGCTTATTTACATAATTAGTCAAGATTATTTAACCAAATTTTGAAGCAACGAAGCTAGGAATAAAATTCAAATTACAAAGTTACAGAGCGTTTTGCAAAATGTCCGATGAAGCAGTTTCTAACTTTCTATCTATTAGGCATTAGTGTTTTCCTGCTTACTGCAGATGCCTGCGAAATGCAAAAAAATACCAGGTGACATGTCCGCGTCACAGACCTGTCGCCTTTTAAGCGGGAGCACGCCCTGCTATATGCTATGTTCGTTTGTTCAAGAAATGTTTGGAAGCGCTGCATCCACGACGCGGAAGCGGGCATGTCACGTGGCATTTTTTTTTTATTTCGCGGGCATCTGCAGTAAGCGGAAAAAGACTAATGTCTAACAGATAGAAATTTAGCAACTATTTAATCGGACGTTTTGCAAACTGCTCTGGAACTTTCGAATTGGAATTTTATTCCTGGCTCCATTGCTTCAAAATTGGTTAAATAATCTTGACTAATTATCTAATTAAGCAAAATACAAGAAGGGCGTGACACACTACTTACAAAAGTGAGCAACATGCATTTGGTCGCGTCGTCTTAGAGTGCATCGGTATATTATTAAACTCTGGCTAAAGTTGGTTGAAACACCCCGTATACAAGGCGTCCCAACTATCATGCACCAAGACTTAAAAAGAGATGCGAATGCCACGCAGCAGGACAGAACCAAGACAATGTAGTTTGCCATCGCTCGGAGATACTCAGGTTATTTCTTTCATTCCGCCTTATTACATTATTGGCATCAATTATTTAATCAGCATCTAAAATTATCTAATTAGATTAAAAATGTCAATTATAACATTGTAGAGCCGCATGAAAAACTGCCAGCTTTCTGCTGCTGAATACGTGCTGCATAAAAGTGTTTTTCCGAGCGTGAAAGAAGCCCGCGAACACACGCGACATTGCTGCTCGACTGGCGGGTCGAGGCACTTTATGCTAGTGCTTGTATTGCAAAAATGAAAAGAGGGGAAATGTGAAGCTACATTTGCACGTGACCTCCAACGTGCAATGTCTACGCGTAAACCACAGCGCGTGAAAAATGCCACCACTTTTCAAGGGCAAGCCGTTCATAAGCTTCAGTGCACTATGCCGTAACGAAGAAGGATTGGTGTGTATATATAAACCTGCGTGGTTTCAGCCCGCGGAGAGAAGTGGCAAAGTGGTGGGACGGGTGCAAAGGGAGCGATTTTTTTTTTTTTTTTTCGGGCGTGGTGCACGGTATGTACCTCCTCTGATGGGTCACTAAGTATACACTGGAACCTGGAACCGTCTCATCCCTTCCGCTCTCGAGAGCTCCCCGGGGTAAAACTGAGGCCGCGCTCCCGTAATAAACGTTCCACATGCACCGCGCATCTGTATACTCCGTTCGTTTTGCCTCGCAAAGAATAGAAAGGGCTAAAAGCAGACGCACAAAGTCGCATGCAACGCGTCGGAAGCGGGGCAAAAGATACAAAAAGAACAAAAACACCACCACGCGCCAGCGGCGTGGAGGCATCCTCCTCGCCGCAAAGGGCTGGCGAGAGATAATTAGGGCGCGTTACACAGCGTGTAACAAGGAAGCCGCGGCGAACTGCCGCCGCTGCTCTCGCTGCCGGCATGATTCATGATAGCCGAGCTGAACAGGCAGCGGAAATTTTCCCTTCGCTCGTCATTAATAACCTGGCGCAGAAACTGAGTGACGGCTCGGACCCCGCTGTTTCTTCGGGCGCACCGCCCGCGGGCTCTGCATGCTCGGCGCACCGGACGAACGTGCACATGCAGGCGTGGTGTGTGTACGTCTAAGCTCGAGATTGGAAACAAGTGTCCCGGCGCTGTTTTCGTATCGCGCACTCGGCAGAGAACACTGCGCGTCATTCATTAGTCAGCCGCGCCAACTCCTTATTAGCTTCTTTGTTTTCAAACACGCGCCCATGCCTCCTCCTGCTGTCAAGTCCTATAAGAGTCAGAGGTCGACGTCACTGCTTTTCGTTCCTGGTATACACATAGAGGCAAGGGCAAGCTGGGTTCGTCGTCCTGTGAGACTCCTACGTTCCTCTTTTTTATTTTTTAGCGTCCTCATCGTTGGCTTTAACGCCATATGTATCGGACCAGTCGTCGCGTTTCTCCAAAGGGGTGTGACGGGGTTCGCCCATGTTCAAGCTAAGGCATGCGATACAGGCACGCATTTCTTTTCCGGGGATAGTGTGTGTCGATAAAGAAAGGCGACGTTTGGCGCAGGTGTATAGGAAATGATTAAAGAGTCACACTTTATGTCAGCCCAAAACATACCGAAAATAACAAGGATTCGCAGAATTACCAAGATATTGTCACGTTTCATGCCGATATACAGGTTGAGATGATACGCTGCGGGTTTACAAATGCGTGGGTGCGTTGAACACATTGTGTCTATACCCATCGCCTAATAGGCTTTCTTCAGTTTTCCATGTGACAAGTTGAGGTATAGCTGTGAAACTTTCGTAGATACCTGCTAAGCTATTCGCTGAGATCATCGCTGACGGAATGACTTCGTCATTCAGGCACCTTGATAAACGGCCAATCAATACGTGGACCACAGTGCAACGAACCCTCGGCTCGAGAGGCACTTCTTTACTTTCTTTTTATAGATATCTTTTTGAAAACACCTTCGTAGCCGAGCGAACAGCCGCCAGGAGCTTGGTGCTGCCGAGAGGTTTCAAGCATACTGCTGCCACCCCGACACCGACAGCTTCCTAAACAGCATCGATGAGACAATCAGCTGAAGTTGCCTCAGGTACTGGAAAAACGAAACTACGAGCCCATTTCGTGCGCCTTTTGAAAGAGCCGCTCCATCGGACACGTCGTTCGGGTAGCTACTGGCTACGTCCGCCATAGTGCCGGTGTTCTGTTTACGACGCGGCACGGATGTGGGCCTGAGGGCCTTCCGTTTCATCCAAGGACATCCACACTGACGAAAACGGACCCGAACACCTGGGAACAAAAGATGCTATGCCATCGCAAAGAGCGACTCTAAGCTAAGCTTTCTTCCGTACGAAGCGTTACTATGTTCGATCTTTGACGTTTAGCGTACAGGGGCCGGGTGCGATGGTTTAATTCACCTACGAAATATAGTGTCAGAGAGTGCGCCCCTGTTCAGTGTACTAAAGCAATAAATCACGTCATAAAACGTTGAATGAATGAATGAATATTTGATGTTTAATGGCGCAAGGGCCATGTGTGGTCATAAAACGTTGACGTATAATGTTGCCTCATAGGTATATCTCAAAGCACGCATAACCCTTAATGTAATTGGCGAATGGCATAGAATGGAATATAAGATCGAATGGGAAGGACAATACGAAGGAACGCATCTCATAGGACTGCGCCTTCATTCACGGTTTATTTCACAACAACGAGAAGACAAGCCACGCGCTCCCGTGAGACGCACTTCGTTTTCGCTTTTGTTGGCACGTGTTCTACTGTAGCCGCCAAGACTGTGGTGTATAAAATTGGCCTCGGTGAGCTTGCTGAGCTTCAACTGCGCGTTTTCGGACAACAAAAATTAATTTGACAATAAACGCTGTCGTTACGCCTCCAGCCACCGCTTTGCCTCGTTACTGTCCTGCCTTTGCGTTATAGTTCAAATCACAAACTGATATATATAAGATGGTTGACTTCCAGTTGTTTTGAGGGCTTTTGTGAGTGGGCTCCTCTCCATGGACACAGTGCGTCATCTAGTGCCACCGCCAGGAAGACTGCGCGTGGCGCGTGTCAAGATTATCTAAATATATATGACGTGGATTGGATTTCACCCAGCACCGGATAAATTTTGAAGGATTTTTACGCATGAAATGCTTTTAACTCCCGTTGCCGGCGACTTTCAAGTCATCTTGAGCCGAAAGCCAGAGCAGTTGTTCAGGCCCTTAAATGACAACATCCAGGCCCTCAAAGAAGAACAAAACGAGATCCCCCAACCCTTTGTACGGGACCGCATCACATACACCAGTTACTCCCAAAGAAGGTACAAAAAAATATTGCTTCCAATTTCTTCCTAATGTTTGTTCATAATATTACTCAAGCTGTAACTTCTAGTACGGTGAAGCTTTAGTTGTCATTTCCAATAGGCGAGGTTCAAAAGGCAGGCATACAGGGCACCGTACATTTCGATTCTGGGAAGTGGAATTTGCTGAGGATTTAATGAGATCGCGAAGCTTCGGCGTGGCGTGGCGCCGGAAGCGTCTGACGCGCTGCTCTGCCTTCACAAAGAAAAAGTTAGGAGAGAGTATTACGTCAGGCAGCCAGCCAACTCTCCGTGAAGCCAGCCCTTTGCTCAGTGGTGGCCCAACACGTGACCTCTTGCCACGAGATGACAGAGCAATAATCGAGATTTGCTGAGACGTTTGGTCGCGCCTCCTTCAGGTGCTTTTCTTCTTCTAGCTGGGCAGTGCGCTCGGTCTTCCTGGCGTCTTTCGCTGCCTGGCGTGCCACCTTCAGCCTGTTTTGTTCAAGCAGGGCAGCGCCCATATGGACTAGTGCACAGTATGGCGTGGTGTGGTGTGGTGGGGTTGGGTGTGCCGTTGCGAACATGCACTACACCCATTTTAAGATTGTGGCTGGTATTATCACCAACCAATGTGTTTTGCCGGCCGCCATTTCATGCTTACATCTACTCTCGATTACGGGAGAGGGAGCAATTTTTCTTTTTGCAGTGAATCTCTTTATGGCTACGGTAGCGTGCATGTTTGTTCTGCGCAAGCAAAAGTGTTGGCCGATCGTGATGAAAGTGCAGGAGGGGTCCAAGCGCAATCGGACGTACCCATGTGGACTCCGGGTGGTGGGCTCCGGGACCTGTAACGCGCCCTTGAACTACCCTTGACACACCTGGGACCAAAAGAGGTCCCAGTTTAATATCTTGGGTCCAAATACAACCTGTATCAGATATTAAGCTGACAAGAACAGATAATACACTTTGACCCGCGTCGGCAATGTATACGTTCGCACCGCCCTCTCTTTGTCGGCGTTCCCAAGCGCTTTCGTATCTGCTTTCCTTTCCTTCCGCTCTCCCGTGGTGGCGGTCCCATCTAACCGTCACGCGTGTCTAGTTTCATCCGGCTTCCCGGGGCGGCGATCCCGTCGTCCACGCGAATGCATATAAAAATCACGCTGAATGAGTTCGTAACTTGGTTCTAAATTCCGTATCACTTCTGTGTCGTGTGCTGAACGCTGGTCACAGAGTACCAGAGTACAGAGCCATACCACCTTCACAGAGTGGTATGGCTCACGACTTTTTTTTCATTGGAGAGCGCACAATGCCATGTGACCCGAGTTGGCGTCATTAAAGTTCATTGAAAGGCGGTGCATGCATAGTGATCATAGTTCGCGACAAATAGCTTTATTGAAGAGCAGTACACACACACAGTGGCACATACCCTGTGACTCATGTCGGCGTCAAAGAGGTTCATCCAAAAGCGCTCACAGCCAGTGTTACATACTCAGTGGCCCAAATTGGTGAGAAAACGATTAGAAAAAACAACAACATATATATATATATATATATATATATATATATATATATATATATATATATATATATATATATGTATATATATATATGTTGTTTTTTCTATATATATATATATATATAAGCAACCCGGAAAGTGCGTGAAGATAAACGCGCTAAAATATCTGAACACTTTAAAGAAATGTGCAAGCACTTTAGTTCCTCTTTTGATTGAATCAGTCATGACACGAATGGGCGTACGTAAGTTCTGTGAAGAACCGGCTCATTTCACATTCACTGACAATTCTAAGCGGCCCATAGCGGAAACAAGGAATGTCGTAGTTAACTGTGGCGGTCGCCCAGAGACTACGGCGTTTTGTTGTTGAACGCCAAGTTGTTTTTCAAATGTATTGTTCATAACAAATTCTCCTCCGCTCTTGAAGATTGTCACCAGGGGTCATGAAATGCTGGAGTAGTCCTGGCATCTTATAGAGTTCAGCCCCGAAGCCCATCTCACCAAGGTAAGCAAGAAGTGTATCTGCTATCCGCTTCCGCTGATCATGGTCTCCAACAGGTCGCATCCACTTTTGTTATGGTTCAATTCCCTACCGTGGTGGCCGCATTTCGATGGAATCGGAATACAAGAATACTCGCGAGTTCAACTTAACGTGCGCGTTCAAATATCAGAAGGCGACCAGGGTCAATCCTGGGCCTGCCCTGCAGGACCATCGCGGATAGCGTAGGTTTTTGCTTATGAGGACAGGAAACTGGGGAACTCGATTCCGTATCATCCTTCACCATTCATGGCTGGCTTATCTCACTGATAACGCAGGACCACTAACGAAGCGCGAAAAGCACGTAAAGGAATAGAACTGGCAGAAAAGGCACCGCTACAATATTGCTGCCCTGGTATTGGCCCATGCCTTCAGTAATATTAGCGCTGGAAAGACAAAGACGAAGGTGAGTGACACAACAAAGTTGGTTAGAGGCGCAAAACCTCGCTAAACCATGGAGTCAAACGATCAAGCTTTTCTTGTGCCTTTTTTTTTCCAGGGCTTTATTTTTTATAAATGAGGAGCATAAACTTGCCCCCCTTAAGAAGCATTTATCCGTATTCGGTAACCCTTCACATATGAACTTTATTATAGATGGAGTGCCGATAGCTCCAATATAGGTTTTATGCACCCAATATAATTACTGTTTGCACGACGTTTCCTTTCCCCTTAACGTCGACTACTCTTGATGCAGATTTGGGGCAGGTTACTCTCGGATCTATATACAGGCGTGGGATATACAAAAAGACCCGAAATGCAAGGAGGCGGTGGAACGACCCACCTGTGGAGGTTGAGGGCGTGACGCACGGTTGGTGCTTGCCACAGGCGCTCCCTACGCTGATCCGTCAAGTATGAGTGACAGTCGGGCGGATCCTGCCAAGCAGGTCGCTCGCCGGCAGACCAATCAAAGCTGCCCTGACTCGTGATTATGCTCAAAGTTGACGGGTTGATTATTCGCGCGAGTGCACCTTTCTCCAGAGGCGTGAGATATATTATGAGGGCCACAAAATGCCTGCGCCGTTTATTTGTCCCAGCAGCCGCGTATAATCCTAGTGACTCGGTGGTAGGTCTATCATAGGCTCATCAGCATCTGGGCCTGTACTCACAGAAAGCCCTTTACGCTAGAATTGTTCGTAAGCGTAAATTCCCGCAAATCCCGATGGTGGACTTAGCATTAGAGAACGCTACTAGACATTTGCAAAGAGAGCTTATGAACAGAAAGCTTTGCGAATTCGGCCCATGTTCTGTTCAGTAAATAAACATTTCAGACAAAGAAAATACGCTGCGTAGGCTTTTGAAAGGACAGCTAATTTTTCTGCATGGTCGTGTTCTAAAGCACTACACAGCTGACTTTGCGTTTATGTTTACATGAAAAAAAAATGATATTTTTTTTGCATCCAACCTTCAGTCATATCAAGCCCTAACTTAACCTGACCTACTAGAAGAAAACCATGTCTGGCCATTACTTCGGACAAGGCATGCGACGCGCAATGGTCTCCCACACCACTTCATAAGCAATCGTACACTTGCGGGGCACATTTTATATTAGCGTTATTATCATATATAATTATTTATATAAGCAGTTTACATACATTGAAACCTGGTAAAACGATATTAATTCATTCGAATTATTAGTTTATTCGAAGTACTTTTGCAACAAAGGTCAAAGAGCATGCATTTAGAATTGGATTCGGAGCGCTGTGGCAAATTATTCAGCTTATGTGGGTAGGAAGGACCCATTTATGATATCACTTAGAACGATATTGCTTGAAATGATTATTTGAGAAACTCAACTTGTTGGTGAGACTTGTACTGCATGTATTGAGAGAATCCCGAGGTTGTGTAAGCATGCAAGTGAACCCACGTATGTCGGAAGAAGACAACGTTGGCCATCTAATCAAGGGGTTCGCTGATGACATCTGTAATTTTGTCATTGGCAAGAGTAATTTGAACTCTCTGACGTCACACGACATTGCCGCACCTTGGAAACATTGAAGATGTGCCAAATAACGATCAAGATCGGTCGGCTGGCCAGTGTAACGACGGTGGCAAGCATTGACGTGAACTTGTCGTCGGACCAGGCCCCAACGATACGCCAAATTGTTCGTGAATAGCTGCTACCGAGGAGAAGTGCCTTCATCTACACTACGTGTCCCGGGTGCAGATGAAGGCAAGATGATGTGCTCGTCACAGGACACCGCATTCTCACTGCCTACTCCTACCAGGCAATCGGTGAACGTCGCGAACGTCGACATCTACGCGGAAGCTACACGTGCAGGGGTGCTAGTGTCAGCGAGGTCCGACCAACCCCGCTCTCGCCCCATCGACCAATATCAACCACCCTCAAGTGGTTATGATGTGCAGACGGGTGTTGGTTATTCTCCGTATTCCGACATGGTTTTCTACTTCGACGTGCCGTGCGTGCGCCAACATCCGTTTTCCGCCATATGGTAATGCTGCGGTGCACCAGGCCACATCACATGGTTCTGCGGACGCCGACAGTCATCTTGGTACGAGCGACAAACTTTGTGCCCTCGGCTCTGTGGCGGCGGCCCTCCGGTTCTCAGTTGCCGACTCACACGACCTAACTAGAACGGTAGTTACCGGCAACGAAGCTTCAGAAAGGCCTCACTGGTCTCCGAACGGAGCTTGACACCACCGCCTGCGCCTCGGGCACGCCGTTCCTCATCGCCAGAGCGGCGCTAACCGTCGCCATTGTCTCTCGTAACCTAGCGAAGGAACACGGTCAAGAATGAAAGAGCGAGCGCGGAGCAGAGGGGAGGAAGGACTGCGATAGCGAAGAGAGCGCGAGGAGGAAAGCGGAGGAGGAGGGTTAAGTAAAGACTCTCGATTTTCCAAAAGTAGTGCCATTCTTAGAGCTTTCCGCCACCCCGCTCTCCCCGGCGTTTCCTCCTCCACGCCTGCTGTCGCCCCAGACACTTCCGCTCCTCCATTGGTCAATCTGTGTCACGTGGAAGCATGCGACGCGCTTTTGTGTATGTTTTTCTTTCCAGCGCGCTCCGACCGCCATTGCCAGCTCAGTGTGACAAAAGTACGCGCAGACGGATTGGTCGCGGCAGCTCACGGGATCAAATCGCGGCCGCGTCAGCCGCATTTCGATGAGGACGATATGCAAAGACGCCAGTGTCCCGTGCGTTGAGGGTACGTTAAAGAAGCCCAGGTGGTCCAAATTTATCCGGAGTCGCCCATTATGGCGTGCCTTATAATCTGACCGTGGTTTTGGCACGTAAAACACAAGAATATTTTTTTCTCTGCCTTGTGTGCCTTGAGTGTTCCAATTAAAGCAACACTGCCAAAAGTTCCCTGCGAGAAATTACAACGTAAAAGAATATAGACGCACGTAGTCTACAGATATAAAATTACCGCTTCAACAAAGGAGAGGAGACAAAGGAGAGGAAAGACAGGGAGGTTAGCCAGTGTAAGTACCGGCTGGCTACCCTGTGCTGGGGAAAGGGGTAAAGGGAATAACAGGAGAAAGAAGAAGAAGAGGAAAAAAATGGAAAAAAAAAAAAAAGAAAATTCACACAGTAACGCGAAACTACGCGCTACAACGTTCAGAGGCGGTCGCACAATTCGCATGTCCTTAAAAACTTCAACAAAGCCCTTAAGGCCTTGAGTGCCGCTTCAACAAAAGCGTTACTGGTGCTAATAAGGCATGGGGGGGGGGGGGGGGATACATATTGTCGGAACCTCTGTCCAGTGTTTCATTAAGTTCGTTCTTGCTATTAAATTCCAACCACTTGCACTGTAATAAATAAATAACTATTTAATGTGCTGGTACGTTGTTCAAATTATCGATACTGTCTACGTGTGAAAACGTTGCTCATGGCTGCCACAACCCGTGCATGAGCTACAAACATGTGTAAAAGGCGCGGAGCAGAAGTGACCCTGTTGCTAGGCATTGCTGGCCCCAGACAGTTGGAATCTCTCACGCGCCGGCCGAAGAAAAGTATCCTGCAGGTACGTAGATGAACCTACGAAACCACGTACACATACTTTCACGCAGTCAAAACCTGAAACTGAGGTCATTACGCGCGTGTTTGCGAACATTGTGTGCATGCGTCGTGTTTCAGCAATACGAACTCTCAACGTGAGGATGCTTTACGCCTTAAACAATTGTACTTTCCCCTATCTTTTGCGGACTTCCAACAAGACATTATTGAGGCCAGTTACCGATTGGCGACGCAAAATCTCGCCTCAAAAACTGCTCCGCAGAGCTCGAACGAACTTTTAAGCGGATTTCCTCCGGTAGCGTGTTAGCCGTTATCTGCTACGGCAGGGTCAGCATAGGCGGCTCCACTGTCGAGGGCGCGCTAGCGCGGGAGTGGAGCGGAGGAGGAGGGAAGTGGTTAGCACTACTTTTGGAGATTGAGGGGTTCGAGGGTTAAGGCTGTTTCACATGCTGCTACTGGAACGACGAAAATCGGTGCAGTCGCACGCGTCGCAATGCAATTTTTAAAGGACCCATTTGAGATGATTGCGATTTGAATTAACAATGCGACTGGTGCGACGCCCAGGCTTGCTTACTGCCAGGTTTCGTGGCGCACGCTGCATAATTCTTTTATTGTACTGAATAAAACGTTAACATTATAATTTTATTGACTTTTCTTGATTAGGCGCAAATAATATGCACGTTTAGTAATTCAATATCGTGTGAAGATTTGTTTTGGAGTGCGCAACAGCGGTTTCTGAAGTTCAGTGCGACATGGTGCACGTAAACAGCTGTTCGCAGGAGGTTCAGCGCTGTGAGGCTGTGTGTTGTTTCATCTGCCTTCTATGACCGTTTCTTTCTGCCTGCGCCACAACAATCTACAAGATGACCTATCGACAAGTTCATATGGCTACCCTCACCGCATATGCAGTATTCAGAATTAATTCGACTGCCACGGAGTCGTCGTGTCAGCCCAACAAGATCCTCGCGACCCGTGCTCGGCGGCAGCTTCTGGAGAAATGATGCGTGTATATTGCTCGTGATTGCGCATATGCGGTGCCTGCTCCGAGCCATATTCATGCGCCAAACGCAACAACAAGCACCAACCCGAAAGCCCGCGTGTGCCCCTGAACGAAGCCGCAAATGATCTGTGTGATTACTGAACGCGGAATGAAAATTGTGTTGTGAAATTCAACTTTAGCGCTAGCCTGGTTCGTCTAACGCCGTGCGTGTGCTGTGAATATATTATATATATATATATATATATATATATATATACATATATATATTGTGGGGTTCTCCTCCCGTGCTCTTGGGACAAAGGAACGACAACACAGTAGAGCAACCAATCACAAAGGCATTTATTGCACCTTTCATAGATCAATGCCTGCTAGCCGAGTTGCTGTCCACAAAACATGCCGATGGGCGCGCGACAAATCTAGAAGTCCGACTCACCGCGACCGCATAGCGAGCGAATATGTTCGCCCCAAGCTGGATCTAAACGCCTGGTCGTTCGCGCGTACGGTCACGCGAACGGTGACGCGTTCGAAGGCAGGCCACGCGAGGCGGTTTCGCAGAAGCATGGATCGGCGCCCGCGCGGGACGTCCGCGCCGCTCGACGATCTTGAACCCAAGAGAGAGCGCCTTGTCTTTCGGCGCCCCAGTAACCCCACCTGTCGGCGGCGTTAGTAGTGCAACACGCGCGCCATCTCTCGTACTGCGCCTCAACCACTCCGACCGCTGCGGGCGCCAGGCCACGCGAGCCGTGCGGGAAAACCAACATATCAGGGGCCGCGTGAGTCGCGCATCCCCACAATATATATATATATATATATATATATATATATATATATGGGAGTCCTCTCTAAATGTCTAAATGCGCAAAAGCCGACGCATTACATGTTTAGCAGTTATCGTCACTTTTGTAGAAACCTGTACGTTGTAACATAGGATTCTAAAAGACACGCTTCTCATCCACTTTGTTGTCTTGTGTCTCGTGCTGAAGTATAATTTGAACTTCTAACAAGAAGACCATATCAATACGCGCTATCCGTAATGCAGGATCGTATGCCCACGGCAGGCACACTTGCCGTAGAGTTTTCCAGATTTCTGCTCAGCCTCGCACGCCGCTCACGGTTAGCCTGTTTTCTGGAAATAAATATTATTATTATATTATTAATGTTATTAGATATTATAGTTTCTTCACTGTAATTTATAACCATCATCCAGATTTCTTAGGCTAGTCGTGCATTTAACCTTTATTAGATCAACATTGCTAAGACATGCTTATGGTAGTCATTTCAAACTAGATTGCTCAGCCAGAGAAAGTACAAATGAAGGTATCGATGTTTATTCCAATTTGGTATTCCTAAACAGATTATATTGACAATATTATGCCTGCTTGCACTGCCTGCAATTCAATGTTCAGAGCTGGAAAAGCTGATTCCTTTTCTTGCTGTCGAAAGGCTGCTTCAATGTCGATAGCAATGAATAATTATAATTCATTTCGAAAGTGTTAAGCAATGACTATCTCTAAGCTCATCAATGCGTTTTTGTTCCACGAACACAATTAAGTTTTCTTTCTTCCTCTCATTGACAGCCATGGAATGAAACTCTTCACTTTCATAAGTATCAGGATGCAAACATTCTGGAGTTCGTCCTGAGCATTTGTCCGCATCCTATAGTGTGCATGTTTGTATCAAGTTCTGGTGTTGGAATCGCAGTGATCTACGCATACTTTTATATTGCAGCAAACGGACTTATTGAACGTTGTTTTCAAATCTACAATGGGGCCATGTAGTAACGACCACATTATTTAGCAAAAAAAAAAAAAAGAAAAGAACTGCAGATTCAGTGTACGTGCTGGAATCTACGCGAGCAAGTGGTCAATTAAATGCTGCTAAAGTAATTGCGATATATACAATTTATCTTATTTTCAACAATCCAACATGCCATCTTTTGCAAGATTTGCTTATGCACCGCATAGGTCACAACCTTTATGTCATGTAATCTTCATGTACTACTCTGTTCGGCAGGTAATGTAGATGCACACTGCGAGACAACACAGTGACGTTTTTTGAGCAAGGAATGGTGCGAGGTGTATGCAGATGAATGAATTACATTAAAAAGTAGTTACAAAAATAAAAAAAGTTAAAAAAGTAATAAAAAAGTAGTTACAAAAGGAAAAAGGGCACAACATTAAGAACAAAAACCAGAAAAGATGCAGCATCAATACTATGCACCTACTAGCCCAACGTGTTTTACTGGCACAAAATTATACAATATTTAACAAACAATAACAGAAAGAATTACTGCCCATGCACCCTGTACAGATGGTAAACCAGCGAAGCTGAAATGTGCGGCCTCGGTGTTTATCACTGGGTTAATTCCGACGATTTATTCAAGTCTTTCTATATTATTGGTTGTGTATGGGTTTATTAATGAGGGTATACGCACACGTTTGGTTTAAGTTTATCAGATTGTTTATTTGGAATGCCACACATCGCGCTTCGCAAGATCACCATCATGGAAAGTGCAGTGAGTGGTTCATTGTGTTAATCCAGCGGGTACACCAAACTATTTCTGAATTATGTTACGCATTCATGTTTTGTAATGCTTTAATCATGGTATTTATGACTCGGATATGCACTGTAGTTACCAAGTGACACACCGGGCTGCACATTTAATTTAATTAAATACAGGGACACATTTATTGTTAAGAATAATTAAGAAGTCGGAGAGAGACTGCTGCATGTGCGCTCTCCTGCAATAGAGAAAAGACGTCACTATTGGAGTAGCCAATGGCCTACCACATCTTTGCTGCGAGATAATTATGACATGATCTTGTCTTAACCCCGTCCCCCTATGTATTCCTTCCCCGCAATAATAAGTAGATATATGTGTATGTTTTAAATGCGTTAGCATTTCTATATCTACTCAACAAGCAATTTCTCCGTTCGTCATGTAAGACGAATGCAATGGCTCACACCTCCATACTAGGGTTTTTGTGATCGGACCACGAGTGTTTCGCCTAGGCATATAAAGCTTCACTATAAAAAGAATGAACACCTTTCTACTAGAGACCAAGACGACCATGAGGCGTACTAACAAATGAAAGTTTATTGAACATGCCGAGTAAATGCTGGTTGACAAGCAATAAATTGAAGTTACACAAAAAGCAGAAGCAAAAACTGATTTGTGTCCATACAGATCCCAACAGGAAACGCATCCATCTCTGAAAGTGTAACAGAGGCCATGCTGACACAAGATTCTCCCAGTGTCTTTGCATTTACAGCTTCCATAATTTCTCTAGGCAGCCGATCCTAACAGCATACTAGCTTCTTCATCTGCGATGCACTCTCGAAATCTGAGCGTGCATTGTAGAGGAAGAAGCCAGCATTATATGCAGATCGGCTGCCTAGAGAAATTGTGGAAGCTGTAGATCTATAAACACTGGAAGAATTTTGTCAGCATGGCCTCCGTTAGAAATGGATGCGTTTCCTGACAGGAAACACACATTAATTTTTGCTTCTCCTTTTTGTGTATGTTCGGTTCATTGCTTGTCAGCCAGCATTTACTCGGTGGGTACATTAAACTTTTGGTCGTTAGGTCATCTCGGCTTTTTTGTTCGTACTATGCGTCCTGTGGTGCCGTTTGCAGCCAGGCTATTCTTTATTTTCTTTTAGACTGCAACAAGTCCCTTTAATGGCCCTTACGATGCTTCTGTGTACCTTATAAAATTTTTTATTTGGCCAATGTAGCAAGAATACTATATAGTGTGAAGCAGTAAGAACAGGGTACGCTAACTTCTAATGAAAAGGTTTATTGTGAAAATGCAGTGACTTATAAAGGTTACCAGAAAGTAGTACAGCAATATTGTGATCACCAAGTGCGCCTGCGGCTACCTTCCAAGAAACTCGTTTTTTTCCCAATGGCATGGAACGGGAAGAGTGTGCTTGCATAAGCAAGCTGTCGGTTTGTCTATCGGAATAAGAACAGTGTTTCTTGAAAGGTGCTGGCATGCAGGATTGGCAATTGTAATGATTTTTTCCTGCACTTGGAATTTTTCTGTATTTTCTTTCTGTAGGTCTTTTATTTATGTTTGGCTGCATCGAGCACCAATTTTTATTTAGCCTTCAAAGATGTCTTTTTTATTTTCCGGTAATTTGTATAACTCGCCACATTTTTACGATGACGCTTAGATGAAAGTTAGGCCTCATCCATCTCTAGTGTCATCTTGTTGATACTCTTTTATGCTATGCATCCTTGCAACATTTGTTTGTGTGCGTGCGTGCGCGCGCGCGCATGGATTTGGATATGAAATCACGCCCTTGGGAGGAGGTATCAACAGAAATACGATGGACAAGAACAAAGTGAACAGACAGAGCGCTTCCTTCTTGTCCGTTGTCTATCTGCTGCGCTTTAGTTAATAATGAATACCCACCAACTCGTCCAGTCTTCAGTTCTTATGTCGGGCTTATAATTATGCCTGCTTGTGTCCTGGAATGTCTGCATGGCTATGTATTCTGTAATTTAATTCTTGGCCATGTGCTTGCAAGTCGTGCGTCACTCTCCTGATTTTCCTGATAATCTCGTGTGATGTGCAGACCCAGACAGTTTCTGGTGAATCCACGCAGGTGTGCAGGGTGTAATTTGCACTACAAGTGCTGCTTTGATTGCTTTCAGTTCAGCTTTTCTAGGTGTAGGAAGACCTGGAATGGTATTCAGTTATATGAGGTTTAATTTTATGTAGTGTCATACTACTGTTACACTGCTATTGCTACATCAGTGTACTATATGTGCCTGATGTTTCCTTGCATCTTCATGGTTAGCAACCTCCTTTATGTGTTCGGTAGTAGCATGTAGTCTCCTGGCCTAATTGTTTGCCCCCATATTGCACGGTATGGGCCTGTTGTGTTTCAAGTTCAGGTGCTCACGGGGTTGTTTCTGAAGGGAGGGGTAGTTGTCTTTGCATCTCATGTGCTAGCTGGCATAGTATCTTGGGACGAGGTTCTGAGCTCTTGAGGCAAATAATTTGTGTTGCAGGCTGCAACTCTACTTTCTAGGCGCCTGTTCATTTGCTCTTTCTCATAGAGGTCTTCAAGCATGGTAAAGTCGGAAATACCTGTTGTTACCCGATGCCTGTATTCAATGAGTTGTCTTTTTTGTGCGCTGCTGGTAATTCATACCGTACAATACCTTGAACACAAGCACAGCATCTGCGATTTTACTTAGTATCCGCTCGTCCACCCCCCATGATTTCAAGGTTATTCTTTTCACCAGGTGTAGAATTTGTGTCCAGGCATGGTATAATTGTTTCATCAACGTGCTGGCTCTGCCGTCATGGTCTTACGCTAGCTGAGGATTTGTGGATGTTGACTTGAGGGTATATTTGTTCAGCTATGGTGGAGTACAATGTGCAATATGGGGTAGTTCTTGATTCTAGTCTTTTTTCCGACGTCGATGTAAGCCGACTTATCAGAAAGCGAGAGGCCAGACTGGCCAAGAAAGTCTGCAGTGTTGTCGAGAGCTTGTTGCATCATTCTTAATTTCTGTATAAGATAGCTTTTCCATACACTGTAGTACACCATAGGCTGTAGTACTTCTTGTAGTATGCCTGTGTTGTTGGCGTGGGTGGGCCAAATGTACCTCCAACTCTCACCTGGAATTTTCTGTCTTTCAAAAAGTTACTGTTTAACTTAAATGCTCTACTAGAATTTTTTTTGCTCATCGTTCCTCTTATCAGAGTAGCATGACGTACTGCTGTTAAAAGCCTCTTCACTCTCTTCATTCTTTCATAAGCGGTATCACACAACGCCCTGCAATAAAGTTTCTGCTGCTTATGGCACACTCATATCTGCCAGAAGGGACAACTCTTGAAAAAGGTTTTCTTTCTGCTGTGTTTGCGACGTAGTATGAGCATTCATGTCTTGACATTTATATATCTGTAGAACCAGCTTCCTGACAGAGTACTTGTTATACCTGATTATGCTTATTTGTGCAGTGCTGTTGAACAATACATATTGATGCAATGAATGTTTACACACTCGAATTATCACGAAAGATGGTTGTTTTACAATTGTGCCCTTTGCTTTCGATTGGTGTTAGATTTTGCATAAGCATGCCCCCCCCCCTATGCAATAGTATTTGGAAGTTTAAGGGTTCAATAAAAGGTGATGAACTAAATCTAAGTGCAAGAGCTTTTTTTTTACCTATGACTCCCATCGAAATGAGACTTGCATAGCTGGCAATTCAACCCCTCGCCTTGTGTTAGCAGCAGAATGCTATAGCCACAGTGGCAGGTGAATAAATGGAAGAACAATATTTTTTCTACAGATCTTTTTTCTTGCCTGTTATGTAAGTAAAACTTGGAATAAGTTTGCCATTGCAAAAAAGCAGTTTGTGGTCCTTTATTGAATAAACCACATATTGTGTATAGTTGAAATACATAAATTTGTTATAAAATCCCCGGGTGATATGTTCTTGCAAGTAGCATGGTATTTCATTACTTATAAAGATAGTAATCACAGCGGATATCACTGTATGGGTTTACACACTAATATATGTGATCACAAATTTATTGGAAACCTATTAGAAACATGTAAGGCATGAATGTTTCTGCACATTTGATCAGCTGTGAACGTGCAAGAACTGCTTGTACTTAAAAGATTCATAGTTTCACAGGAAGGGATGCAACTGGCCGACTTCACTGCACAGTTTTGATTTACTTTTCTTTAACGTGTCATTTTCTACTGTGTTATCCCCACAAGAACAAGCTGTTTGCCTGCTTTTCGCATTGTTGCACGAGTTTTACATGACGGTGCAGGAGGTGCAGCAAGCGAATAATTTACTTAATTTACTAGCCGCAGAGTTAATTACTTTTCAAAGCAAATGTTAATACAGCTGCAGTAAGGATACAAAGTCCGCAATGTATTCAATGTTTATTGGTTTCTGTGCAAGAAAAAAAAAAATTATCCAGAGAAGAGGTGCAACTTAACGGGCATGTAATATTCGAAAACAAATTAACGACGCTGTTTATTCAAGCCACGGATTTAATGCTGTCGTAGAAAATTCATTACGATAGCCTACACTTTTGCTCTGTCAAATTTAATAAGTTAGGTAAGATAACCTTTCAAAATGCATCGGGAAATTCACGCTTGAAAACCGACAAGAAAATGCAACTGAACGGCACCGCGTTCAGCACAACGTTGAAACTTCGGGTACTTTGCTGTCTTGTCATATGCCCTTGCTAAGGTTGAAATTATTTAAGCTGCTCCGTACACGCAATTTTTGTATGCTATTCAGCAAAAGAAAATTGTGAAGACCCCAAAAGGCCATGTCTCGTGGCAACTCGCAAAGCTGTACGAAGCAAACGTGAAAATGCACTTGATTTGATGCGTAGCGTGTCACCGAACGCGTAGAAATGGGAGAATGGAATCTGCGGTACAAGTTTTTTATTCTCCCTTGACGTACGTACCGAATTTGTTAATCCACGTCTCCGCGCATTGTATCTGTTGAGCGAGACGCCATTTCCCAAAACAAACCGACGAAATAGCTCTCCGCGCAATTGCGACGGAAAATCGCAGCGATCGCTGCGACAGTGCGACCAACCGGTTGGTCGCAGCCGAAAATCGGGGAGTCGGCCCTGCGACTGCGATTTTCGTCGCAAACGAAGGAAATCGCACTTCCGGTGCGACGAAAATCGCATCATGTGAAACAGGCTTTATGCGGAACCATGAGGCGGAAAGCGGAAGAGGAGAGTATGGCGAATGCGTGAGAAGAAAAGCATAGTGCTGCAAAAGCGTGCTTTGCCTCGACGATGGCTACGAGATGGCGCCAGAGTAGCACGCGTCGTCTGTATGGAAACAAAGCGCTGGATCGGCGGAGGTCTGTCTGCAGCGGCTGCTTTGAATCGCGTTCCCGCGTCACCCATGCATGCTTTGCCTCTCATGATCTTCTGATAAGCGAGGCAGTCGCGTCACCCTTCGTTTCCTTTGCAACGTGCCGCATGAGACAGATTGTCCGCGCCAGCCATGATATCGCGAAATGAAAACACGTATAGAGCTGCGCTCAAATTTCGCGTTAAGCAGCATCGAAGTCGTTTTTCATTTACTACCGAATTCGTAATTATTTCCCGATGCACGCACGACGTAATTTTAGGCATTGACGAGTTGAAGCAGTGTGGTGCTAGAGTTGACTGTCGAACTGGGGAGTTGTCAGCACGCGCCAACATTCCATGCGGATTCCTGCAGGACAGCAGCCTCCGGCACGAAAGTAATTTCTGTGTCTTTGGAGATACTAGCGTACCAGCCTCGTCAGTTGCCTTCGTTCCCGATGCATGCGCCAGCACTACATACTATATGTTTGATACCACTGTGGAGCCCGTTCATTTGGCCTGTGCAAGAAAGAACACCGTGATTCCGCACTGCCGACTGCCAGTGGAGCAGGGGCGCGCTTTGTTTGTGGACTGTGAATTACTCCATGGAGCCCGCTATACTCTCTGACGACTTGAAACTCGCCATCTTCCGAGAAGACGCGCATTTGACAGTGGCTTCGCTGACAGATGCAGATGCACCAGGCGAGGCGGTAAACCTTGAATCTACGAACTCCCGTGTTCGTCGCACGGTCGACAAGTCACCCAGTACCAGTGAGCACCGTGCCCTGGTCGATGTTCCATCAGGACACCTGTCTGTGTTCGACTTCTCACAGCATGCCAAAGCGCCTAAGATCCCTGCGTCTCGCACACATCCCAGGATCAGCACACGCATACCGTGTATCCGATAAGACAAAAGCCTTACCAATTGTGCCCAGTAGAGCACTAGATTATCGATGAACAAGTTCGCGAAATGCTCCCAAAGGGCGTAATTCAGGAGTCATGCAGTCCTTGGACAGCTCCAGAGATAATCGTCAAAAAGAGAGACGGAAAATAGAGATTTTGCGTGGATTATCGACGCCAAATGCGGTCACTAATAAGGACGTCTATCCCTTTCCACGGATCGACGACGCCATTGACTGCTTCCATTCAGCCTCGCACTTTTATTCACTTGACTTGCGCTCAGGCTACTGGCAGATCTCGATGGAGCCGGCACAAAGAGAAAACGGTATTCCTGACTTTAGGTAGACTGTATGAATCGAATGTAGTACCGTCTGGGCTTTTTCAGAGCGGGCATATGTCTACTCATCCCTTGTGTGTGCAGTGCGTAGACGGTAAGAGAAATAATAGAATTTTGTATTTGACCGTACGATAGGCCTCACGTATAGCGTTGAGTTCAACATTTAATACAATAATTCCTACAATTAATACATTCCGTTCATTCTTTTATCTTTCCCCCCTACTGCATGGTACCAAACCGGTTACCCCCTCCCTCATTTTTCTTCCTTTTCTCTCTCCTCCCTTTGTATGATTTGAACTGCATTTTTGATATCTACATTTACGCGAAATTCTCCGATCTGTCAGCCATCATACCACCCTCTTGCATTTGGTCCAATCATCGTCGTCGTCATTATAATCATCGTAGCGTTAGCAGGAAGCGTCAGATGCGAGACGAAATTGCTTCTTCTCTGGGAATCAAATTCGTGACAACCGCCCGACTGGGCCACTCACCGTGTGGAATGAGGAGCTCGCGACCTTAATGTCTCCACCTGCAGGGGAAAAGCGAGAAGCTTGAAGTTGATAGCACGAGAGCGAATAAGTAATCCTCAGCTATAAACGTTCGATATACTTTCGGAAGAACACAAGCCTGTAGATGACCGTAACGCTTATGTCAATAAGTACACATAGTATCTGCACCTGTAACATCTGCACATAATACACCTGTACGCGTTGTACTACTCCACGCACACTCACGGAAGCACTTTCGCGCATTACGAGAAAACACTGCATGGAAACCTTATTAAAGGGATTGACAACCATTTTTTATGGTTGAAGTTTTTTTTTTAGTGCAACGGAAAGCTTACTGGTCCGAGGGTCCATTCGCAAAGTTGGTAATGCGGAAAACGTCGTGGAACATTCTGTATCAGAATTTTTCGATTTGCATTGAGTTGGCAGTCCGGCTAAAGAAACACGCTGGGAACAGTAATAGGTGAGCGCGATAGCGATTATCCGCCAGCATTTGTGGGAAGCAGGCAACAAATGCGGGTTTAGCTGTAAGATAGTATTATTTTGTTTATCAAGCCGACGTTCCGGCGGCTCATGCTTTATGAAGCGTCGAATTATTTTTGCAGTAATATATGGTGTCCGAATTTACGCCACAGCGGTGACTCTCCCCAAGTATGACAAACTGATCTCGAAGGTCACGCTCTTGCTGGCTGCATGCGCCAGGATTTTGTTTTTGTTCTTGTTTTTAGTCATTCGAAGCTAAGTGATAGGATATACAAGTACTGCTATTATATAGGTGCTGCCACAGATTGACGGAACAATTCCTTGATGGCATTTTGCATTTAACAGAGATCACAGAACTCGGGGTACTAACTCGAAAACTCGTGCGCGTACAAACAGCCCTCGTGTGCGCCGCGATGTATTAAACAGCTAGCCCTGCCTGTTACCACGAAGCAGTGTCACTCGTTAGCGTTCACGTCATTTTAGTTTGTTATACGCATATAATAAAGCAAAAAAAGCCTAATAATATATGAACGGCAATTTGTAGCAATAAGTATATTGTACTTAATAATGACTAACGTACGACTGTACGACTTACGTACAGTAATCTCAAATGCTACGTTCAAACTTCTAAGACTTCGCCACCAGGTGACGCCACTTACTGGCTTCTGAGACTTTCTTTGCCTATTTAAAATTATAATTCCTACTTAAATCGCGAACAGTGTGCTGGATTCTATCGTAATAAATGATGGTCATTTCAGATTACATCAACGTCTCACAATACATTCTGGCCAGTTGTTTGGCCCTTTAACGCTGGGAGCTCGCGGTAATCAAATTTTCTTGCTCAATTCGTAAACTGCTAAATCGAAGCCAGGGGCCCGAAGAAGAACAAGAGGCAGACAGCCCAGCTGCGACTTGTTTATGGTTTGAGTTCCGGCGTCAAGGGTATACCGGTACCGATTTTGCGACATTTAGGGTCGTTATAGGCACAGAGGTTGTGGGCCTTGTAGAAGTCATCAAATGCACTGTTGGAGGTCTGTTAGCAATCATGCACGAGCTCGAGGTCAGCTCCATTTTCTTTATTCAAATACATGTAGTACGCAGAAACGCTTTTATAAGAAAACCACAGCGCCGATTTGAATGAAATCCCTTGCATTGGAGAGACAAAGTTAAATTCCAATGACTGTTGGAAGCGTAATTTTGATTGAGGGTATGAAATGCATTATAAAAACATGTTCTAGTTTGGCAAGCTTAAAAAGAAAATGTCGAGGAACGAAGTTTAGAAGTACGCAACTCTGCACCAAAAATAGATATCGTAGTTCTGCAGTCAGAGCATCTAATACAGACAAATTATTCATATGAATTTACAGCTTCCGTGAAATTGTTACAATGTTTACGAGGGTTTTGCAGAGGTTTTACTCACCAGTTAGTTGTATACTTCAAAGCGATGTATAATAAAATATTTGTGTCCACTTTTGATGTATATTGAGGTGTACATTAGAGAATTATGATATCTCCTTTTGGTGACGAATTACGTATTTACAAACTTCAGGCTTCAATCATTCTTAAAGTTACCAATTTCGGGAATTTTTGTAGGGCAATCCATAGCTTCATTCAAAATTGTGTTTCCAACAGCCGCCAGAATTTAACTTTGGGTGAAATTTACAAAAGTGAAATGTCATTTTTTATTGTTAAATTACAAAGTTGTAAACTTATTAAGGTTTTGTGTCAATTTTGCAATTTTCAATAAACGTTTCTAAACACACTGACGGTCAAATTAAACATCCGCTTTCGAGAATCACTACATTTAATTTTTTTCTTTTGAATACAACAAACCTTAGCAAATTCGGTGCAGTGGTTGCCGAGGAAAGCTTTTCGCCATTCCTTCGTATTCAGATAGGAGTCCCCCGGCACTTCCTCTTAATTTTGAGAAGTCCGGACAGCTCAGGAGTTTGTAAATTATAAATAACTGCTTTCAATTATCTGGGTCACCACGGCAATGGCAGTAATGAAACGCGCGAACAGCATGCTCACGGATGCACGTACAGTGTTGAAGCTCGCTGAACAAGTGTGACACAACAGCACGACGCATTGTTTTAAAGGGATGCAAAGGGATATGAGGCTCGCCGTATAATAAATTGAGTGAGATAAGTTCATATAACAGACTGCCTTGAAGGGACCCCTTATGAAAATGACTGTTGAAAAGTTGTTGGCATATTGTTGACGAATTGTTGACTCAATAGCCTTTCAACAATACCTCAACAATTATTGAAACCACAGGCAATAATTCAACAGTAAAGTTGTTGGGCAGTTCACAACAAAAAAGTCGTTGACTAAATTCTGTTGGTATATTGTTGAATAGTATTGAGTATTATTGAGCCATTGTTGAGCAGTTTTCAACAATAAAGTCATTGACTAAATTCTCTTGATATATTGTTGAATAGTATTGAGTATTATTGAGCCATTGTTGAGTAATTTTCAACAATAAAGACGTTGACTAAATTCTGTTGATATATTGCGGAATAGTATTGAGTATTATTGAGCCAATATTGAGTAGTTTTCAACAATAAAGTCGTTGACTAAATTCTCTTGACATATTGTTGAATAGTATTGACTATTGAACCATTGTTGAGTAGTTTCCAACAATAAAGTCGTTGACTAAATGCTGTTAACTTATTGTTGAATAAAATTGAGTGACGAGCAATATTGTGTTTCGAAGTACATGTGAAAAGCACACGCACATATGTATGTGTGCGTCTTTTGCACATATATGTTGCTTTACTGATCACTTGATCACCATTGCATATATACAGGGTGTTGTTTCACGTTACTTGAACCATAGACGTATATACACGTGTTTCAGCTAACTTTACTCAGAGTTTAAAAATATGCCGATGCACCATAAGACGATGCGACCAAATGCATGTTGCTCACTCTTGTACGTGTCACGCTATTCTTGTATTTTTCCTAAGTAGTTAATTAGTCAAGAAAATTAGCCATTCTGAAGGAACAAAGCTAGGCGAAACATTCTAATTAGAAAGCTCTAGAGCACTTTGCAAAACGTCCTATTAGGTAATTTCTCACTTTCTATCTATTAAGTGTTAGTGTTTTTCAGCTTACTGCGGATGCCCGTGAAATAGAAAAAATATCACCTGACATATCCGCTTGCGCGCCGTGCTTGCAGCGCTCCCAAACGAGCATACCATCGAGCAGGGTGTGTTGCCGCTTAAAAGGTGACAGGGCAGTGACGAAGGCGTTGGCTGTGGTATTGACGCCAGCGACGTGCTTCCCTCGCTGCGGTTCATGATGGCGATAAGCAGACGGGTGTTCACACCGGTTAAATGGTATGTTTTCATTTGTGCGCAGAAGGCTTAGGAGCAGTGCAATCACGACTCGCAGGCGGGCATATGTCACGTGGTGCTTTTTCTATTTCGCGAGCATCCGCAGTAAGCTGAAAAACAATAATACTTAACAGATAGAAAGACAGAAACTGTTTATTCGGACGTGTTGCCAACAGCTCTGCAACTTTCTAATTGGAATTTCTTTCCTAACTTCCTTGCTTCAGAAGTTGGTTAATTATGCTTGACTAATTAGCTAATTAAGCAAAAATACACAAATAGCGCGACACGCTACATACCAAAGGGAACAACATGCATTTAGTCGCGTCGTCATAGAGTTTACACTCGGCCTAAAGTTAGCAGAAACACCCTGCATATATATATATATATATATATATATATATATATATATATATATATATATATATATATATATATATATATATATATATATATATATGCAGTTTGAGAAGACAAACGTCCCTACAAGCAGTGACAAACAACCGATGATGGGACGCATCCTGCATTTCCATCGGCCTCCATTATAAGGGGCCAGTGCCCTGGCTGTGTGTTAGGAAACGGCATTGCATGCCTCCATGTTAAATATGGTCAAGGTGGCGGAGAAGGTTAACAAAATTCAAGTCTGGGGTTTGACGTGCCAAAACCACGCTTTGATTATGAGCCGCACCGTAGTAAGAAACGCCATATTTATTTTTTCCATCTGGGGTCCTTTAACCTGCACCGAACGCACAGTACACGGTCGTTTTTGCATTTCACCCCAATCGAAATGCAGCCGCCGCGGCCGGCATTAGATCCCAAGCACTCGGGTTAGTAGAGCAACACCTCAGCCACTATGCCACCACGGTGGGTGCGGCGGAGAAAGGAGTGAACATCGTTTTTACAGAGTGCGTTTCGCTTACCCGTTAGCGCGCTATACAGAACGAAACGAAAAGCTTGGCCGATATGTACGACATGGTGCTCATATTTCACATGGAGGCCAAATTCTTTTCTGTGACCTAGACGGGGTGCTGGGGAATGTGTTCGGAATCTGCTCGGCCACCAAGCACAATCTGCGCTGCTATACGTTCTCGGTGACAAATCGCACAGCGCAGGAGCACACGCACAAATGTTTAAAGAATGGGACGACAGACCGCCCGCAGTTTGCCATGACGTCGAAATGAGAAGCACAAACAGCGACGTTTCTGTACTTTTCTGGTCAATAGTTCAGTTCGCATGGTTGCGGCACGCATTACTTTTCTTTTTTAAATCCAAACGACGAAAACTGTGCGCGCACAAATTAGCGCGGCGTTTGTGACGTTTGAATTTGGCGCCTTTTCCCGCGCATGCCATTAGCTCCGGCCGGTTCACTGCGTTACTGCGCTAAAGAAAGTAGTTCACCAAAGAAGCGAAGCAAAAAACTTTTATACACTTGCAAATCGCAACAATTGTTCAGTAATAACATGAAATTACATAATTTGTTATCCAATGGTACAATTTATGATAATATAAGCGTGTATTTATATGAGTGCACATGTATGATTGCGCGTTTGCGCTGTTGATGCTTTGCGCGTTCCGGCGAGTTCGTGCACGCCGCTGGCTTGAGAGTTTCCTGCGTTTTCTGTGTTCTTTGTGTGCTTCGCTGTGACATCTTTGGAATATTCCTGCGTGTTGCTCGCTTTTTATGGACTTGTTGCCTCGAAGGTCGCCATGATCGCCTCCGACTCAGCGACATCAAGGGTGAGTGAGTGTTTCGAATTCCCCTTGTTCGTCCATTGCGACGCGGTGAACGGAAGCGGGGAAATTTCAGCGCTTGTGCGTGTCTTCCGCGCGCCTCTTTTCTAGTGTTCATTCCTAGTACTATCCTTCCGTTGCGAGAATGGGTTGTACAGCACTAGATTTGTGGTAGATAACGTGGAATTTTGTCCTGGTTTAACTTTACACTCCGCTTGTGGTGACGTAAGGCAGCTATGTGGTGCCACCTAAAACAGGGCATGTTGTACGCCATGATTTCTGATACGGTGTTCGAGCACCGATTCAGTTAGCCTTATTAATGAGCGCAAAACAATGCGACGTGAAACCATCCGATCTGTACTGTAATCGAAGATATTTCGTTTGCGCCACGCTAGTAAAAGGCGTGTGAGCGAGCTTTCAGCAAAAGGGGGGGGGGGGGTGCATTGGGATTGGCGAAAGTGTATTCTGTTGCGCTGTTCCCTTCAGGATCGAGTGACTCCGCGGTGCTTCAAGGCCACTATCTGACACGCCGTGCGGCCGATGTTCGCGCGATCGGAAAACACAGAGGAGGCTGTCGCGCAATAATAAAGAATTTCAAGGGTGTACATGCGATACGTGAGATACAATAGGGGTGATGCCACAGAGTGCTGCGAAATCATCGAGTTATACGCCTTGCCAACCGCGTGCGTTTTGTTTTCCCCCAGGTCGCGCGCATTCAACTTTTTTTTTGTCATCTTCTCCGTTCGTCGCCATCGAGTGGTTCGCCCAAACGGCTTCGCGTAGGCGCTCTTTGCATTCGCGGAAAGGCAGATTTCATGGCACTCCAGGTCCTACAACATTCAAAATAATGTAATTTCGTGAAATTGCAGCTTTTCGCACTTCAGTAACTGATTTAACAATAGTTTTAAAATCAGTAAAGGAACGAGATGCCTGGCATATCTGCGTTGTCGTCCCACTGTGTTTCGAGGCGGCATGTATACGTTATCGGCAACATAAACATCAATAATTAGCATTGTTTCTTGTGACCATAGAAGTAGCTAGTTATGTCGAAAAGCTATTTTTGCTTCGAATCAGAGCACTATAGAGTGAACAGATTCAAAGGGGAGCGCATCGTTGTGAACTAAATCACGACGCTTTGCCACAAGCTTGGAATAATGCTTTGTCGAAAGAGCAGTTCTGTGAAATTCTTTCTTTGAGAGTAGGCAAAACTTCAGTAGCATCAGGTAGACGGGGAGTAAAAGAATGTAACAATGGTTTTATATGAAGGAGCTGCCTTTAATATGTGGCCATAACAGTTAAGTAGATGCGTGGAAATAATGTTTAAAGTAACTAGAGGAATGTGAAATAAATTTTTTGACAAGCTCACACTGCCATTGGCAAGAGCGGCCACACTTTAGTGTATTCAATGACTAGTCATTTGTATCCGTCCACTTATGTAAGCCTAAAGGTCCATGTAGCTCTTTTGATTGTCACTTTTGCTGCATCGTGGCTTCACGTTTTAATAGTGACATCTTTTTTCAGATTCAAAATGAGCTGGGAGAGGCCCCAGCTGGAACGGTAAAAGTGAATTCTTTGGCCATCCATTCTGTAGCGTCACGATGATCAAATACAGTGATACCGTGAAAATGTATTGCAGGAAGCAGAAAAAACAACATTGCTGATGCAACTGCAACGCATTTGCTCCAGTGATCAATTGGTGCAGAGTGCCTTCATTAGGAGACATGGTGCCTTTAAGCACTCAGCTTAAAGACTTTGCAACTGCACCAGGACTGGGAGTGAATTTCATCGTCACTTGTGAACATATTAAACGTGGAATGTGCCTTTTTCAGTGTATATGCCTGATATGAGAGGGGCGTTCAGAAACTTAGTGTGGACATTAGTGGTCTGCATGAGTGCACATCTTTCTAGTTTTACCAGAACGAAGGTATTATGACCTATGTCATACAGCAGTGCACAGCTAGAGGTATCAAACCAGAACAGCAGCACCCTTTGAGAAAGTTGGCTGAAGAACGAGCAGTGATCGGGGCTTTCTGCATTTCAAGGGCCAAATTCCAAAAAGATTGATGCCGAGCTGGACGGTGTGAAGTGCCGCTCACCACATGCTGTAGCCAGCATGGCATTTTTAATCTCCTTGGCATTATGTCTCGTTAAGATACAGAAATTGCATCACTGCTCATAAAGAAATTGGAAATTGGGAGGTTGAGGGGAAGTGGAAGGGCTCCCCTCTGGAGCAGCCAGTGCATGCCCTTTGCTATACTGATAATCATACCTTAATGAGAACCAGTGATGCATGTTAACCTATTACGCAGCCAAGTGCATTCCTTGTTTTGTATTAAGGGGACACTAATGACACCTTAAATGAATTTAAAATAAAGCATCATCTTAAATAACTACTTCTGTAACTTTCTTGGTAGTTGTTTGATTATTAGAGAAAATAAAGCTCAAAGTTCAATTTTCTGAATATCGCCCCAAAATCTTCGTGCTGACACCTCATTGTCACATCATGGATTCCAAGTATTTTTTCAAACTTGGGCTGTATTGGTTCTGTAAAAGTTCCTGACGCTTTTTCTTTCGGGTTTTTGGAATACGATGAAGAATATCTTTATTTGTAAAAAAAATTGCTACACCTCAACAGACATCATCAAAATCCATGACATCACAGCAAGCGGGTGTGGTAACTTCAAGGCAGCACTGCCACCAATCTTTCCTCTTGCTGCTTTTACAGTTTACTCAGCCTCTTGTCAAGGTATGAGTGAATCTCTTGAATTGTAGGAAGGTCATGTACAGATACATCTAAAATAATTTTTCTCTTTAGTACTTTCATGCCGTAGTTGCTTAGGGGTGTTGGCACAGCTCCGCTAAGCACGAGGTCACAGGATCAAACAGCCGCATATTGATGGAGGTGAAATACAAAACTGCCCAGGTACCTTGCAGCCTGATTTGGTAAAAATTAGTCCAGAGTTCCCCACTAAGGCGTGCCTAAACATCAGATTGTCGTTTTGGCACATAAAACGCCAGAATTTAAATAATTTAATTTTGCTTTAGTGCTCCTTTAAGCTGTAGAATTCATGATCTTTGCAAAAACTCATGCTCAAAGTATTCTCCATAAAGATTAAATACACAGTAGATATAAGTGTCTATTTATATTTTGAATTGTGGTGATACGTGATGACTATTAGAACGGTGGTACGAGACAGACAGAATTGTCATACAATGTATGACGGCACGATGATGCACATCGAGGAAATGACTGAGTTTCCCTAGAGGTCCCTGACATGGACATCAACTGACTGTCCACAAACTTCTGAGTTCACTCCGTGATCTTGTGCAGCCTGTGCTTTGCGAGTCGATTAATTTAATTGAAGTGGTGGTTGGCACATACTGTCCTTGCAGCTTATGTACATTTCATACAGTGCAGTGGAATCTCACATATTACTTCTGCAGCACAGCAAGCTAACGTGACGTGTAGTGGTAATCTTAGTAATGATCGACAATCATGTCCCTCTTTGAGCTCCTAATGCTGCTTGCCAACACAAGCAGCAGCAGTTGCCCAAGATAGCGGGAAGGAGATTCATTGAAAAGTGGCATATGCCCAGGGTCGCATACCCAGTCACGCAAGCTGTTCCAACGGTTGATTTTGAACTCTTCCCTCAACATAGCAGCCCAATCTCCCCATTAGACCATGGACTACCTATTGACACAAATGGATGGGAAAATAGAGACAAACACCTGAAAATATGAAGTATCCTAAGAATGGTAATCACAATAAATAGTACTAGATGTGCATTAGCGCAAGCTCTTGGGCCAGTTGGTGCATGATGAACTTGAAAAAGGGGGGTACCAGCAAAACAAAGGACGCGCACACACGTAAAAGGCGTTAGACAGGGACGGACGCTGGTCCGTCCCAACGTCCGTCCCAACGTCCGTCCGTGTCTAATGCCGTTTCCTTGTGTGCGTGTCATTTGTGTTTCGCTGGTACTCCCCTTTTTCAAGTACTAGATGTTTGGATACTTTGGTTTATTATTCTTGTTTGTGCTGGATTGTTTTTCTGAAGCATGTGGCGTCCAGACAGCATAAGAAGCTTGTAAGAAGTAAAGTTTAGCAATCTAGATTTGCAACAGGTACTTCTGTAATTTATTTGCAGTAGGGCTGTTGCGTGAATGTGCTTGAAAGGCTTAAAACTGTTTTGCTAACATTTACTTAAACATGCAGGTTCACATAGGTTGAAGGAGTGCACATTGAGAAGGTTATCCTGGCACAGTTTACCATGGTCTGCCATGGTGGACCAGGAAAGTTTGCAAGGGCCTTGCTTCACCATGTGTTCACAGAGGAGGAGCTCATGGGCCATTTGGGCTTTGGAAATAACACCAAGGGGCAAAAAAGGCTCTTGACCCCACCAGGGTCAGTGCTGTTATAGGCAAGTACCATATATCCTTTCTGGTTGCATTTTTACATTCACATTTTTTTCTAAAATTATGAACTTGCCATTGGCATAACAAACGACTTTCAAGTAGCCCGTGTGTGCAGTTGTATGCGACAATAGCCTACTATTTGGAAGGACTGTTCGTACGATCTTAAGTGTGTAATGCCGCCATACTCAAATGCTTCTAAAATTTAAAAGCTGCCTTCACTGCTGAAAGTTTTTAGTGGCTCCACCACATAAAATGAGCTGCATTTGCGCATTAGCAGTGTTGCTTGGCTGTCATTGCAAGGAATAGTTGTCTGTGAAGCACGCTCCAAATCTATTGGCATGGAGGACATGTTTAGTTAGCCTGAAAATGTTATTCTAATACGCGAATTGCGGAGAAGGTATGCTCAAGTGTGGTTACTGGTCAGCTCGAGCAGGAGCATGTTCACCAAATTGCAGAAGTCAAAACAGCTCTCCAGGTTCTGAGATGTGAAACAGTAGTTTCACTAATTTTAACAGACCACATCGAATTAAGGTTGCTCCTATATTGAAGGAGTTCCATGTGATGCCAGACAGCAGCCTTTTAGCAGAGGGAACCTGAGTGGTGTGGCAATTTTCTTTTGGTTGTTTCAATCAAAGAAACAACAGGGACAGAGTTGCAAGCATTTCTGTCAACAGTACTACGTTTAGTGGGCGCTTACTCATTCTAAGCACTTAACCTATGGCTCGTATTTATTAACGCACACTTTATCACTTTGTATTCTAAGATATGAAAAAAATATTTATGTGTATTCTAAGATATGAAAAAAATATTTATGTGGCTTTTCCCCATATACTCCAATAAATTGAGAATAGGCTCTTGGGGCCTAATGTATAAAGCTTCTTACAGACCATCGGACATGTCCACTACTCCCATTCTGAAATTGTTAGAATTGATTCCTGCTTCCTTACTTCACCTACCTGTTAACAGGGTTATTATGAACCATTGCCAAGTAGATTAGGGGCTTAAAGTAATCAAAAAGATGAATGGGCTTTTCTGTCACTCTTGTTTAGCCCATTGAGGATCACATTTTGGGGAAAAATATGCCTCTCTAATTTAGGAGTTATATATTTTTTGTGGTGTGCAAATGCTCAAAACTTTCGAATTGAATAGTGTCCTATTCAATTTAGTCTTTGAATGGTCACTATTTGTAAATGCGAGTATTCTAATATTTCGAAACACCAATAAAACATGAAATTTGAGCCAAAGTACGGTAAATTTTCACCTCCAATAACATAGTGTAGACATAAACGTAACAACTTGTAATAGCAGACCAGGCTACATTACTTCAGTAGCTGCACTTTAGAGGCTGTACAGCAATCATTTATGCTTACTGAAGAGTCCTGTGCATGTGAAGAAACTTTCTGCTGCTCCATTTGTGCTTTTAGTAAACAGCTTTTCATAACATAACAATGACAGAAACTTGCTAACTTTAATAATACTAGGATGTGAGCCTCATCTTACATTAATTGTGATATCAGCTGTTCATTATTCAGAAACTATCCATTATTTGATTTGCTTCTAGCATTATTCGGTTCAGCCTCAAAAATCACTTTTCACGCACCCTTAATATTTTGATTGCAGATTTAAGTTCTTCAGAGTGACATTCCGAGAAAATAAACTGGTAAATAATATTTTTAAATAACAATAAAGTGGCAATACCATTTCAGTATTTGCAGTTTTACATGTTTTATTTTTTTATGCAGGATAAAGCAGCATAATTTTTTTGTGTAATGAAACTTACAAAAAACTTGTGGCAACACTCCCAAATTACTGCAATGACAGACACCAAGGAGCTAAGTGAAAATCAGTTTTGGAGAAACCCATGGAGCGAAAGCACTATAAGAATATTTTCTAGAAGTCTCAGAAGGTTGCAGCACCTCCAGTGGGATGCTAGGCAACACTTTGTTCTGAAAAGGCACATTTTTTCAGTAAAGTTCCGTCACAGCCACAGATGTACGGCAGTAAACCCTAAAAGGGTTAAAGAAGTCAGTCCTATGGCATATGGCTCTTAAAAGACAGCATTTCTTCGTATCTGTCACATTCTGCATGTGTCATGCTAAGCAGCTTGGTGCACAACTACATGGAATCCTCATTATAACAGTAATTCAGTCGTTGAGGCAGAAAACATACTTTGCTGTAAGCAGTGTCTTCTTTAATGTAGAAAGTCCTAAGTCATTGTAAGGCGAGAAGTACATTCCGATTGCATGTGAACTCAGGAAACCTAACTTCAAATGAAGCGACACTCAATTGTAGTGACATGACAGTATTGTATTTGGAGCATGGAAAAACACAGTCAAGTGCTGCACATTTTAATTATGAAAGTTACAAGAAATAATTTTAGTTGTCAGCTCAGGTTTATTTATGAATAACATGAATTTTTTTCACCATTTTATTTCTTAGCAAGTAAAGTTCACATCTTCGACATTGAGGATATTCATCAAGTTATTTTGCTACAGTGTTTTGTTCCTCTTTGCCCTTTCCTGCTTTTGACACTTAGTCGAGTCCTGTGCCACACTGAATAAATTTAAATGGTCATGCTCATGCTGTAAAGCTGTACCCGTGGAAAGTTGGAATAAAGCAACACAAATACATAAATCAATTTCATTATAACGAGGGCAGATTGCATGCCATTCTTTTGCATGTGGAAGTTGCTTTTTATAACTTGTTCTGGCTTCTTGTTTTTGCAGGCTTCACGTGTCGCAAATTGCCTGGTACCAACATGCCCTAGGTAAAGAACTGTGGCCTCGCTTCTCGCATGGGACCAATAACCTCTCAAGAGCCCAGGTTGGACAGCTCAAACCAAAACACAAGTGTTGTGCTTTTGTAGCTCTCGACATTTTTATGCTCTGTGTTAGTCTCCTGAAGGGCCCAATTTGAATTTCTCAAATGAGCTTACAAATGTTGTGCCTTTCTATGCATTCACATTTTTATGTTAATTTTATTTATGTTAATTATGCTAGTCTCCTGAGAAGTCCACATTGGATTGCTCAATCCAGAATACAAGTGCTGTGCTTTGTTATAGTTCACTGCATTTTTATGTTAGTTTTTGATATGGTTCTAGTAAGGAAAGTGTTTTCTTATTAATATATTTTTAAGTATCTTAAGCCATTCATGCCAAACCACCCAAATTTGTCAAGAACTGTTCCATTACGGCAAACCATTTCAAGTTTGCTTGATTTTGAGTAGGTACAATGAGAAAATTTGCTTTCGTACATACACTTGAGTCATTCCAGGGCAACCAACCAACGTTTTTTTGACCATCACAGATATAGTTGAAGCTCCAAACTCTTGCTCCCCATTTATTTTCCTTCGCAAAAATTTTTTTGAACTTTGGCAAAAATTTATTGTTCTTGCCCAGCTAAGCTAGAAGGCACTGATACACGTTTCTTCTGAAAGGGAAATTGTATGATCCAAATATTCAGATGGTGTTCATGTCAAGAGACTGAAGTGGTGTGAGTGCCAAAATTTGCAAAGTTTGAATTGTCTTTTAACGTAGGGAAATACAGAAGGCACAAAATAAATATAAAATCAGACTGGTTGACTTGGGATGGCTGCAAAATATTTCAAGCCTTGGAGGTTCAGTTGATCAGCTAAAAAACTGTAAAGTTCAAATTTTTTGCAAGAAGCTTCGTGTTGAAGGTAAATAAATTAGCTTTGGTGGTTGGCACAAAAGTATATGTCGCCCATCGTTACACAGCCTTACATGTCTGCTATACATGTGACAAGTAACAAAAAGGTATTATTGTTTAAGTGCGATAAATTATTTTTTATAATGTTGATTTGTGGATCACACATACAGCATAAATATAGCATAAATATATGAAGCCATGTCATCTAGTAAGGAAATATTATTAATATAATTAGCCACAAGAACTATTCAACAAACTGACTGCCTTTTTTATCATTGCGAAGGCAGGTGACGTCTAGCGCTGCAGCTGCAGTCTCAATTCGTATTTTTTTAACATGAACACAAGAAGTGGTTGCCAATGGTGTCTGACCACATCAGACTAAACATGGCACATATGACTTATAGATGAGCATGTTCCGGCTCTAAAACAGTGGTAGCAAACACCACCACAAGAATTTGTTCGTACTCATGTAGGTTTTCAGTCCTAATTATGAAGGTGTTTTCTACTTGCATCGTCATTGGGCTTCAGGGAGCAGGGCACAAAGTGTCCTGCTCCCTCTATGTTGCATTGCACTGCGACATGCCCTTTAAAATGCTTTGTATAAACAATATCAGCGCTCTTTCTGGATTTACTGTCTACATAATAGCTGATATTTCTTTTTGTAAACTGCACGAACCATATCTTTTACCACTGCAGGATTCCCTCACGTATTTAATACGTACGAGGTCTGTTAGAAAAGTATTTGACCTTTTTTTGCGAACACCTGACGAATATGTAACAAGTGCGTTTTCATCAGCCGCCCTTGAACCTTTGTGCGCATGCACGAATTTTTTCCTGCCTGCCAATAGCGTGACTTGCTGGGATGCAGCATTTGAATGAGGTAGTACACAGTGCTCTCGTCGGTTTTTTATTGCAAGGAAAATGGCGGAGTGACTGGAGCAGTGCTACTGCATCAAATTTTGCCAGAAACTGGGCGACAGCCAAGTGGAAACCATTCCGAAGATTCAGACTGCTTTTGGTGACTATGCTATGAGTAGCACACAGATTAAGGAGTGGTACAACCAGTTTAAAGACGGCCACGCATCGGTAGAGAGCGAGCCACGCTCCAGTCGGCCATCAACATGCCAAAATGACCACGTCATTGCCGAAGTGAACCCCGTGGTGATGCGGGACTGTCATGTGACTATCCAAGAAATTGTGGAAGAGGTGGGCATCAGCACATTTTATCCACATTCCATTATCACTGAAGATTTGGCCATGGAGAGAGTTGCACCGAAATTCGTTCCCAAGCTGCTCATGGTGGAGCTAAAGCAACTTCGTGTTGAAGTCTCACAGACATGCTGGATTCCACAAACAGTGACCCCAACTTCATGAACACCATAATCACTGGTGACAAGTCTTGGGGGTATGTTTACGACCCGGAAACCAAATCCCAGTCATTACAGTGGAAGCATTCCACGTCACCAACCAAAGACCGCTAAGTGCGCATCAACGTTAAAGTGTTGCTGACTGCTTTCTTTGACTCCCGCAGTGTGGTACACCACGGGTATGCACCACAGGGTCAAACAATCACTAAAGACTACTACAGGGATGTCCTCCATGGCCTATGTGATGCTGTGTGGCGCAAGATACAGAAGTTGTCAACAGGCAATTGGCACATCCATGACGACAATGCTTTTCTCGCACTTGATTCAGACTTTTTGGCGAATAACCAGACTCCTGTAGTTCGACAGGCTCCTTACTCTCCTGATGTGGCCGCCTGCGACTTCTGGCTGTTTCCCAAAATCAAGAGGCCATTGAAAGAAGCGATTTCAGACAAGAGAAGACATTATGGCTGCAACGACAGCTGAGCTAAACTCCGTTTGGAAAGAGGCCTTCTCGGAATGCTTCTAACAATGGCAGCACTGCTGGGAGAAGTGACTGGAGTACCAAGGAGACTACTTTGAGGGTGATTAGGTTTCCAACGCTCCAGTTATGCCAGTTTTTTTTTTTCTTCAGCCAAAGGTCAGATACTTTCCTAACAGACCTCGTATTGATAGTTTATGTGCAATGGCTGTATGGTTTACCTGGCCCACACCAAACACAAGCCTCGTTGCGTTAGAGCACGTGGCCCTTGGCAATAAAATGCAGACCCTAACACCGCTTCTCTGTCATCTGTGTGGAGACAAAGCCAGCTTTGTCGTGTGCATTCCCAGCCGGCAAGCTGTGCGCACATCCGAGAAAAGTCTGTGCTGACAAAATCTCAAAAAAGAATTTCTCGTATTTAAAAATAATTCCTTCTTTAACTTCACACATGCATAGCAGACATGTAGAGCTATCCAATAATGTATCACATTTTTTGGCCAACTACGAAAGCTGTTTTTTCATTCAACATGAAGCTTCTTGCAAAAGATTAGAATTTGTTTTATTTTTACAGGCGATCAGCTGAACCTTCAAAGCTGCACATATATTTTGCTATACTATGTCACCTGGGCTACCATTCTGTATTTAAGTTCTGTCCTGTGAATTTTTCGTTACGAAAAAAAATCTAACGGATTGCAATTTGACTCATTTTTGCCGGTGCCAAAAGCAATTGAAGTATTCAAATATATGAAAAATTGGCTATTTTGGCAGTTGCATCACTTCACGTATTTCCACGCACACCATTTGAAGGCCTCGATCAATACAATGTGCATTTGAAAAAGAATGTTGATTGATGTCCTCTAGCTCAGCTGAGCAGGAAAACTAAACTGTCACCAAAATGCTACAAAATATCTGGCAAAAATTAATAAAAGTGGGTAACGAGTTTTGAGATCTAGTAAACACATGGCAATGTTTCAGCTATATGTGTGGTGTCAAAAAAACACTGGTCGATTGGGCATGGAATCGCACGCCTGCAAGTGCATCTGTGCCATTGTCAGAGTTCAGTAAAAACTGCATTTTACATAGCTTTGTAAACATGGTTTATTGCTATCTAAAATACATGAGTAAAAATTAATAGGTATAAGTCGGCTTAAATTTAAAATGCAACAAAAAATCTCCGGTAATGGCAACGATGTGCCTTTCATGTTTGCATGAAACCATATCTTTTTCTGAATTCTTTCGTTATTTTTTTGTGACAGTGAATAAAATTGAACTCACAAAAGGAGTAACTGTTTTGTTCCAGCACATCAATAATAGTTTTTTTTTTCATATAAAAATCTGAAGTAGTTAATATGAATAAGTCGCTTGATATGGAATGACCTGCGCAGGAACGTTATCATGGCAGAAAATGCAACTGTATCATGCAACAGCAATGCAGCATAATAAACTGCTCCCATAAGCATCACTTATTGTGATTGCCATATTTCAGAAGTATGTAAGGTTTACTGAAATTGGCACACACCATTCAACCAACAAATAAGGATTGTACAGTGGTCCTTTTTCAGTTTTACAGATTTTTTTAAAGTTGTCTGTGCCAGGTAGCATAATTTTTGTTCTTGCGCTGGATTATTCAGAGGTGGACATTACTAGCACAAGAAATGGAAACATTAAACTGATTCTCATAAATTTATTAATTCACTTAAACATCACGGCACATATTTCAATTTGCAAATTGTAGCCAGTGAGGTTGAAAGACATATTCACTTGAAATTAATTTCCAGGATGACACCAGTTGCGAGATTTTTTCATAAATGTGAGAAATACATGGGCATTCCGGTTACTTTTGTGCTTCAATGCATAACAGTGCGTTGTGTTAACAAAAAAGTGCTACAGCAGTGCATTTCTACAGCCAGTTTGATGGCATGTGTCTTGTTACTGGTGTCATTCTGGAAGTTCGTTCTTAGTGCATACACCTTGTAAAATTACCGTCTACAATTCGTAAAAACTTTATTAGGAACTGAGTTTTTCTTAATCAGCTGACTATGGTGTCTTGATTTCTCATGCAAGTAATGTTTGGCACTCTGTATCTAGAATTATGTTAGCTGCAACAGTCCGTGTTTAATAAATTCCATGAAACTTAAAGATAACCACCCTGCATATCAGGTCTCATTTGAGTGCTGTGGGCTCAAGCAAATCGTGCCATGGTAATAGTACCACTGGCTCCCTAATAGAGAAAGCAAGTACCTTTTTTGAGTGTTCTTATTGACAGTCATGTCAGTCTGCTTCTACATTTATTTATTTAGGTATTTATTTTTTTAAATTTATTTCTTTTGGGAAATGTATTTTACTTGAGGGCCACACAGACTACACCTTCAGTATTCAATTTTGTTATGGTGTCAAGCTGCAGGAAGTTTGTACTGTGCAATAGTTTTTAAGAAGTTTCTGATGTTCTCAAACTACAAATGTTTGTACATTTACACAGATGTTTGGTTACAAATAAACAGTTCACCTAGAAAAATGGTTTTTGTCTGCATCAGTTCAGCACTCTTGATATTGTGGAGGACCATTCACTCTGACAATTGAAAAAAGTGGCATAACAGTACTGCTAGCAGTTTTGCAATATGTTTTATTACAGGCAATCTAGGAGCATGTTTTGAGCCCAGGGTGACAGAGGCCTGCGATACAAAACGGCTGTATTTAAATTTTATCCCTATCCTCTCACAGCAAACATACCAACGTGACATCAAAGGTACTTATATGCAACATAGCTCAGCAGTATTTTAAGGTAAGTGCAGGTTTAAACTGCTAAATACCCAGTAGGGCATAAAGGGATTTCAACATAATTTGTGTTGATGTTCAACAGATCTGCAACAATTCTTCCATGGGCTTTCAATATTGATGAACAACACATTTCAACAATACGTCAATGGGCTTTCAATTTTGAGACTGAACACATCTTCAACAACGCTTCAATGGGCTTTCAACATTGACAAACAACACATTTCAACAATACCTCAATGGGCTTTCAATTTTGAGCTTCAACAACGCTTCAATGGGCTTTCAACATTGACAAACAACACATTTCAACAATACGTCAATTGGGTTTCAACATTGACAAACAACACACCTTCAACAATGCTTCAATGGACTTTCAGCATTGAAGTACACCATAGTTTCAACGATATGCCAATGATCTTTCAAATTGAGAGGCCACAATGATGTTTCCAGTGAATGTCGCGGGCCAATTATCAACACTTGTCAACAATTTCCTCAATGATGTTTCAACAATTCCCCAATGATCTTTCAAGGTCATTTGTTGACGTTGAACAATGATACGTCAATAACCTTTCAACAATTTTTTTTGTAAGGGACCCATTCTTACTAAATGACTGGAAATTATTGAGCGGAAGTAATATCTTCTCCCATGTGTTCACTCAGGAAAGCGTGACTCTACGCAATAACCTCAACTACGTCGCAGCAGAATCACTCGCAACAGTCCTCACTTATATCGTTACTTTTCCGCGCTGATTTAACTAGGTGTTTTCATCGCTAATGTATTAGAAATAACGAATATTGGACAACTTTCCAAATTGGATTTTTGAATCGAATACGAATCATATAGCAGGCACTATTTGACTCGTAATCGAAATTCGAATATTCGCACGCGGTGATAAAGGATACGCGTAGGCGATACGCCGTCGCGACGTAGTACGCAAGGAAACTGATGCTGCGCATTAGACGGCGTGATGAGGAACGGTGCCAGCGGTTTTCCAGGAGCTAGTAGCAGACAGAAGGGGGTAAAACAAAAGGTGATGTATGCTCCACCAGAACGCCTGGATGACACATCGTTAAGTTAAGCGTCTAACTGTCCAGTTAGATCCTAACAAAAAGCTGTTATAAAACTGTTACTGATAGTTATCGCAAAATATATGGCAATGTCGCCAGAATTCCAATACTATCAATTGCGCCATTAATAGCAAACGTTAGCGAACTAGCGTATCACTGCCGATTGTATTATTGATGCTATTGAGACGTTAAAACATACTGTGGACACTATGGATGGAAAATTTGTCAATAATTTTGCATCGCTATGCCCGACAGGTTTGCCGACAGACGCGACATCTCGCCAAGCTTGACGCATACCTAGTAATCTTGGACATCGACATTAGTTCGCTTCCTCGCCTCTATGTGCCACTCTAGCATGCTTCATTGCCTCTCTAATAGTTGTCGCAACTGTTGAATGTCTTCTGCGTGAAAATAACTATGTTCTCAATTTGACAATACGCGCACAAACCACTTTCAGCCCGTCAATTCATGGTTCGCCCCTGTGCGTAGTTTTCACTGCAGTGCGCAGGTGCTTTACTCTTTGGTGCTTTACGGTTCCATGCGAATAGCGCTGAAAAATGTCTCGAAAGACGGGAGCACCAGCAATGGCTCTCGAAAGTACTGTGACGCATGCGTAAGTACCACACCAACTTTTTCGGGGAGATCAGATTCGATGATTTCGTACAGTGCTCGACATTTTCACTAAGCGAACGAGGAGAAGGGGAACCCAAAGGCCCGATTTCTCTTAGTAACAACAATGTGATGTTAACAGGTAGTGAAACCTCGGTACGCATAAGGGAAATTCTTTCGTTCGTTTAATTCACGTGCAGCAATGATGTGTCAGAGAGAAATGAAACCGTTATTTTACAGCAAAGCTGTTAGTGCGACCAGGAGCACTTGGAAACATTATAAGCGTACTTTCATAGTTTCCTAGGAGAGTCAGATCATTCACCGAGTTTATGTTTCAGAATATTCAGGGTGAGGGGAATATTAGGAGTGATATAGGTGAATTAGGGGCCAAGCAATGATTACTAAGGCCTCTTTTGTTGCCTGTGTAGAGGCTTTCTATAAAACGCTTACGGAGTTTCCCTGCCGCCCTGGAGAAACAAAAGCTGCTAGCAGTTTTATTTTTTAGGAAATGGGATGCGCGTTATGTGCAATATTTGCCGCATGTCTGAGATGTGTAAGTTGAATTTCAATGTTGAAAATAATTACTGAATACTGGTATCTTCATGTATCATACGAGACGCGTGGTTGTTTTTCCCTATTTCCTCGGTGAATAAAACGAGGCACGCTGCTTATACTTTGTTGAATTAGGACGCATGTTGTAGATAACGCATGATAAATGTTTAAACTGCTTAGTCTGATTGCAGCATTTGCTTACAGGAGCGTCCCAAAACTTTAAACATTCTACGAACCAGGTAGGAAGTATGCCCAATGTCCTGAAAAATTCAAAGAGCCAGAAAGTTGATATTCTAAGGAAATAGGCGTTACCTTATGGTAACGTGTGGGCAAAGCTTCATAAGCATCGGTAACCTACAGGCTTCGCATTCACTCGAGATAGCACCGAGTTTACATTATGTGGAAATGAGGCAACGTTAGGGGCGTTATGGGGATAAAGTTGAAGTTTTCTGGTTAAGTTGTGAGTGTTGCAAACAATTACTGAATACTCGTTTTTATTTATTGTCATATCCAGTACAAGTAGGGTTTGCCTACTGTCCTCGACGAAATAAATGAGGCACCATGCCTATATTCAGCGCAAATAAGGCGAACGTAATAGGTGATGTGTAGGCCAATTTAAAGTGTGTGGGTTCAAACTTCAAGGTGTGTAAGTTAATTGCGGCTTTTGCAGTAAGGTACTTAAGGAAGTGCTACAGAACATCAACAGGCGCGTTTTGCAAACACTATAGAAATTAGCTAGCTCTATGAAAGAGCTGTAACAACCACCCAGATCAAATTTGGCGTAAATGGAGGAAACATATTGCGGCTTGTGCATTAGAACTTAAACATGTGTGAGTGAAGTAAGACCTTTTATATAAAAAAATAATTATATGTGATATACTGTCTACCTTCTAAAGCATTAACTTTCATTACAGGCAGCTGCAGTTTGCCATGTTACTTCGCTAAAGGAACAGCTAACCTCGGCGGAAATCGGGCTATGATTCTTCACGGTCTCGCAGACCTGTGTTTTTTCTTCTTTCTTGGCAAGAGTTCGCCCAGTCAATTGTCAGATTCGTTTTTCTCTATTACTTTTCTTTAACGCGTTCGCATTAGGAGCGCTAAAGTGGAAGAAACGTGTTTGTGTGAATGTACGCGTATATGTACACATATAGTGCAGCTGACCGCGGTCTGCTCGGGACCACCGTCAGCTGAGCTTCGCTGCTCGAAGAGGCAGGACGTGTTTCGAGTGAGCCCCTGAACAAAACTTCGCATATGCGGTGAACGCGGTTTGATAACGGATCCGGGACGTAGCGCTGACGAGTTTCTCCCGTATCTACCACTATATCACCACTGAAAATTTTTTGAAGTCACTTCAACGTCACCGCCGTGTAAAAATATGGTAAAAAATTATCACCGTCTAGATGTCTAAAGTTATCCGTCATTAACCTCACATTTTGGCAGATTGCAGTCTACGCTCGCCATCTTTGTTCAGCGTTGCAAGGCATTCGGACTAATTGAAACGGCTTTTCTTCTACTCGCGTCCGAAACAATCAAGCGAGGACGGAACAAATTGCGGTAGCGGCACATTATTACATAGGCGCTCACGCTAAGCAGTCGGAGCCGACAGAATGATGAATGCCTCCCGCGCTGTTTATATTAGTCGGCCACGGCGTTAGCTCCCCCTCCACGATAGGTAAAGGAAAAAAAAAAAAGAGAACGCTTTGCATGGCTTCACTAGCAAAACAGTAAGTGCCTCTGTGCTCTCGCATATGTGTTTGGTCAACTGCGCGCTCGCGTGCACGGGCGCATGCACACGTGTGTGTGGGTGTGCGTACGTGCACCAGTGTAAACAGCTCGACGAAGCGGAAGCGGCTATGTTTGCCGGGACAGCTGGACCGCGCCAATACACACATGCATGTGCACGCACGCACACGCGCAGACACAGGCGTGGAGCAGCCAATCTATAAGAACGCCGGACGAGAACGCCAGTGTCCCCTCCCGCACGCGAATTCGGGCCACGCCAGGGAACCGGTAGTGAATCTGATATGAATGTGTCACGCAGCAAAGTCTCCGCTCCTATGCAGTAGCTGTAGCCGTGGGCCCAAGTCGATAGACACACTCGCCCGAATGTCTCTGCCGATGTCGATGCCGATTCCACCATGGGGGGTGGGGGGCGGCCATGCGCCAGTGCTCGCGCTGCTGCCATTACGAATCGCGGCGAGAACAAAAGGGAAACAGGAGAGACTGTAGCGTGGACTGAACCGCGGACATGTAGAACGCAACCGCGCTGCCTCGTGCTGTGGACGCCTTTATTGACGTTTCTATACGAATCATTGATGATCCTCACTTTCTGTTTTATTGTTTTTTGTTTCTCAGTGTCTTGTGGGTTGCTATTTCTTTCTTTCTCTCGTGTTTATTCTCTGTTGTCAAGTTTTGTAGGACTCGTGCAACCACAAACAGGGGCCCCGTTCAAACATGTGGTCCGTGTCGCCTACCGTGTTGTTTTGCCTTCTCACTTTGTTAGTGCTGCTTTTGGGAGGGTTCATTATTTTTGTACATACGTGGCAGGACGACGTGTACGCAAGCGGCCACGTGTTGTACACAAGATTAGGGATTTGCATTTGCGTAAGGGTTGTGTAGCGTGGCTCATTTATTTTTATTTATATAAATTTTGATTTTTCTAACGTTTAGCAGACAGTTGCACATACACGTACGGCATGACATTACAGTTCACTAAGTCCTGTGCGTCACTTCTGTCACGTCGATGAAATGGCAGCATGACATTCTGACCCCAGCTCAAGTCATACGCTAATTACTTGAGGCACAACAAAGACAAGACGTTGCTTCTGGAATTCATGTCAGGGAAATAAATAAATAAATAAATAAATAAATAAATAAATAAATAAATAAATAAATATTAGCACTATAGAGAGCGCCCCCCGCCCAGTCGCTGCAGGTGTACCACAGGGGTCAGTGGTGAGCCGCTTCCTTTTCGACCTGGCCATGGCACGGTTGCCTGCTGCCCTGCCCATCGACCCTCACTTCCCCGTGCAGTCCTCAATCTACGCGGACGACATCGCCCTATGAGTGCGGGGGCCACCGCAACACATCCGCAAGGCACGTGCGGCCCTACAGAAAGCCCTGGACACGGCGGCTGCCTAATTGTGCAGTATCGGCCTCGCTATCTCGGCCAGAAATACCGAGGCCTTGCTACTTCATCCCAGAGCATCAGCCCACCGCTCAGCTGCCCGGCTGCGCTTGGTGGGCGTCCAGATCCCATGGAGCAAGGCCGTTACCTGCCTGGGGCTGCGCATTGACCATTGGCTGACCTGGCTGCCGGCTACCAAGGCCCTGTGCGCCCACACGCTTCGGGTCCGCAAGGCGATCTCACAGCTCCTTGCCCGTGGACAGGGCTATACCACCAGGTGGGCCCTGCAGCTATTTGAAGCTGCCGCCACTTCACGGCTACTGTATGCCCTCCCTCTTGTGGCGCTGCCCCCACGCCGCCTGCGGAAACTGGAGCTGCAGCACCGGTCAGCAGTACGGCTCTGTCTTGGCGTTCCCCGAACCTCACAAGTGGCCGCCACTTTGGCTGAGGCAGGTGCCTGGCCCCTGCCATTACTCTTCCTGCAACAGGGGCTACGACACATTGATCGCCTACGCCATGCTGCAGAGGGTCAAGCACTCCTGACCCGCCTACGCTCCCGGCCAGCATCACACATGGGACGGCTGTGTGGCCTCTATAAGGAAGTCATAGGGGACACGCCTGCAAACGCTGTACAGCATCGCCCACCACATCGCCCACCAATCCCTATCTCGACGGAGCTGCCAGGTGTCTCGAAGAACCTTTCCCCAGTATCTGCCCTACAGCAGACGGCAGCCTCTCTCCTCCAAGAGAGAGTTGGGGACCACCTTTACATCTTCGCCGATGTATCCGTGATACCAGAGACGGGCTCATCCACAGCAGCCTGCGTTGCACCGGCCCTACAAAAGAGCAAGCTGTGCCGTCTCCCGGGACATGCAATCTCTACCGCAGCAGAGCTAGTAGAACTCCACCTTGATGTGGACCTACTTGCAGAGGAGCAACCAGCGACCCCGGCAGCCATCTCCTGCGACTCCAAGGCGGCGCTGCTCTGCCTGCAGAACCCTGACAGGGCTACCCTTGGGGTTACACTGCTCTCTTCAAGACTGACGGCCCTTCAGGACGCAGGATGCTCACTATCCGTGCATTGGCTACCGGCAGACGTGGGGATCCCGGTCAATGAAGAGGCGGACACTCTTGCAAACAGTACCCACCATTCAAGCGTCCCCCTCAGCTCTGCTGTAACGGCCGCAGACTTCTCGAGACACAGGCTGCGCCGGCGCATCATCGCCTGCCACCAGGACAAACTGGTATCCCTGGGCCGGCCTCCACGGCCTCTTCCACAGCGCGGCCTCATACGAAGGGATGTCTCGTTACTGCTCCGACTGCGAATTGGCTGCTACTGGACAGCAGCCCGCCGGCACCGCCTTGGGAAAGCCACCTCGCCAGCCTGTGCCTCTTGTGGTGAACCAGAGACTCTGGAGCACCTCTTGCTGGCCTGCCCTGCTCACCTGCAGCACCGCGGCCGACTTCTGCAAGAGTTCCATCGCCTGGGGCTCCCATGTTCACGACAGGAAGATATCCTCTTCCCCTGTCGTAATCAGCTACCAGCCTTCCTAAGTGTCGTCGAGTACCTCGACTCGTCGGGGCTCTCGGCGAGACTATAGGAAATTTCTACAAAGATTTCTACCACCTCGTGCTTCCTGATCCGCCACTACTTCACTTCTACTGGGCCACCTCCTATACAGTCTACCTCCAGCCTACTCCTCCGGTCTGAGCCACTGGGCCCTCCCGGCTGGGCAACTCTGATGCTGCTGGGATGACCCTCAACCTTCCTCCATCCTACCCTCTCTTTCTTTTAATACCATGTGCTCCACCCTGCTGGCGCTGAGCCGTGCTCCCGCATGGGTTGCAAAAGATAGTGCCAGCCTTTCCTCCTTGCCCACAAGAACCACTTCTCTCTCTCTCTCTCTCTGCTATTCCTGGAATTACAAGAAAGTCCAATCATTTATCGCCAACTCTGAAGCAACTTACGCTCCTATTATTGCACCAGACAATATCATGACCACATTATATATATATATATATATATATATATATATACCGATGGTTCGACCTCACCTAGGAGCTCAACTGCCGCGTTCGTCGTTCCATCTAAGCAGGTTACAGTTAGATTCAAATTGTCACACATGACTACATCTACGTCGGCAGAACTTGCAGCTCTCCATGCCGCTATGACGTACGTCACCGAAGATCCAACAGAGAAATGGGTTGCATTTTGTGATTCTAAGGTAGCTCTTCACAGTATCAAGTCTGCATTACATCACAGAACTTACGAGCAGATGACATCTGACATCAGGGAAGTGCACCACCATGCTCTGGAAAGAGGGCGCAACATTATACTTCAATGGATTTCTGCTCACTGTGGCATCGCCGGCAACAACCTAGCTGACAAGGCTGCCCAGTCTTCCCACGAAGATACCCAGACGCGTCCAAAACCTTTGGCGAGGTCGGACGCTGCCAAGGAACTTCGTCTACTTGCATGCAAAAAGTCACAATATCTCTGGAGTTCAAGTGCCTTCAATTGCCGATTGCATAAACTGGACCCCACGCTACTGCTACAACTGCCATCTAGCCTTTCCCGCGGCGAAACAACCTTGCTGTGCCGCATGTGGCTGGGAGTGGCGTTCATGAACGCATACTCCTATCGTTTGAGAATGGCCGAGAGCCCGATCTGCGACTCCTGTGGGTGCGAGGAAACAATCGAGCATCTATTGTGTACCTGCCCTCGCTACAATGTGCAACGCCTCCCTCTGCGGGCAACTTTACACCGACTGGACTCAAGACCGTCAACCGAGTCAACGATACTCCGACCGTGGCCACACCCGTCACTGGCACGAAAAGCGATTCGTGCATTAGTGCAACATTTGAAGTGCATCGGCTTCAGAGTCCGTTTATAGTGTCCTTGTGTTTAGTGTCCCTCCCACATGCCCTCAGTGCTTACTCTCTCCCTTATTCCTCTTTCCGTTACCCTTTTTCTCGCCCCCAGTGTAGGGTAGCAAACCGGGTGCTCTTCTGGTTGACCTCCCTGCCTTTCCTGTCCTTGCTTTCTCTCTCTCACTTGATGGCACTCACGCGACTACGCGCATACCGGCCGGCGCCGCCGTGGCCGCGTTTCACAATTTGTGCCTACGTGCTGTGCTTGCTTTCTTGTACGACAAAAATGCAGATGCTTGGCTGCGGAGTTCGCGTGCTGGGCTGTGACAGCGGAAACATTACAATCGTCCATAGCCTGAAGACAGCGCTGGAAGCTGGCGTCGTACGCTTTCATTTTATCGCCCTTGGGGTTTATACGGAACCTCACAGCGACACCGACGCCCACGGCAGAAATGGGCCTGGAGTGTCCATATAATTGCAATCGTAATAATATTTAATTCTGGAGTTTTAGGTGCAAAAACGACGTTATGGTTATCCGCAATGCCTTTAGTGGGGAAATCCGGATTAATTTTGACCAACTGGAGTTCTTTAACGTGGACCAAAGGCATTGTATATGCATGGCCGTTTTTACATTTCGCTCCTGTCGAAATGAGGCCACGTACCATGGCCGACATTTGATCCCGCACCCTCGGGCATAGCAGCACAGCGCCAAAGCCAATACATCACCAAGGCGATTTCCCCGTGAAATTGAGTAAACGCACGTCAACATATGGATGTGGGGCTACAAAAACTACACATCTTCTCAAGGAATAAGAAAGCCCGAGCAGATAATGTCTTCTTAAGAAGTCAAGTTAGGGCACATGAATACGTTAACAAATCACTGAAAGAGCGGGGCAAGTTAACTGGTAATAGAGTTAAATGTCATATAGGAGTTTTTAACTTAAATAATCACGTGCTGAGGGATAGCGAACCATAATTAGGTAAAAATCCTAAGCCCCACGTCCAAACTGGATCCTGAGTATTATATATATATATATATATATATATATATATATATATATATATATATATATATATATATATATATCCTCACTCTTCAGTATGGTGGAGGTTGCATCATCTCTCCTGAACAAATGTGTCATCATCATGTGTCACCAGCTTTTTCGGATGGTGTACCACCAGAAGCCCGCGCATACACGCAAAATTGCTGCGTGACTGGCCGCTCGAGGAACTTTGCGTGTATTCGCGGGCTTCTTTCACGCTAAGAAAAACACTTTTATGTAGCACGTATTGAGCAACAGAAATCTGTGTAGCGAGTTTTTCATGTCACTCCACAATTTTCTAATTGGCGCTTTTGATCTAATTATAATATTTGCGAAGTTGATCAATTACTTAAGACTAATTATGCAATCAGGCGGAATGTAAAAAAGATAATCTGAGTATGTCGAAGCGACGGCAAACATCATTACCTTGGTTCTGGTCTGCTACGTGGCATTTGCATATTTTTAAATATTGGTGCATGATTATTTGAGACACCCTGTATACATTCAATAAGTATACAACGAGTAAGCAAAGCTTGTGTACACCATGAACAAACGTGACAATGTAGGTAACTGTGTTTTTTAACAATGTCCCCAGGTCGCACCCAAAACACTACACTCTTAGGGAAAAAGCAATGATTGATCATGATGATGATTATGATGAGGATTACTTCATCGCAATTTTGTAGTCCTATGCTTGAGCTTTTCTTAGACGTAGTCATTATTATTATTATTATTATTATTATCTTTTTTACTTCAGCTTTATGCTTCCTCGTGTGTTGGCGACTCAATGGTCGGCATGTGAACGCGGGAAAACAACCAAGGACATATGAAAACAGTACCAGGTATGAAGAGTCTGCGTTGCGTATAGAAATACTAGCTTTATGCATCCCCTGCAGGTGGCTCACAAATAACCTCTCCGGTATGCATTCACATCTAGCGACAAATTGAGGCGAACGCACGCTCGGGACAATATAGGGGCGCGGTATTGAGGCTAGACATACTGTCTTAAGGAATTTTTCCCAGGAGAACGTGCTGGCTACGTCCTTAAGTAAAATAACTTCAGTTAAATCTGGCACTCCAAAAAGCAAACCTGTTATTAAGGTGTCTAAAGTCTCTCTGAATTTATAGACGTTCTCGCTATGTTCCCAACAGTCAAATATGTTGCTCGGTACCGTATAACTGCCCTTCTTGGCATTTGCAACAGTTTCGTGTCAGGACGTGGGCCTCACATAAAAAAGACCATGCGAGAGTGCGTGTGATGGTGCTTTTCTCCTGAAAGGAAAAAAGTGGGTGCGGGTTACACATGTGAGAGATCGAAGCACACAAATTATTTATGGCCTCTAGTGGTAGGACACCATCGACGAGCGGACGAGGCAGTTGAGTTGGACGCTAAAAAATTTAATTGTGCGGGCTTACATGGCAAAGCGACGATGCGATTATGAGACACGCCGTAATGTGGGACCAATGAGTAATATTGAGCATGTGGGATTATTTAGCACGCACATAAACCGAAATATACGCAAGCGTTTTTGTATTTCGCATCCAAGGAAATCCGGCCGGCGCGGCCGGGTATCGAATCCGCGACCTATAGAGCTCAGCAGCACGATGTAATAGTCACCAAACCACCACGGCTGATTTTGGTTGGACGTTGTAAAATGGCGGATGATTCACGTCGCTAAATGGAGGGCGATGTACCTCTTACACATACAGCCCAATGAACGTAAGATTAGAATCGTACCGCAAAAAAAAAAAAAAAAAAAAAAAAACAAAGCCAAAAGCAATACAAAAAAGTGTCAAGAACAACTTTGTTTTCTGCTCCCCTCCAAAACAGCTCCACGCCACAAGAAAGCTTAAAGAAGAACCAGATGATACAGATATGCTGATGGCCCGCATTTATATCATATACGCTGTTAAAAGCGCATCGTCCCCTTCCCCCTTCCCCGTACCCGCATACAAAATTTCTATACGCGGCAACGGCTCGCGCTCGTCTTATCGCTGGCGCGAGTGAATAAGCGCGCTCGTACGCGCTCGAGCTGTTTCAAGGTGTGATGCAGAACACCGCGGGGTGGCGAGTTTCCCGCCCTCCGTGCCGTACGTTTCCCCCTCACCTCCTCGCCCCCACAAGCGAGCTCAACACCAACGGTCAGGGGAAGGGGGGTGGAAGCTCGCGCCACAGGCCGCCGCGCAGTCAGCACGCACAGGCGCATCGCGGATCTCAATCCGAGTTTAATACGCGCCCAATTTCCATAAGGGCATAAATCGCGCGCCACTCGAGGACGCTCCTCTCCGCCGCTCAGCCCCGCGCCGTAGTAAACACGCCGCGTGCGCTGCGCGTTGTTGAAGGAACCGAGGTGGAGAGAGGGAGGTAGGAGGGAGGAGGGATGCGAAATAGAGGCAGCGCAACGGCCTCTGGCAGTAAAGGCAAGGGAAGTGGGGGAGAGGGTTTGGGGTTGGTAAGAGGTGGCCACACCAGCGCGACGGCGGCGCGTCAATGCGCGCATGGCGGCGTCGGCGCCGACGAAAACAAAAGAGCGCCCGCCGCCGTTGCATGCATGCAGAGGGCGGCGTGAGCGAGCGAACTGCTTGCAGCATTCAAGGGCCGCTTGGCGCACGCGTTGCGATCGCGACGGCGAGACTGCAGATCGGCGGCGGCGGCGGCGGCCGGAGCTCATTTGCAATGCAAAGTCGCCCTGCGAGTGAATATGACGAATGGCTTTCCGAAAGAGATTACACATCGGCTCGCTCGTCCCCGCTACGAGCCGCGCGGCGTCCGATGGCTCGAAACGCGCGCCGTTGGTGGTGGCGCGGCAGCTCAGGCAGACGCGGTGCGGCGAGCGAAGAAGAGCAAAACTGTTACTGAATGATGGCACCGAGACGTTGGTAAAGAATATATGTAAGCTATACCAGCTACTATCACAACGCGATGGTTTAGAAGAGGAATCGCGGGTTAGGCCCGAGTACAGGAGCGGAACCGAATGGCTATTCAAAGAAGCCGCAATCGGGTATTGATACCTTTATTTGTATGCTCCTTGCGTTGTCAGGGCAAACATCGACTTATGGAGCGCCGTGTTTATGAGGGTTGCGCTCTAAGAGACGCGCCGCGAAGAGAGTTGCGAGAGGGAACGCAGTATGGGGACATGCACGTGAATTGAAGACGCGCAACATGCGGACGCCCAGATTTGGTCTAACGAGTACACTTATTAAGAAAATGATCGCAATGCCTCAAAACCATTTTGGTTATTCCAACCTTAAAGTGCTATCATGTCATGGTACACTTCTTTTTGTTTTATGACGATACTGTTCTCCATCCTACTCTTTGTCCCTCGTTCGTATTTTCTCATAAAATATTCTCAGTGAACAAAATTGAAAAATAAAATAAAAGCTCGTTCGCTTTTCGAACAGACACAACGTTGTGTGTGTCCCTGTGCGTCTTCTTTTGTCCCGTCTTTTGATCGCGCTACCGTACACCCCTTGAAGATGCATTACCAACAAGCCCACATTGCAACCCTCGTTCGGTGAATTTCACGCTTTATATATAAAGTTAGCTTGCTGCTGGCAGTTGTATTGTTTATGGCTCATTTAGAAGCTACAGGTCATTTAGACTCTCAGGTGGTCATCGCTAATGTACTAAACCAACGCTAGATTTGAGGACGACAGCGTAAGTTGAGGTTATAATATGCACGACGAACATGACGTTGGTGAAAGCGGTGCGCCTTTCGTACGTCGTCGATCACATAAAGCAGCGTTGCAGGTAAACTACCAGGCCGCACAACCAGAAAACAATTACCACCGTTCGAACTCTTATTGACTGATTATAGTACTGGAAGCATCGGCGACAAATATTTCGCCGGCTTATCTGCCCCGTTGAACTGAATGAATGAAGGGTTGCGTTGCTTAACAAATGTATTTGTGAGGCAGAGTGCATGCTTATACAGTTGTTTAGCAGTTTGCTAAGGCGACGTTGGAAGCCAACAACATCAATGAAGATAAGTAATCTAGGAAAGTGGTAATAACGCTTTCCACGTGTTCTAAAATAGAATTATCTCCCTCCCCCTCCCCCAGATATAATAATAATAATAATAATAATAATAATGAAAGGAAGAATCAGAGAAAAGGAAACCGTCTGCTCTTTTTGTGTCTACCTTCTTTCTCTCTCACTCTGTGAATGTACGCGTGTGCGCTCACACATCATATATAGATCCGAATCTCTTGCACATACTAACTCGTGCAGAAGCTTTTTGCACGGATTTCTTTCGGAAAATAGCTAGCCTGGGTAAAACGTTCAGTACGTCATTATTGACATATTAGACAACCCGCTAACAACCGCATTAGTCACATGTCACATATTATGCACTCAGAGAATCCGCAGGTCACTTGCGTCGCTTGCCCATTGGCTGGAGTGTACAATGTATGCAGGAACGTGGCCGAGCGTTACTCGCACTACACTACAAGTTCCATCGTTCCTTCATAGGGGCGTAAAATGACCGGGATTATCGTTTCCTGCTCTGCCGTGGCAACCATTGCGTGAAGCATCGATCGGGGCCCGCGAGAGTGTCAATGCGTCTCCAAAAACGGGCCCGAACCTACTTCCGGGGGAGGCCCTTTGTCTCCTAACACCGCTACCACGCAGCCGGAAAGTTTGCTGGCCAGGGCCATTTTTCTAGCGGCTCTGACACACCAAGCGCACAGCTGCGCACGCCGAAGTGCAGCGCCAACAACGAGGACAGCGCGTTGGCTGCTTTCTGCCGTACAATCAACAAAGCGAGCGAACGAACTTGGTCGGGCGAATTCCGCGCCGCTGGCGACGTTGGGTGCGTCAAGCCAAGACGAGACGAACAAGAAAGTCGAGAAACACCGAGAGCACAGAGCGTGAGGAAAAAAAAAAGCAAGAGAAGTAGAGAAAGGAGACGAAATAGTGGACAGCCCGAAATCATCTCCTCTTCGCCCAAGCGTTCGCTATCCGGGGCGAGCAGAAAAGAAATCGAACCGCCAGAGTAAGAAAAGGGCGGCCCCAGGGAAGCAGCGAGGTAAAAGCGCGAAGTTGTCCAAGACGAGAGGAAAGAAAAAAAGGAAGAAAATGAGAGTGGAATGAAAGAGCGAAGAAAACCAGACACCGAGCGGAAAGATAAAGGAGAAAAGGACGCGAAGTAAAACAGCGGCAGCGAGCGCGCGCGATGGAAACATGGTCAGCAGAAGGAGTGAACGAAAGGAACACCCCAAGCGAGGCGAGGCCCAGCGAAGTGCTTTTCTAACTTTCCCACGATTAATCTTGCGAAGCGCCCTCTCCCTCTCCGCCGGTCTTCCCTCCCCTCTCCACATCTCCGGGGCGAGCCGCCTCTCCACCTGACGCTAGCGCCGGTGGCGCCCGCTCTAGGCACCACGCCACTTTCTTCCCTTGCTTTTACTAGCCTTCCTCTTTTTTTTCCCTTTCCCTGCTCCCTTCAACTAACCCCACTCCCTACCTTTCCTCCTTGTGTTATTTCCTTCCTATTCCTTCCTATCTCGGCTGCTAGCTGCAACCCGGGTCTTTATCGGGTTTTGTCGTTGCGCTGGCGGTTTCTGCTCTTTGGTTTTGCGCTCTTGCCCGTTCCTGCGCGAGCGATCGAATTCTACGAAATCCACGCAGCCCGCGAGAAAAAGGAAAGCAAGAAAAGATTAAATCAAAAGCTGGAGTGTACTGGCTCGAATTTGTTCTTTCCGTACGTGCATGTGTGCGTGCTTGTGTGCTAGCGCGCCCATTGTTCGCTTTTTTTGGTTTTCTGTCTCTCTCTTTCGTTTTAAACCTCTTTGTTCGCTGAAGAGAGACCACCGCATGACCGGCTACAGTCACCATGAAACAACGTGCACGAAATAGCTGGGAGGGAAAGTAAAAAATCGGCGCTTTCTTTTGTACTTCTTTCTCTCCAGCTATATCGTTCTAGATAGCGGTTTAAATATTGTACGCGACCACTGCTTCTGAATGGAATGGGAATGCGAGCTCCTAGCGCGGTCATTTAAATCGACCCCGCGCAGGGGGGCAGGTGGACTCATCAATCTCCGAGTGAATATTCGCATGCCGCGCCGAATGTTATCCCTGGAACCTGTTTCAGTAAAAGACGCACTTCCGGGGTGTCTGTGGCTGAAGACACTTGCTTCACAGGCTCGCGGAAGCACGTAAGAAAGATTGCACCCGAAAAGCATAGAAACAACCACTGTATTGACCGGGAAGGTGCAAACAACAAAAGTTGCTTCGCGCGATTGTAAAGGCACTTTCGGCGATGACGCTTTCATTGTTTGGTTCACCCGTGATGCGTTGCGATGGGCGCGGTGGGCGTGTTAACGTGAGCTAGCAAACTGTTCCGCGCTTAGATCCGCACGATATTGCTTTCGTGACTTGTTCTGTTGAACATTGAGTCAGAACGAACTTTCGAGGGTTGTATGCATTCGAGTGACGCCAGTTTTGAGCATTTTTTAACGGAGCACAAGTTGGTTGAAATGTAGGGGTGCTTGGGAAGCGATATTTTCGATTTGGATACAGATATTAATATCAAACAAAGAAGAAAGAAAGAAAGGTTTTGAACATTCGATCAATCAGAAATATCCTCAATATATGGACTTCTAACCATCAATTCAAGTTATTTTTTTTTCTCCTTCTATATTTACGAATACAAAAATAAACATGAATGGGAAAGAGGGAAGAGAAAACTATACATATTCTACCCAAGATATGCACTGCATTTCGGAAACCCTAAATGGAGCAGCTTGTAAACGAGTTCAAGGTTAGAAGTCATGGCAGGTTTTGATGAGCTTACAGCGGACACTCGATCAGGCCGGTATGTGTATACCCTTGGTCCATTTCCTTGGCAGGCACAGTGGGAGAACCTTCGTAAAGCCGTACGTTCAACTACGACCGGAGAAGTCGGACATAAGATTGTCCGGTCGTATACCTTTTTTGGAAACGCAGACATAATTCTCTTTCGAAATTTCTTGTATTCGAACACCCATATTCAAACGGGATCGACGAAAAGGCGATAAGCGCGCGTGGGTCAAGACATGGGGTGCAATGCCGCTGGCATGGTATCCGCCTCTCCTGGGATTGAAAGAATACTGATGCTATTAGCTAAACCAATGCAAATTACTTTGTTCTGCTGAGTAAAGCACGCGGTCGCGATCGAATCGCTTATTTGAGCATATTTAAAGGACAGTAAAATAATACAAAGAAAGTTTATTAATTAAGGAATGTCAAGAGCTAAAAATGCTGCTGCCATTGCAGCGTCGGTATGCGTCCATTTCGCGAACAGCCGGTATCAAATTCCATCATTATGCATTCTTTTCTGATATTATCCAAATGCACCGAATAAAAAGGTCAGGGGGCAGGTACACGCTAATTAAACGCAAATATGGGGATCCCACGCACAGTGGGAATAGATGTAAGCGAAGCTTTGTATGCTGTTTGCTTTGATTGACGATAATTAGCGGTGATGTTGGGGGCGAATGTGTAGTTTCTTCAGCGTCTCGTCTAATACGAGAGTGGTGAGCTGGTGTTAAACTTACCTTGCGTGCACCACTGCTGTTTTTCTCCGTAGTCCACAGAACACAGAGGCATACATGTTTGGTTGAGGCGCTCTTGTGCGTCATTCTTCCGATAGGGTTGAGCATTGCCTCACATGGCACATCGCAGAACTGTTAAACTTTAATTGAATTATAGGGCTATACGTAATTTAATTATAATTGTATGTATACATTGTATACATACATTCTCGATCTGCAGCACGCTCCTGTTCCGCGCGACGCTTCTTCCGGGCCTGTGTGTCTTCGACGCTAAGTGCGCGCTTTGGAGCTGTTTTGCTGGCGCGGGTTTACGTGTTCCTTCTGCACACGTGACCAGCACGCTGTTGGGACGCCAGCTTCAAGCGCTCTATTCAGGCTATGGACGATTGTAATGTTTGTACTATCATGGCCCAGCACGCGACCTCCACAGCCGAGCATCTGCATTTTTGTCGCATAGGAAAGCAAGCACAGCATGTGCCGTACGCACAAACTGAAACGCTGCAGCGGTGGTGCCGGCCGGGATGCGCGGAGGTGAGTGCCATCTGGTGGTGTTGCAAGAAACCTAGTGGCACGCGCGGCAGGACCATAACAGCAGCAGTAGCTAGAGGGAAGTTCAGGACAAGAGGCAAAGAAAGCTTCGCTTTAATAACTTGCGAGGACTTCGTTTGCTGCGGTCAGAGCGAAAGTCCCGACTACATAAATGATGACGGTACTGTGCTAATAGTATGCTCCCGATCCAACACAGAATATTATAAGGGCAGATGAAAGAAATCAACGTGCGACGACAATCTTCTAATGAGAAAAGAAGGTAGGATTACAATATGCATAAGCGGTATTTTCCAACACTTGGAGGCTGAACTTGGAACCTGGAGATTGTCAATAAAAATAGAAGGTCCCCCACCGGAAGCATTACAGTAAGCATTACACGCTTCGGAAGCCGAAATTTCTTACACTTAATAACAAACACTTTTGACAGGATTTTACTGCCTATATCAATTGTTCCCTGTGATATCTATATTGAGTACAGTTATTCAACTTGTGCATTATATTCATCAGATGCAAGATTTTTTGAGCAGATATTTTGTTTCTTCGGTTTGTGCCAGTGACCATTTCTGTAGATACCTGTAGGCTGTGGCCTTGTTGTTTCCGGATATATTGTGCGACAAATAAAGGAATGCAATGTGACGCCCGAGGCCTACGAAATGATTATTATTTTTTCTTCGTGAAGAACTTTGGAGGTTCGCAATGATCATTTCTAACCTCTTTTTTCAAAGTATTAGCTCACAAGTTTCGGTCATGGTATGGTGACGCAGAATCCCACTTGCTCCCAGAGCAGGACAGCTGAGGGAAAAGGCGGTCTGATGAGTTGACAGCTGCGCCGGCACCGGAGCGTGAGTCATTAGAAAGGAATCCAGCTGCATAGGCGCGCGCTCACGTCTCGCGCGCAACCAATCAGACCATTTCGCTTCCGCCGGAGAGGGAAAGGGCAGGAAGGGTGTGGCGCACGCTGCGCCGGTTTCATTTCCATTCAGTTCAATCTCGGAAAACGAATGGGTCAGCCACGCGATGTGCTTTCTCTCAAGGAACTGGCAGCCTTCGATGAGCAGCGGCGAGAACTCGCTCGTGAAACGGCTCGCCGTCGGCGCGCCGATCAAGCCGTTAAAGCCGCCCGAGCCCTGGCATTACGACAGCAACGAGAATAAGTTCCAGAGTTGAGGGAGCGGGAGGCAGAAGGAAAATCGGCAGTGTTACCTGTGGGTTACTTAACCGTGAGGAAGGTCACGTGCACGCAGGACAAGCTTTGGTTACACCTATATTGCGACAGGGGAAGGGTTGGTCATTTCATTTCTTACTGATTTTAAATGTTTAGTCTATCACACACTCTGCTAACGGGATAAGAGCAGTAAAATTGTTTTACTAGGAATTGACCAGCGTGTGTTGTCTTGGAACACCATTAAAGCGACAACAAAAGAGCACTTTAGGAATTTTTCTTTCTAAACACGCAAACAGAAATAACAGGAGCAAAGTGAAAATGCAATATGGAGGAGCCTATGTGTATATTAAGACCTTTGGAACCAAGAAAGTTAAGAACAATTATAGAAGGAAAAGAAAAAACATAACAAATAACACATCACAAGTATAGGAAGGCTACGAAACACAGCCTTACATACTAATTGAAGTTTTCTCGGGAAAATATTCCAGTGTTTAAGTTTTGCGGAGGCAACGTTTTGACTGAATTTTATATACTTGGTTTTCGCAAAGAAAGCACTGAGCTTCATCGACACCGTTCGCAGTACTTAGTTCAGCGACCCACACAGGAATGAACAACTTCAACATAGCGCGAGACCTACTGCCCCGAAGAAAACACGCATTTCCTGCATACCAGGCAAAACACCAGAGCAGCACGCACACTCCAGAGCGCCCGCCGTACCCGTGGTGCGTGTACTGCATGCAAAACCGACGTCGACGACGCCAGCGCCCGACAGCGACGTCGTGTCCGCGCCTCTGGAGAAATTTGCATGACCTGCCAACGACAGCACGAGATCCCCGAGAGTTTTCTTCTCCCTGCCACAAAGGGATCGCTCCCTCTTCTCCCGCTGCAAGGCGTCCCGCAACTGCCGCCGACACACGCGCGCACACCCACAGGCCGCAGAGGCAAGCTCTCCCGCAAGGCCGCCCTGCCAGCCTGCCCCGCTCACTCGCTCGCTCGCTTGCTTTGGGCAGGCACAGGAGAGAAGTGCTCTCAGAGACTCGTACGCTGGGCCCAACCGAGCCGAGCCGAGACGAGCCAAGCTTAGCGGCGCAAGGGCAGCCGAGCGCTACACCCGGGCGAGCTCGGTCTCTGGAGCAGTGCTGCTGCTCACGCCGGGGTAGAGAGAGACGCCGCCTCGCTTTCTCGCCTGCTTGCTTGCAGCCGTATTTACATATTTTTAATCAGTGAAGCTTCTGAAATTGGAGAGATCCATTAATCACGTCGAGCGTCGCTCCCCTCGCCTTCCCCCTCCCGAACGCCTCCACGAGCCACCGCACTCTCCTTGTGCAGCGCGGAGAGCACTTTTCGCAGGCGGACGTTGCCTGTAGCAGCAAGCGCGCCGCATCGCAGTGCGTGCACTCGCGAGTGCGTGCGTGGAGGCTCTGGCTCTTCCGCCGCCGCCGCTGTTCCAACGGAAACAAACGCGAGAGAGACAAATAAAAAAAAAAAAGGATCTGCCGCACCGAACGAGAATATGAAGCGAGACAGCGCTTCGCACGCGTCGGGTGAGTCCGTGCTTCCCTTTGTGAGCGGACACCGCCGGCAGCACGGCCGACGCACGGAGCTTGAGGAGCTGCGAGAAACCTGCGCTCCTGTAGCGGAGCAGACTGGATATGATGTGGCTGCGGCGGCGTAGTTAGGCTATCGAGACTCGAGAAGGGAAACACAGATGAGAGAGAGAGAGGACAACTTCATCGGGCTTCGGAAGAACGACATAATCACACCACCGGTTTTGCTGCTGTTTCCCCTCGGCTTGTGGCGTTGTACCTCGCGGATACCAGTCCTAAATGGTCGTATGCGAAATCCCTTAAACGACCTTGCTATTGGAACGCTACTAATTCGATTTCCGTCTATTTTTCGATTCGCGGAAAACAGAAATCAATATACAGCTCCGGGTCAGCATATATATATATATATATATATATATATATATATATATATATATATCCTATACCGAGTAGGTCTTTCTGACGTACCTCCACCACTTTATAATACCGAGACCGACCAATTTGTCCAGCGCTGTTTATTCCAAAAAAGGCAACGCTCCAGCTCACGCGCGTAGAAGTAGAACACGGAAGATGATGATGGCGGAAGGAAATTAATAAATATAAACAACTTGCAAGATAGGCTTGGTGGGAATCGAACCAGGGTCTCCGGAGTGTGAGACGGAGACGCTAACATGCAGCCATGAGTTCTATGGTTCAAGCCGCAACAAAAGCGCCTCTAGTGAATGCGGTGTTGCCTTAGAAACGTGCCGTAGAAAGTTATACTGCGGTGTATACCGGTAATTATGAGCATGTAAATTACAGAAGTCGTAGTTAAACGCGTAGCGAAGTAAGTTTCCGCTACATTTCTTCTGCGCTTGGCGCACACGCAGAGCCATCTTGCGGCAAACACAGAAGACCCCCCCCCCCCTCTCGATGTACGGCGCTGCCCCGTCAGGTGGCGAGCCACTCGCTCGCTTCTCCCCTTCGTCTCGTTTGAGAGCATTGGGGCCGTGCGGGGACAGGTGCGAGGATGCCCCAATACCGCTCTCGCTCTCTCCCCTTCCAACTTCCAGCGTGCATCACTCGAACCCTCGTGTTTAGGCGACGCGGCTCCTCTTTCCGCTCACAGCGCGATTCCTAGGTGCAGCGTCCGATGCGGGACGCCTCCGACGTGATCGCTGCGCCTTAGCGCGTCTGGTGGGAAAGCGTCCCCTGCGATGTGTGCAGTGCTGCTGGCGAGGAGTCATGTGTCTGCGTGGTGCTGCCAAGCGAGTTAGAGGACGATCCCATCGAAGCGTCAGCCGCATGCTCGCGTCAGCCTTCATGGCGCGTCGCGGTCCGGCTCTCTGTGCCGATCACGACGTTTGGCTAGCGTAGATCGTTTCTCCCTCCGAGACACTGAGTTCTTTGGTTCGTTCCGTTTGCTCAGGCGCACGTTTCGTCTTTGTGTGACTCAAGAGCATGCCGAGAGAATGAGTGGGCGGTGCGAATGGGGTGCAATAACGCTATCACGTTCCACTCTTGAAGGCGAAGCTTAAGCGTCCTCCAAGTTTTTGGCATCCCCTTCGAAGCGGGGTGGTGACAAATAGTGACCTATACTGCTCGAGTTAACCAGGTACAGCTATAGATGCAGCATGTAACTGCTATATGCAACTTGTATACATGTCGGGACACCTGGTGAAATACAACTCAACTGAGATGTAAAGCTTGCACACAGAGATGGCGATATATGAATTGAACAGCAGCTTATTGTGGTCGCGTAGACCGTGGATGCATTCGATTGAATTATCAAGTTCAGGGTTTGAACCGAAGAACAAGTCGTGCCGGTACCACGTGTAGGAGTTGTGACACTCTGCGTGAAGTTGAAAGTGAGCGTCAGGTCAAGAAAGTCGCTGGAAGAAAGTCAATGTGGTGTGAGGTTATTCGAGTCGACGTCTGGATAGTTGAAGTCGCCACAGACCAGATAATCAGTACCCGTGAAATGCGTGTTTAAATCTTGCAAGATGGAGTAACGATCAGCGTTAAATCTAGCATCACAGTCCGGAGCACGATAAGAGGCAATCATATTACACGTGCACTGAATGGAAGCTTGGCTTTCATGTATAATATCTCGTGGTGACAGTAAAAGGATACTGTGAAAAATGGCACTATACATTTTACAAAGGTCAACACTACCCCAACCCAACGTCGCGGGCTATATCACGTCTGCGGATTGTGTAGGACGCCCGTTCTGTCAGCCGTTCCTTTAACTTGTGCATTAAGCCATAATTCGGAGTAATGATTTCAATGCTAGCAACGATATCCTCGAGCAGTGATTCCATGGCATTCTTTTTACATTCTACCTTTACAACTGCTGATGCTGACGACCCAACGGAACTTGAACTCCGCGCAATAGTCTGGGCATTAGATAGAGTTTCAAGCACCACGCAAGCAAAACACATCGATATATACACCGACTCTCAGTATGCGCTGCATGCCTGCAAGTCGCGCCACACAGCATCATTGGAAGTACTCCTCGTCAAGCAGGCCTTCAGGCGTGCGGAGGCCAAAGGGGTCACTGCAACACTTCATTGGATCCATGGTCACCAGGGCATTGAGGGAAATGAGAGAGCCCATGAGGCGGCGCGCGCCCTTCTTTCCAACCGCGTCGTCTCCCGGGATCCTTCAGAAACCCTCACAACCAGCACAAGCAACACGACAAATGGAGCCCCGTATGACCCAGACAGAGCTCTGAGAGCAGCAGCCAACCGACGCAAGAGGGAACTCCGTGCGAATGTGCCCTCAGACCCAGACCCACTTCCAGCGGGTCTTCCCAGGTCGGGGCACGTGCTGCTGCATAGGCTCCGTTCCGGCTTCGTCCTCACACCAGATGTGCTGGAGCGGTGGCGACAGTACCGGCCACGCCGGGAAAGACGCCCTCCATCTCCATCTCCCAACTCCCTTCCATCGCAGGAACTCGGCCATCCCACAGCCTCCGCGGACCAAGAAGCACTCCAGACGCCACACAGGTGCCCTGACTGCGACATGGCCACGCGGCCATCCGCAGCCCATCTGTCTTGGGAGTGCCAGCGACACGCTCAACAGCGGGACCACCACCTGAGGGCGGTGCGAGTGTCGTCCTACGAGGAGTGGATTAGACCGGCAACTGGCTCGATGGATTCAGACAGGGCCATTCTGGACTCACTCTTGGCTTTCGCCAAGGGCGCGCAGCCTCTAGGACGGCTCTGAATACGTCTCCCCCCCTCCTCTTCCTATTCCTCATTATAGGCCTTCGCGCCATCCCTCAATAAATACATTTTGTCATCATCACCAGGCAAGGAACTTCTGACTTTGGTCAACGTCACCGGGGTCGTATACTTGAGCTCGTGTTGAATTCGGGCGCGGGTTGAAGCGCGGGGAACACTGAACATATGAGACACGCGGCAACTGCTGCTATGAATGTACTTCTACAACCAAGTCACGTTTCATAGCTATAGGAATACTGCTCCTTAGCTATGATAAGTTTGTCAAATAGGATCGCGAAAGGTAGTTTTTATTGCAAAGCGAAGGAATACAGTTCATTCACGCTTACCACACAGGCCCTGAGAAGTGCTCGCGACTTGAAGATGACCCGCCTTTCAGTTTCGGAGAGGGTCTTTATTTTATCTTTGCAACTTCCAAATTTGACAACGACAAGGCGTTTCATTGTGGTTTGAAATCTGTCCACACTTAGCGTCCAAGCACCCATACAACTTCGGTGAGGTGTTTACGAAGACATAAAAATGTACCTGTTAAGCCTGAAAGGCGAAGCGAGTGTCCGCGCACACTCGATGAGCGCGCACACTCGCTGTCAGAACGCTGGCGTTAGGAAGAGCGGTCACAGCAACGACCGAATGGACCTCCGTGCTGTCTCTGGCTTCAAGACTAGCTCAGTGGCGAGAATACAGCTCCCACGAAGCTATGAGCCCCCGGTGAACCTAGACTCTACTTATCGCAGATCGCTATCAAGATACGCGGCCGCGACATACGCAGCAGCAGCCGGAGTAGAACGCCACCCTCCCCCCCCCCTCTCTCCTATTCACCCGGTGCCTCGTGAGCGACGGAGGGCGGCGCGCTTCGTGCCCGCTTTCCTTTCTTGCGCGAGCAAGATTGAATCGGCATCGTCGGCTCACCCTCGCGCGCTTTCACTACGTTACTAAACAATAATCCCACAATCCTGGAACAATTACAAACCTCGAAATCAAGCTTGAGGTTCAAAAAAATCTGTTAAAACGTATTTTCTTCGCAGCTTTATTGTATAACTTCCTTATGTATGTACCTCAATGTTAATGTTTTGTTTTCCTTTTTTAACATGTTCTGATTAAGGTTCGAATTCTTTATTGTTTTGATATGTCATCATATTTTGAAAATTGTAACGCTTGTTGTTCTGTTGTTTGCTGCAGAGTGTCAACATGTTTTGGGTGCTGCAGCCTTTGTCAGGCAAGAATATTGCCTTTTGCTGCAGCACCTGAGACAGCTGTATGTCTCAAACAACAAATCAATGAAATGAAATAAATATGTGCCGTGTTGTTCCCCCCTGAGACTAGTCAATATGAGCGGCTGAACCCCTTAAACAACGGCAACTGTTATCCAGATACATCGATTACGGGCTGTTAATTTAATACTGATTCTCGTTTTCCTTTAACTCCATCATACTTACAGTTTGCGCGTGCCATAAAGCATTATTAGAGAAAACTGTGCTCGCATAAGCGCTCATTTATAGGCCGTGTTGTTCTCTGGCGAAAACGCGGATGCCATCGCTGACACCATTGGTATAACTGAGTGGGACGTTTGTTTATGCTGCTGTATACCGAATGCACTGTCTCTTGTTTCCTGTTTGACGCAGAGGTCAACAGTGCATCTCTCGAATTGAAAAATGCGTCAGCACAACAAAGCCGTACAGATCCACTCATCTATGTAGCGAATACGACAAGTCAGACACACGCTGCCACCACCAGCAAGTGAGTGGCGACGCTGCAAGAAGAGTTCGTTAGCAATGTGATGTTTTTAAGCGTTGCCCAAGTGTAACGCGGGGGTTTTTCGTTAACTTTGTTAGTCATCAATGAAAGGCGGCAACTACTTGGCTCACGGTCTAGTCTGGACCACTGATCCCTGGCCGTGTTCTGTTTTAAAGTGGAGTTGCAGTCTTGCTGCGCAAGTCTTCTGTACCGCATCGATGCCGAACTACGAATGGAGTTTCAGCGCGGCACATGGCACGAGTGTTCCGCGCGTGCCCTAAATTTTTTTTTCGGTGACTTTCCCCTGAGGTGGGACCTTGCGGCCGAGCGCGGTCCAAAACGTTTCGCAACTAATCCACTAGGGCAGTGCGCATGCGCCGTCGCGCCATGAAAAAGGCGGATTGCGACTGGAGTGTCCATATAATTGCTATCGCACTAAAAGTGAATTTTGCACCTATGTACCTGGAGAGCCTGGAATTTGAGAATACGCTGAGAAATTTGTGCCCCCTCCACCGAGGAAGGCAAACACTAATCTCTGGGTAGATGCAAACTCGGTGACAAATGTTAGCTGTTTCGCAAATGTCCTTATAGGCTTGAATAACTTGAAACCGAATGTTTACTAAATGTTAACAGCCCGTGTCTTAGCTGTCCCTAAGAAACACTTGGCAGACTCGGGCCCATGGAGCTTCTTGCGACAAACTGCGCAGAGGGCATACGTCCATATATATGCCCGGGAGCTGTGCAGATCACGACGTCGAGGCCTCACGAAAAACGTTGTTTTGCCAGTTTTGTTTCTTCGCGTCTTGTGTGAAGCCAATCAAGAGGAGAGAGTGAGGCGGTGGTGGCTGTGAAATTACAGCTAAATGATGGGGAAAAAATTACCTGAAAATACCTGGGACGAAAATAACACAAGTGCTTTTCTTCTAAATTCTCTCTTAAAGGAATCTTTCGCTACCATTGCTCGAAAGCGAAGTTACCATGGTGATTAAAAATTGAGGCAGGACAGAGCGTTCTTTCAAAGTAGTTATAATATATCACGAGGCACTAACCTAGTTAACAGTAAAGAAGAAGAAAACTGAAGAAGAAAAGAAAAACTACGAAATGACAACCAGAATTCATGTAATCTCTCATCGTTACACAACGTTTACATGCAGTCTATACTGAAGCGCAGTTAATGATATTCTTCTCTCAGACAACTGCATCCCAAACTTGCGCAAATAGATAAGAAACTCCTTGAGGCTTATGCTACATGCATCATGCATAGCTATGAAGCTTCTTCGCAAATTCTGTTCGTCATTAGACATACGTCCTGCTTTCAGTTACGTTACAGTTGTCGAGAATCGACATGCCGTGCACGTATACGACTGTTTGCATCGGTGATCGATCATCTGTCGGCACCGCGATCGATTACGTTTAACGTATGCCCAGAAGCTCATCCTATAACCTTCGTCGCCGGTGGCTATAACATCTGCTCACCGAATCTTATAGCTATAGATTGAACGGCTGCCTTTGTCCAAGCGATCGTGTCCATACGGGGTATGAGGGTTTGCAAGCCGTACGTGGTTTCGTCCGAGTGCATTGCATAAATTTTCGGCGTAGAATGCTGCGCGTACACAATCGCCTCTGGAACTTTTTCCGGTGTAAGCAGCATCCTGCGTGTACTCGCACAAACGAGTTGACGTATGTCGTTTTGCCCTCTCTGATACAATCGTATATTTCTTCAGAGGAGGTCCCAAAATTATTCAAATGCGTATAACCTTTCCATGTTGTTGGCAATGCTCCTCAGTGCCTTGGCAAGTCTGTGATCCCCGTTTTAAACAAACTAAACAAATGTTGCTAGTTGTGCTCCAGGAGAGTCATCAAGGAAATTCCGGAGTTCTTCATTAGGCAAGCCTCCATTGCTGTATTAGCGAAACCATTTCTTGGGCGAGTTCGTTTCATAATGAAGAAGCAAAAATAATACCGCAAAAAGGGCGAGAAGACAGGACAGTGCGCAGGACAGGGGCTAAAACGCATTTGCCTATGTGCGTTCAGCCTGTCCTGCACACCGTGTCTTGAGCAGCGCGAAGGAGGCGGACTTTCAGGTCCACGTGCTTCAACACCGCTGTTTATCCATCACCATGTATATTTACTAAATACTTGTCAAGTATTAGTACTGTCGAGCAGCATCTGGTTAATAGGACTGCTGCAGAAGGATTTGCCAGTTCGAGTCCGTGTGGTTAAGCCGGTCATCTTTGCATTGAGGATGCGCATTGTATGGTAGAAGAACAACACTGCGATGATTTCATCGCTCGCGTCAGTGGTTTCCTCCTGTTAGGGTTGGCGTCTGACAGCACGTGTTGAAAGGAATTTCAACCGACCGTCTCACCCTGCCTCGTCGAAATTAGGCGTGACTTCGCCTGCTATTGTGGGCGTCCTCATCCACGTGCAGAAAGAACTTTCTCTCACCGGACCTTTTACCAGGCCTCGTCGAAATGAAGCGTGACTTTCTAATTCGCCATAACCGTTTCGAGTGTGCCTGTCTGCCGGAAGCCCCGCAGTGTACAGCCTCTTTTGTGTGTGTGTGTGTGTGTGTGTGTGTGTGTGTGTGTGTGCGAGTTTAGAGAGGCCCTTTCCTCGAATGGGACCTAGAAGAGAACTTCCACGAACCCGCAAAGCGCAGAAGAGGCGGACAGACGTCTACAATTCCGAGAGGCGGGACGACTTCTTGCTTTCAGCAGGCTCGGTATAACCAGAGGAGGAGGGCCCCTCTTTTCGTGCCGGTCACGTGACATCGACGGAAGCAAGATCCCGCCCACGATTGTAGAGAGCCTATTTAAGGGGCTCCGAAATATACTTTTAATCACTTCATGCTCTTCTCATTTTCTTTCATTTACCTTTGGATAAACCGTGCAAGTTTCACACTAGAAATCGTTTCGCGCTTGCTTGGCCGCCATGGTCTACCGGATGCCTGCAGCCCGCCAACAATGCCACGCTACTCAATAAGTAACGTCGGTCGAGCTTCGATAGGCAGGCGCCGCTACTACTCGGCAGCAGTACGATACGCTACCCTGGAGTACGCAACACTCCCCACGCTATAATTGGTTACAGTGCAGTGCAGTGCTGATTGTATCGTTCCGCTTGAGCTTTTCTCAGTCGATAATGCCCTACATATGTCCACCTGGCACACAGGATGATCTTCAGAAGACGAAGACCCTGCTCTGGCATTGGTGGGAACATAATTTTGGGTTCAGCCATTTTATCCTTTGTATGAACTATCCGCAACAGAAAGCTCGTGTTGCCAGCAGCTTTCCATATCATCGACAAACCGTATCATCGACGAAACACGCCAATTTTCAAGGCCTTCCTTCATGCAGCAGTCCTTCTCATTGGCCTTTTCACGGGTGGTTTTACGACACTTCCAATGCATATGATTGTTTAAACGTTCAAAACAAAAGTGCGATGGAGAAAAACGGCATAGAGTGTGTGTGATGTAAAAAATTGTGCACCGAAACTGGCCCAATCAACTGCATGATGTCCTCTCAGTAATGACATACTCCCCAAAAACACTACTGTCTTGTATCCTCTGCAGTGGACGACTGCATATTAAACTCTCACAGAAGGTGTTGCATAATGACAGCGCATGCTGTTTCGATCTCATTCCAATGACAATTTCGGTTGACGATGGTGTGCGTCACCGCCGCCTCCGCCACCGGTGTCCGTAGCAGCTATCGCCAGGAATGAGAAGAAAATACCCAGTTCCCGCCGGGATCAAACCCGGGCCAGCTGCGTGGGAGTCAACTACTCTACAAATGAGCCACGCCAGCCATTTACCCCTTTATTTCCAGCTTGGCTACACGCGTAAATAAGTGTTTGTGATGACAGATCACACTCGTTTTATCTGCGTTAAAGCATTCAGCATTGACACCAGATCATCCCAGCTAATCGACTTATGCACATCACATACTTTCACAAAATTTCCTCTAAATATTCATGCACAGATCGGCCTTTAACATCACAGTGTCTATATGCCAGAAGACTACGCCAGACTGCATGCAGCCCGAGCAAAAAGACAACGCGCATCTGCTAAAAATCCCGTTCAGGCTGTAAAAAACGAATGCCATGTCGATCAAAAGGCAAGTCCATCTTTGAAGTTCTCTCTACTATATCCCAATGAGGCACACCAGCGCTTGCGAGCATGCATGCCCTACAATGCCCTATATACGCGTCCTAGCGCGCGTGGAGACACGTGATGCGACATGCGCGCGCCGTAGCGTCGATAGGGGCAGATTTTGTATTGAAGTTGCAGATTATTACACCACGTAAAACGCCATATAGCAGATGCATAGGTAGCGGTACAAGGCAGTTGAAGGTTTGAGGAAGAAAAAGAATTTTAGGGTGATGTACACAAGAATGCTAGAAAATATATATATTGTGTTCCTGATTATATCAAGCTGACTAGATAACTATGACACCGCCGGATTCCAAATAGAATGGCAATAAATCATCATCATCGCCATCAGTAGCACCGTATTCAGCTACTTCTCAAATCAAGCTGGCTAGGTGACTATGTCACCGCCGCGTTTCAAAGGGGATGCGAATAAATCATGGTCATCATTAGCATCGTATTGTGCAACTTGCCTTGCGATGTGAGAGATGTGCGCTGCGTAGCGTCTACACGTGCGCTCTTCGCACTACAGTTGCATATTATCACACCAGGTGGCACGCCACGTGGCAGTTGCATGGGTAGCGGCACCAGGTAGATAGAGTTATCCCGTGGAAGAAAAAGAAGATTATGGATATTTATAAATATCGATGCAATGAAAACATGTATGGCACTCCTGATTAATTCAAGCAGACTAGGTGACTGTTTGTTGCCGTCCCGTTTGTGGGCTCTTGTTGTCTCACAGGAGTACCGACCACTGCGGGTTCGAGCTTAGCGAGCTACAGAACCGCGTCAGCCTCTATAGCGCCGCTGTGCGCGAGCTCAGGCCACAAGGGGCTACCGAGCGACGCACGCAAGAACACAGTATTGCCCTACGTTGACGGAAACCGTTTATCGTATTCGATGGCACCCGACACTGCACAAACGCCCGGTCCCGGGGCGGCGGGGAACCAAAGAGGTCCCGCACCAAGGGCGAAAAAATACAGTCAGGGGCGCCTGTAGCACGTCGCTGCGAGAGCACAGGCTCAGCTGGGACACGCCGCTAGGAGAAGTCCCGGCGGCTATGCTACTTGCTCTCGCGTTAACCAATGGGCCAACTCGCGAGTCCTCGGGCAATCTCCTTCGGCTTGGGCCTCTGATAAGTGCGGCTCCACGTGGTACGACCACGCGTGAGCACTAGGCACCCGTTCTTCGGCTTAGCGTCGGGAGAGGATCAACACGCGGTACGCGCTCCCCGCACGGGCAAAGGCACCGTGCATGAGCTCAGTCCTAGTCACAAACGTGTCGGCGGACGAGAGGAAGAGTGGCGTAGCCAGAAATTTCGTTCGGGGAGGGGCTCAGAATGCAGCTCGGCCTCCTCCTAAGAGGAAACATTAGGTCGGATGCTCCTCTCTAAATACATGTAGAAGGAGAATTCATTTTTCTCGGCAACCACTTCACCAAATTTGATGAGATTTGTTGCATTTAAGAGAAAAACTTAAATTCTAGTGATTGTTTGTTTCGAATTTTCTATTTAGGTCGTCAATATTTTATTGAAAACCCTCTAATTCTCAAGCTTGTATTATCTGACGGTATGTAATTTCATTAATGTAAAGAAAGGCAAACTTGATATGTGGAGACCAGTTACAATAGAACATGGCCCTTACACTGTGAAAATGTTTTGTAGCAATACACTCAATGTGAAGGCCTCCGGATGCGGTGTTGACGCATCAAAACAACCTAGAATAATAGAGGTGCTCCATGGGCTAGATTTGGCAGAATCAAGAATTGGGGGGAGACAAGATACGAATTACATACATTTTAGCTATTCTAGTTTTTTTTTTTTATTGTGAGTGCTACAGGTGTTTCAATTCTGTTGTGCTGATTTTCTCAGAACCCACTTTTTCACGTTTCTCTCATGCACCAACAAGCACAATTATATTGACACGGATGCTTTATCTGTATTCAGTTACCGTATTTCACCGGCTAAAAAATGTTAAACGTTATCGCTCGGTGCAGGATGCGCCTGAACGTGTCGGAAGTTTCGCGAATGTTATCGATGGTTCTGTCTGTTGTCGACCGAACCTTGCTAATCTGATTGCATACGCGACACGAATTGTGTTGTAGTTTCTGTAAGGCGCGCGGGCACCAGCGAATAGGCTGTAACTTTCGACGACTGACGTATGCAAACCGACGCGCTTGACCCACAGATGAGATTTTCTACGATTGCCGACATTGCTCGCCGCTATCGTTGCGATTGAGCCGGCACTATTTATTTACCGTCACTACTACGTGGCAATATTTCCAACACAGATTTTTTCAGTTATACATTGCACGCCTAATTCTTACATAGTTGGCTGTGCAATAAGCTACCAAAAAATGAAATGGTACAACAGTTTTTGATATATGGCATCGTCGTGCAGGTGTTTGCAAAGCGATCTTGCAGACAGACGACGCGCGAGCGCTGATGTCGATATTTTGTACACTATTGTTACTTCAAAAATAAAAAAACTGTTGCGGCAGGTGTATATTCATTATTCAAACGTGTTTTTTATATCTAAAAGCACATACAGATCACTAACTTATTGTTTCAAGCTTAGTTTACAGCAAGCTGTTTTAGGCCGGACTTTGACGGATGAAGACGGAATAGTCCAGCAACAGTGCGCCGCAGCCGAGGAGCGAGCTTCGGCGCGCGTCGGAACTTGTCTCCAGTTTAGTCTCCAGTGGTTGCGCGCCCTTTCCCTCCAGCCGAAGCGAAGCGACGCATTCGCTTGCCAGCGCGCGCCGAAGCTTTCGGCGCGTGCCAGTGGTTGGGGCATAAGGCTCAGGCGTGCGTCGCTTGCTCAGGCGCACATTTCGTTGCCGCGCCGAACGCTGCGTTGCTCGACGCTCACCGCGTCCAATGCGGGGCGCGTAGTCGCTGCGCCGTAGCCCATTGTCTTACACCCCTTGGCGGGTCGACGGGAACGCTGTCGCGTTCCACTCTTGAAGGCGAAGCAGAGTAACGCATGAGTTGTTTCTCCGTCTAGCCGAACCAAATATAGCCAAGCAACAGCAGTTCACCAGGCTAAACAGTGGTTCAACAATTAAATAAAGGCTAGTATGCTTCGCATCCTGGGCTTAACCTTACCTAAGCCACAGCCATTTTTTTTATGCTTCTGTCACTACCACCATCGTCATAATCATCATCATAAGCGTATTTGTGTCTGCTGCAGCACGAAGGTCTTTCCCAGTGAGTTCAAGTTACCCGTGTCTTGCGCTACCTGATTCCATTTTCCTAATTTAAATAAGATTTCCTGATTTCATCACACATAAGTTTTTGCTGTGCTTGACTGCGCTTTCTTTCCCTCGCCTACTTAACTCTGATAGACCATCAGTTATCTGTTTTAAGCTTTACGTGGCCTGTTCCTCTTAATGGCAGCCAGAATATTGGCTGCTACCGTTTGCTCTCTAATCTGCACTGCTGTATTCCTGTCCCCTAACGTTATGCATATTAGTTTTCGTTTCATCTCTCGTTGCACGGTACTTAACGTCTTCTCAAGCTTCTTTGCTAATCTCCCAGTTTCTGCCCCACATGTTAGTACCGGTAGATTGCAATGATTCTGCTTTCTTTTTCTTCATGGATAGCGATAAGCTGTCAGCTATTACTTGGTAATGCCTGCTGTTAGTGCTCGAACTGATTTTCATTCTGCAAGTTTTCTCCTCATGATCAGAATCTCCTGTGATTAATTGGCCTATAGGCTAACGTAATCTTACACATACTGTAGAGGCTAACTGCTAATCATGAATTCTTGTTCTCCTACCAGGCTATTAAACATTACGTTTGTCTTCTGCATATGAGTCTTCAACCCTACTCTTGCACTTTGTCAGCTAAGGTCTTTGATGATTTGTTGCAAGTTATCTTCAATGTTTCTGAACAGGAGAATACCATCTGCAAACAGTAGGGTGCTGCGATATTCGCCAATGATCCTCAATCCTAATCTATTCCAGCCTAATAAAGCTTGAATAAACCTTCTAAGCATAAAGTGACGCACATTACAGAGTTTGTGCCTCATTGCCTCGCAGTTTTCTTGATCGGCATTTCACCACTTTTCTTGTGGAAAACTAAGCTATCTGTGTTGTTATATTGTTACTGCATCTGCTGCCGGTTTTCGCCGGGACATGTTTTTGCAAAGCCCTTGTAACATCATAGCTAGTTAAATATGGTACTTCTGCGCCTTATTACTCACTACTTCCAGTGAAAGTTGCGTGACTATTCTGACTATATGGTTAAGCATAGAATTCTTTGCGGCCTTTGCTATATCATCGAAATTGCTGATGACATTGCCCTAATTACCTTTCGCTACATACATCTCGCTCTTTGTTATGCCAAGTTTCCTTTTCACCAATTTAGTGCTGCCACCATTTGTACTACTTCCTCAGGATTTCCAACAGTTGTAATTTGGAATATCACTTACTTTTTTCTTGCTTATCAGTTTTGACAGTTCGGTCCATTCCATATCAGATCTCTTGGGTTAGGCACATTCGTTTTTTGTCGTTTGTTTATATGGTCCTTTGTTAATTGGGAGTCATTACCTGCTTGCTGCCTTGTTCTTTTACAGCCCACTTCAAATGCGGCTTCCGAAATAAATGTAGTTACAGCCTCATTTACTACATCTGTTATTTCCATCTTTCTGATCTAAACACGCGCATTTGTTTGAGAGCATTAGCCTGAATGTAAGTGGCTTCACTCTGAGTACTTGTACGTTGGCCTGTGTTCCCCTTGACTAATGTTTCTCTTCCTGTGTTGAGAAAAGAGCGCTCCTTGAAATCACTAACCTGTGAGCACTGCCCTTCACTCTACCTTACACATTCTACACGCTGCACAATGCTAGGATTGGTACACAGTATGCCGTCTATTTCACTTCTTTCCCCGTTAGGAATATCCAGGCCGATTTCCTGTTATTGCTCTTCCGGAAGAAGGTATGCATTATTCGGAGCGGATTTCTTTCTGCGAATTCTCCCAACATATCTCCTTTACTATTTATAGAGTATAGATGCCGTAGTTCCTACAATTACCTGTTCCCCAGCCTGCTTACTCCCCCCCCCCCCCCCCCACCCCTTTCCGCAATAAGGTACCCTATGACTACAGTATACTGCTTTTGCATCTTTCGCATTACTGATTCGACACCCTCATAGAACTATTCTATTTCTTAATGATGATGACTGGAAATAGGAGGATAGGCTTGCACTGCCGTTTATCTATACCTCTTATTTATCTTTATTATGACGACTGCTACACCCTTTCACTAATGCTGTTCAATTAATCAATCTTGCCCGTTATGTCCTGATGAACTGGAGATCCTACTCCTATTCTCTGTCATTTGAAAGGCATCTGTAACAGAAGACATGATCATTCCCCAGTGACGAATATGCCTTAACTGTACTCCTAACTTCCCTAAGGCCAATGATATCCGAGGCAATAACTGGTAATTCCGCAAAAAGCCTTGTTTATGCTAGCTTCATTCGAGAAGGTTCGCGCGTATACATATTAAACGATGTCTTCCTGTATGCCTCGCAATAAAGGACTGAGAGCGCAAGAAAAAACAAAGTGCTCGACCAAAGCGCACGACAGATGTTGACGTAGACAAAAAAAATAAATAAAAACAAGGTCTGCATTTCTTTTTGCAGAAAGTAACTGTCGCTTACAAATTCAAAATTCTGGTAGAAGGAACGACACATTTATTTTCGCCAGGAACACATGTAATTATCTATAGGCACCGTAAACGGGTATATTTAAATTTGCCTTGATTACTAGCGGCAAGCCGCTGCCGGGATTTGAACCCGCCACCTCGTACTCAGCAGCACAATGCCATATTCGCTGAGTTGCGCACGGCTGGTTAAGCATTCTCAACCCATGGCCGTCTGCTCTGTCTGTGCCTTTGATAGCCCAGGTGTTGCTAATAAACCTGCGATTGAGGACACTTTGTGGTACATTGTATCGAGCTTGGGAAGTTTAACTGAATCACTTAAAACGCGATGCAGGCACCCCAAGGACGCGACGTTCGCTCCGTGACGCTGCAACACATCACCTCCTGCGTTTTGTCTCGGGAACAAGGCAGTGAGTGCGACGGGCGCGTCGTCGAAACAAATGCGAGCGCACGTGATGTTATTGACTGTTCTCTTCAGAGCACGGTGCACCGTAGCCGGGGCGGGCTGCGTGCGTCGTCGCACGCGGTCGGTTGTCCCGGAAACAGGCACCGCCGGCGCTGAAAAGAAAGCCGAGCGGCGTGTTCTCGCAAAAGTCGTCGACGCGGCCAGACAGGCCTCTCGCGTGTCCCCGAAGCCTCTAGATAAGCCGAGAACTCAAAAGGGACACAGTTTAGAAAGAGTGCGTCGCTTTCGGCCCAAAGGAAGTATTGATTAGCAGTGGCGACATCCTTCGCCGAAGGCAGCATACGAAGAACTTGAATGTCGTTGAGGTTTCTTTTCGAAATAACTGGGCTTGTTTTAATGTGTCATGAGAAATGCAATATTGATATTACCTTGCTCGAATCAAAAGAAAACATTGCCCGTCGTGAGCGCCATGTGATTTCACAGTGGAGGAAATGTGGTGTAGAGGAAAAACACCGCAAACTTTAGTCCTTCGTTCAGTGGCTACACAGCAAGGCTGGGAAGTACTGAAGATTCATGCACTTTATATACTTTCTTAAGGTATGTCTTAAGACAAGCTACTGGGCTGGGTCGGTTCAAAAGGAATGGTACCAGAGGCAAGATTGATCGAGCAAAATGCAGTGAGAATTAACGTGAAAGCGGAGGTGAGCTTTAAATACTTTCGTACCGTTCATTAAAGCTACAGCGCAGAAGAGAGCCGAGGAACTTTGACACCAATCAGCGCCTCACTCAGCTCCTTGATTTCCATTATAAACAACAGGAACAACAGTCGCGGATGATAGCCGCTCTTGCCTGCATAATACAAAACAAGGAACGCCGTCCAAATGAAACTATAGGGCCGGAGATCTTTGGCGGGTCGTCAGCAGCCTCAAAAACGTGGCTGGTGTTCGACGAGTACGCTTGTGAACGTAGTAAGTGAAACAGCGACACAGAGAATTAAGGTCCAGTATGATTTCCGAATTTTAGACTGAGTCACTGAGAATAAGTGGAGCGAAGGTTTTGCACCAGCCTTCAGCCTTAACAGTGTCAGACAGTGGGAGAAAGCGTAAGTGATCTCGTATAACCACCACGGAGGCACCTTTCTCGATTGCTTTCTTGAGAAACGGAGGTTCCTTGAGTTGGCTGACCTAAAGCTCCCGGAGACGTTCCTTGTGCCGTTCCTCAATCCGGAAATGAGCAAGGGTTGTAGGAGGCAACTCCAAGCTAGGCAGGTCAGCAGTGTTGAAGAAATTCTTTCTCCTACTTCCTTCTTATCTTTCTTTCCCATTTTCCCCTTCCTGAAGAATAGGATAGCCAATCGGTTGTTACTTTGACTAACGTCTCTGCTTTTCCTTCTTGTCCCTCTCTCTCTTCTCTTCACAGCATAAAATACATCGTAGTGCATCAGCCTGCATATGAGCGCCGACGTGCCAACTGCATTTCTAAAGCATCACTGCATCGCTGTGCAAGCCCAATTAATGGACAAACAGGACCAGGTGCTTTTACTTCTTACGATGCGGCAACATGGAGTGGCATAAAGGCCCAATGCTCCATCCCGCAAATTTAGATGCATTTGTTTACCTTGCCAAACTTGAAGTTCTACAAGCAAAGATGAAAATAGGAAAGGATGCGGATGTTCTAGTTGACACAGAAGCATCTGTAAGCCTCAAACTCCCGTCTCATACCAGAAAATGCGATTCACAGAAACAAAGTCATCAAAGTGCACAGCTACGATGGAAAGACTAGATTCCTACAGGATTGAATAACCATTACAGTAGAATTCAAGGGCGTGACATTTGACATTGTAGCTGCAGCCATGAAGGACGTTGAATTCATCTTCATATCGTCAAGACCCGACATGAAGCGCCTGAAAGTTATCTCTTGGAAGTACGAGCTCCCACATGTTTCCGAGCCAATTGAGGTCGCTGATGCGAACCACAGGACGGCTGTGGCGTCAAATCTTCAGGAGATGTCCCTAGCGCCTATCCAGATATAACTGGCATAGGGGCTTACCCGGCTGCGACATCGGAGATGGACGTGCCCTTTAGGCGGAAAGATACAACAGTTCTTTGCAGGAACTTATAGCCTTTAAATTGTTGAAAAATGAGCGCCCGCTAATGCTGAGCGCTGAAATAATCAGGCTGGCAACGTTAGCATTCGCCTCTCTGATTAAAATAGTCCAGAAGGAAGATGGCACATTTAGACATTGCACCAACTATCAGCTTATCAACAAACAAACGTGTATTTTTCATTTTCCAATGGCATGGATTGATGACATCCGGAACGATGCAGTGGGCAATCGATAGTTCTCAGGAACTGGCCCGTGCGAAGCATCCTGCCCGATACCACCGGGAGAGGAATACAAGCAATACACTGCTTTTGTCGCACCCCTCGGTGTGTACGATATTATCCGAGAAATGCCCAAGAGACGAGCCGCAGCGAGAACAACGAAGTGGGTCTGTGCTCTTGGCGCGAGCGAGTGTCGGCCTGGCTCTCTGGCTCCACTGTATATAGCCTGTAAATAGCTTCTTTCGTCTGTGTCTTTCCACACGTAACATTCTGGTGGAGGTTAGCGGTCCCCGTCCTCGCCACGAAACTCCGAAGTAGTGGGTACATCGAGCTTGTCACCATGCCTCCCGGTGACGAGACCGCCTCTGCAACAGGTTTAGCTTGTCCGACTGCTCCAGTCGTCACGGTTGCCCAACGTTGCGACCCTGGTGTGTTCTCTGGCCTGGAGGGACAGGATGTTGACGAATGGATTACGATTTGTGAACCTGCCTGCGCTCATAAAAGGTGGGGCCCACCCATTATGCTCGCCAATGTCATCTTTTATCTCGGCAGCAACCCACGCGTGTGGCACCAAACGCCTGACGACGAGATAACCGGTTTGGACAGTTTCAAAGAAAAGCTACGGGAACTGTTCGGCGACCCCATTGGGCGCAAGATTGCCGCGAGAAAGGCTCTTGCGTCTCGTGTTCAGACAGCTACAGATCCATACGTTTCATACATACTCGACGTCTTGGCTCTATGCCGCCAAGCTGACGATGCTATGTCTGAAGCAGATAAAGTGGCGCATGTGCTAAAAGGTATCGCCGACGACGCTTTCAATTTACTTGTTTTCGGCAACGTTTCGACTGTCGACGGCATCATAAAAGGATGTCGTCGCCTTGAAGAAGCGAAGAACCGCCGTATCTCACACCACATCACCCGGCTACCCAACACTGCTGCTACGTCGACATGTGAGGGTCGACCGCGTCAGACTACCACCTGTGACGACGTAACTTGTATTGTTCGCTGCGAACTCGAGGCCGCCTGTTTGCCAGCTTTCTCAGCGACGCCTCCCGATCCACCAGCAACCACGATTGCGATGATTCAGGCCGTCGTCAGGCAGGAATTTGCGAACATGGGTCTGGAATCGATGTGTTCAACTTCTCAACCCAGTGTTTCCCAGTTCTCTAGCGGCCCTCTTCGTCCCCGGCAGTCCTTTTCTGCCACATCTCGCCACAACCAATCCGAATGGCGTACCTCTGATGACAGGCCGATCTGCTTCCACTGCTGTCGCATCGGCCACGTCGCTCGTCACTGCCGCAACCGATAGCCACCACCTCCTCGGACATACGCTGGCGCTTATTCCCGCACCTTTGGACCTTCTGTTACCTATACTACCCGCCATGAACCCACTGCCACTGATGCTCCTGCTCCGAACCTTCGCTACAGCCGCGCGCCGTCACCTCGCCGCCATCAGTCTCGTTTGCCCCAACGCCATCGCTTCTCTTCGCCGCCTATCGGCTCCCGGGTCCAGCCGGAAAACTAGGCACTGCAGCTTCTGGAGGTGAATCTGCGTTGTCGACCCTGCCCTCAAATCCTCTGCTCACGTTACCTACGAACCAAAACCTTCTTGACGTTGACGTTGACGGCTATCCTGACACGGCACTCATTGATACAGGAGCACATCTTTCTATTATCAGTGCTGCCTTCGGACGACGACTGAACAAGCTCCTCACCCCAGCGTCGGCACGCGTCGTCCGCGTTGCGGATGGCGGTACTATGCCTATCATCGGCATACGTGTCAGCATCGCCGGCCGCCACACTCCTGTGCTCTTCACCGTGATTGCTCAATGCCCCCACAACCTAATGCTCGGCCTCGATTTTCTCTCCGCGCATTCTGCTGTTATTGACTGCTCTGCCAGTACCCTTCGCCTTAAGTTACCGATTCTCGCGGAACCTTCTGACGCACCCCTGTGCCGCTTATTCCCCACCGGCTTTCTTCGCCTGCCGCCCAAGTCAATAGCCTATATTGAACTGTTGTCTTCCCCACCAGTTCCTGATGGCGAGTACCTCGTCACTCCTCTGCCCAACATTCCACTACAGTGTGACGTTACCGTGCCTCACAGTACACTTACTATTATTGCGAACCGCACTCGCATGTCTGTCTTTACCTTTGGATTGGCAAAGCAAATTCTACCGCAAGGTATTTGTCTTGCCAACGTTGATTGTCTCGGAGACCATCACGTGGCAGCGTTATCGACCGATGGTTCTTGCGAGCTCAGCAGGCACCCAACGCCAGCTTCGGGCGCCCAGCCCAACATAAAGAAAATGGTTGCGACGGACCTGTCCTCTGCGCAGACTGAAGACCTTTGCCAAGTATTATCGTCCTACCGAGATATTTTCGACTTCGACGATCGCCCTTTAGGCCAGGCGCTCACGGTGAAGCATCGGATTCTCACTGGCGATGCTACACCTATTCACTGACGACCGTATCGAGTTTCTGCGTCGGAACGCCGAGTAATTCAAAGTGAAGTGAACCAAATGCTAGATAAAAAACATCATTGGGCCTTCTTCGAGCCACTGGGCGTCCCCTGTGGTGTTGGTTAAGAAGAAGGACGGCACGTGGCGCTTCTGTGTCGACTACCGTCATCTGAACAACATTACTAAGAAATACGTCTACCCGCTCCCACGTATAGACGACGCCCTTGACTGCCTGCACGGTTCCAGCTCTCTTCTATTGATCTTTGTTCTGGATACTGGCAGATTTCTGTTGACGATATGGACAGAGAAAAAACCGCGTTCATCACACCTGATGGCCTGTTCCAATTTAAAGTAATGCCGTTTCTATTATGCAACGCCCCTGCCACCTTCGAGCATATGATGGACTCCTTGCTCCAAGATTTCAAGTGGTCCACGTGCCTCTGCCACCTCGACGACGTCATCGTCTTCTCGCCAACGTTCGACACTCACCTTGAGCGTCTAACAACTATAGTTGATGTATTTCGCAAGGCGAAGCTGCAACTTAACTCGCCCTAATGTCGTTTTGGCCACCGCCAAATTACTCTTCTGGGCCACCTCGTTGACGCTTCCGGAGTACAGCCTGACCCCGACAAAACTCGCGCTGTCCGAGACTTTCCGTTTCCGAAGGCAGCCGCAGACGTTCGAAGTTTTGTGGGGCTATGCTCGTACTTTCGTCGTTTTGCTCAAGATTTTGCGGCAATTGCTAGACCCCTCACAAATCTTTTGAAGTCGAACTCTCGCGTCAAATTCTCGTGGGGTACTTGGGAAGCCGCCGCCTTCTCTCGTCTCGTCGCTTTTATAACCTTACCACCCATTGTCGCCCACTTCGACACTGATGCCCCTACAGAATTGTGTACAGATGGCAGCGGTCATGGCGTAGGTGCCGTCTTAGCCCAGCGTCAGCGTGGCCAAGATCGCGTTGTTGCTTATGCGAGCCGCCTTCTAGCACCTTCGGAGCGCAACTATTCTACTACGGAACGAGAATGCCTTGCTGTTTTATGGGCGGTTGCCAAGTTCCGTCCTTACCTTTACGGTCGCCCTTTTCCGTAGTCACTAACCATCATGCTCTCTGCTGGCTCTCATCGCTAAAAGATCCTGCAGGCTGGTTTGGTCGATGGGCTTTGCGGCTACAAGAATTTTCATATTCCGTGGTGTACAAGTCTGGTCGCCTGCACCAAGACGCCGACAGCTTGTCGCGTTACCCTGTTGACGACTCTGACTCCTCCAATATTACCAATGCTGCTTGCGTATGCTCTGTATCACAGCTGCTTCATTTCGCCGACGAGCAACGTCTTGACGCCTACATCAGAGCACTCATCGACCGTTTTGAACACTCTCCGGCCGATGCTACTTTACGCCTCTCCGTCCTCCGCGACGGTACTCTGTACCGTCGTAACCTTCATCCGGACGGCTCTGAGTTCCTACTTGTAATACCTAAACACCTCCGCTCCGCCGTTCTAGAAGAGCTTCACGACGCACCAACGGCAGGCCACCTCGGCATATCTCGAACTTATGACCGTGTGCGTCGCCGTCTTTTCTGGCCGGGCCCTGCCCCTTCCGTACGACGTTAGGTCGCCGCTTGTGAACTTTGCCAACGACGCAAGAAGCCTTCCCAGCTCCCCGCTGGTTACCTGCAGTCGCTCGACATCCCTGCCGAGCCCTTCCATCGTGTCGGCTTGGACCTTCTCGGCCCATTTCCGAAATCTACATCAGGAAACAAGTGAGTTGCAGTCGCGGCGGACTACGCGACCCGCTACGCCGTAACCTGCGTTCTTCCGACCAGCTGCGCAACTGATGTTGCGGACTTCCTCCTACATGACATTTTGATGCGTGGTGCTCCGCGTCAATTGCTAACAGACATGGCCGTACGTTTTTGGCCAAAGTCATTGACGACATCATACGTGCCTGCTCAATACAGTATAAATTTACCATCTCCTACCACCCTCAAACGAACGGCCTCACTGAGCGTTTGAACCGCACCCTTAGAGACATGCTATCAAAATACGTTTCAGACGACCACAGTGACTGGGACCTGGCTCTACCGTACATTACCTTTGCATACAACTCTTCCAGTCACAAAACTGCTGGCTTTTTCCCGTTTTACCTCTTGTATGGCCGAGAACCGACGCTACCACTGGATACTGTGCTTCCGTCCACCACATCTTCAACTAGCGGTTATGCCCGTGATGCAATAGCCCATGCTGACCATGCTCGCCAACTTGCGCGCGCACGTCTGCAAGTGTCTCAAGACAAATAGAAGCAACACTAAGACCTCCATCACCGTGATGCGCATTTTGCGCTCGGCACCCTCGTGTTGCTTTCGTCACCATCGCGTAAAGTTGGCCTTTGGGAAAAACTGCTTTCCTGTTACACAGGCCCATGGCGCGTGCTCCGCCCAGTGACCGATGTCACCTATGAAATCGTTCTCGCCACGCCCACTGCGTCCTCCGCTGTGACAACCAGTGACATTGTCCACGTCGCCCGACTCAAGCCCTACACCTCTCCACGCGCCTTGGATATTTAACAGCACCGTGACGGCGCTTTTGCCGCCGGGGGGGGGGGGGGGGGGGAGGGTAGTATTACGATATTATCTGCGAAATGCCCAAGAGACGAGCCGCCGCGAGAATGACGAAGGGGGTCTGTGCCCTTGGCGCGAGCGAGTGTCGGCCTGGCTCTCTGGCTCCGCTGTAAATAGCCTGTAAATAGCTTCTTTTGTCTGTGCCTTTCCACACGTAACGGTACGAACACTGTCACGTAATAGCGACGGCGAAGAACAAAGTTGCGAAATCTCTTAACCACAAAACTAGCTGTTCATTGAGCGAACTCGTGCCCCTAAAAGCTAGTGACATTTTTCAAAGCAAGACGATAGCGGCGAGCACAGTCGGCGATCGTTGAAAATCTCACCTGCGGGTCAAGCGTGTCGGCTTTTGTTCTTTGCTCGTCGAAGGTTTCAGCGTCATCTTTGTGCTTGCATACCTTCCAGGAAGTACAGCACTATTCGCGTAGAGCAAACAACCTGATCACAGAAGGTTCAGCGAGAACATACACAACAGATTGAAACAACGATATCATTCGAGTAAGTTCCAAATTATGCAGGCGCATCTATGGCTGAATGATAGCTTTAGCCTGTTGGCGGGTGAAGTGTGCTCTCCGGAAAAAGGATAAACAAGAGCACGTGTCAATACAACAGGCTACTCTTTGGTTGGAAGAATTCCGGAGGATGGTTCCAGATAAATGATGAATGGAATCTTGAAAATTTGACTGGTGATAAGCGCAACGTCTATTTTGATTATATCATTGTGTGGTGTAGCACTGAAAAAGAATAAAATGGTGGTACAGTACCATCGTGTAATTTATGTATCTTACAAGATATTCTGCGTATGTTATATCTGTATCATGATACATTCGGCAAACGTGTATCATTATCTGTATTTTGGATACGTAATGCTGAGCATCATATATCGCAAGATACACAATACACCTATCTCTAAATCGACGTAAAATAACTCATTTTTTCTAATAAGCAATCATGATCGTTAAAATAGAATGCTGTGTTGCATTTGTGTAAAAGATTTATAAAATTTCACTATATAACTTTTGAATTACAGTCACTACGTGGAATCTTGCAACTGAAGAATGGAAGTCAAGCCAGGGCTCATTGCATGCACGTGTGCTAGAAACTTTGTGCTTAGGATATTTTTCAAGAAATACGTTATAATTTATTTAAACTATGAAGTACAAGTAGTTTTGCCGGTGTAGTCCATGGTGTCTTCGTTTGTTAGCTGCTTATGATATGTATATATAGGTATAGGTGTGTGTGTGTGTGTGTGTGTGTGTGTGTGTGTGTGTGCGCGTGTGCGTGTGCGTGCGTGTGCGTGTGCGTGCGTGTGCGTGTTAGTGTGTGTGCGTGTGTGTGCGTGTGTGTGTGTGTGTGTGTGTTCAGTTTCAAAAGCCGGTGCTAAGCAAATGAAATTATTAAATTATGGAGTTTTACGTGCCAAAACCACGATCTGATTATGAGGCACGCCGTCGTGTGGGGAACTCCAGAAATTTGAACCAGGTGGAGTTCTTTAACGCGCACCTAAATCTAAGTACCCCCCACAGGTGTTTTCGCATTTCGCCCCTATCAAAATGCAGCCGTCGTGGTTGGGAGCGGCGCTATACGAAACAGTTTTACTCTACTTGTTCTGCTGGCCGCTGTGGTACATATGTCTTCATTCCTGCACGCTGTTTGAACCAGACTTGTTGAAGTTACAAAAAAAAAAAAGAGAACGAAAACTGATTGGACATAAAATACGTTGCTGGTATATGCATTTTGTGATAACTCTGGCGCAGCAAAAGACCAGAGACAAAAGACCGGTTACTTTATCAATGGTAACCGATTACAACTACAAGAATTTAATTGAAATTAAAATTGAATAAAGGGACCAATTACGGTGCAAAAAAGGTATTTTGAGAAATTACTAAACTGTACTTCAGTACAGGGTAGCAGCTTCGACTAGTTAGTGCAACATAATTCAAATCCTGTAAGACAGGCGCTGGTAGTCCATAATGTGAACTAAAGTGTAACTGATTACGTTTGCGTCACTTTTCTCCCTACAGTTATTGCACAAATATAGTAAATGCAACGAGCTGGTCTGGTTATTTCAGTGCGTCCTCAGCAACCATTCATACGTTCTTTCTCTTCCAAATTTGTCAAACTGTCATTGGTCATTTTCTCTCGCTTTAATGTGAAGACATCGGGCAACAACGATGAACACTCGCTCGATGCGCGCTCTGCAGAGAAAGGTAGTGCTGCAACGTACGAACAAGTTGTGCACAACATTGCGTTTAGTCATTGCCGTGATGTTCGCGTCTGTGTTTTCTGCGTAGCGCAGCGTTTCATTGTTCATGTGGCTATTTGGGCGTGTTAGTAAGACATGACTAAAAACTTAAAGCGCACACCCAGACGAGGATGGTGAAATAAGACGGGAGACACACGAGCACTAACTTGCAACAATCTTTTTAGAACCACAAAGTGGAATACAAAGTCATGTCGTAGCTATAAACCACGCAAGCACAACCAGCAAAACAATTAGTGACGACTCAAGAGCGTAACTCCTTCGGAGATAGAGCAATCGACTGCTTGGACACAGTTTTCCTGTAAACTGTCAGTGCTTTCTGCCTTGATGATTCCGCGCGTGAGTCGACACCTGCTTCTCGTACCATGGCGCGTTTTCGATAGATTAGCACGCAGCTCAATTTCACACAGAGGTCTCTAACATTGACCGGAACTGAGAACAACACTGCGATTATCACTAACTTCACACTTCCTACAGTACACATGAAGGAGCCCTTCTCCCTTGTCCCTCACATTTCTACGGCGTTCTCGTAGGTGATCATTTACAGACCTCCCACTTTGGCCTATGTATGTATTGCCACAAGAAATCGGTATGCTGTACACGACCTATTTCGCACATTTGACGAGCTTGTCCTTATGCTTCTTTCTGAACCCAAGCTTGTGAGAGGCACTGAGATTGATCCTTCTGCACAGTTTCTGAAGCTTGTCAGGAGCGGAAAAAACAATTTGAACATTCACCCTTTGCCCAAACTTTATAGTTGATGCGACAAGCCGCGAATGTACGGAATCGCGGCTAGCTTCTATTTCTCAGCAGAAGCCTGCAAGGCATGAGGCTGCTTTGCCGGCTTCCGTTTTAGTATGCCTTCAGCGACACTGACTACTACACGAGTGGGGTACCCTGAAGGGACCAGCCGGAGGGTTTGTTCATAAAACCCGGCAGCCATTAGTTCTGGACAAGACTTATGTAAATTGTTAGAAATGCATAATTTTGCAATGCTCCTTTTAACTAGTTTAGAATCAGCGGAGACGTACGGGAGCAGTGGCTTATTAGAACGTGGTTCATACTTCCAGTAAACCTGTTCGTACTGAAAGAAAATTCTGATGTCAAGGAATCGACTACTGTCGTCTGATGGCATCTAATCGGTTATTTCTAGTGGTGCTAAGCTTGCGCATAAGAAAGTCAGTGCGTTATTGGCTAGTGATTTAAAAGAATCTGAGTCGCAGTCAAGAAATATTAAGCATTCACCTACGTACCTAAAAGCCTTGGTTACATGAAATTTGGCATGGCGGCAGCTAAAGTCCCTGTTTAAGTTATGCTAAAAACAAATCACTAAGAATGGGGGTGACACAGGATCCTATACATAGTCCCTCTTTTTATAGCCGCCCGTTCCACAGTACGACAATAGATCGAAGGCAAAGACTTAGCAGTTCCAAAAAACCACTGCTCGCCGTTCAGCACGCGTTCTGGAAAGTTACATTTCCAGACATATCTCCATACAGACTTGAACACAAGAAATCATATCACATTGCGACAACTATAGCGCTAGCGTGTCTCCCGCCTTCTTTAACAGTCCTCGTCTGTTTGCGCGCTTTAAAGTTTATAGCAGTTTCATTGTTGCTGGGCTCGTAGGAGGCGCTGCCGGGAGGCCCAATGAAAGCTGAAAAATTCATCGTCCGTTGCTATCGAGCCGTCTCGGCGTCGGCTCAATTCGTCAGCCAGCATTTGCTGGAGTGTTAAAATGGGAAAACAAATACTGAGAGCCCAGGTCCCGCTGTCTGAACCAGCACATTCGCGAAGCTGCTGCGTGACACGGTCATAATTGTTCGTTCCACATTAGCTCCCTCCCAATTCAAGTGATCAAGACTTTATCACCTGTTGCAAGAGAGAGAGAGAAAACAAGGGTAGGAAAGGCAGGGAGGTCAACCAGAACAGCATCCGGTTTGCTACCCTACACTGGGGGTGAGGGAAAGGGGAATTTATATTTATTGCAATTAATAAAGTTATTGCAATTTATATTGTCTGTAAAGGACCTAACTGGTTGCATGTAATTGGTCACTGAAGAGAGTGATCAAATTACAATGAGGGTTACCACGTAAAAAGCAATCAGTCGTTCATAAAATTACCAGAATTGCAATTCATTACAATTATTTAGTGTGATTCGTTACGTAAAAGTGTGGTTAGAAGTCAATTTACCTAAAAGACACTATATTCCAGATTATTCTACGGCAGTTGCACAAATGCGTTCAGCAGTTGAGGATAAGGAACGATTTCGATAACGCGAAACAGAGCAACAAGGCCGTTAGCACAATTAGCGAACAGTGTGAGGAGGTGTGCGGAAGGGAACGTGTAGTCTATTTTCGCGCGATGTTTTTACTGTTTTCGGGGCAAGTTCATTAACCTTTCTCCAACTAGCTTTAACCGTCGGCCATTAAAAACAGGCTAACTATAACTCCCTATTTGCCGATGCCCATATATATGAAAGTAAGGAGTTAGTTAGCCTGTCTATGGGTACCTTGACGTGATAACAAAACATTATGAATAGTCCCTGCGATATTTCGGGACGCTACAGATGAATAGTCATCGGCAAATCGTCTCCTATAACACAGCGTTTAGAGAATCAGTTACCCTTATATGGGCTCTAAGAGTAATGCTAAACGTTTGATTTCCACTGCTGCTTTCCTTTCCATCCCCCCGATCCGCTATGTTATTCCCCAACTTGGTTTTAACAGCATTTCAGTCCGCACGTCCGTGAACAGAGCAACACTTACTGGTTAGCTTCGTGACACATCTGCACACTTTTTCTACTATTCGTCAATGTTTTTCGAATACTGCCAACATTTTTCCATGTTCTTCCGACGCCCTTTCATAAGATTGTGAAATTCGAGCTTTTTGTCAAAGCGGGCGATCGCTGCACAGTCTACGACAACATTTTATGGAAGTTTCCACCGAAGAGCTGGGCATGGCTAAGACATGCTCTCTTAGATGGAGTATCATTTGAGTTTACATGGCCTAACAGTTCTTCGTCTAACTGCCACAAAGTCAAATCAAGATGTGCGGTTGGCAAGTCAGTGCCGCGTACAGATCCAACTGAAGCTTTAACATTCGCTTAAAATTACGCGCACTTTGAACATTGGTGGGAACACAGTATGTCATGACGGTGACGGGATATGAGCATCTGATGGTGGTATGATATGAGCAGCTTGGTGGTACACGCCACCAAGTTCGTTCTTGCAACGTTCTGGTGTTTCTAAATCTTTAAGAAGAAGAAGTATTTTAATGATTGGAAATGTAGAGAGGTCGGCTGGATAATGGAGCATCTGGCCTGCTACTCTACGTAAGGGAAGGGGAAGAGGGGAAGAAAAAGGGTCACAATGGGGGATGATAATGGGAGGAACGAGGTGAATGACACATTACACAACTGGTATCACAGGCGTGAGTCCAGGCCCGTGTCACCTAGGAAACGTGAAAGTGCACGCATTGTCTCTGTCGTCTGCCACCTCTGTGGCCACGCGCCTAGCAAGAGGTCCTCCGACAGTGGTCCATTGTGTAAATGTCTCAATGTATCTGCCAATATCAGTCTTTCTCGCGCATACTCAGGGCACACCACGAGCCCATGTTCTATAGTCTCTATAGCGCCACACACTGAACAGTCCGGGGAGTCTGTCCGTCCAATAATGTGCAAATATTTAATACCTGGATAAGCTGTATGGCATATTTACTGTGGTTCACTTACGCATAAAAACGAGAAATACGTAGCGAGATGCATCATTTATAAACATTGTTGCATCCATTAGGATGCGCGACATCTGTTTAGAGCGAGAAATGGAGATTACGCGTTGCGGCTTAGTGTAAGACAATTATGGACATATAAAAAGGAGCACGTAGCTAAATTACACGTTAATCATTGGATCATGATGCAGTGAATCGCACCTGGTGCAAAGGCAGCACAACACAATCGCTGACTGCGCAGCGTACCTGTGTTTCATGATCTGATGAAAGTCTGGTCAGCCTCGTATATACTGTTGGGAAACAGCAATATTATACATGGTTAGGGTGTCGAACAATGTTCTTAACAGTGAATAGAGGAACCTCGAAAGGAACGCCTGGGAGCGGGCGGTAAGAAATTTGCAAACAAACACATCCCCCTTGCGGCGGCCTCTATAGTGAAGCTATAATGAGGAAGGGGAATTGACCAATGTAACGATGTATCTGAAGATACAATTGACAATTATCGTATCAGTGACCATTAGTTTGGTAGTATGTCGCATCTTTATCTCAAACACTTGTCGGTTCAGTCTCATGTATCTGTATAAAGATAATACTTGCAAAGTATTTTTGTCCAGCTCTGCGACACAGATATGTTCCAGACAGCACATGATTCTGCTATGGAGCATCTTCCGCAAGTCTTCGCAAAATTTTTCTATTGTTTACATCGAGCACAGACCGGAATGACACTATATTACAAATATTTATTAGTTGTTACCTTCCTTCTCACCCGGATGACAACTTTATTTGATCGCTATGACCACCTTTACCTCAAATGGTTGCCTTTAAGAGTTTCTACATTCAGTGAGTGCCTAAGAAAGAAGTAAACATGTTTGAAATGGAAAGCTTTTCCTTCTGTGCAATCTGCCTTCGATTGCATGTTATAAGCAATTCACGCAGGAGTAGCTTAGACGTTTTTCAATGCCGTTTTTCCAAACATAACCAAAGCAAAAAGAAAAAAAAAAGATTCTTCCAATATCAGCTGAGTCAGCATGCTGCCCTGACTTTCATATTTAGGCAATACAGCTATTATTATTATTATCATTATTATTATTCGCAAAACGCATAAACGTAAGGAAAGAAAGGGGCGATCATCCAGATGAAATAATAGAGCAACGATAGGCAGCAGCAAAAAAATTAAAAAAGAGAAAAAGACAAAAAGAACAAAACCTAGAGAGATGTTCGTAAACGAGGATTTTAAATCACGCCATTGCCTCAAATAAGAGGGAGTTGACCACTGACGAATTTTGAATGAAGCTTTTGAATGCCGCATAAATTTAACTTTCCCGTCTCCCGTTTGTTTCTCCCCTTCCTATTTAGGTGGACATACAGGTGCTGGCGGTCAATTGAAGACCTCTAGGAATTGGAAGCCCAAGCCAGGAAAAAAGGTGTAGAAGGTTATTTGCAATACCACAGAAGGGTGTACTTTGCAGGGAATTTCTATACCCTGCAAACGTGGACCTATTTAATGCGTTTAGCATTTCTTGCCTATTTCAGGTATTTCAATCGATCACGGAATCGCTCACTCAATCACTCAGCATCCATCCATCCATCCATCCATCCATCCGTCCGTCCGTCCGTCCGTCCGTCCGTCCATCCATCCATCCATCTTCTAGTCAGCCAATTACGCCGACCCAGTGACCCAATTAGTCTACTAGCTTGGGTAATTAGATATGTGCTCGAGGTCGTGATGTCGTCGTGGTTGTCTCATCGTCGGCATTACATTGGCGCCATTCGGACTCTCGTCATGCTGCCATCGTTCCGCCATCGTCGTCATAAAGCCGTCGTTATCCCCTTGTCCTCTTGCCGACGACATCACACTGCCGTTCTTATACTACCGTGATCATTTAAGAATATTCCTACCATTGTCGCCATGCCGTCGTCGTCATACCGCCTTCATTGTTCCGTTGACGTAATTTCATTTTCGTCGTTTGACCATCTTGACTGCGTCGTCATCACTCCGTCCTGATCATACCGGACCCTGGCAAGCAACTGTCATAGAAAAGTGGGCAGATCCCGGAGACAGTCAGTTTGTCGCATACAGCCGAAGCAATGGAAATCTCAAAGTGACCCCGACAGACTCCGAACAAAGGTGTCTTCAACAGTACAGTGTGTCGATACATTGCTTGAAGGCTTGTCGGTATAATGCCGACAGTCATCGTGGTTCTACTAGAAATTTTTATTAGGCAGCGTTTGTTGTTTCATTGCGTAATTGTGTAGAGAACCAAGCTGTTAACCACGCAGCACATCTGTCGCGGTAGTATATATGTGGCTGTACATATAAGCCGATTCGCCCTATGTGTGGGGTCTGCAGCGGTGAGAGCGCCGGCGCAGTAGGCGACTGATATCCAACTCTTCCGCAGCCACCACAGGGAGAGAGGGACAGTGGGAGAAGGTGAAGGCTGCCCTTCCTGAGCGCGCCAGCACAGCTTCTGCACCTCAGAAGTCACAAAGCTCTCGCGCGACAGCATGTGTGTCTTAAAGAAGGGAGGCGGATTGGACTAGTTCGTTTCCATACCGATGAGTGGTGCAGCAGGAAGAAGAAAAGACTCGAGGGCAATTGAAGACGAGGACAAACGCTTACTACGAACTGAAGAGTATTGCTTGAAGCGGGGGTTTATAATCTGACGATGGGTCGCGTTTATTTGCCGGATGGGAGATGATAGTTCAGGGAAGGCCATCTACGGGGGCGCTTGCAGTACAGTCCCCAACTTCGTCCTTTTCTTCTGCCTTCAGTTAGTACGTTTCTCAACATGTCTTAGTTGCCGATGGGTTTTCGTGGTTGTCAAACCAAACCAACGCGGTGAAATCAAGGAAAAAATCAAATTTAAAATAACACTGGCTACTAGCACTCCAGTCAATATATTGACTCACCCGCCGACAGCGGTTGAGCCACTCATCCACGTCGTCGCCGGGTTTTTCTGTGAAGGTACTCGGCTCCCGGTACATGGCGCGCCGACGCCCTTGCGGATTGATGCTGGGCGTCTCCACCAGAGCTCATATATTGGCTATAGCAGTGCAAGGCTGGCGAGTCGGCGGCTAGGGCGGTTCTCGTGCTGTTGTGCTTCCGCCGTTAGTGGACGGCATTGCCGCAGAAGCAGTTGGTAGTGGCTAACCCTGCGTCTCCTCCATAGGTCTGTGACAATGGGTCGCGTTTATTTACAGGATGTGAGATGTAGGATAGCTTAAGGCAAGACCATCTACGGAATCGCCTTGCAGCAGTACAGTCCCCAACTTCTTCCTCCTAATCTACTCTCCGTTAGCACGTTTCAATGTAACAAAAATAGTATATTAAAAAATTGTGAGGTCAGGGAAAAAATGAAAAACGCGTAAGAGGAACAAATTGATCAATTTAACGAGTGAACAGGATGTCACAATAGACTGCAGGGCATGCTGGCATTCTCAACACATGCCAACTCCTTTTGCTATAGGGCGACTGGTGGCTTGCTTACGCAAGAGCTGCTGTACCTTGCTCTGCTGTGTGATTTGCTGTGCATCTCAAAGAACTCAAACCGTTGGCATTCGGCGTGTGACGCACCCCGCAACTCAGTTGCATGAGACCACGCGCCCTTTGCATCGGCGCATTTTTGTCGGTGGTCAACGTCCGGCCACCGGCCATCATACACCCAACAACCCAAAAAATGACAATAGAGTCAAGGAAAACTATTCACTTTCTATTTGTTAACAATTATTTATCCAAATCGCACTCAATGTGTGGTAAGATAAGTGATTCTGTGAGCGAGCCGTTACTTTATCCTGCAATACCTATATCGAATATGTAGCAAAGTGGCTAAGGTTAGTTTGTGATGACATGTATATTTTAAGATCAATTTGTGGCGTCTCCTTAAAGAATGCTGTATATATAAACCATTAGGCAAATCTATTATTAGGTACGGCTTAACAGCTTACGGTTCTGCATCTCCATGCAAGCTAAACTAATTCATTTTATTGTACAGAATATAGCATTTCTCCCAGCTTATAGAACACATTGTGGAAAAGATGCATTGATCTTAATGAGCTGCTTCAGCATGCTTGATGGATGAATGTATGGATGGATGGAAAAACTTTATTGGCAGTTCTGAGATGCGCGATTATCGCGCAGCGGCTGTACATGGACAATTCGTATTCGATGCTCTTACCCAACACTACTACTCTACTACCTTCAAAACTGAAAATAATATACACAGACGATTGAGAAATATCAAGTATAAACTCCCACAGGTATTCACAAACCATAGAAGGGGAACCCGTGCTTCTCATATTTTGCTGTACTTCATTAACTTGTAAACAATGTTTTCGACCAATTCACATAAGCAAACTTTAAATTTCATGAAGTCATTGGTTATCTGCTTGGGCAATAGAAGTGACGTGGAAAAAAGTAAGATATATGCCCACTACACGCTATGACTATGCTGCATACGCTGTCATTAAGCAGTGCATCTGCACTTAATTCTCTCTGTAACGCATGTTATCATACTCGGCCTTAAGTTAAACTTTTCCATCTTTCATCATTTTCTGCTATCTACGTGACACTGATGCGTTTTTGATGAATTTAATTAGTTTATTTTTGAAGCGGTCTGCGCTGGACGCATGACAGAAGACGAAGAAAGGGGCTAGAGGAGAAGTGAGAAGGAAGAAGTTGGAATAAAATGGCGGACGACACCCGTCTCACTTAGATTATGTCATTTCTGTTGCCGTTCTAGTTAGGAACGCTACATTTTGGCGCAGCCGACAGTTTCTGAAGACCAGCCATGAGGGTGACGTTTTTCGTCGACCAGGCTTCATCGGAGTCTGTTGTGTCCACCCGATACCAAGTGCACGGTCAACCAGCGACGGACCTTCCTCTTGAAGTTAGTTCTACCGCGCTGATCAACGTGGTGCTGCAACAAGCTGCAATCAGCCGCCAAGCCCTCCTGCAAACAGGATCGGTGAGAGTGAATCTACAACTGCAGACACTGAGCGAACTCGTTCTGGAACCCATACGACGTGGCACCCTCAAAGAGGAAACGCCTGCCGGGAAGGTGAGCCTAGACTTGAGTGTTATGGAACTGCAAAGGAACATTATACAACAGATCGAAATAATGAGAACTTTCGTCCAAGCGCTTAGTCGAGAGCAGTCAGCACGAAGCATTGTTGAACCAGATGTTTTTGAAGGAAACTCGCAAAGTGCACACTACTGGCTGTGGTTTTTCAAGTACGCCTGTGACAAGAATATGTGGCACTTCGACGACACAAAGATTTTGAATATGCGCCGCTATTTGGGCGGTATAGCCAGAAAATGGTATGGCGTGCAACTCATGGATCATGGAACAACATGTTGGGAACTGTGGAAAAGCAACTTTTTAGAGGCTTTCGAAGGCAACGCAGTAGACAGATGGGATGCGGCACTACGGTTCAGTTATACAGGTGGCTCTCTGCTTGAGTACTGTCTTGAGAAGCGTCGCCTATTGTATTCTGCAGAACCGAAGCTGTCGTCTTCTGCTGTTGTAGCTTTGATAACGCAAGGGTTGTGTATCGAGATCCGTAGTCATGTCCAGCTCAAAGGTCCAAGAACGTTTGATGACCTTCTGAACTTTCTACAGACCTCAGTGCCAAGAATTACACCGAGAAAACAGCCAGATGGTAGAACAGATCAACTTGATTCTCGTAAGCTGAGTGAGCATCTAGAGTCGTTGCCGTCAACTGAATGTGAACACAGCTTCATAAACAAATCTCTGGGAAGCGTAAATCATGACTGGGAGGATGGTGAAGAACCAATTACCGCAGTTCATGGCAACCTTCTTCCACATAATCTGTCTACCGTGCATCACAAACCCCAGCAAAAGAGCTTCAGTGAGACAGTGTATTTGGTGTCGTCAAGCTTATTGTACGCCCCCATTAAGGTAGATGGCATTGAAGTGAAGGCGCTCGTTGACAGTGGAGCTTCGGTATCAATTATCAACAAGACTCGAGTGGATTCCAGTCGTCTGCACGCTGGTAGAACATTGCGTGTCCAAGCCTACGATGGGTCAGTGACCATGCATAGCGAATGGGTAACCCTGGCTATTGAATTTCAAGAAAATGCTATTACCAGTGACGTATTAGCAATTCCCAATGTCACCTACAATTTTCTTTTGTCCCGTCCAGACATGAAAAAACTTAAGATAAACCTCTATTGGGATGACAAGGTAATGGCCGAAGACACGATAAGAACAGAAGATCGTGGTGAAGAACCTAGTCTATCAAGGCTAATTTTTCACCAGGAAGACATCAAGACTAAGTACCCAAAGCTTATATACATGGGAAGCTGCCCTCCAGCAATGAAATCACATGTTCCTTTCGAGCTCGCAGATAAAACAGTGGTTCGTAGAACCCGCTATATGTCCAGAGATAAAAAGGTGTGGCTGAAAAAGGAGTTGCAAGACGCAGGTTAGACGCATGTTAGACGCAGGTATCATCCGGCCTTTTGTATCCACATTTGCTTCTCCTATAACTATTGCACCTAAAGAAGACGGGACATTCCGCCTCTGCACAGACTACCGGGCTCTCAATCGTCAAACTGAATTGATACCTTATCCAATGCCGAGAATCGACGACATCATTGACGAAACTGGTGGTTGCCATTGTTTTTCCCGAATAGATCTCTGCAAGGGTTTTTTGCAGATTCCACTAAGTGAAGAAACGAAGAAGTGCACCGCGTTCATAACCCCATTTGACTTGTTTGAGTACAACCGCCTACCATTCGGTTGGAAAAACTCCGCTGCGTGGTTTCAGAAGATTATGACGGACATTCTGAAGCCTTACCTGGGCATATTTTGCAATGTGTAAATCGACGACATCATCATCTACTCAAAGACAAAGGAAGAACACCGTAGTCATCTTTCAAAAGTTCTTCATGCCCTCAGACTTGCCCAACTCAGTCAACTTCAAGAAAAGTGCGTTCTTTCAAGATACCGTAGTATTTCTTGGCAGGTTGTTTGATGGACAGACTAAAAGCACTAAGCAAGAATCGGTAGAGAGAATCTCCAAGCTGGTAAAGCCTTATGATGTGCACTCCCTGCGCGTTTTTCTTGGCCTTGCAGGACACTTCCGGGTGTTTATCAAAGACTATGCACTGAGAACAAGGTGCCTCACACGTTTAACTCAGAAAGATGTGCCTTTTCATTGGGACGAGAAGTGCGAAGCTGTCTATCATGAGCTTGTAAAACTAATATCGTCGGACCCCATCTTGCGAATACCGGATTTTTCTCTGCCTTTCGTGCTGAACACGGACGCATCACATTATGCTACCGGTGCAGTTCTATACCAGAAGCCATCCAAACAAGCTGATCAGACCAAACACTACGTTGTGGGGTACTACAGCTATACCCTGAAACCCACCGAAATCAATTACTCTACCACAGAAAAGGAAGCTCTGGCCGTCTTAAAAGCTGTGCAGTACTTTCGTACTTACCTGGAAGGTGCCGAATTCATACTTTTCACGGACCATCAAGCACTGACTCAACTTCTGAGCATGGCCCAGCCAAGAGGCCGCATTGCTAGATGGGTGAACTATCTGCAACAATTTGATTTCGTAATTTCGCACCGTCCTGGCCCACTCCTCACTGACGCTGACGCACTATCAAGATTACTTGTACAGGAATCAAGCAATAATCCAGAGACAATCAATCATTAAGCTATGGGAAGGTACAGAAGAGCTCCAGTTTACCAATGGATGGTATCACGTACCACCAACTATGATTCCAATGATTCTTCATCTATACCACGACACCCCTGGATCGGGTGGACATGATGGCTTCTGGCGCACTTATAAGAAATTGCTCATGAGATTCACATTTCCGGGCATGAAAAACGACATCAGCCATTACATCCGCACATGCCACCTCTGCCAGGTGAACAAAGTTAAATTCAAGCAATCGACAGACGTTATGACAAACCCTGAATATTCAAGCGTCCCGTTCGAAGTAATTCATTTGGACTTCGCGGAGCTCAAAAAGAAGGGGGAAGGAGTCAAGCGAACGCAAGCTTTCTTGCTCTCCATAGATGAGTGCACAAGGACGATTGCGGCTAAAGCTGGCAAAGAAGACGCAAACAGCGTAATAGGTCTCCTCAAAGCTGAATGTTTTAAACACACAAAGACGCTCATCTGCGACAACGGGCCGGCTTTCCGGAGTGCCAAATTATCAAAGTGGGCACAGGAGCACGGCATAATGATAAAGTATTCTTCTCCATACCACCCGGCAGCAAACGGCCTAGCGGAACTTGCCATACGAGACATCAAACAGTATCTGAAGATGTATCCAGACTTTGCCGGTGGCTGGAAGTGCTGTCTCGAGGCCGCTGTGAAACATCACAACAGATCATACACCAGGGCTACAAATGAAGTTAGAAATGAGGGCTGCGGCCCTCATTTTGTAACTTCGGGTACAGCGCCCATACTTCCTGCAGATCGTGAGCTAGGTCTCCTAGAGAACCTCGAACTCGCCGAAGTAAGGAAAACTGTCAAAGAACAGGAGGTCTACAAGCGCCGCTTGAAGTGAAACTTTGATAAAAGGCACAGTAGCGAGATACCGGACATACAGCCTGGAGACTATGTCCTTGTAAGGAAAGGAGCTGTGCCTTCAAATTCAAAATTTTGCGGACCATTTCAAGTTATTAAGACTGCATGCCAGCATGGAATATTGAAGAATGTCTGGTACGCCGGAGCCTCGGACCAAACGGAGTGCGCCGCTATTGGAAACATATTCAAGTATTACCCCAGGAGGTGTAATTAAAGGAAATCCGGAAGCGTGAAGCGGTCTGCGCTGGACGCATGACAGAAGACGAAGAGAGGGGCTAGGGGAGAAGTGAGAAGGAAGAAGTTGGAATAAAATGGCGGACGACACCCGTCTCACTTAGATTGTCATTTCTGTTGCTGTTCTAGTTAGGAACGCTACAATTTTATGCAAGATTTACCTTTAGTGATACGGCTTTTACAAACTCATCCTTGTGCAAGTGTTCCCAAGCTTCTGTATAATCTGGTGAAGTTGTCATCGCTCCGTTGCGTTGTTTTTCTTCTCTCTTACCGATGGCAGCCATGTTACACAGATTACGTGCTCATGAGCGATACCACCCAGTCACGCACTGAAGCAACAAGGATTATGCGGACTATATTACGTGGGTATATATATTTGCGCAGAAATAAACATTATATTCTACGTATTTCTCTATAGCTTGTCTACTGTGCTGCAGAACAACAGAACAAAATTAAACAAATAAAGAAGCACTGTAGCAACCATTATGCCACACGAAAGCAGAAAAAAATCCATCCGTGCAGCTTTTTTTTTTTTTTTTTGGTGGGTGATGAACGCCTAAATTTTATAAGCAATACGAATACGCCATGGAAATATTAGGAAGTGAACGCGATTAAGAACGGATAAAGCCCTGATGGCCCGAGGTGTCAGAAAGAAACACACTGAATAATTTTACATATTAAACAGGAAGATAAGTAATAGACAAATAAAAGGTCGCTCCAATGTATGTACAAGAAATGGCGATAGATTTATTGCGCTACATTGGACATATTTTGATCAGTATGGCCTGCAACTAAAATGCATATGTATGAAGAACCAAAATATTTGTTGCGCAGTAGACTCATGTCAGCAAAGACAGTGTAAACGTGTCCTTTCAACATTTATCACATGATTGACGTGGCCTGCCCATTCCCCCCCCCCCCAGAAAAAAGAGAAGCTTTGTGCAAACAATAGTCGCATATTTATGAGATAAAAGTAATCGAATTTCGCACTCAGTACACTACGGACCCAGTCCCCACACACCGTCCGGCTCCGGAATCGAAGTTTGGACTATGTACGTACGTCCGACTTATACGGACGTCTGCAGCACTGCACGCGGCGTCGCTCCGGAAATACAAAGCACGTGCACTTCGACCGGTACTGCCCTCGCACGAGCACGGAGAAGCGGAAGACGCAGCAGGTACGGCAGAGTAGTGCCTCGAGTTCCCGGCAGATGGGACGAGACTTGATTTATGGCCCCCGAGGCCTGCTGCCACCTTCTGACAGTCCGCCGAAACGCCCACCATTGATCGAGGCGGCGCGCGCATCGTGAAGTCGGCGCTCTCTCATAGATGTCGCCCCCTTGCCTGAGCGGCGGGACCGTGCACCATGCGCGCCGGAAATTCGAGTGCGCTTCGTACGACGCTTTTTATCTGCGACGTAGATATGAATGCAGTTCTAGACGTTAGAAAATTAAAAAAAACAGAATTTAGAATGCTGCAAATTACGACTAAAAGGTAAGGTGAGAAAATTGTGCCAAGGTTGTTGAAAGCACCAGAAAGTGCTCGCACCAGGTGCACGGTAAATGAGCGATTGCCCATCCCGTGAATGTGCGGTGAAGTGCGTGCATGTAAAGTGGGATGTAAAGATTTCATTCTTCATTGTTCACAGATAGGGCGTGCTATATTCGGTCTGTAACAGAGAGCGTAATTTGTCCTTTCTGCCTTTTCTTTTGGTGCTGTGGAGGGGACCCGGGTGCGAGAAGGGGGAAACGTTATATTTTGCCAGAGAAGGTGCGGTTATTTTTACTAATTTTGTGCGAGCGTGGTACTTGTACATAATTCAACTATGTAGCAAGTTCCTTTCACTGACTTTCTTTTTGGGGGGGAGTATGTTTAGCTACAGTTACGTGTCTCTGCAGGGAGGCCGAACCCCGTACAAGGGGTCAACTATCGCATGCATTTTTATTGCATAAGCGTAGTTTGGCAAAACGTTCAAAACAGTTTGCTCGAGGTTGTGCTTTATTTATGTGCAGGTTCTAAGCGCTGCCTTGTGCGTCGCAAGCAAATATAAGCGAATCCCCCATTCGACGACAGCAGGTACGAGGTTACGGCAAGGTGACTGCGGCAATTACATTTATTATATTTCGCTACTCTAGCCAAAGTAATAATAAAACCCCATAAGCAATCTCATTGTTTTACAGAGTAATTCGTGAGTGGAATAACCAAAAATTCAGATGTATTTCGTCTTGATTACAATAATTGACAGCCTAATGAACTAATGAATGCAAATGCATTCTGGAATAATTCTGCGCATATTCACCATTTCTGCGCTATTTATTTGCACGTTAGGCTACTAATGATTTTGTGAACTTCCCCAGTAGAAAATAGTATGTGAATTCGTTTCTGTGCGAAGTTTGCCAAAATTTTCCGGCCTGATTCCGTAAAGATTGTGCCTTCGAATATTCTATTGCCGCCTATCTCGCCTCCTCCCTCCCCTACCCCACCCCTATACCTGCCTAATTATATGAAAAAATAAAATGTTGGTTTCAGATAAGTTTTCTTTGTGTTTCAAGAACACTAAGTTCCTAAGTGGATCGTGAATGGTGCTTGTGATTTATTTACGGAACTTCAGTTAAAAGAAATCTTTCTGGTGACAAGATGAACGGTAAAAAAGAAAACCATTGATATGCCCTAGGGAATAACAACAACAAAAAAAAAAGCATCTTCCGTTGTCTTCAATATTGAAACCCTGCAAGCCTAACTTATTTTGCCGCAGGTTTGAGACAAACCTATCATAGCAAGGATATTTGTTGAATTCCAAACTCTTTTGCGCCGAAGGGTTCACAAATAATGCGTTACAGTCTAGAAAACGTAACCTTACAAAAAAAAAAAAGGAAACCTCGAGAAGCTTTTGGGTATTCAAAGGTAGTTTAAGTAACTTCTACTCTTTAGTTGTACTAACAAACGTGCCATATCAGTGAAATATTTATCCATGAAAGCTGGAAACGTTTGAATGGTTGTCACTATCGTTTGCAATATTATTTTCATTGTGCTCGCGTGAATAATTGCTGCACAAATAAAAAAGGTACTTAAATGAGTTCAAAATGCCGACATTATGAATCGTTAATTGTCTTTAGCTCCTCACTTATAATTTACCTGGCATGCTAGATTGTGCATGCGGCAAATTATGAAGCGAATTCTAAAACAGTGGTCTTAGATGTTCTTTCTCCGCTTTGAAAATTGCGTGTACACATTGCTGCAAGAGAAGCCTTCTGCGAAACGGCGTCGTCTTGAAAAACAGCAGCACATCCATCGGTAAGCTGGAATTTATGGAAAGCGAATTATTATTGATGATTAATCGAGTTTATTGGCGCAAGCGTCATATGTGGCCAAATAGCGCCACGTAGCGTAGCGAAGCTCAAACAGAGCTGTTAATTAAATGCTTTACTGCTAATGCTGGTGCGTACAATTTGTGGATGACAGATGTATGAACAAAAAAGCACGATACGTACAAGCAACATTTCGGGATTCTGTACGTCTTGTGCCACAGCGGGTCTCGCCAATTATGGAGGATTTGCTGTGAAGAGGCACACCTCCAATGGCACATATGGATTGGCTAACTCAAACAAAGTGGAGTAAATCATATAATTCTTCAAATATAACTACCTAGGTTGGTGTGCTTAAGAGATATCTGTGAGCTGACGCTTCAGCTTCACTTACTTATTTTATGTAGGAATCTTACAAAGTGGGGCATGCCCATTCTGGAGCATTGGTAAACCCAGTGGCAGATACTCAGTGGCTGAACAAAAGAAAACAAGTAAATCAAAGAAGCTCCTAAATTAGTTTTTTTCTTCCATTAACAGATCTGCGTGCATTAAAAATGCCTACGAGCCGACATTATATGCAAAAGTTTTGTACAGCAAGTTATTTTTTGTGACGCAGAAGAGAGTTCGACATATGAGCGCAGCATACACGGTTTCTATGAGCCACTTCATGAGTACCTTCACATACGTACGTGGGCACACATCGTATCTGTTCTTGCTCGACCATATGAGTTATCTTCCGCGAAGAAGAAGAAGAAGAACGGAACAAGAGTTTCTGCTGACGTCCCTGCCTGTTCCACGTCGGGGACGTCCACTTCTCACGCCATGGCGCCTACAGCGCCGTGTACTCCCTCGAAGGCCCACGTCTTCGATGTTGTCCCTACGGGGAATGGTACTAAGACCATCGTCGACGCGACGGCCTCAATAGCTCGCCTCTCTGAGGTCTACTGCAACTTCGAAGTCACCGTCGAAAGCACGGCTTCCGTGACTCCAATCGTCGATGCTGGCTGCCTTGTCATCGGTGGCGAGCGTTGTCCTGTCGTTCCCGTCGCCCCGCAGGTCACCAACGTAACCTGCCTCTTCTTGTCGTCCTTCGTTCCGAACGAAGTCCTCGTCCACGCACTATCACCATGCGGTAAGGTTCTGTCTGTCAACGCTGGTCTTATGAGCCGACGACGTGGCGTACAACTTGAGTACCACAACCCCGATCCGCAATTATCTGTGAGTCTCTGGTCATCGTGTGACGTTTGACTACCGCGGCTTGCAACGCGTGTGTCTTCGGTGCGGCTCCAGCGACCAATACCGTGCACTGTGCACCGCAGCGTTTTGTGGCTGCTGTGGCACCCATGGCCACGAAAGCGACGGATGCTACCGTCCTTGTCGGCGTTGCGGGGATGGTCACCCTACGGTAGCGTGCCCTGTGCGCCGTTCATACTCGGACGCTACTGCTGGAGCCTTTCCCTCCTTACCGCCGGCGTCAGCTGCGGTTGCGGCTGCGCGTGGCACCGTAACCAAAAAACTGCCCTGAGGCCTCATGAACCAGCGTCGACAAATGAAAAAGAAGAGGCATGCAGCTCGGGAAGTCACAACGCGCCATGTTCCCCGGCCTCCTCTACTAAAAAAGAAGACCGTGACGTGGCGGATCGCAATACGCCATGTTCGCTGGCCTTCCAAACAGCGAAGGACACGCATGCTGCGGCCGATAGCGCCTCCACTTCGGCTGCTACCATCAGTCCTCCTGATCGCAGTGAGGTTTCAAACACAGATAAAACACCTGACCCTGTGATTACTACAGCCGATACACACAGGAAATCTGCTGTGGCTTCATGCGCCTCAATTACGTCACCTACAACGCTGCATCAGTTACATCTGAATGAGCCCCTGGCTGTCGAAGTTGTCAACTGCGATGAACTCAATCCCGCCGCCCTACCGCTACCGACATCATCCTCATCAGAAAACAGCTTCAGCCTCGGAGTTGCAGCAGCGTTGGACTCTCGCCAAGCCTGGATGAACTCCACATAGAAATGGTGGTCCCACGAGAAGTAAAGCGTGCCCATGCATCAGCTTGTGGCTCGGACGGCGACCCGCGGATCGCCATGCCGAGTTACAGCGGCCCAAAAAACCTCGGCCTTCTTCGAGAGGATCGAAGAAGTGACGTGTGCACTGCATAACCCCTGGACCTGTTCCTGGGGCGCCGACTTGAACAACACGACCAGGTCAGTTTGGTGATACATTTAACATGACTGACAGCCTGAACATTATTTCATTAAACACACAAGGGTTCCGAAGTCTTGTAAAACAAGCCGATATTATCAGCGTGGCCCGCGCAAAAATTGTGACATACTGTGCTTACAAAAAGCAAACTTATTCAACATTGCACATGTTCTTACTTTCATCCGCACTTTTAACCTAGCCTATTTTTTCTCCTTCGCGACAGCACGCTCTTGTGGAGTTGGTATTATTTTCAACAGAACTCTCTTGCGAGATCATCATGTGTTTTATGATGGAACAGGGAGGATATTGACATTTGATTGTGTACCATCTTCATTTAGGTTACGGATTTTGAGCATATATGGACCCCCGCAGGCCATTAAGACCAATTCTTTTTTTCGTGACCTGGACGTGTATTTCCTGGACGGTCCTCACGTGGTGCCTGTTGGGGATTTTAACTGCGTCTTAGACACGCGAGCAGATGTGCAAGGCCCGGGCTGGGGTCGCCCTGATTGGAACGCACGGGAGTTGCGTCGCCTCCTCCAGCACCTTTCGTTGCTGGATACATATCGACTTTTTCATGGTTCTTCATTTGCCTACACTCTAAAAATTTTCACACCCTTATGGGTGTAATACGGGTGTATTCATCTTTTCACCCTTGTAAACACCCTTGAAACACCCTTTTTTAATGGAAAAGGGTGTTCAACAAGAAAGCACCCTTGGAACACCCCAGTCTTTCTAATATACACCCTAATTATAAGGGAGTAAGTGAACAAGCTTACAGTATATGATAAATGAACATTGCCAGTTAAGGCGTTGATATTGGCTTTACATGAAACGCGCGCTACCTGCGCTTGAATCAGGTAGCTGGAATGATTAGATCGGGGCATCTAGGCAGCAGCGCGCTGGCTCCGAACAGCGGTCAAAAATGAAGTTTCCCACTAATGTTGATATCGAACGGATGCCACTAACGCGCAGACTTTGCATAGCCAGATATCTGCAAAAGGCTTGATATGATCAATGGCAAAATATTTACAATGCTATCACTGAATACTTAAAGGTGTGCAACCAGTTAGACTGGGAATTGTTAGGAGTGAGGGCTAACGGTAAATAGCTCACCAACTTACGGTTTGTAGATGACATTGGCATACTCAGCAAAGCTGCAGACTATTTGCAACAAACGTTTGAGGACCTTGGCGAAGAAAGTGTAAGAGTCTGATTGAGAGTTAGTATGCAGAACAGAAAAGTAATGTTCCGCAGCCTGGCGAGAGAACGAATGTCATGGTCGGCAGTCAGCCTCTAGAACCTGCGCAGAAATACGTTTATTGAGGTTAATTACTCACAGGGGCCTCTGATCAAGGAAATTAACAAAAATAAAAAATTAGCTGGAGAGCTTACGGCAGGCATTACTAAATCATGACCAGGGAGCTTACTGCTAATCATTGCTTTCTACCGTTACTAACGTATGGGGCCGAAACTTGGAAGTTACCAAAGAAGCTTGGGAAGACGTTGAGGACCGCGCAACGAGCGATGGAATGAAAATTATTAGGCATGACGATAATAGACTGGAGGACAGCGATGTGGATTAGAGAGCGAACGGGGATAGCTGATATTCTGGTTGACATTAAGAGGAAGAAGTCGTGCTTGGCAGACATTGCAATGCGTAAGGGAGAGAACTGCTGGTCTATTGGAGTTGCAGAATGGGTGCTAAGGGAAGGGAAGCACAGTCGAGGACGGCAGAGAATAATGTGGACGTGATGGAATAGGGAAACTTGAAGACACGTGGAACCAGTTAGCACAAGACAGGGGTATTGGAGATCGCTGGAGAAGCTTTCGTCCTGCGATTGACGTCAAAATAAGCTGATGATGATGATGATGTGACGACATCCATGCCAGCTTCGCGGCATGTCATTCATGTTATGACATGCATGCGTGTCATGCACGTTCTGATAGCTCGATTTGCGTCGATTGCGGGGGGGGGGGGGGGGCGGCTAGTAGCGGCGTAGCCAAGTGGGGCACGCCGGGCACTTGTAACGCTCACTAACAGTAAATTTTTTGCTACTATGGCAATGGCCCCGCTCCTTCCCCCTCCACGGTCAATTGGGACCCCACCCCCCCTCACACGAAAAAAATTTTCTGGCTACACCACTGTGGGGAGGGGGGTGTAAGATTGCTCCAGACCCCTCCCCCTAACTTGTCAACGGAAACGGGGGAGGGTTGGGCCGCTGCCACCGGGCCGCAAGCCTTAGGCAGCCCAATTACCGGCTGCATTTCCCTTTGTACGTGAATACTGCTCTAACGTCATTACACTGTAGGATTCGTGGCGGTTCGAGGGCCCCCATGCGACAATAAAAAAAAAACACATACAACCATCAGCAAGTCTTACCTTGAGCAGATCTTTGGGAGCTGGGCAAGACTCTCATAAAAAAAGAAAGCTTGGCACCCCTCTTACATGCATTGTCAACTCTGGGTCACCGCTGACTGCACATTTCCGGTAAAAAAAATCACACAGGAACTCCTCTCGGATTTGTCTAAGTATGCGTAAGCATTGTGACTCTTCCTCATCCACACGCAGTCCATGTCGTTATCAATGTTATGAGACTTGATCCGACGAGTATAAGCGACAGCGCTGCGGCGACACGAGCTGCTGTGGTCGGCGGCGCCAAGTGAATGGCGCAAGCAAAGTACTGCAGGTGGCGGGGCCAGGTGCGCTGTGACGTTACGTTCGTTTTGAGCCGTTATCGCTCTTTAGCACTTCTCAACCGCGTCGAACCATTATCAACCGTTCTCCGGCGGCGGCGGCTGCTTGTGGCACGGCCGCGCGAACCGTATCTCGAAAGCGAACTGCAATTTGGACAGAGTGTGCCCACTGCTGAAAACTTCACGCGCTGTGTTCTCACCGTTTACTTCGCTTTGAAAACAGACGCGCGTACACCTATCTTGAAAGTGATCTGCGAAAAGAGCACAGTGCGGCATAAGCTGAGAGCTTCGTGAGCGCTGTGTTCTCGCCGCTTCAGTCGCGTTGAAGCGAGAGCTAGCACGAAGGTGAATTCACTCGCTGCTGCGGGTTCTATTTTGAAAGGTATCGTGCGGTACGGACTGACGGACGGATGGTTTTTATTTGTGGGTAATTATAGAAATGCTTACGTTATAAAAAAAATCGCAGGGTTCGCGGATGCCGCGATAACAACCAACTCTGTCTTGATCGCCCCCTCCCCACCCCGGGAAAAGGGACACTACGCCTCAACCTCAGTTGAAGAAACGATTATGAAACGTTAACGACAAGAACGGCAATTTTTAACGCGTTGTCTTATGGCCTCCAAGATTTGCGCGCAAAGCTGGCGCGCGCGAACCTGGGGGGCCATAATTGGCTGCTTAATAGCATTAAAGGACAAAAAGATAATACCAAACGACACAGTAAAAATGCAAACAAAGAACTGATCTTCGCTATACTGTTCGGGGAAAAGAAATAAAAAATTAGACAGCCGCAACACACGCCACTAAAGCCACTACCGCCGGCATAACGCGGAACCAACAGTTGGCAACATTCATTCGCGCTTCATTGTCCGCTTCGTCTCCGCAAGGAGAGCCGCCATCCTTTCGCGCCGGCCGTATTGTCATAGTTTTGTTTTTCTGCAAGTCCGCGCACGCAGCTCATCGGTAGCTGCACGGGTGCACGGCGTCGCATTGCGACCTGCGGCATTTTCTCGTGTTCGCGCAATCGGTGTGAAACATGTCCCATGTGAAATATTTGATAGAAGTGCCTCACGTCCAAGTCGAGCCGCCGTACGGGTGTAAGGCTGTGTGCCCCGTTCTCGGAAGCGTCGACGGGTTTCCGGCATGCGGATTTCAGGTACGTGCAAATGCGTTTCGCCCTTCTATTGAGCTCCGCAGCAAAGCGTGCAATATTTCATGTGAAAGATGCAGTGCCCGTCATCATGGTGTGAATTTCGAGCGGCAAACGAGAACTGTGGCGCTTAGAGCACACCGCGGCTGCTAAGTCAGCGTTGAAATTGTTTTACGTTACCGTAATATGTTGCTGTCTGTCTAATCTGCGGCTTGTGGACAGCTAGCCCATTGACTTTTGCTTGTGGCAGCGATAGGTATATAAATGGAAGCGGTAATAATTTTCGAGAGCAGACAGTTGTTTCGCGCGATGTTTGGTCGTGTTCATGGCGTTATGAAAGCTAGAAAACTAACTGGCTTGATCGTGCTTAGTTCCAACTCTAAGGAGCGTAACGTTGGCGCTGTATATGTTTGTTTTCCGTGCCGCGAGTACCACTTTCATGCTTTTGTTGCATGAGAGTGGTAGCTGCTGCATGCCGTCTGGGCAGAATACAATAAAAGCAATTTCCTCACTTTCATACGTATGCAATGTGACGTAACAAAATTTCCAGCGTCTTATTCGGAGCGTAAATGTCCAGTAGAGTTTAGTAAGAAACTCAAATTCTGTCTTAGCTTAGTAGGCGTGAAACAAGTGAAACTCTCATTCCTTTTTGAATTGTTCGCCCAAGCCGCACCGCCCCCAGATGCGTCATCGGGTAATTGACAGTAGCTTTACTACGTGAGTTGTTTTATGCGCCAATATTGCCCCGTTAAGTATCCTGTTAATTTATGCCGACGCTCGTTCATCTTGATTTTAAGCGATTACTATCCCCGAGTACCGGACGATGCCAAACTTGTTGTGAGGTGTAGCAAACGCGGGAAATTCAAAGTGGCGTGGCTGCAAGTTCCTGTTTTTACTTTTCTTGCATTCAAAGCCAACAGACACAGTATCACTGATTTATTTTCCATTTCTGCAGTACTTGACCAATCTAATATGACAACTGCATTTGCTCTTTAATGTTTTCCATTTATGTGTATTCAGCTGGGCTGCCAGAAAATGCTTGAATTTTTTTCAGTATCCAAGTGACGAAATATTTCACTTACGGCCGTGTGTGAAACACGCAAGATGACAAAACTGATAGCAAAATGATGAGATGTTTCTTTTATAGCGTTTGGACTCGACTTTTGGTGAAGATGTCGATCGACCTTGGGCCTGGTAACAGCACACCCGACATGGCCAAAGTGCAGTCTATCAGTTGAGTGCCCCCGAATGGACCATCAACATCGGAAAATGAAACAGAGCCAGGTAGGGGCAATTTTTACTTTGGAACAGAATACTGACAGCTGCCTCTTTTTTAAAGAACTAAATAACATATTTACAAACCCATCCTTTCTCTTTGTGCAGCCTACATAGAATTGTTTTTTGCTTGTTATACAGATCTTCAGAAAGCAGTTCTTCTGAACCCTTTCTGCATGCACAAATAAATAAAGAGGAGTGCACTTTCTGAAGAAATTGATGCACTGAAATGTGCGTTCGACACACAATGAGATGCAAAATAACCAATAACATTAAAGCGGTAAAAAAAAAACAAGTTTGAAACATGTTCTAACATCATAACCCGCCTTGGCATACGGATCTAAATATAACAGCAACAGAGGTGCATGCAGAGAAGTGTTTGTAAATGTTTGCAAGATATGTACGTTGTATAAGAAATTGTTTTTACTTACTCGGAGCTTCTTGGTGCCGTGGCAGTGCAGTAAAAGCTCAAGATGATGCCCCTGCTCCTAATAAAGCACCTTTCGGTTTTAAAATTAAATTATGGGCTTTTACATTCCAAAGTCACAACCTGAAGTTTTGGGAACCTGGCCTTCTTTAATGTACACCCGAATCTAAGTGCATAAGCGTTATTGCATTTTACCCCCATTGGAGGGCAGCTGCCATGGCCTACATTGAAGTTAGGACCAGCATGACTGAGCAGCATGGCATCATAGTAAGTGGGCTATAACACCACGTCAAAATGAGAAATACTGCTTAGAACTACCAACTTCTTGGCTCACAAGCACTTTGCACTAAGTTAAAGGAGTATGGAGTACTGACAGCGACCACTTATGTACCAATTTCTTTTAGGCTGACTCTGTTATTAGGGTGCGAAGCTTCAATTAGTCAAAACCAGCCTAAATTACAGAACCAGCTCAAAACACGCACCATGTATAGCTGGATTTGGACATGAAAATGGAGTCAATTCATGTCGCCGAAAATGGAGGTGGCAGTCACACTATTTCATGCATTTTGCCTAAAACATAGTCAATAATAATTAATCAATTTCTAAAATATTCTTTTCAAAAAGTTTTTTTCAAGCATGAAAGGAGGAGCCAAATGGTGTTCAGGTGCACGAGTGGTTAGTTGCATGGCACTTTTCGCATGTATTCACTGGCTTCTTTCAAGCTTGAAAAAAAAGCTTGTTGCACCTATTGAGCAGTAGAAAGCTGGATTGGTAATTTTTCAGGATGCTCTAGAATTTTTGCACTGACACTCTTGCTTTGAATATAATATTTGAGCAGTTAAATAATCGTTTATAACTAATTACCTAATTAGGAAAAATGCAAGAATTGGTTTCACTTCCTCCAAACAATGGCAAACGACATTACCTTGGTGCTGTCCAGCTACGTGGCACTTGTACATATTTAAAGCTTGCACATGTCAGACAGACCACCTGGTAATTACAAGGCATATATAGCAGTGGCTAAGTTGTGTGAGCCAGCCATGTGTAGCGAATCATGCGAAACGGCCATGTTTCTTTGACTTAAGGGCATGGTAAGATTTACATGCTCGACACCTTGTATCGGTGGGTTCTAGGCCTGTTCGTAGTTTAGCTGCTACATAAACAACATTTCTTCACGTGTAAGCTCATATGCATCTTTCAAGTATATTCCCTCATGTGTCCAAAATAAACCATCCTCGCGCTTCCTTCATTATGTCTTCATCTGTTGCTGTGCTAAATTTTTAACATGCAACTGCACAAATTTTCATCTAGTTTTCATATTTTCTCGTTGTTTGGTGGCTTTATTTCTGAACAAGTTGTTTTCGTTAAACCCTGTTGCACACAGCAGTACACAGCATTTCTGCCTAGAGTGGGAATTTTTTTTTTCAGAGTGACATTAATACACCTTGCCTGGGCAATGTAAGGCATTCTACATAACACGGCCCTGCAATAATGTTTTATATTGCATTCCAGCATCATGCAAAAGCTGTTTACTTACCAGATTAGAATATGTATAAGTGTTGGAAGTAACAGAACTGGAAGAAGCCAGCAGATAATGAGGCCAAGGAAAGCATACAGGAACATGTTTTAAGTTTTTTATATGAAGTAAGAAGTGATAAATTCTAAGTAAATGAAAGTGGATTAAAAGATATCCACCTGTGGGTGAGGAACGGACCCATAACCTTCACATTACGCATGTGATATACTAACCACTGTGGTACTACGGCCGTGTTCAAGCGTCGACAATCTGAGGGGCCATTGTGGACGGTTGAATGCTGCCTCGGTGGCACAGTGGTTAGTGCATCGCATGCCTAATGCAAATGCTGTAGGTTCGTTCTCCCCCCATGCCTGTTTTTACCATTTTCATTTACCTTTATCATTTCTACATTTAAATAGAAAATTACAAATAAGTTTCCATGTGCCTTCCCTGGCATCTTCCAGCTGTGATTCAGAAAAAGTTTGACCCTCAGTATCCTTTCTTCTCATTTGGAAGAACAGGAGCTTCATTTTAAAAATAATGAGTTCACTTTGTTCAGCATCTCAATGTGGTCTCAAATCTTATCACAGCATGTGTATTACTAAGTGAAGTTTTTGTTAAGATGATGATATAGCATGGGACCTAATTAGTAGCCTTTATGTTCAGATATATGACTAGTCTAATAAATAGGAGGATTTTAAGAAGCACTTCTAACATGGTCTGATCATGTGTTTAAAAAAACTAATCTAGCATGATTTCAGGTATAACTGTTGCCCCTGAAAAATATTTGGATCATCTGCATTGGTATTGTTTTTAGAGAGCACCAATACTGCTTTGGTTGAAGTAGCCTCGTGGAACATGAAGCATCGCTTCTTGCTGAGTCAAGGAAATATCTGCATATCTGAGGTGCATGTGTCATATGCTCGAATGCTGTTTAAAGGCTGCTAATAAGAAAATTACTTCACTTGCCTTCCAGAGATTGCTTCAGTAGTCTATGCTACTCGATCATAAAGAATTTACCAGAGTGAACATTCATCACAGTTGGCGTTGCAATGTTTATGCAAAGTACCACAATTGCCTACTAGACATGTGACTGCACTAAAACTTGGAATTAATGACCAGTAAGATTTATGGGACTGCAAAACTTGTTATTACTCCAGAACAAAATGCCAGGCACTTCGGTTATTTCTGCCATAGAGTTTCTTACAGTAATTACTAGAGGGAACTCTGGCGCTCCAGTCGCACCACCATGGGAATGATGGGAAGCACATGGATTTGTCTGATATTCGTGCTTGTGAATTCGGACGTTCTTGTGGCTTCGTATATTATACGCTATATAAATCTTATTGTCGTAAATTTCAGCGCAGTCTATACTCTTCGAAGTGCAGAAGACGGCGCCAACACGCACAATTGCTATTAATTGCAACGATTGAGCTTGTCCAGCTGGCCAAATCGAAAGGCGCCAAACGTCTCAAGGCACTGGTATGCCCGCGGTAACTTCATCAGGGCGTTGCACTCGCTTGTCGTTACATGCCTCCGTGGCTTAATGGTTTCAATATCAGACTTCTGCTCTAGAGTTCCTGTGTTTGAATCCTGTCGTCGGACGATTTTAATGTTTATTTATTTATTACACAGTATATTGTTGAAAATGACTAGTTTACAAAGTCACAAAGCCGCTTGAAGCCAAACAGACGAAGTTTAGGCAAATCCATGTACTTCCCATAATTTCCATGCTGGTACAGCCGTTCTTGTTTGACCTCCTGTAGACACTAATGTCAGAGTTCCCTCTAGTAATTATTGTATGAAACTGATTTCTGCACCTCACTCTTGCAGAAGCGGCACCACACCCGCTGCGTAAACATGCACTACCTTTCGTCCAAGTGCAGGGAATGCTGTGAACTCGCCCTGTACAAAGCCTGCACTTAGTAAAACAAATCACAACGTGCAGTTGCTGTCACGTTGAACTGGTGGAATGAGTATTGAAATGCAGCACCTCCTGAACTAGTTCAGGAAGTGCAGGTTAATCAAGTGGAGATTATATAGTAGCAGAAGTTGAGTGATGCTGCATTACATTCACGAAATATACTTCATGATACTTTTCCATTTATTTCCTCAGTTATTAAGAATCCATTTTGCATTGTTGGAGAAAACTACAGAATGCCAACATATTTTCTAGCATTCATTGGTAGCAAACATGTCAAAACATGTTCTAGTTTCTGGATTGCCGCTTCAACCGTTAACCCCCTAGTTAATTCCGGAAAAATGTACAAAATTTTCCAAATTTTTTACATACTCAATTTTTCGGTGTCATTCTCATTCTAAAAATAATTACTTCATTGGTCTCTGGTTAGAAATAACACAAAAATAAGAGCTGCTCTTGAGGGCAGCTTTCCCTCAATGCCGACTGTAACTCATCTTTGACAATAACTGCAGCATAACATCGGGCAGAAAGAGTGCGACTCGTCATTGGCGATATTGGTACTACCTGCAGTCACTAGTACAGCTTGGGATCAAGGGTTAAAGGTTGCGACTTCGTTGCTGCCCAATTTTAATTCTGCAGCTGTTACACGTGGGTGTATCGTGTGTATGTACGTGTGCATGCATTAAAATGACTTCACGCTAGAGCAAGGCAACTGTAGCGCAGAGAGGCATTAGTCATCTTTATATATTTGCTTTGTAAAGATGCGCTAAGTTTATCTTTTGCAATATAGACTTGGTGCTCTTTGGCCAAAGATGACCTTGTGCTACTAAAACCTATCAATTAGCTTTTTGCAGTAGCAGGTGCTTATTCCTTTTTCGGGATTGGTGTGTGAGTTTTAATTTGTTTTTCTTGAACTGTGCAATTCCCACTCAGAGGACTGCATGTCATCTGAGGTGTTCCTTTTTCAATCAAGAATGTTGAGGTTGTGTTTGTGAAACTCGATTTCTTGCCTCAAACGAGCTTGTACAAACTGACCAAGCTGATAATTCTACCTGCTTATATATGAAATATGTTGCGGTTATGAACCCTCATAATGAATGACACATAGTATAAAAATTATATCTATTAAAACAATTTAATGAAATTTTTCATGTTTTTCGCGTTCGTATTCAATTCTCTACTCTCGTGTCCTGTCTGCATGCCTCACCTCTTTTTTACCACAATGCAGGGGGAAAAGGTTCCGGTAACACCATGCATTCAGTATGGTGGCCCAGACGTGTATGCAAGCAATCTCCTTCATGTGGACCAAGAACTACTCTGCAGTGTCTCGCAGACTTCCATGCGAAGTCCTCAACATTCTCGTCTCAGTGGAATGGCTGCTCATCTATCTGCGTGTCCATCACCAAGACGGCCAGTTGTAAAGCTCCTGTACCCGTTTAAGAAAGCTTAATGATTTTTTTATTTAGTTTTCACGGTTGGCCATAGAATCTTAACATTTTTGATGTTTATAACATTTTTACCTGGCACAAAGTGGTGCAATAACTTTAAACCAGTGTAATGTATTTAAGTGATGCTCACTTTAATGCCTATCTGGTTTTGTTAGTGTTTAAGAAATTTGTATGTCTGATGAGGTAACAGCATTTGAATTTGTCATCGTGGCTCGTTTCAATGAGCTGCTAGGAAAAAAGTCGCAAAACTTATCACACGCCAGTTGTAGCATTTTTGTTTTCATGACTATAGTATACACGTTTCAAAAGATGGAAAGTGGGGAAAAAAACCTGTAGAACATAATCATCCTAGGATTGTCATGTCCTTACAACTCCGCAATGATAATGCCTCATACATCTTGGGAGCACATTGGTCACAATGCCTGCAGGTATACTTGATAAGAGAATAGCTTGCACCCAGATTTGCCACACAGTTGATGGCTGATGGCTTTTGTTTGTCGTCTTCATGTTACTACTATGTATTCAATATTCATTTAGATGTAAAGGACACTAGAGGCACTGAAGTACCAAATGGCACTTGCATTTCAGGGGACAAAGTGCCCAGCATGCCTGTCACAAAACGTGTTCTAGGGGCTACCTTGCCTCTATAGGTAAATGGATACCAGATGCTCTGTGTACAGTGTAATCGGTGTACTTGTCTGAAGTGCTTGAAAGATGTGCTACGGGCTGTACTGGCACTGTCTGAAGATAATGCATGGTTCTAGAAAGCCTGCAGCTGAGCATCTGCCACCATACTGAAGGAACTGTCCTAATTTTGTTGTTGAAATGTAGGAGCTGCAATGAATAGTTGTGAATGTGTGCTCTGAATCTTTTAATGTGAAATGCCTTGATTATTTCCCGTGTGGTTTGACATTTGTCTCGAAATAATTTTTGTGTCTTCAAACAAAGGTTTACAACCGCAATTGAAACAATGTGATGCTAGATGTGAAGCATTAGGGTTGTAAAGTGAATGTTTGTTTTCTTTTAGTCTAATATTAATGCACCTGCCGCTCTGTACAATGTAAGTCTTCCCTCACTTGAGAGGATACTGATAAACTATACCAGTGTTACAAGGCACAAAATGGGACACATGACTAACGCCGCAATTATCTTTTCTGTTTTGCCACCCTGTTCAAGTTTCCTATTTATCATAGGCACATGATAGACAACTTGCGGTGCCGAGAAAACTTTATCCACATCATATGTATTGGCCACGTTCCATAAACCATCTGATAATCTATGTATATAGGGCACCACAGCAAACCTTCTTCTTCTGTTTTTCTTGTTTCTTAGCCTGGCCTTTTACCCACTTTAAAAGCTTTTTGCAGGTTAGTGATAATAAATGCACAGGATAACTAGCCTTTTCGAGCCTATTTGTTGTGAAAAACTGTTTCATATTGTGTGGACATGACTAGCTTACTCAGCTCTTAAGTTTGCCATTACTAATGTCCGCACAATATGAAACAGTTTTTCACAACAAATAGATAGAGAGGCATTCCACATTAAAAGATTGGGAGAGACTTACATTAGCCATGCATCTTTGTCTCTGTTAGGATGCGAATTTCAGTATCTTCAGAACACGTGTGTTAATCTGAAGTAGTCTTTTTGTTGTTTCCTTTTTTACTTCCTTACTTACTGATATGTTTAACTGATGTCTTCATACCTTGTCATGTTCTTACGCTGCGGTTTTTTGCAGTCACCCATATATATATATATGTTCTTCGTATCAATAAAAATTTAGTTGAGAGTTAGCGCTCATCCTGGTCTGCTTCTAGTGTGTGTACGTGTCACTTCGCGCTACAATCCAAGATCATGTTACTGTACCAACTCGCCCAACTTTCTATCCTTGTGTTAACATAGACACACTCAGACTTGTTCTTACTTATGTGACCGGTTATTTTTGTACTTTATAATAAGATGCAGTGCTTTTCGAATGAAAACATGTGATAGTTCGTAGCGAGATTATTTAAAAAAAACTTTTCTGCTTAAAATTTATTTGAACAAGCCTGTGCCATTATTCGGTGCTTATGTCTTTGTATTGGTATGGTTTTACTCCTTATCTTTTTACTTTTAAAACGTGCAAACATTATTATGTAAGCATTTCTCTTTATTTAAATAATAAATACTTTTCTTATGACATTTCGTCACAAATTTTACAATGATTTTGTTCAATTAGGTAAGCTTAGACTAGCTGATTGTTATTCTGATAGCTTAACTTACTATGCCTGTGGGATATTCAATGCAAGCACATGGGGAAAAATAAACTAAATTGTTGGGTATAAGCAGGTCACTGGCAGTAAATGGAGCATACATATATTTCAGGAAATAGTGCATGCTTATATATTGAACAGCATGCACAGCTACACATGCTGTTTCGTTCGTAAATGCTGAAACAATATTCGAAGTGGAAGCGCTTTGTTGCACTTTGTTCTTTGGCTTTCAGTGCTACCTTTAAGTCATATATGTGAAAGTACTAGTAGAAGCATCCCGTGGAGATAAATGACAACTTTGATGAATAGAGGTATAGAATGTGTGCTTAAAACGGCAAAAAACTGCTTCACAGGCAAACGTATGCTTCTGTAGTACTGCACTTGTTACCGTCGCCAATCCATGCATTGCTTGCGCTCTATTGCATTCAATATGAGCTACGACAACGAGCTGTAGTGTCTTTCCCTCCTGGTCGAGGTGGTGTTGCGAAAATTTTTGACCAAGTGGAGGTTTTTAATTATTTCTGAAATGCATGCAGCCATGCTTTTGGCTGTGTGCTGTTTCCACGGAGTGATAAGTACTGGTGCACCAAGGTGCGGGAGATCCTGTGTCCTTTGTGCAGCGCGCGTTGTTATTGCGCTCTGCATCCTGCCGGCAGAGAACTATCACTGCAGAGGAAGATTACGAAAAGCATAGGATGTGTGCATTTCTGCGATCATGAAACTTAAATTTTTTGCCTGAAAGGGTCGCACGTTATGCTACCACATGACGGACCAGAAGCGCAATATGACGACGCCTCACAGATTCTGGCTCATACTGAACAAGGTAGTACCATAGCTAAGGCTAGGCAGCATTCACAACAGCTAGTCTGTCCATTAACTACATGGCTGTAGTGAACGCTAAAATACTTGCAGGGATAACACCCTTTCGGAAGGGTGTTGTCCATGCTACACCCATATTGAAAGGGTGGTGTCTGTGTTACACCCCATAAAGAAAGGGTGTCGTTTGTTTTACACCCATAGGCAAGGTGACGTCATATTAACACCCCTTCCTTTGTGGGGTGTTAATTTGCATCTCTTTGCTTGGGGTGTAGCAATACACCCAAAAAGGTGTCACCCATGGGACAAGTCATTTACACCCGTAAGGGTGTTAAAATTTTTAGAGTGTAGACGTGGCGACGCGGCGCGTCGTCGAGACGGTTAGACCGTGCCTATGTGCCAAGCACTTTAGCTCAGTATGTCACCCGATCTGATATGATAATTTTACATTCATCTCCTGTTTATATTTCCGATCACAGACCACTTATACTTCAAGTTCGCTTCCCTGCTTTCTCATCAGTAAATCCTTGGCGTCTAGATATCCATGTTCTTGCACGCGTCTTGCACGCCTCTGTTTCTAGATCTGACCCAGAGTCATGGGACGCGCTCAAGGTGCAGTGGCGTCTGCATTGTTAAGTTGAAGGACGTGCACTCAGACGACGTATGCCGGAAGAACGGGCGGATACTCCCACGAAGCTCCGTATTGCCCTTCGGGTCAATCAACTGACTCCGTTGATGCGGTCATGGCAACGTGAGCTACGGATTCGTTTCCTACGTCTCATCGCAGCGTCGTCTTTGTCACCTGCTGCTTGGCGATGCAGACATAATACGTGTGCACACCCTGAAGTTCTGCGGTTTGCAAGAAACTCGTTTTTAGACAGTCGAATTCATTCGGTTCTGCGGCCCCAAGAGCACTTCCTGTTACGTCGCCTGCCGCGCGTGATTATTCGCTCTTTGTAACGCATTTTGAAAACATGGCGCGTACGGCTATGCAAATAGACCCCGCCTCTCGAGGATTTCGTACAATGCTTAGTGGGCTGCCTCAGGTTCCACCTGAGGTAGCTGACCGTCTTTGTGCACGACCATCAGCTGATGAAGTGAAGTCATTGTCTTCCATGAAGCGTGGCTCAGCCCCAGGGCCGGACGGGTTACCTGTTGAGTTTTATGCGAAGCATATTACTAGGGCTCAACCCAGCTCCTCAGGCGCGGCGGTGTCGCCTTCAATACGACGTGACACCGTGACGTCACGATAGAGGAGAAACGGGGCTCCAACTCGCGCCGTCACTCGCGGCGTCGCGGCAACTCTTGCAAGATGGGCTGGGTGGGAATCGAACCAGGGTCTCCGGAGTGTGAGACGGAGACGCTACCGCTGAGCCACGAGTACGATGCTTCGAAGCGGTACAAAAGCGCCTCTAGTGAATGCGGTGTTGCCTTAGAAACGAGCTGTTTCTAAGGCTCAGGCGCGCGTCGCTTGCTCAGGCGCACATTTCGTTGCCGCGCCGAACGCTGCGTTGCTCGACGCTCACCGCGTCCAATGCGGGGCGCGTAGTCGCTGCGCCGTAGCCCATTGTCTTACACCCCTTGGCGGGTCGACGGGAACGCTGTCGCGTTCCACTCTTGAAGGCGAAGCAGAGTAACACATGAGTTGTTTCTTCTACTAGCCGAACCAAATATAGCCAAGCAACCGCAGTTCACCAGGCTAAACAGTGGTTCAACAACTAAAATAAAGGCTAGTATGCTTCGCATCCTGGGCTTAACCTTAGCTAAGCCACAGCCATTTTTTATCTAGCGTTCTCGGAAGATATTGGTGCCACTTTCGCATCTGTCATCAGCCGCTGCTTTGAGAACTTTGAATTCCCGTCTAGTTTTCGAGAGGGTCGTATTGTGCTGATACCTAAGCACGATCCATCATCAGTTCGTCCAGAGAATTGGAGGCCAATCACGCTTCTCAACGTTGACTACAAAACCTTCACAGCTGTAGTCACCCGACGCATGAGAAGTCTGATGCCTTCCTGACGCCATCAGGCATGCTCAGTCCCTGGCAGAGAGATACACAGTCTTTCGTTCGTTACGCGTAACATAATGACATACACGCTGACCAGATCAGCTCGTGGTCTCTTAGTTTCACTAGATCAAGAAAAGGCATTCGATCGCCTTGAACATAGTTAGATATTTAATGTACTGACCACGTTCGGCTTTTCGTCAAATTTCGTTGAACTTATTAAGAATGCCTATTCAAAAGTCCGAAGAACATTGTTCCTTGACGATCGTGAAAGTGCACCATTTCCTGTTACTCGTGGTGTTCGTCAAGGGTGCCCTCTATCCCCAGTACTCTTTGTGCTCAGCCTTGAGCCATTTCGGCGCTCGGTTGAGACCCTTACGTATGCGGTCTCCCACTACCTGGTAGCGGTGCTGTGAAGGCGACAGCCTTCGCCGATGACATAACATTATATCTCAGGAATGACGATAGCTTATCCCGTAGCTTTCGAATTGTAACTGAGTATGAAAATGTTTCAGGTGCTGAACAAAATTTTTCAAATGTCGTTATTTGTTCATTGGTTCATCACAGACCCGCCTAAGTCACCTTTTCCGTCTTCAAAAGAGCAATTCTCTTCTTATTTTAGGCCTTGATTAAACCTATGGTGGCATATCAGACTGTGTGGCTCTCAATTCTTGAAGATATAAGGCGAAATATTCAAGATGTTGAAGGGTATGATTTACCCCTATTAGAAAGAAGGTACTTAGCACAGTCTGGGATTTGCGGCCGAGTGTGGTACGTTTGTCACGTTGTACAGCCACCCTTACGGGTTACTAGGTCTCTGCAGTCGCCTTCTCGGTTCCTTCTTCTGGTCGGGAAGTACAGAACTTGTCTGTCGCGTGGCGCTTGGGCAACCACGCTCTCGCGGTGGGATCGCGTTCCCATCAGTATCTGTCCGCTGCCGGCTGCTTGCTCTGCGATTTCTGCTCGGCCTGTTACAGCGTCATCCGTGTCCTGCCCGTGAACTTGCTTGCTATTTCCTTGGTACAAAAATTCGTTACATGTTACCGGGCGTGCACTTATATCGCGGACCACAAGTTAAACGCACCTACATTTTACTGTACGGCCGTGGCATTTTATCGCCACATACAACAGATATGTCCAGATGTAGACATTCTCGAAAACCGTGTAGTAGATACTATGTCAGCCTTACTGCTTCCTCTAGTTCCCCTAGCGCGCCTCGCCCGTTCCAATAATGTGTCGTGGGATGCGATAACGGCATCATTTCTGCCTGGCCACCTAACGTGAATTCATGTGGCGTCTAGAGTGGCAAATGCTTCCAACTCGTGACAGGCTTGAGCGGTGGGGCGTTGTCCCATTTTGGCTGCGCGCCAATGGCCCCTTCAAGAATCCAATAAACATGTGCTGCTGCAATGCGTCGTTGCCAGAATATTTTGGAGGGCCGTGCATACTGGTGTCCTTGGCCTTGGAGTTAACCGCTTTGTTACATCTGGTCGCTGCTCACGTGGCCGCTTCGCACGACTTTTAATTGCTGCGGAGGCCTTTTGTCTATGGCGTAACCGGTGCGAGGCAGTTGCCGCGGGGCATCGCCGCCGCGCTCTGTTTCCACTGCACGCGGTAACAGTTTCGCCCAGGTAACAAGATACACTTATTTTCACAGCACGTTGGCTAACATTGCAAAACAAACTTCAAAGAAGATTACAAATGGCGAGGGCATTTTTATCTGCAAACATATGCTTGGAGAGCAGTGGGGAATGCGACATCAGAAGCAACTTCAATTAGTTCAGGAGGCAGCAGGTTCCATTCGTGGATTGTACGGGGAATAAAGGAGTTTTGGTATGTTGTTGTGCGCGCGCATATTTCTTTTATCTTAAGTAAGTGGTCGCGGCGCCCAGATATGTATGTTGGTGGTTGTAGATAAGTCTCTTTGTTTAGTGGTGTGTGATTGAAGACGATATCTCGAAGGAAAGAGGGGCGCGAAACAACACGGCGTAGCGAAAGATCTTCTAAACATATGTGCCGTTTTATTTCTGTGATGCTGCTTGGAAATGAGTAAATGCCGGTTATGAAACGGGCCGCACGTTTCTGTATCGCTTCTAAGCTATTCACAAGAATTTGTGTATGCGGGTCCCACACAACAGACGCGTATTCGAGAATCGGGCGAACGTTGCTTAGGTAAAGTGTTCTCTTGACATCTAGTGGCGCGTGCCTAAAGTTCCTTTTTATAAAATTAAGTACTCGCCCTGCTTTTAAAGTGATGGTTTGAATGTGACGATTCCATGTCAGATCGGCGGAAAATGTGACACCCAAGTATTTAGCTTCGCGTGTTTCTGATAAAGGCGAGCCGTTCAAGTAATACTGTGTACGGATTGGTTGCCGCTTGCGGGTGAAACAAATATGCCTACATTTTGAGACGTTGAGGGACATAATGCGTGCCTATGCGTCAGCTTCTGGTTCGGACGGCGCCCCGGATCGCCGCGCCGCGCCGGACGGCTAAAGAAAACTCGGCCTTCTTCGAGAGGGTCGAAGAACTGACGTGTGTAGTGCATATTCCCTGGAATTGTTCCCGGGGCGCTGACTTGAACAACACGACCAGGTCAGTTAGGCGACACTTTTAATTCAATATGGCTGACACCCTGAAAATTGTTTCATTAAATGCACAGGGGTTCCGAAGCCCTATAAAAAAAGCCGAAATTCTCAGAGTGGCCCGCTCTAACAATTGGGACATTCTGTGTTTGCAAGAAACAAATTTTTTCACCATTGGACATGTTCTTACTTTCAAACGCACTTTCTACCTAGATTGTTTTTTCTATTTCGCAACGTCACGCTCTAGTGGAGCCGGTATTATATTTAACAGAGCTTTACTGCGAGATTGTTTTTTTATGATGGCACCGGGCGGATATTAACATTTGATTGTGTGCTATCTTCATTTAGGTTACGTATTTTGTGCATCTACGGGCCCGTGCAAGTCACTAAGTCTAATAATTTTTTTCGTGACCTGAACGTGTATTTCCTGCACGGTCATCACGTGGTTCTTGTTGGAGATTTTAACTGCGTGTTAGACACGCGAGCCGATGTGCAAGGCCCGGGCTGGGGTCGCCCTGATTGGAACGCACGGGAGTTGCGTCTCCCCGTTCAGCACTTTTCGTCGCTGGATACATATCGACTTTTTCATGGTTCATTTGTCTGGACGTGGTGACGCGGCATGTCGTCAAGCAGGTTAGACTGTGCCTATGTGCCAATCAATTTAGCTCAGTATGTCTCCCAATCTGATGTAGTAACTTTACCTTCATCTCGTGTTTATATTTCCGATCACCGACCAGTTATGCTCGAAATTTGCTTCCGTGCGTCTTCATCAGCAAAACCTTGGCGCCTCGACATCCGCGTTCGACAAGACGCGCATTAGCGCTCTTGTTTGTGAAGAGTCTTGCGAGCCTCTGTTTCCAGTTCTGACCCAGAGTCATGGGAAGGTGCAGTGGCGTCTGTGTTCAGTTGAAGGTCGTGCACTAAGACGGAGGGGGCGCTGCGAGAGCGCGACCGGATCGGACGTGCAGCACATCGGTTCCTCGGTTTTCGACAGGATCACCGAACTACTTCATTGGACCCTCCCGAAATCACACCCATCGGCTCCGCAATGTATTCCAGTCCCCGTGGATACCTTTCTTGAGAAGGTGGACCCTTTGAAGCTATTCCCGGGCGCTTTACCTCCCGACAACGCTGGCGGTGCCACTAAGCCTAACGGACGCGGCGGCTCCCCGGCGAAGCGGACGCTCGGCTCCGCACCGATCTGCGTCCGATGGCGACAAGAAATTCCGAGGGGAGGGGTTACGACCCCCACGGCATGATGTGGGCGACCATTCCAATAATGTGTCCTGGGGTGCTATAACGGCGTAATTTCTGTCTGGCCACCTACGGGACTTCATGTGGCGTCTACGGTGGCAAGTGCTACCAATGTGTGACAGGCTAGAGCGGTGGGGCATAGTCCCATCTTCGCTGCGTCCCAATTCCCCCTTCAAGAATACAATAAACATGTGCTGCTGTGCGTTGTTGCTAGTGTATTTTGGAGGGCCGCGCATGTTGGTGTCCGTTGCTTTGGAGTTAACCGTTTTATTACATCCACTCGCTGCTCACGTGGTCGCTTCGCGCGACCTTTAATTGTTGCGCTGGCCTTTTGTGTTTGGCGTAACCGGTGCGAGGCAGTTGCCCTGGGACATCGTCGCCGCGCTCCGTTTCTGGAGCGTCTCTTCTGGAGAGTCTCTGCTCTTAGTTACTGTCGTTCCTGTCAGATGAGTTGTTCTTCCTTGGGGAAGAGGAGTTCCTTTGATAGTGATCATGCAGTTTCCTGTGGGTGGCTGATGGACGCGTATGGCTTAATTTTCAACCGGTCTGGTTCTTGTAGCCAGGTCATCAAAAGTATTGAAAGTGCACTGAATGTCGGTGCTCGTGATTTATGCGTGTGCGTTCTCTCGTATATATGATCACTTTTGTATATACACATCTCATACCATCACTACAAAATTATGTAAAATGTCTCTGTCATATCATCATTACACATACTGAACATCATTTTATTTATGTGACAATCAGTTTATGTGTAACTGTGCGCTTCTGTGCTCTATGTGCTTATATGTTTGTGAGTGAGGACCTTGACACTACTTTGAAAACGTGCCGTATATTTTTGTGAAGTCGGGGTTCCCTGCGGTTACGACAGCTCCATGGATGATGCCATGTGAGGTGCCGGGAGAAAGAAGGGTTCCGAGTGACGGTTAAGAGATGAGAAAAAGGATTATCTTAAAAAAAAGTACATGAATAAGTCTTATAAACACGGCTCCAACTATCGGAGCACACTGCATGCTAGAGTCTTTGCATGTCCGAGAGTCACTCACAGCCATTCGGAACCGCTCTTCATGCCGTTTATTTTCCTCTTTCCCCCGTCGAGGAAATTCACTGGTCAATCGCAAACGACTAATCGTTCACCACCACCCGTTCGCCAACGTCCCATGCGACTCCAACGTTGCACAATACGTGGTAACCACGTGGCAATCTGTGAACCTGCCGTCCACGCTTTTCTCGGGAGTTCTCGACAGGGACCCTGTCATCGATCGGTAACCTCTTCGTGGCGGTCAGGAGAGGGACGTTGTTGTCTTGAAGCAAGCGGTAATTTCTGGGCTCTCGAAAAGCCGAATATCTGGAACCTGTCTGGCTGTCCGTAAGACTCGGTGATGCTGATTGAGCTGCCTTGAGTGGACGATGAGGCGGGATCATCACCCGTGACAGCCACATGTCTGCCAGTGAAGCATTCTTTGTTCTCAGGGATTGTCAGGCTCAACAGCACACAATGCTTCGTGCTCTGCACATGTAATCCCGCTGGTGGAATTGTGCCGTCATTGTGACTCGGTGTTTCGTATCGTCTTTTGTTGAACTAAACTCTTTCTAAACACACAGCACCCAGCCAGCAGCTACAGTCAGGAAAGTCCGCGGTGGTCGCAAATAAAGGCTTTGCTTTGAAAAGTTTCGCACTCAGCATGGTGCGTTTGCCGTCCTGTATTTAAACTTGTTTTTCAGAACAGCCCATTTATCCAGAGAAATTGAAGAAATTAAATTTCTTAACACAAAGAATGATTCCTCCCTTGAAGCAATATATCACAAGGAGTAAAACAGAAGAATATATGGAGATATTTAAAACCAGATGTGGTCAAGGTAAGGAATTCCACGTAATGTCATTATGTCACAACGTAGTGGAATGACTTCTACTTGAAATGTCTGAGCTGATTTATGATTCCCAAGCATTAATATTTATTTTGTTCTCCATTGAGCTACGTTGCCGCAATAAATTAGTTTACATTCAATTGGAACGCATATGGTGAAATTTATCTGCTAGAAACATCATGAGCCATTCCACTCTGTGAAGGTGAATAACCAGCGGGGCGGTTTAGCACATGACACAGAGGTACATATAATTTTGAAGAAAGGTCAGTGACATTTTGCGTGTATTTGCGGGCTGCTTTCAAGCTCGGAACAACACTTTTATGTAGCACGTACTGAACAGAAAGCTGTATCGGGAGTTTCTCATGTAGCTCTACAACTTTATCATTCACAATTCTCATTTAATTATAATTTGAGAAGTCAAATAAATAATTAGGACTGATTATCTAATTCGGCTGAATGCAGAATATAATCTGAGTATCTCCAAACGACGACAAATAACATTACCTTGGTTCGGTCCAGCTGCGTTGCATTTGCATATATTTAAAGCTTACTTCAAGTTAAGTAAAAAAAAAACTGTATCAAGAAATTTTCGGCAGTCTTCTAAAAATAAGCTTTAAAAGATGTTTCCCTAAAAGGGGATCACGCAGGATGGTGGATGGCGTAAAGATCAGTAATGCATAAGTGCAAAACCTGATAAGACCGGCAACGCATGCATGGCCTCCTGAAGTGACGATGAGTCCCGTCGATGCTGTACAATTACTTTTTTTTAGATATAGACCACAAAGGCCACTCTTCGTCTTACTCAACCAGTTGAATGAAGGGGATATCAAAGCTCCTAGAGTAAGCTATATGGTAACCTGGTAACTTGGTGCAACTAATATATATCACACGAAACTTCAGAAGAAGATCAGATGCAAGAACTTGTTGTAGTTTGTTGCGAAGCTTAAGTAAAGCGGTTAATTAAATGCTTTACAACAAGCGGCGACGCGTAGTTTTGTTTATGCTCTTCCTCTGCTATGTGCGATCTCATGGAATGCTTGTGTTTATCAACCACAAAGGTCTCAACTTTATTTCGTGTAATTTTTATTGGTATGCACTGCATCTTTCACACGTTCTGACGAAATGCAAATTCCAAATCATGTGGACGCACAATGTCAGTCGGTTAGCCAATGATGTGCGGATATAGGCGTATGTGACATATAGGGGGGACGTAGGTGACTTATATTGGCAATGATGTATACATATCTTTGCTCTATATATTCACAGCACGAAATAAACTGTCACAAGGACTAAGGTGATGTGTGAGGCTTGTCGAAGGAAGAACGTTGATGGCAGGTGTGTGCAAAAAGAAGCACGCGTATTTAGGCATTCTGCTCCTATTGTGTCACAGTGCCGCCCAAATTGCCACGTCCACGCCGGAGACGAGGTCAGTGGGCTATCCCCCATTCCCTGTTTGTGAGCAGCGATGTGCGTGTGTTTCCGACAAAGCTCCATTCAGAGGGAAAGGGAAACAAACCTCCGGATTGGTGGGATCTGAGGCCATCGGTCTCTTGACGCCGGACTGGGTGAGACGACTGAACAATGACTACGCAGGGGATAAAAAGAGCGATGGAAGGCTGGAGTCATCGGCTGCTACAACTTCTTCATGAACTCTATCTGTACTACTTTAAGCTTTCTTGTAAATATTTAAGTATAAACGTGTTCGTAAAACGTCTTGGATATCGGGCCCAGCCCCACGTTCTCTTATTCCTGCACGAGCAAAGTACATTCCACATCTTCGGACTCCCAGTCGCAACTGTAGTAACACATAAATACCTAAGAAAGTCGATGGAGGGGGGGGGGGGAGGCTCTGCGAGCTGTCAAGGAGGGCGGACGAGTTTCATGTCGGCTCCATCGAATCGATGTTCTGCCGCCAAAAATTTCTTCTGCACCGCCCGAAACCAGTTGGACTACATCCGTGAAGTTACCAGGAACCCGAGAACACCACTCTTATCCAGGTGGGCCAATTTTTGGTAGTTCTACGGGACCTTATTCTTCAACCACGCGAATGAGGCGCGGGGTCGCCGCGCAGAATGTCCGTCGGTGGCGCATTTATAGAGGCAAAATGACGAATAAAATGGCAGTAATGCGAGCACAAGCCGACGAAGCTTCGAAATTCCTTTAACTTATTTTGGTTTTGGAAAGTCGCTGACTACGTGAAACTTGGCTCCATCCGGGACAACGCTCTTTCCCGACGCAACATGGCCAAGAATGGTGCATTGTCGGTAACGAAAACTTCATTTCTTTAAGTTGAGTTGGAGTCCTGCTTCAGTGAGGCCTTGCAGAACTTGCTCTAAATGGCAAAGATGCGTGTGGAAATCAGCAGAGAAGACAAATACGTCGACGAGGCAGCATAGAAACGTATTCAAATTGAGACCTCATGAAATATTCTTAATAATTCTCTCAAAAATAACTGGCGCATTGCATATGCCGAAAGGCATCGAGGTTAATTCGTATAATCCGTCGGGAGTGGCAAAGGCTATATTAGGTCTATCAGATGGGACCATAGGGACTTGCCAGCAGCCGGAAGGCGAGTACAATGGTGAATAGAGAGTATCACCGCTTCTTGCAAACAGTCGAGGTCGTCGTCGATGACCAGCAACTGGTAAACGCCCTTGCGTGATAGCACCCAAACCAAGCAGCTTTTCTGCGCGTTGTAAAGGTCTCTCGCTCACTGCCACTAGCCGGTATTTGATCTTGCCGTTGAGTGCGGGAGTTGGCCGACATTGAGGTGGACTTGGAGAAATGAAGGCTTACTTACATTCTGTACAGGACTTCGAAACAAGAAAAGTAAGAAGTCATCGACGGCCGGCAGCAAATCATGCGCTGCGGCCCGTGACAAGAAGAATGTCTATCCCTTTCCGATAGTTCTCCGGCGCATAACCCTTTCAGTCCGTCGGAGTCACGACACTTTCAGCCAATCGTCGAGCACATGCAGGTGTCATTTTCGTGGCCTCACGTTCGGCCAATGGGGAGACTCCCTGGGCTCTACCCTCCTATGGCCGCCTCCGTCCTGCGTTGCCTCCTCGCCTGGTCGTCCGTGAACGACCTTTCAGCACTGTAAAGCAGCTTTTCCCGGGACTAAGGTAAGCTGCCTCGAACCGTGCCGTACCACATGTACACTTTCGGGGAATCGTCACACAAGAGTGGAGACGAAAGATCCCCGCGTACAAAAAAGCTCCCTGCGTACACACTTGGGCAGGATAACCAGCCTGTCTGGCGCGTCTGGTGGCACGTTCTACCGTTCTACGCGCACCTGCATACCATAATTGTAAAACGTCGACGAGGGGTTGCGCTCAGACAATTTAACCGATGCTGAAAAATGGTCCGTATCTAACACCGCAAGTGGAATAGTGTGTACTGCGATTTACGATATGACAGATCCACTGCTACACACAGGAGATGCGTCGTTTAGATTACAGGGCTCAGTAGAGCCTGCCCTGAAAATTTCAACCCCAGGACGAAGAGTAAAGACTATCTAAATGTGGCGAAAAAAAAGTACACTTCCTGTTTAACTGAATGTTCCGGATTGCGAGTTCGCGATCATTGCGTGGAAAGTGTTCTGGCGAAAAGTGACGCCAACCGAGCTGGTGATGGCCGGTGTCTTGGATAGCCGACGTCAGAGTGAAGTTAACGGCACGCCAGCAGCTCTAATCAACACATCGAAATAAGGAAGATGGTTTGACCTACGTGGCTCATGCCGCGTGACGTCACAAGACGTCAACAGCTGACATTTTTGCGCACGTTTACAGTTGCATGCGTTCCCTAGGCCCTAGCTTCCACTCCCTCCCCCTCCCCCGCTAAAAAAAATGAGGTTTCTCCTGCTGCAGAGCTTAATCAAGAACTTCTTTCACGATTTCAAAACTGATATCAGATCACTTGACCAGTAGCTACAAACTTTCTCCTGTCAGCATCCTCTAAACTATGCTAATATAGTATATTAGTGCATTTAAATAACTTCCGGGACCATTATAACACACAGCCTGTTGCCTAACGTCCACCGCTACAAATAATACGGTTTGAGAAAAAAAAAATATCGTAAGTTCCCTATACAAGGTGTTTCACGTAACTTGAGCCAAACTTTAAATATATGCAGAAGTCACGTAGCTGGACAGAACCAAGGTAAGGTTGTTTGCCGTCGCTTGGAGATACTCAGACTATCTTTTTCATTCCGCCTATTTAGATAATTAGTTTTAATGATTTAATCAACTTCTTAATTACTACAATTAGATAACAAGTGCCAATGAGATAATTGTAAAGCAACATGAGAAGCTCCCGATACAGCGTTCTGTTGATCAATACGGGCTACTTAAAAGCATTTTTCCAAACGTGAAAGAAGCCCGCGAATACAACTAAAATTGTCGCGCGAGTGGCCGCTCGAGTCACTTTGCGTGTATTCGCGGGCTGCTTTCACGCTCGGAACAACACTTTTATGTAGCACGTACTGAACAGAAAGCTGGCTCGGGAGTTTCTCATGTAGCTCTACAATTTTCTCATTCACACTTTTCATCTAAGTATAATAATAGAGAAGTTTAATAAATAATTAGGACTAATCTGCTAATTAGGTGGAATGCTAAATATAATCTGAGTATCTCCAGGGATTACAAATAACATTACCTTGGTTCGGTCCAGCTACGCGGCATTTCCATATATTTGAAATTTGGCACAAGTTAAGTGAGACACCTTGTTTCTAGAAATTTCCGGCAGACTTCTTAAAGTTATGAAAGACGTTTCCCTAACAGGCGATCACGCAGGACGGCGGATGGCGTAAAGATCAGCAATGCATAATTGCTAAACCTGAAGACCAGCAACGCATGCATGGCCTTCTCACGTGACGATGAGTTCCGTCGATGTTGTACAACTATTTCTTTAGAGATAGATCACAAATATCACTCTTCTTCTTACTAGACCAGTCGAACGACGGGGCTATCAAAGCTCCTAGAACAAATTGTATGGTAAGGCGGTAACTTGGTGCAACTAAGTGATACATAACAAAACTTCAGAAGAAAAGCAGATGCAAGCACCTGTTGTAATGTGTTGCGAAGCTTAAGTAAAGCGGTTAATTAAATGTTTTAGAACAAACGGCGAGGCGAAGTTTTGTTTATGTTCATCCTGTGCAATGTGCAATCTCGTGCAATATTTATTTTTATCAACCGCAAAGGTCACAACTTTATTTCGTGCAATTGCTATGGTTACGCGCTGCATCTTTCACGCTCTATGCCGAAATGCAAATTGCAAATCATGTGGGTGCACATTGTCAGACGGGTAGGCAGCGATGTGCTTACATAGCCGTATATGACGTATAGACGTATATGACTTGTATAGGCAGCGATGTATACACATCTATGCTCTGTATTTTCATAGCAGAAATAAACTATTAATTTGTCTATGTCACAAGGACGAAAGTGGCGTGTGATGCTTGTTGAAGGAAGAACGCTGATGGTAAGTGTATGCACAGAGAACCACGATGAGTATCAAGCATCATTTAGGGATTCTGCACCTCTCCTGTGTCACAGCAGGACACACCCATTCTGAAGGAGGCCAAGAACGGGCACGCCCTCAGTGGCACATACCAAATGGTTAAATCAAAGGAAGTAAAGTCATTCAAGGAAGCTGTGAAACTCATCAGTGTGCTCTGGAGATATCCGTGAGCCGACATTCTAGGTTCAAGTTTTATGCAGGAAGGTATTTGTTACGCTTAACAGAGGTGTGCATGCGTAGTCGGCGTACAAGGGTTAGATAAGCCATTTCGCGGGTACTTTCACGTTACCTGTTGAACGTAAATCCAGAATACAATACATTCAGAAATATATCCGCTGAGACAGTGACGGCCGAGATAGCCAACAGCCAACAACAGCCCGGCAGCCGCTCCACACTCGGGAAAGTACGCAAAGAAAGCTTCAGATAAAAAACACCACTAGGCAACTACTCCACTAAATCAAAGACAAGAGTGACGACAAACTGACAAGATTGGGGAAGCAGGATTAAAGAAAATGAAAGTCAATTAAGCAGCCACACTCCTGGCGGTGAGACAGTAATTTTAAAGGAAATGTCATCGCATAACGGATCCTGGCGCCGCCCAGGCGCTGTTCGCCGCCTGTTCTTTCTTTTTGTTCCTTGGTTTGCGTGAAGCCCGCTTTTGCATTCGTCGACGACCGCCCCTGTGGTTAAACGCCCTGCTCTGTGCGCCGGCCGTGGCAACAAGAGTGAATGAAGAACTTGCGCCGCCTCGACGCTCGCTCCTTCCAAAGTTTCGACAGCGCACGCTTCGTATGCAAATGAGAGCCTCATCTGGAAAGTATGTCGTCAGCCGAAGTTGGCTTGTCTTTTTCGCGAGCCGCGTACATATCGAGAGTGAAGGCGTGGAGACCGTGCTGCTTAGGACTCAGAGAAAGCGTCGTGTGTTAACGAATGCGAAAGAAAAGACATTGGGCATAGCCGGGCATCAGATTGGGACAGAACGTTGAGAATAACGATCGTACCAGCCGGACGGCATTTTCTTTATTGTGTTTGTGCCTTTCTTGTGAATGTGATAATAGCAAGCCACAGTTTCAAGCTGCGACTAAGGCACTAAGTGCCACCGGCGCTCACATACACCCTTTTAATTCGCCTATAGAGAGAAAAAATGCCTTTAGAGGATGTCGACCCAAGTATAAAGACAATAAAAGGTTGGTTTTGCAGGTTCGGTTTAATAAGATATTTAGGAATGGCCTGGTCGTAAGTTATTGTGTTTACCGTTTGTTGTTATTGCTCTACATATTGTATTTGCTAATGTCGTATTAATTTTCCATGTTGCGTGCATATTCCTTTCATTATACTGATGCTTCTTTTGTTCCCAATTCCATACTAATACGTTACCGTAAGGTACATGTAAATAAATAAATAAATAAATAAATAAATAAATAAATAAATAAATAAATAAATAAAAAATAAATAAATAAATAATAAATAAATATGTAATTTCGTTGGAAGCGAACGAAATTTCGGCGCTTCCTTCATTCTGAGTTAGCCCGTGCAACGTCACGGAAGCAAGAAAAAATTGTGCAGAAGCAATCGACCATGATTGTCAATGTTAAGAGAATAGCCGAACGCTTCCAGAAATATTCTGCAGGAGGACTTGTTGCTGGGCTAGTTGGCGTTTGCTTAACGACATATTATAGCGCAAAGGCACAATCACAAAGACACACACGTCACAGGCTCTTTTGACGTGTGCCATGGCACAGGGGCTTGTGACGGGCGTCTCTATTTTCTTTGTTTACAGTAAGACTACAGTAAGACTCAGGGTACCTCCTGTTGAACAACGTGTAAAATAATCAGTAAGAGTAAGCAACCCAGGAATAAGCAGCAGAGTACGAACATTTACATATAAGGTAACGATAGAATGGAGAATAAAATCTTGATTACAAAGATAATATAGCTAATAGATGCAATTAACGTTTAATACAGAAGAACACAAATATCAAGAAAATCGTGCAGTTATTGAAGAAAATGCTTAAATATGTGGCACAACGTTATTTAAAAAAATACGTTCTGGTGTTTTACGTGATTAAACTACGATATAATTATGAGGCACGGCGTAGTGGGGGTCTCCGTAAATATTTTCACCACCTGACGTTCTCAAACGGGAACCCAGCGCAATGTACACGGACGTTCTTTTATTTCGCCCGTATGAAAAAAACGACCGCCGCGGCCGGGTTTCGAAATCGCGCCCTCGGGTTTATCAGCGAACGCCAGAGCCACTACGCCAGCGAGGCGGGTTAGAAAAACAATATTCACGAATACGCATAGTTCAATAGAATTAAACTGTGGGGTCTTATGCGCCAAAACCACGATCCCATTTTGAGGCACGCCGTAGTGGGAGACTCCGGAATAATGCGGACTAACTGGGGTTCTTTAGCGCGCACCTAAATCTAAGTACACGGGTCTTTTTTGCATTTCGCTCCCATCGAAATGCGGCCGCCGTGGCCGGGATTCAATCACGCGAGCTCGTGCTTAGCAGGCCAACACGCTATAGCCACTAGGCAACCACGGCAGGTAGTTAAACAGAATCTAACTATAAAATGCAGAAGCGAACAGTACAAGAATCAAGAGTGAAGTAAAACAAAAGAAGTTCAGCGATGATTACGATACTCCCTAATACAAAATTTGAGTGCAGGTCTATACGTACTTCCCTTTTGCGTTATATTGGCTGGCGCGGAAAATCTGTCTCGTGCGGCACATTCCAAACGGAGTGAAGTGGGGTGCGACCGCATCGCTAATCGGGAGATCGCGAGAGGCAGCACGTGGGTGACGCGTGGCCGCGATTCACAGCAGTCGCCAGAGACGGACCTCCGCTCATGTAGCACTTTGTTTCCATACAGACAAATGCGCACTACTCTGGCGCCATTTCGTAGCCATTTGTTGTTATGCGAAACCACAGGGAAATTAGACGTACTTCTGGAAGACATATATTGTTACCTTAATTTCATATTAACGCATCTTTAAGAAGCAATTCAGTTACAGAGAGCGCTCGAGTCTTGCATTTCTTTCTTTCTCCCTTGTGTTATGCACTGAATTTTTTGTAAACCATGAATCCTACCTTCTAATCTAGCCCAGTTAGCAGTCTGGGTTTTATACAGTGCTGAAAGCAAGCTAATGGGACTATAGTTCTTCAATTATTTAACGTATCCAGTCTTATTGATTAGTATAATTGTTCCAGCTCTCTGGTATACTTGAAGTCTTGTGGCATTGCGTATGAAATACCGGTAGATTTTCAAGCCTATATCATCGCCTCCGTCTTTGATCGAATTAACTATTATTCCATCTTCTCCTGTCCTTTTCCATGGGACATGTCTTGAGAGCTCTTCTAACTTCGTCGCTAGCTATACAAAGAGCATCTGTACCCTGTTAATCATTACTTTCAATTAAAATTGCGTGGCTGCTCTTGGTACTGTACGGCTAAGTATAGAAGTCTTCTGCTGCCTTTATTATATCATCGAAATCGCTGATGACTTTACCTGTTAACTTTCACTGCGTACAGCTTGCCCTGTCTTACGCAAAGTTTTCTTCGCACTGATTTCATGATGCGCACATTTTTACTGCTTCCTCGATCTCTCCTACGCTATAATTTCGAATGTCACTTACTTTCTCTTTGTTTATCAGCCTTGACAATCCAGCTAATTCAATCTGATCTCTTGAGTTGAAAACTTTCATCCTTTGTCGTTGCTTTATTAGGTCCTTTGTTACTTGGGAGAGCTTCGCTACTTGCTGCTTTGGTGCCTTTCTTTCCATTTCAATTGCTGCTTCTGAAATCACTATAGTTACAGCATCTTTCATTACCTGTGTGTTATGTTCATCTTCCTGTCCTAAATCTACATATTTGTTTGCGATCAGCAGCTTGAATTCGACTGCCTTTACACTTACTGCGTCTAGGTTAGCCTGTTTGTTCTTCATCAGTGTTACTATTTCTCTCTTCAAATTGAGAGAACTCTTGGAACTGACTAACCTAGTGTCACTGCACTCTACCCTACCTAACACTTCTACATATGGCACTATACTGGGATCGGCAGAGTATGAAATCTATTTCAGTTCTTGTTTCTCCATAAGGGCTTTTCCAGGTCCACTACCTGTTGCTGCGCTTCCTGAAGAAAGCATTCATTATTTGGAGCCTATTCCTTTCCACCAATTCTACCAACATCTTTCCTCTAGTGTTGCTAGAATGGATGCCCTAGTTGCCAAATGCTTGCTCCCCAGCCTGCCTTTTCCCCACTTATGCATTGAAGTCGCCCATGACTACAGCATACTGAGGATGTACTTCTCTTATAGTCAATTCAACACCTTTGTAAAACTGTTCCATTAAATGCGAATAATTTCTTGGCAAACGTTTGTCACTTTGACAGTATCTATCTATCTAGCCGCCTACGTCTTGGTGCTCTCATGGTCGCTTCGTTAATGTGGTATGTACTAAAATTGGCGTAGTATGACAAGAGTGTATGACGAACATAAATGATAGGTCATGACATGAATGTCGTGATATGTGTGTAACGTAGGTCATGAAACAGCTCCCTACGTCTTGGTATGTACCAAAATTGGCATGGTATAACAAGAGTGTATGACGAAAATAAATGATGGGTTATCACATGAATGTCATGACATCCGTGTCATGCAGGTCATGAAACAGCCGTCTACGGCTTCGTGCCCTCATGGTCATTTCGTTAACTTGGTATGTAACAAAGTTGCCCTGGTATGACAAGAGTGTATGACGAGCGTAAATGATATGTCATGACATGCGTGTCATGTAGGTCATAAAAAAGTCGCCTACATCTTGGAGCTTTCACGGTCATTTCGTTAGCTTGGTAGGCTCCCTGCACACTGCTTCGTATAACATCGATCCCTATAGGGCGTGGGATCTGCCGGCTTATTTTACGTCATTGGGACTTCAGGTTCGAGCGTAGGCTGGAGCTACCTTTACTCTCTACCTCCTATTCAGCTTGACCACGACGACTGCTACCTACTCATTAATGATGTGGGATTCATCAATGTTGCCCGCTATGTCCTTAGGTTAGCCTGTTTGATCTTCATCAGTGTTACTATTTCTCTCTTCAAATTGAGAGAACTCTTGGAACTGACTAACCTAGTGTCACTGCACTCTACCCTACTCAACACTTCCACATACGGCACTATACCCCGTATCCGCTCTTATCTGGTAGACCTCTGTAGCAGAGGATTGGGCCGTTAGTCAGCATTGCATAAGCATCGATCATCAGTTCTCCTAACCACACCAAGGCCAATAATGTCACTAACACCAAGAATGACGATAAGTAGCCTGCATATGTCCGTGGCCAATGCTTACAGCAATGGACTACCGTGCTGGAAGACACGTTCGATCCCATTATCGTTCATGTATTTCTTTATAACATTATAGGCGGACTTCATCACTGAAAATATTTAACAAATCCTGAGGTGAGTATCACGAGCGCGTCACAGTGTATGTGAATAAATCGCACATTTGTAAGAGATAGGAAGCATGGAAAAGCAATTTTAATAAAGCCAAACAGCTTTCTGGAAGCTTAACGACATATTTTAGCGTGAAGGCACAAACAAAGAAGACAGAGAGAAGCCCGTCACAAGCGCCTGTGCCATGTGACACGTCAAAAGTTCCTGTGACGTGCGTATGTGTGTGTCTTCTTTGTGATTGTGCCTTTGCGCTATAATATTGACGCGAAATAAGTTCGCACGTGTTGACAGGGGACCCTTAAGGCGAGAACGACGAAGTTCGTGGTTGCGCGCGGGCTCTCCGAGGACCAGTCATCGCTAAAGGCAGACATTTTTTGCCAATCTGTATTTTGCCAAACTGCTTTAGTTGTAATAGCTGGGTGACATTTCTGGTGGACGTGCTGGGTACGGTCGATGTTAAGATCTCCGGAGCATACCCCAGACCTAAGCCCGGTGAGTAGTTCAGCCGAGCTTACCCCTGTGCACGTACGTGCCAGCCGACGTCTCCAGGGACTCCAGCCACAGCACGGTCTGCTACCCGAACGAACTAGAATGACGAACCAACCACCTCCTGCCACTCCTGCAGCATCGCACGTTGTTGTCAATCACATCCGGACGCCGAATCTGTTCCACGGAAGTGCTTCAGAGGACGCCGACGACTGGCTTGACCATTTTGACCGGGTTGCCAACCTCAACGACTGGAACCACGAGCGTAAGCTACGCTACGTGTACTTCGCTCTTGAGGATTCCGCGAAAACATGGTTTGAGAACCACGAGGCGACACTGACGTCATGGGGAGAATTTCGTAGGCAGTTCCTCAATGCCTTCGCCAGGGCGGACAGGAAGGAGAGGGCGGAGTTAGCGTTGGAGGCGAGAATTCAAGGCCCGAATGAGCGAGTGACGGCGTACGTGGAAGACATGAATCGGCTTTTCAGACGTGTGGACCCCTCTATGACTGAAACAAAGAAGGTGCGCCATCTCATGCGCGGCGTCAAAGAGGAAATCTTTGCTGGCCTAATTCGAAATCCGCCGATGACACTTGCAGAGTTCCATGACGAAGCCACTACTATGGAAAAGGCCCTTCAACAGCGGGCCAGGAAAAACAACCGCGACGCCGTGATTTCAAGGGAGCTCTCTGCCGTCACCCTCGGTAACGACGTTGGCGCCTTGCGGGAACTCATCAGGGCTGTCGTCAAGGAGGAATTGCAGAAGATGCAGACGACCACTGCCCCTGTGGGACAACTTTCCATTGCGGAAATGGTGCGCGCCGAGGTCCGACAGGCCGTCCATGTTCCTGGACAGTACGAGGCACCACAGCAGGTACCGCACGCCGAAATGAGTTACGCTGAAGCAGTATGCCGTCCGCCACCCTCAAGTGCGTGCAGCATGGTACACCCCACTCATCAAATAGACGTAAGCTTCAGGCCGCCTCGCAGCCCACCGCACATCGCCGAAGCAAGGACTTGTAAGAGCGACGTCTGGCACACCACAGACTACGAACCCCCTTTGTTTTCATTGTGGCGAAGCCGGGCACATCTACAGAATGTGTCCTTATCGTCATGTGGGGCTTCGTGGATTCTCGCCGAATGCACCTCGTCCACGACCTGGTGAGCGGCCGCCGGAAATGAGAGTTTCGTCGCAAATCGTCGCAATGTTGATCAGCGATGGCCGGAGCCCCGTTCGTCGTCTCCTGCTCGTTACAGGTCACCATCACCAAGCCAAGCCTTTACTCGCGGCGCTCTGAGACGCCGCTTGCCTAGCCCGGCGGGTCGGATGGATGGATGGATGGATGTTATGAGCGTCCCCTTTGGAACGGGGCGGTGGGTTGCGCCACCAAGCTCTTGCTACTATGCTGCCTAATATCCTACCTAGGTTAACCAGTGAAAAAAGAAAAAAAAAACACCATGAACTACCGCGTCCAAACTTTCTGATCCCCTATTGCGAATTGTGCTTTTGTACGTCTCCGTCTTTTGTCGTTTCCCTACTTTTCTTCCACCAATCCTCCAATCGCCTCTTACTAATGTCTATTGCCGACCTGTTTGCTTTACCACTGCTCCCGCTGAACCCAAGGGCTTCAAGGAGGCCAGTGGTGCCTAAATCGACCGCTGGGTAGACGTCTTCACATTCTAATAAAATATGCTCCGTCGTTTCCTTAGCTTTACCGCAGCAAGCACATGCTTCTTCTTCCTTCTTATATCTCGCTTTATAGGTGCGTGTTCTAAGGCATCCCGATCTCGCTTCGAAAAGTAATGAGCTTCCCTTTGAGTTATCATAAATGGTTTCTTTCCTGATTTCGTTTTTTCCTCTTAAGTAGTTACTCATGGCAGGTTTCTTTTCCATTGCCGCCACCCATGAGATTAATTCAGCCTCTCTGACTTTCCGCTTGACCTTCCTTGTTGCAGTGTTGCCCACCCCACAGGCCGCATACTTGCTGGTAAGCTTCCTAGTTCTTTTCCTCCACTGTGAATCAATGTTTTGCCTGTACAGATACCTGAACACTCTCCCGGCCCATTTACTTTCTTCCATATTCGTCGGGAAAACTGAGTTCAGCGACCTCTGGAGGTGAGGCCGCTGACGACGACCGTACGCAATATCCTCCACTACGACGACAACGACGAAAACAGAACGACGCAGAGGTACAGACGGAGTCGAACACCTTACGAGAGGTAGTAACGTCGAACATTCCCGTCACCATAGACGACGAAGAAATAACGGTGTTGATCGACACCGGAGCGGACACCTCAGTTATGAGCATGGACCTTGCCTGCAAGCTGAAGAAAGTTTCTAACGAGTGGACAGGGTCGCAGATTCGAACTGCAGGAGGCCATCTGCTAACCCCGGTAGGAAGATGCACAGCGCGAGTGAGCATTCGTGGGTATACGTACCTCGGAGATTTCGTTATCCTCCCACGCTGCTCGAGGGACCTAATTCTGGGAATGGACTTTCTGCAGGCTAATGGAGCTGTGATCAACTTACAAAAGTCGCGGGTAACGTTTTCGACGGCGCAGGCCTTAGCAGGGAGCAGCACTGACGACACGTATGTCAACGCCTTGAGGATTGTTGACGAGAACATCCCGGTGCCGCCAAGAAGCAGCGTATTGACCCTCGTCACCTGCGACGCATTCGACGGCTATGAGGGTATCGCCGAGGCAAATATCCCGCTGCTGCTCGAAAAACACATCTGCATCGCCCGGGGCCTTGTTCGAATACAGCGTAAGTGCTCGCAAGTTTTGTTGACAAACTTCAGCCATGAGTATCAGCACATCCCTCAAGGTACAGCTGTGGCATTCCTGAACGAAATTGCTGACTTCTCCGATATCGGCACGTTACAAGTGACTTCACCGGACGCAACAACTCACGCCATCCTGAATACCCGCGTCCACATTAATGCTGACTTAGCAGATGTCCAGAAGGATCAGCTGCTGGGCCTACTGACAGAATTCTCCGGCTGTTTTTCAACGGAATCCAAAGTCCAGCGCACTTCCGTTACGCAACACCGGATAGTTACAGAGGAGTCGGCGCGGCCTGTTCGTCAGCATCCGCATCGCGTGTCACCTATGGAGCGGGAGGCGATTAAGCGTCAGGATCAAGAAATGCTAAATGATGACGTCATCCAGCCGTCGACAAGTCCGTGGGCATCTCCTGTCGTACTAGTAAAAAAGAAAGACAACACACTCCACTTCTGCGTTGACTACAGACGGCTTAACCGAGTCCCCAAACGCGACGTTTATCCCCTGCCACGGATCGATGACGCTTTGGACCGTCTGCGTCATGCTCAGTTCTTTACTTCGTTAGACCTAAAGTCAGGCTACTGGCAAATCGAAGTGGACGAGCGTGACCGTGAAAAAACCGCCTTCGTGACTCCCGATGGGCTGTACGAATTTAAAGTGCTGCCTTTCGGTCTCTGTTCCGCTCCTGCTACGTTCCAACGAATGATGGACACTGTACTCGTTGGACTAAAGTGGCAGACGTGTCTAGTGTACCTAGACGACGTTGTTGTGTTTTCCAGCACGTTCGATGAACATCTCGCCCGGCTACGAAGTGTCCTTACCGCAATACGCAAGGCCAACCTCACCATCAAGCCTGAAAAATGTTACTTTGGCTTCCAGGAACTCAAGTTTCTAGGCCACGTGGTCAGCTCCCAAGGAGTACGACCAGACCCAGAAAAACACGCTGCCGTTGCCGAGTTTCCTCGTCCTAAAGACAAGAAGGGTGTTCAGCGGTTCCTGGACCTCTGCGCTTACTACCGTCGTTTCGTTGAAGGCTTCCCAAGGATTGCTGAACCGCTCACGAGACTGACACGACAAGATGTGCCCTTTGCGTGGACGGAAGACCAAGAGCAGGCCTTCACCGAATTGCGTAAACGCCTTCAATCCGCTCCAGTGCTGACGCATTTTGATGACACCGCGGCAACTGAAATACACACCGACGCCAGCAACGTTGGACTCGGGGCCATTCTGGTTCAATGGCAAGATGGCGCAGAACGTGTAATTGCGTACGCCAGTCGTAGTCTGACAAAAGCAGAAGCTAATTATTCAACGACCGAAAAAGAATGCTTAGCAGTCGTGTGGGCCATCAGCAAGTTCCGACCCTACTTATACGGCCGGCCATTTCGAGCGATCAGTGATCATCACTCGCTCTGCTGGCTTGCCAATCTACGAGACCCGTCAGGTCGCCTCGCTCGTTGGAGCCTCCGCCTCCAGGAATACGACATAACTGTTGTCTACAGATCCGGCCATAAGCATAGCGACGCTGACTGCTTGTCACGTTCTCCTATTCCCTTGACATCCTCCGATTTGGAGCTAGATTTGCCGTTTCTTGGTGTCGTCGACGTGGTGCGCATGGCTGACTATCAACGTGCAGACTCTGAGCTGCTTCCAGTCATCCGATATCTCGAGGGAGCTGACGTTGTTGTCCCACGCCCACTTTCACGAGGATTGACGTCGTACTGCCTGCGAAACGATGTCCTGTACAAGAAAAATTTCGAGAACAGCCAGGAAACGTTCCTTCTCGTCGTTCCGACGGCACTGCGCGAGGAAGTTTTACAGGCGTGTCACGACGATCCCTGTGCCGGCCACTTAGGCTTCGCGAGGAGATAAGCGCGCTTACGGCAAAAATACTATTGGCCACACCTATTTTCGTCGGTTCAGCGCTATGTGCGAACATGCCGTGACTGTCAGAGGCGTAAAGTTCCACCCGTCAAGCCTGCCGGCCTCCTTCAGCCTTTGGATCCGCCTCCGGCGCCGTTCCAGCAAGTGGGAATGGACCTTCTTGGGCCGTTCCCCACGTCCTTCTTGCAAAATAAGTGGATAATCGTGGCAACTGACTATTTAACTCGCTATGCGGAGACGAAAGCTGTGCCGCAGGGAACTGCTGCTGAAGTCGCCAGCTTCTTCGTCCACAACATCGTGCTTCGCCACGGTGCACCCGCTGTACTCATTACTGACCGCGGTGCAGCGTTTACAGCGGAGTTATTGCAACAAGTCGTCACACTGACGCACACCGACCACCGAAAGACCACAGCCTATCATCCCCAAACTAACGGCTTAACAGAGCGCCTAAACAGAACATTAGCCGACATGCTCTCCATGTACATTGATGTGGAACACAAAACATGGGATTTTGCCATACGTCACGTTTGCTTACAATACCGCTGTGCAGGAGACCACCGAGTTTACACCATTCGAGCTTGTTTACGGACGTCGCGTTACAACCCCCTTAGACGACGGAACCACAAGGAATGACAACACTGAAGATTTCGTCGAGAAAGCCGAGGAAGCTCGCCAGCTTGCTCGGAATCGCATCCGCACCCAGCAGAATACCGACGCCTACCGTTACAACCGGACCCGACGGAATGTCCAGTACTTACCAGGCGACCGCGTGTGGGTGTGGACACCTATCCGACACCGTGGGCTCTCAGAGAAATTGTTGCGCCGCTACTTCGGCCCCTTTGAAGTTGTACGCCGCCTCAGTGATGTGAACTACGAGGTGGTGCCTCAAACATCTGATCCTGGTTCGAACCGACGCCGTCCCCGTGCTGAAGTCGTCCACGTAGTACGGATGAAGCCGTACTACGCACGCCAGAGCTAAGCAACCCTCACAAACCGCTTCAGCATTGTGTACATTCCTGTATGTTTTTTTTTTGTCTTTTCATGTTGGCACTCTTGCCCATAGTGCGCGCCCGCTGCCCTTGAAGCGACCGGGCCGGTCGCTTTTGAGAGGGGAGCAATGACGCGAAATAAGTTTGCACGTGTTGACACGGGACCCTTAAAGGGATAGTGAAAAAAAAAATTGTCGCCGAGATTTCTGTCTCGAGTGATAGCTGTCGCACCGAGAGCGACCAAAACAACACTCTTTCTGAGGAGAAGTGAGCGAAAAGTAATTATTTTAGTCACGGAGGAAGGAAACTAAGGAGAGGCCCTACCCCCTCCGCGCGCTAGGAGAAAAGTGTGGCGGAAATGACGTAGTAAGTTCTCATTTTTTTGCTACTTTTTTATTTTTTCTCTTGTATGGCCACGCCTTTTGGGCCACAATGGCGGCGTTGTTATGGTTTTGAGCGCTCACACGTGTTGCTCTGGTAGGTTTCGGGCCGTGGCAAAGGCGCTGAGTGGGCGGGTTTGCGTTAGTCACCGTGTCTTGTTGCGTTGTGTTACCTGCACCGTGCTCTGCCAGATGTTGCGCGAGCGCGCGCGACACCACGCGCAGCGCGGCGTGGTTTCGCGAAAGATGTAAACAAGCGAGGAGGGTGGCCCAAAAGGCGGAGCATCGCCATGAGCAACGCCAAATTCCGGCTTCACTTTTGCTTCACAAAGAGTGACGTCAGGGCCTCTCCTTAGTTTCCTTCCTCCGTGATTTTAGTGAATATTTCTCAAATCACAGCACCTACCGGCCTCCTCCGAAAGCTCTGGCAAAACCGGATATCACGTAACGCTTACCCACCTCGAGGCCCATTGCGAGCGATCATCCACACTGAGCGCGCGAAGGGGCGAGTTGACGTTTGCAGCAACGCGCTTTCTTTGTTCGACCGTCCTATTCGTACCGCTTCCTCGTGTGAGCTGTTCGAAAACCTCGTCTTTCACCTCGTGGATTTGTGGTTTGATGTGTGGAGCAGTCGTGTCAACGCCGCAAAATGCCGAGGGTCTGCTGTGCGCATGTGAACACGGCAGGCAGCGGTAGTCTTTTTCTCGCGTACTTGCTCACGCTGTAGTTTTGCGCACAGGTGCCGTTTGACCGTAATTTGTCGTTTGTACGACGTTCGGAGCCAGATGTTTGGCCAATTCTGCCAGCATGAATCGAAATCCGCATCGTCTGAAGCGACGGCTGACGAAGAAAAATTCGCCGACATTAGACTGGTGGCGCCATCTCGTGTGCACCAAGGGAAGGAGTGCTCGGCTGGGATGAAACAACGGGACGCTGGAACCGCTGCGCATGTACTCGTTCACTCCGTGAATAACAAGACGTTCCCTGCTTACAGAGGCGCATTTCAGTCACTGCACATGCCTGGCTTCAATCCTCACCCGTTGCTTCATCGCATCTATTCTCAAAACAGCTGCTTGCGCGCATCAAGCATCTGCCGCGCGAGAGTCGGCAGCCGACTGTTATGCTCACGCCACCGGCCACACCTGCTCCGATGGCGTAGGTACAGGGAGGTCTACACGCGTCAATATCTTCAACGATTTCTACGTTATTATTTTTTTTGTGCAATGTGTACTCACGGCACCTGTATTGTGCATTGGTGGCTTTCATGTTTTACGCGCTAGCAGCTACCCATCCAAGCGGGCGGAGCAAGCCGCTTTGCGCAGAACGCAGAGTAAGTTCCTTACGTCGCCTGACATTGCATAGCCTGAGGCATAAGCATCCTCGCTCTGTTGAAGTCAAACATGGCAAAGAGTTTGCGTGAGTGAATCACGCTGGGCGCACCGCCACGGATGCAACACTGTCAATGAGGCATGTGCCTCTCGTCTCGCTAATTCATTCGTGACAGGTGCGAGCTTACGATCCGAGCCGCAGGAACCGCGTTTATATCTGGTTCCCACCTATGATGCCGCCCCTGATCTCTCGAGGCGAACGCGTGTACATGGAATGCACAGTGTAAGCACTACTTTGCTGGTCCAGACTCTCTCGGCACCGCGGAGGGGGACTGCTGCGGCGGGTCGTCGTCAATTTAGCTTGACGACGTGGACGGATCGTAGGCATACGCCTTTATCGTTCGTGGTCTTTCAGTAGGCCGCTCATCCAAGTCGGAGCCATAAGTTCCGCTCATGCTATCGCTCTCACTAGAACTTTGCATTTTGCACTGCGCAGCACGAGGAAAACAAAACTGCGCAGCCGGCCAGCTCGCTCCGCGGCTGCTGAGGGTAGGTGTGACGTCAGATCCGCCGGCTTGTTGTCGGGAGCGCTTTGCGAGTGACGCGGTGGCCGCTCATGGAGAGTCAAAAATAAAGCCATCCGCTCAAAAGTAACCCGAATAATGACTATATACTATAGCAATTGTGTCTTAGGAATGCAATTGTGGGGCTCTCTCTATATTCTTCGATTTTTATTCTGTATCCCTTTAAGACGAGAACGACGAAGTTCGTGGTTGCGCGCGGGCTCTCCGAGGACCAGCCATCGCTAAAGGCAGACATTTTTTGCCAATCTGTATTTTGCCAAACTGCTTTAGTTGTAATAGCTGGGTGACAATATGTCTTTAAGCAAACGCCAACTAGCCCAGCAACAAGTCATCCTGCAGAATATTTCTGGAACCGTTCGGCTATTCTCCTAACGTTGACGATCATGGTCGATTGCTTCTGCACATTTTTTTTCTTGCTTCCGTTACGTCACAAAGGCTAACTCAGAATAAAGGAAGCGCAGAAATTTCATTGGTTACTTTGTATAGGCGTGCTATCTGTAGCTGAAACTAGGCATGCAAAGAATTCATGTGCGACACGTTGTTTCAGACGTCAAATGCTTCACTTTAGTATATTTGGATGTACACAAGCAGATATGTCGTGAGCGCGCATGTGAATAATTTTGTACTAAATACCCAAAAACGTTTGTTACTTTTAAACTGCACTCTACGCTCAGGCTACAAACACATTTGACACTCCGGTATATATCCTATCAAAGAGCGATAAGCACTGAATTTCTGGTAGAAGAAATGGGGTCCACCTTCATTTCGTATGTTATATCAATATATATATATATATATATATATATATATATATATATATATATATGTGTGTGTGTGTGTATGCAACGTTACCCGAATCAGGGAGCAATAGCATTTCTGCATTCCTGCATCCCGCCTCAATCCATTGGGATGCTGACTCCGTTGCTGCATATCAAACCCGCGACCTCGTTCTCAAAATCACAACGGTGTAGCCACTGATCCACCCCGACGCGTCCAGGTTCACGTTTTTGTTGCGCAATGTGTGGGACGGAAAATGACAGGAGCAACAAAGGAACGTTCGCTCTTTCGTCCCTTGAAAACCAGGAAGGAGAAAAAAAAGTACGCACACACACACGAGCACACAGAGGAAGAAAAAAAAACTATATTTTAGAATATTCTTCAGTTCACGGTTTCCTACACAGCTGAGGTAACCAGGCAGCTCCAGATTTAGTGTAATTTAGAATAACGCGTTCAGAAAACGTCCAAGTTTCAAACATATATAAAAGCCCCAAGCAATCTCTTTTATCATAGCAACAGACTCGTTTATTGTATCGCACCACAGACGATATATAAGCACATAAATTTCGACAAGAAGTAAGGAAGGATTATTACGTTGGCTAGAGAATTAGTTACCTCGATCAAAGAATTGATTGTAAAAAGTAGAGATTATAAGGTTGAGTACTTTCGTCGCATAGAGAATTCTCACTCAACATCGTGGACTCAACTTCTCACCGTAATAGTACACGGACATTTAGGCTCAGATGACGTCAGTGTACCGTGCTGTCACGCGTAGATCGTTGTTTTCTTCTTTGGTGATGACAGTTTTGCACAGGGTTATCACTATTGTCGATTTGCAACCCTACAATCCCACACCCCACCACGCAACGGTGGGAAGCCTCGCTGTCTGGCGTCAACTCGCGAGAACAGCTCGATCTGGCCATGAGAGCGCGTCCGGCGGCCCCGGCTCATGGGTCCTGGACTGAGTGAAGACGCCACGCACAACCAGGCCCCGTCGCAAGACCCTGCGGTTTCCCTTTATTTTACTAAATTTTTTTCTCTCTCTGTCACTCGACGAAAGATCGCCTATCGTGCTATCAGGTTTCCTGCGCGTACACTACCTCGCAATGATGGTACCCGGAGATGGTGGTCACGCTGACGTCGATGCAAGTTATCTCTTGTAGAAGAAAATGGCAATCTTGAATGGCGAAAGCCGAGACGCCTTTTTTTTTTTTTTTAAGTCGCTGCTATCAGCAAGCTGATTTCAGCGGTCTAAACACGAAAAGACATCACCATGCACTGAAACATTTGACAAAATCAACTGCGTTCGTTAGTCCGGATAAAAGCACCATAAATGACAAACGACTTGATACCGGTGATAAACTTAAGAATTTCTAATGATCCAACTGAAGCCTTCACACGTCAAATTCAACTAACAATCATTCTCGCAAACTTTACAGCCACACCTTCGCTGAAGTCGACAAATTTCTCTGAGTATGCAGGTTGCAGACGTTTTGATAATACACCCTAAGCGAGCTTTTTCACCACCTGACTTATCTTGAAGTGCAGACATATAAAAACTGTCGGCTCTGCCAGAAAGTTTTTAATCTATAGAACCATCGTGTCCGACGTGGGGTAATTATTTTGAGCTGGATATGCGAAATATTCCGTTGTTAAGTAATGAGACGCGCATAAGTTCAACGTAGTGCGAAGCGTTATGCGAGACAGCCTTAGCTGCCAAGACATGTGCAACTAGGCCCAGCATATCACGAACCGATCAAGTTTCCGGTTCAAGTTCTAAGGTATGGAAGAAACCATGCTTTTCGTTAGCAAGATGTGCACTTTACCTTGCGATCTGGCGACGTTCCCTTTGATGCCTTGCTTTGTCGGCGTATTCCCATGTTGTGGAACCGTCTTCAAAACTGTAGCCACTACCGATCATCCCGTGACACGCTGGCTGTGGGACAAGCTATGACGCTGTGTGAAACGGAGCAAGCCAAGTGTTCACTGTAGACTTCTGCACTGGCACAGCACGGGGTAGCTCAAGCTTTCCTTTGCTGTCAACGAAGATGGCGGGCGTTGCACTGCGGCTGGAAATGTGACAGTACAAGGAGCTTCGCGAATTCATTGCAATTTTGAATGTCGGTGGATACACCCCATCTTCTAGAAGCCGACATCCCCGGCACCCGTCGTCAGCTCGTCAAGCTTGCTTCATAATCGTTATGCGCATGCGCATGACTTCCGAATAAAGCCGACCACCGTTCAAAGCTGCGTCTTGCTTGATGGAACAGACTGATACTGAAATTTCAGGGTCACAAGAACTGTCGTTACCGCTCAGTCTCGACGACAGCCAAATGCAGAATGCGCACTTGATTCTGCCTACCGGCACGCAAGTCTTCTACAGTGTTGGGCGTGGTTAGGGGGAACATGGAAGTGCGTTGTTTCGCGTTCAAACAGTGTAACCTTACAATGTTGCTAGGAGCCACCAGCGTATGCGCTTACCAGCGCCACTGCTAGACTTCGCTGATCAATAAGCCATACACCGCGATCGCCACTGCACACTTCAGCATGATCAGCGTCATTGTTCGCATAGTGAGTTAGAGTGGTCATAATTAAGCTGCAGAGAAAGCAACCAATGCGTCTGTCATCCTGTGGTCCATCAATGCATCACGGCTACATGCTGATAATATCGGCTACGGAGTTCGAAATTTGTCTTGCATATGCACACATTATTAGATTATGGGGTTTTACTTGCCAAAACCACCCTCTGATTATGAGGCACGCCGTAGTGGGAGACTCCGGATTAATTTTGAGCACCTGGTGTTCTTTGACGTGCACCTAAATCTAAGTACCTGGGTGTTTCTTGCATTTCGCTCCCATCGGAAGGCAGACGCCGTGGCCGGGATTTGATCCCGCAACCTCGTGCTCAGCAGCGTAACACTACAGCCATTAAGCAGCCACGGCGGGTCCGTATGCACCCATACTTTGTGGACAGATCAGCAACTAGACCCAGTCGCTCCCCTTTCATACAACGCCGACTTTTGAAATAAAATTAGATTGTAAGGCTTTAGGTGCCAGAACTCTAATAAGATTATGAGGCACGCCGTAGTAGGGGCCTTATAGGATTAATTTTGAACGCCTGGGGTTCGTTCTCTGACGTGTGCCTAAATCTGAATAAACGAAGGTTCTCGCATTTTTCCACCATGGAAAGGCAGCCGCCACGGTTGTGAATCGCACCCGCGAGCTAAAGCTCCGCAATGTGTATGTTGGTGTGATTCTTATACCTATCCAAAGCGTGTTACAAACTTCTCTTATGCAGGATCGTTCTTTGTATTTTTGTACAATTTATTTATTTGTGATGGATTAGGAATCTTCAGGAATGAACATGTATATTTACGTGATTCTGTACCCATAGTATACACACAAATTGCTGCGAAGTTCTTTTTTTCTAGAATGATACTTGGTTCTTTTATAAAATTTATTTATTTATTGTTATTCTGAAAACGTTATCAAAAGATACGTATTTCTTGTACGTTTCTACATCGACTTCTAGATCGTGTTACAAATTTCTCTTATGCCTGACCACACCTTTGCAAGCTGAAAAAGAAGAAAGAAAAGACTCCTTTATTATAGCCATTCTTGCGGATTCATCAGTTGCCAAACTTATGGGATATGGACATCACCTTAACGCCCGCACCTGACTCCCACTGTGTCATCCTTTCATGGTTCTGCACTTCTCAAAAAAAAAAAAAAAAAACACAGGAAAGCTGATGCGGAACATTTCTCGCGTGAGGGACTCCTTTCTTTTTTCCTTCATCTTATCCACCTTCTGGCAAGCTTGTCACTCGAAAATTTTCACGCTTTTAGTATTCTTCCCATTCCTCTGACTGGCGTAACCATACGGTATATTTTTTGAAGCCAGCCAACGATCTACTTTCCATTTATCGAGTAGAGCAAGATTATATCGAACAAAAGATCCTTTCTAGGACACAGGATCTAAAAAAACACAATTAATTTCTTTTGGTTATGCTGCTAACTAGGCAACTCGTTCTCTCCCAGCTACGAACCTGGGATTAAACAAGGCATTGAAAAGAGTAAATCATGCAATTCAGTCCCGCCACTACAGTACAGGAATTGCGTACATATTCACCAATGACCGCTGCATTCTCCTACACATGTGAGCAACTGAACATACCTTTCTGTGATGGGATGTCATAAAATTTACACTCACAAAGCTCTCAAGCGTAGGTTTGAGCAGTCACTAATAATGAAGAACAGTAAAAATTGGATATCCATATTTATCATCAGCAAACGTGTAGTGTAATAAAAAGAAGAGCAAGAGCTAGGGAGAGAAATATTTTGATTTAGGTATCAGCAGTTTAGGGTCCCCAAATAAACGGAAGCCAGTATGCGGTCCTTGGGCCCTGGCGGCTTCCTCCGTTCGGTGGACGGTCCAGAGTTAGTCTTCCGGGGCCAAGAAGAGCAGGAAAGGAATCTGCGCTGGTCTCTACCTTCCTCGATCTGCAGCGGCGCTGAACGCTGCATGGTAGAGCCCATTTGTTGTGAACAACGCAGCTTTGGTATACTACCCATTTTTTCAGACGGTAATATTGCGCTCGGTAATGAAGCGTAGCTGTAAGTATAAGTCCCGTGCAAAGAAGGTCATGCACTTGCAGCCTGAATGCATGACGAGACAGAATGTCGAATTTTGGGCATTCAAATTTGTTCAACATTCAGGCTCGTTTAACCTTCTGTCTAGGTCAGACATTCCGCTTCACTCGACATTCATGCCCTGAATTCACAATATGGAGGACACTAGAGAAATAGGAGGCACTCAACCTCTTGGGTCTACTGTGGCAGTTGTCGCACGGAGTCTAGCAGCCTTTCCTTTCTTTTGTTTTACGCGTCTTTGTGAAAGCCATGGACTTGATTCCTTTCGTCGATGACACCAGAGACGTATTTCATATAAAAATGTTTTCTCAAATCATTTCATTTGACAAACGAAGACGTGTAGAAGACGTGGAAAATAAAACTTCCCAAGTTTTCTTTCTTCTAAAAAAAATATGAGGTCGTCCGCATATCACGTTGCATTTCGCTTCTCATTGCTCTTCGACATTATATGTGCTTGCTGCTTCAGAAAACACGTTAAACTAGCGAAGGACTGAAAAGACGACCTGAAGAGGGTGGACAACGAGCATCGCCCGTATGAAAAACGTGTCAGAGAACCACGCTAATATACAAGAACAAAACAGACACCCAACGAACGTAATCTCTGTCCAAGGCAAGAAAGTCGTCGGGGCTTCCCCGCGCACAATGGCTCGACGCGTTCGCAATTCCGGCATTCGGGAGAAAAAAACCCAACACTGCCATAGCTATCCTCTATATACTCGGCGTTCTGGTCCCCGATCTCGTTCGGTATCTTCGCCTTCTCTCCACGTCAACAATGGCAGTGTGAGCTCGAACTATCTAAGGCGAGGGAGAAAAGTCGCGGTATATATATAGTCGGGAACTAAGAAACTGGAAGCGCCCACACAACGAGCACACCGACACATCGGCCCCTGCGTACGAGGTTTCTACACGAATCCGATGAGCTCGCGTAGCCAGCGCGACGAAGGCAGCGGGCGTATATAACAGGAGAACGACGAGCCGCAATCACATTCCCCGCACGGTGCTACGGTGAAAGCGTGAGAACCTTGGCACTGCCTGCGTGCGACGCGTTCGTGCGTGTGCGCGCATGGCTGGTACGTGCGGCGCGGTCGGTCTTTTGGAGTCGTCCTTCTCGAAAAGAACGTTAGGGTGTTGGCCGCATTGAATGTACGTGTGGAAGAACCGTCCTCAATGCCTCATTAGGGATCGCTGCGCCGCAGGGACTCGCCGCTGCTTCGCCTTTCCCCAAAGACGACTTTATCTCGCCCGAAGATGATTTCTGGTGCGCGCCGTCGCTGAAGAGGCGGCTCTTTCCCCTCGTTCTTTTTTTTTTTCTTTCTCGCGACTTCCTGAAGCCTAACCACGATATGCGCTTGGGAGAAGTGTGGAAACAGGAGTGCCTTCCTCGCAGCGTCCGTTACTTCTCGGCTTTGAGAATTTTTTTTTCTCCCTCTTCTTTTCTTTCTTCGAGCCAGTACTCGTAATGGCACAGCGATCGAGTGACTGGAAGCAGCGAAGAAGAACACGAGCTGCGCTGTTCCTTAGGGAAGTCAGTGCGCAGAAGGCATAAGCGCGGTTGTGGGGGCCCGTTTGCGAACAAAGACGGCAATGGAAGTTCTCGTGTAGAAGCAGTGTGTGCGCCGGCCACTTTGAGGCCTTGTATCCAGTCTGCGATATTTTGTACAAGCACAACTCATATATGGGCGTACATTTCATACCTACTAATGAGTGTTGGTGACATAGCGGTTAGCGATGCAGCGGTTAGCGAGGATACTATTGAAGACTGTTGTACTTGTTACTGAATTTACACAATGTTCATATTTATCTCTTTGGTCCTTCAGGGCAAAGTACTAACTTTAAGGAGACTAAATCGCCTTTATTGCCATTGTCTACTTTGTATGAAGAGATTCAGAAGCATGGCACAGAAGAACGGACGCATGTACCACACAAGGGAAGTGAAAATAAATTAGGAGAAGCTCCATAATACGAAAAAGCGCATTCAAAAAGAGAGAGCTGTGGAGGTGGGTGTGACTCCACACGTGCTTTACCCTCACTAGCAAAAGAGAAAAATGAGTGTAATTTGCCGTTATTAAGCTAAGGGTTAGCTTCTTTCCGTCCAAAATAAAACTGAAACGTTAAGTCAGTAGTTTTCGCGAAAGAACAACGACGGCCTAACTCAATGATATCATTTTCTCATCTCCAAGTAGGCTTACCGTTAGGACGGCTGCGTCGATTCATTTACTCCCGAAATGCGAAGTTAGTTTTTCATCCAGAGACGCGACCGCCCGGCATCTAGTTCTAGTGTCGAGAGCAAGGATTTTAAACAGTCACGTCTGAGTACTTGCGCTATGACACATAACATTCGCAAAGCCCTCTCCTCGTGCGATCTAGTTCATATGATATTGACTACCACCGGTATAGCAGCAAGAAGCGAGAAAGTCACTGTTGCTGAAGACGAGGTGAATAAATCATCAACGTAGATGTGAGCCCTGTCCGCATCAATTGTCCATACACATAGTTCGACGTTCTGTGGTTCAGACCATGTTACAGAACTCATGCCTTGTTTGTTTGTTTTTGTTTTCGCAGGTATTTCAACCTGCAGGCACGGCCTAGTCTGGACTGAAAGGAATTAAGAAGATTACAAGTGTATGTCGCCGAAGGATGATGTAACAGAATCAACACAGAAATGACCAAGAAATGTGACGGTTGGAGCACTCATCCAACTTTCAATCGTTGAAAGGCCAAACGCAAGCACCTCGCATCTGGATCGCATATCTTGTTTCACGGCTTAACAATGCTCACTATTACGAGAAAAGCGTTGCTCGTTTTACACCTATCTCCGGCGACAACTTTCATGCGGCAGGGCATCCAAAGCTACGGAGCCGAAGCACACGTTTCCTTGCTGCGCGTCGGCATGCATAGTCCACGAATTTAAGCATCTGGAAGCTACTTAGCGTAAAACAAACCTTACCAATATTTTCTTCAAGTTCGCTCGCGTAACAACTAAAACACTTGCTTAGGAAAAGAACTTTCATTTTTTACTCTTCCTGGTTTTCTGGCTTTCTGGTGCCCATGTCTGGTATTACAGTTCCTGTACACCGCCAGCAAAACGTCGGCACTACATGGCGTAGTAACACAAGAACAGAAGTTCAGGACGTGCAAGCGCCTGTGCGTAGCTTTGGTTTGGCCGCCACTGAGGGCTGTCGTCGGGTACACTCAGAGTGAGACAAAAGTAATTAACCGCTAGGCGTGTCTTATAGCCGCATCCTATTCATTCCCAATTCAGTGACGCTTGCTGAAGAGGCGAGTGGGCACTATGTGAATATCATTAAGTTGCCGCGGCCGGTTCAGTGGCGCAACGACAAATTAAGTCGTGAACTCGAGATCCTCGCACGCTCCGAACTCCTGCCTGGCGGTTCCATGAAATCTGTCGTAAATATCGCACGTACAAGTCGACCGTGCGCATACGGTGATCTGCGGCGAGTCCTGCGCGGGTCCCGCTGAGGGACCACGCCTTCCTTCTCCGCCTCCCCCGCGCCGAGTCCGCAGTCAGCCTCGCGCAATCTTCACTCGGCGAACGTGCAGCGTACGGAACTTCACAGGTCAGCAACGTTCCGCCAAGACGCTGCCGCTTCGGCTCCCCGAGGAGAGATCAGAGGCGCGGGCAAACGCGGAGACGGGCGCGCTCACGCGCCTGACTTGCGAGACCAAGACCCCGGGTCGACTTCCGGCGGCGGAGCCGCCGAATCCAATTAGCGGACGGGGACTTCAATAATCACCTCGCGCGCCGGCGCGCTCGCCGTTCACATTTCAAAAGGGCCGGCTCATCAGTTAGCACATTTACAAGGCGTTGCAATCAGCCATGGCGGCGGTGTCGGCGTCGAGCAAGCCCGCATACACGGCACGCGCGTTGCGCGCATCTATCCGGAACGACTTGGCCCAGCCTTTCCCCCCCGCGGCCCTTCTCCTCGCACAGCGCCCGAGTCCCCGCGACTGCTGCCGCGTACACCATCCGCCAGTGCACGAACGGCCTACATAATACATCACGGTGCACGCGCGCGGAGGTGAATCATCTGCCGCGCCAAAACTTTCTTCGAAATTTCTTTCGGCCGCTCCCTTTAATCAGATTAAAACTTGGTAGAGGGGACGCAATCGCGCTGCGACCAATTAGACGGCCCACCGACTGCTCGCCACCGCGCTGCTACGACGCCGACGAGAGACGAGGGCGCGTCACGGGCAGGGTTGCGCCAGGATGCATGCAGGATGCGTCGCAAAAGGGGGAAGTGGGGGGGGGGGGGGGGCAGTGCGTCGCTGGCATCTCTCGCGGGACATGACCGCCCATCAGGAGGACTTCGGACCCGCGCCCACCGTATATGGAAAACGCACTGTATGTACGCACGAACGAATGCGTACATATCCGACACGCACACCGGTGTGTGCGTGCGTGTGTGTGTTCGCCGCCGTGGAAACCCAGCGCATCTCTGAGTATATACGCGCGCTCCGCGGAGAGCTCTCTATACTTTCCCGCGCGATGTCCCTGAATGCATTGCCCGGCTTGTTGGCCTGGGGCGCATGCGCGAGCAACCCTGCGACCCACATTATAATTTCAAGGCGCACCGAGGCCTGGCCCGTCTGCATTATGAACGCGGTGCGCTTTACCTGCGAAAGTGGTATCATACGTATTCGAGATTACGGTTATAGGTCACGAGCAAGTCAGCTTCAAAAGGCCCGCAGTCACTCGTATCACTGGAGAAGCACTCTCGCCGAAAGCTGTATGCGACTACTGCTCTCGACTGGCAGTTCACGTTGCCCGGCGAAAAAAAGAATGTGGGTCTTCGCTCTGAGAGAACGCTGGCTATTATTAACTACACGGGAATCCTTACTCCCGCAATTAGTACTACTCAGACTTGAGATGAAGTTACGCTGACTCATGAATTTTCACCCAATGATGGGTCAGGAGCGATTCGCATTCTTCATCTCCGTGTTCTACTCAAACACTGACTGAGATCCACATTAAGCATCTGCCCAGCTATGCATCAGTAGGTGTAAATCCGAGATCTGCGGCACCACACGCTTTCTGCGCGAGTAAGTGATCACGCAGTTGTGAATCACCATCCACACTGTTTCCGCTATTTTAACATCACAGTGTGATCTACCAAATAATAAGAGCTCAAAGGGCTGTTTAACAATGCCAAAATTTTGGCAGGAACCGTAGGTAGCATAGAGTCTTCGTTCCTTCTTGTTTCATCCTTCCATTTTCTTTTATTGCTCTTCTTTTTTTTTTTTTTGTAGACCTGGCTTCGGTAATGGGCAAAATAAGTGGATATAGCTATTACTGCCCGTTAACGAAATAATGTTTAAATAATCTTTCTCACTGCTCAGACACGAAGCAACTGAATCTTATAAGTTATGAGATCAACCAGAACGATAAATATAGTTTATCACCCTAACCGGGAGGGGGAAGGGGCGGGAAGCATGAAGAAAAAAGAAAGAATGTGAAGTTAACGGACAACGTTTCATTTTTTTCATTCTTTCCCGCTAACGCTAAATAAGCTTTGCGTATAAATGAACTTACACATTGCGACTTAATTTTGTTGCGCTACCTAGCGACAAGCCAATGGCATCCCAGACGCGGAGAGCGTCTGGGATGCCATTGATGCCAGATGCACGCGTCAAACACGCCCCTAAAGCGAGCGAGGCTGGATGCGCATGTGAGCGTTGGCCTGTTTCTTGACCCGTCTGTCTTCAAGGCGAAAGATTTTGTACCCCATGAAGTGGAAAATCCGGCGAGCAACCGGTGTTAACATCCGATGGCAAGAAAACTCACGTCACCAAGTGATGACGTCATGTTCTCGGCGCTGCACCTGCTGCGGCTCGCGCCGCGATATCCCACGGTGAACACCACTGCAAGCCGGCCTCTGCTACAGTGTCATAACCAGCTATGGCCGCTGGATACTTGATGACAGGTTCCCCAAGACACTGCTTCAATTCATAAGCGACACGGCCTCACAGTACACATATAATACATATATACACATCAAGATTTATGCCTTAAGGGGAAGTTTTTATCGCAATAAAGAAAGAGAAAAAAAAAACATAGAAACAGTGGGCGTGGCCCGCACCACAAAATATTGACTTTGCCTAGTTCGAAGATTAAGTGGACACGTTAAATATCGACCTGGTCGACCCCCAAAATTGACTTTGGCCACCCCCAAATTTTGGGTCACTCACCTTCGACACCTTCAAAATTGACTTTCCAAATTCGAGCGCATCACCAAGTGACCACGTCATGCGGCATAGTCACGTAACCAAGTGGTGACGTAATGTGACAATGTTACTTGACATGGATGCATAAATAGTATGGACGCGGATATAATTGATACTCCTGAGTGCTTTTGCATCCAGTGCTCGTAAGTATAGTTAAGCGCCTCTGTAACGTTTTCTTGAGATAACAATTATATGGACACTCCAGACGCGTTTCCGCCGTCGCCGTCCCAGTAATGTTCCGTATAAAGTCTAAGCTCGATAACATCGTAGCCGCACGCCGTATGCTGCTTGCGAGTGAAAGTATGCGAGGGTGAGCCGACGATGGTGGCTCTATCTCGTACGCGCATGGGAGGAAGGCGGGGAGGAAGCGCGTCGACTTCCATCGCGCGAAAGACACCGAGGGTGGCGCTATACTCCGGCGGCAGCTGCCTATGGCGCGGCCGAGTGGGCCATATCTCGAAAGCGATCTGCGATCAGGACCGAGTTCCCCGAGTGCTGATAGCTTCGTGTGCACTGTCTTCTCGCCGCTTCGCGTTGAACCGAGAGACATCACGAAGGGCAATTAACCCGCTGCTGCGACCGCGCTTCGTCACCCATCGTTTTGACAGCGACTGTCCGCGGTCATCGAGTGAGGTGTGTTCACGTTTGCTTGGGCGCGTGACACCATGCTTGTTAATTTTGTTAGTAAGCGAATGTTTGCACTGTAGAATAATTTACACCCTTAAAATTGAAAAAGGGTGTAAATGTGTCTATAACTCACACTCTTAGGGTGTGATTTATATATCTGAAACCCTAACGGTGTGAGTTATAGACAGATTTACACCCTTCTTCAGTTTTTAGGGTTTAAATTATTTTACAGTGTACAAGATTATACGGCCGATAAGACTGCTATCGTTACTTCGTATAGCTGTCTAATAATTTCCGATTGCAATCGATGCTTCGCTTTCGGGAGAAACTGCGACTTCCTTTTGGATGTAGTCTGGTTTCTTGGGCTCTCAGCGTATTCTGGCGTTACTTCTCCACTTCGACACAGCAACACTGCTATACTGGACTAGACAAAGTGAGAAATTTTGTTTGAGCGTCTGGGCTGCATTTCAAACAATTTATGTTTGGGCGCGGTACCGAGCGTTGTGGCGCAGTTAACGAAAACAGCTCGGCCGTTGTGGCGCAGTTAGTCTGGCGTGTACTGAATCGTACTGGGACATGTTTGCGACGCTTTCTATGGGCGCCCACATTATTGTAACATATTTCGGTGCTTTTTCGGAGCGCTTGATGCACCTGGCGTTGTGATGCCGTTAGCGGAAACCAGCTCGGCCGTTGTGACGCACTTAGTTTCGCGTGCATTGAACCTTATGGGCCAAGTTCGTGACGCTATTTATGCCTCCATCCCCCTCCCCCGCCTCCCCACGGCCCCAACCAGCAAAATATACCTTCTTTCTTTTGATATTAGCGCTTGTCGAAAAGGCGACGAGCGATTGCCAAGAGTGATAACATGGGAGTGTGTTGCTTGCGCCAGCAGAGCACGCAGAAGGCAACGTCGAGAAGCTCAAGTAGCAGGAACTTGTAACTCGAAACTTCCGTCTTCTGAATGACTGAAAGCAGGCTTTACACTCATGGATTTGTCTTTAGTGCGAGTAGAAGGTATTCTGCGAGCGGTAGCATGGTCTGGCTGGGAGCCTGTGCTGTGGTCACCTCTGTGTACTTGGCGCAGCATTGCGTCGGCTGAGGTCAGGTTGTGTCGAAAATGTGCAGTTTCCCGTGTACTTGAGCTCTTAAAGTGCACGAAGTAAGGCCCAGGAATGGAGGAATGCTTGGAAATCAGATGTTTTTGTCATATTTTATTCATGTCATTGTTTGGGATGAGTCGACTATTTTCTACACCACGATTGTAAAAGCGAATTGCTTTTGTTTCCCCCATTCACCACTTTGGCAGGTTTCGCCTCGACACGAAGTTTTCCTATAAGGTTTAAAACCAAAACGACACATGCTTGTAATTTACTTTTTCCAGCTGATGCCGTCCAGTGGAGTTTTTTACAGGAACTACTGTTGCTTACCTGGTGCCACATCATTGGATGACCGTGCCGAAAGCCCTGGACGCGCATTTATATAGAGCAAATTGAGCAAATTGAACATTTCCTCATTTGATAGGGTGTCTTGCATCTACTTTATTAAATTGCACGTTGTATTGATTCGATGGACGCTTGTAATGATAGTTCGTACTCATCGTTGAGGTTTTAATGCCAGCCATATCGTGCGGTACACTCAATTCGACTGCAGGCTCTGTGGGATCCTTGGCGCAAGCACAATCGCTACTAAACATTTCCTCATTTCGCAAGGCATCTTGCGTCTACTTTATGAAATTGCACGTTGTACAGATTCGATGGATGCTTGTAAAGATCGTCCGTACTCATGGTTGAGGTTTTAATGCCAGCCACTCCGTGCGGTACACTCAATTCGACTGCAGGCTCGGTCGGGTTCTTGGCACAAGCACAATCTCTACTCTCAATGGAGCGCATGGCACTGCTAACATACGCAATCCTTAAAAGTATCCGTATGTGCTCTGGTTGTACTGCAGATCTAGACCACATCTATAAATGAAATTTTGGGCCACCATGATGTAAATATCTAGCAATAAAACTCTTCGTGCTTTCTTCACAACCTCTAATCAAACATCTACAAACGCAAGGCCTGGAACTCTACTGAAGAATCTGCTAAAATACAGGGCCTTTTACTACATGAACATGGGTTACGCGTAAGAGAATGGGTGTTATGTCAACGACATTGACATTCACTGTGATGTCTCGCAGATGCCAGTGACGATTATACACAGAGCCACGTACCCAATCAGGTTATCGATGAAATCTCTTGAGAAGAGGTTTATTTACGGCTCCTTGTGCAAAGGCACAGCGACCGGGATCGGCGAGACAGCCCTAAGCACTGTCCAAAAAGACGCCAGCAATCAAGAGCGTGAGCCGAGCGTAGCCGCGCGTTGGCGATGCGGCTATGCCGCGAGACGCGTCTTCTTCTTCACAATCTCCCCCTGGACAAAAAGAGCCATCCTGGCGCCTTAAGAATCAGGAGGCAGAGGGTCGTGGTAGGGCTCGAGACGTCAGACGAGGACAACGTCACATCCACGCCTGCGCAAGTCGTCAGGTGGTGACAGTGGCTCAATGAGAAGATTCACCGGGGATGTTCGCTCCAAGACTCGGTAAGGCCCTTCGAATTTTGGGACGAGTTTCGAGGAAAGCCCCGGCGTTTGAAAAGGAAGAGACAGTCACACAAGAACGACTGGAGCGTAGGCGGTGTTTGGAAGCGACTCGGTGCGGTTTTCTTTCTGGCGCAGCCGTGGCTCTGCCGTAAAGGAGCGCGCTAGCTGGCGGCATTCTTCGGCTTGTCGGACGATGTCGGACACAGGTAGACACTCGCAGGCGTCAGGACGGTATGTAAAGAGCGTGTCGATGGTATGCGTAGGCTCGCGGCCATACAGGAGGAAGAAAAGTGAAAATCTCGTAGTGGCCTGGATCGCGGTGTTGTATGCGAATGTGATGAATGGAAGGATGCGGTCCCAGTTACCATGATCAGATGCCACGTACAGCGAGAGCGTATCACCAAGTGTGCGGTTAGATCGCTCTGTGAGCCCGTTACTCTGGGGCTGGTATGCCGTGTTTGTCCGATGAATAATGTGGCATTCCGAAAGCAAACCTTCGACGACTTCGGAGAGGAACGCGCGACCTCTATCGCTGAGGTGTTCTCGAGGTGTGTCGTGTCGAAGGATGAAGCGATGTAGGACGAAAGAGGCTACATCCCGCGCTGTAGCACTTGGTGAAGTAGCAGTTTCGGCGTAGCGTGTCAAGTGGTCAACAGCAACTACGATCCACCGATTGCTGTCTTGTGTCATAGGAAGCGGGCCGTATAGGTCGATGCCGACGCGATCGAAGGTTGTGGCAGGGCACGGGAGCGGCTACAAGGCACCAGACGGGCGTAAAGGCGGCGATTTGCGGCGTTGACAGTCAAGACAGCACGGAACAAACTTTTGTACAAAATTGTACATACTGCGCCAGTAGTAGCGGTGGCGAATTCGTTCGCACGTCTTGAAAACTAGGGCGTGGCCACAGTGCGGATCGTTCTAGAAAGAGGCACAGATTTGTGACCTTAGGCGGCGGGGTACCACCAGAATCCACCGACGGCCTTCAGGAGCGTAATTGTGTCGGTGGAGCAGCTGGTCAGAAATGGCGGACTTCACTGCTTGTCGTCGGAGGGTTCTGTATGCAGAGATGGTCGATGATCCAGATCGATAGTCGAAAAGAGAAGCGATCCACGGATCACGACGTTGTGCGGTGGCAAATGAGTCCATGTCGAGAGATGACACTAAGTGTGCAGAAGTCGTTCCGCAGGCCGAGTCTGGAGGTAAAGGTGAACGAGACAGGGCGTCTGCGTCTGAGTGTGTGCGCCCGCTGTGGTATACGACGCGAATGTTGTACTCCTGGATGCGTATATAGTGCCCAGCGGGCTACGCGGCCAGTGGGATCTTTCAAGTTGGCGAGCCCACAAAGCGCGTGGTGATCTGTGACCAAGTCGAATGGGCGCCCGTACAGGTATGGTCAGAACTTGCCAAGTACCCATACTAAAGCCAAGCACTCTTTTTCGGTGACGCTGTAATTGGCCTCAGGCTTCGTCAGCGTGCGGCTCGCATAGGCGACTACGTATTCGGGGTAGCCGGGCTTTCGTTGGGCGAGGACGGCGCCGAGACCAACCCCGCTGACGTCTGTATGTACCTCAGTTGCAGCTGACGGGTCGAAATGGCGAAGAATAGGTGAGGAGGTGAGAAGACGACGCAGCGTAGCAAAGGTGTAGTCACATGCAGGTGACCAGAAGGAGAGGGCGGCGTCACCGCGTAGAGCTGAGTCAATGACGCCATGATTGATATGAAATTCCGAACAATGCGCCAGCAATATGAGCTTAGGCTCACAAAGCTTCGAAGTTCTTTGATGGTCTTGGCTTCGGAAACTCAGCGACTGCTCGAAGTTTTGCAGGATCGTGTAAAACGCCATGCTTGGGCACAACATGACCTAAGATAGTAAGCTCTCGCACGGCGAAGTGTCAATTTTTGAGGTTGAGTTGGAGGCCAGCGTTCGTTAGACAGGTCAAAACATGCCTGAGGCGGAGCAGGTGAATCGGAAAATTAGATGAGAAAACCACGACATCGTCGAGGTAACACAGGCATCTAGACCACTTGAGGCCACGCAGCGTGTTGTCCATGAGTCGTTCAAACGTGGCAGGAGCGTTAGAAAGCCCGAAAGGCATCACGTTAAATTCATATAAGCCGTCAGGCGTAATGAATGCGGTTTTCTGGCGATTGGACGCAGCCATCGGGACCGGCCAGTACCATGAACGCAAGTCGAGGGACGAGAAGAATACTGCTCCCTGAAGACTGTCGCGAGCGTAGTCGATGCGCGGAAAACGATAGACGTCCTTGCACGTTACCTTATTGAACCGACGGTAGTTGACGCAAAAGTGAATAGACCCGTCCTTCTTGCGAAGGAGAACGACAGGAGATGCCCAGGGACTGTGCGAAGGTTGAACAACGTCACGACGCAACATGTATCTTCGACTTGGGTGGTAATGACACGACGCTCTGCGGCAGCGACTCGGTACGGTCGTTGACGTAACGGCTGATGCGAACCGGTGTCAATGTAGTGCTGCACTTTCGACGTGCGGCCCAATTGAGGTTGTGAAACGTCGAATGAACTTCTAAAGTGGTGCAGTAGATCATGAAGGTCGGTGCGTTCCGCAGGTGTGAGGCTATCGGCGACGGCACTCGAGAACGCATCCCTGGACGTCTCCTCAAGCACGGAAATTGAAGATGGTTGGCCGGAGTCGACATCAAAAGAGTCTCCGGGGACGTCAACCAAAGACGAAGAGCAAAGGAGTTCCACGAAGCCAAGGCATTCACCAACGAACAACGTAATAGGCGCACAGAGGCGATTGTAGAAGTATATATTGCTGCAGCTCCCGGCGATGTCGAACGCTGCGAAGGGTAGTGGGAGAGGTTTACGGCTCATGAAGACGTTGGACGGTGTGAAGAGGACCGTTGCATCAGTGATGACATCGCAAGAGACGGGTACGAGGGCGAAGGATCCAGGCGGAATAGCTGTGTCCTCGCGCACGGTAAGTTTAGAAGGGCGATCACCATCTTCGTGCAATGGTGCGTCACACAGAGGGGGAAATTCAACTTCGGCGCCTGCGCCATCGATCACGGCTTTATGGCGCGATAAAAAGTCGCACCAGAGGATGACGTCATGCGAGCAGGCGGGGAGAACAATGCACTCGACGATATAAACAATGCGGTGAATAAGCACACGTAGAGTACAGGCTGCGTGCGGAGTGACGTGCTACGCGCTCGCCGTACGAAGCGACAGGGCAGAAAGCGGCATGGATGCCTCGCGCAGTGAACGGCACAGTTTGACGGCTATCACAGAAATGGCTGCGCCCGTATCCACAAGAGCGAATGCAGGAACACCTTCTACAGAAATTTCGACCACGTCATCAGGACAGGCGCAAGGACTTAGACAGCTCGAATGGGGCGTAGTTCTTGCCTCTTGAACTGCGACGTTCAGTTTTCCTGGTCACATGGTGCGGGTCACCGACGCATTGGGGAGAGCGAGCGTCGGCGAGGGGATGGCGAGCAACGCGACGGAAATTCTGGGAGGTCAGCACGAGCATACGGTTGGGGGGAAGGAGCGGCGTATTGGCAAAGGGGCTGGCTGCCGTGCTTGAAGGGCTGAGAGGCGTCGCCGAACGCTTGAGGGCGACGGCGGCAATATCGGGCGACGTGTCTGGGAGTGCAGCAAGAATAACAGATGGGGCGATTGTCAGGCGTCCTCCAAGGATTAGCTCTCGGTGTGGTCCAAGATGCGGCATGGGCTTCCGGTGGCACCGGTTAGGACTGGGTCGAGAAAGACGCCGGCGGAGGCCTGCATACTACCTGCGCATATTACCTGCGCATATAGGCAGGACTGGCTGCGCATAGGTGAGAGGCGTAGCGACAGGCTGCACTGCCAGCGCAGAGTTGAGATTCGCGGCGCAGGCGGCTGATGATGTGGCGAAGGGAAAACTTGAGCGACATCTTCGGATATGAAGGCGCGGAGCATGTTTGGAAGACGGGAGGTGGGCTCCTGAGTGAAGGGGACTAAAGAAAGTTAGCGGGTAACTTCTTCACGTACGAAATCCTTGACCCGCTGAAAGAATGAGGATAGGTCGTACATGCTGTCAAGGCTCGCCAACGAGTCGTCGCTTTCCGGAGCACGCCGAGTCGAAGCGCGTTGCTTTCTTAACTCATCATAACTTTGGCATAGGCTGACGACTTCGGAAACGGTGCGCGGATTCCTGGTTAGGAGCATCTGGAATACGCCGTCATCGATGCCTTTCAGTATATGGTGAATTCACTAAGCTTCGGGCATGACCGCGTTGACTTGTTTACAAAGCTTCACGACGTCTTCATAGTAGCTCGGTGAACGTCTGTGCCGTCGGCTATGCTCGTGCGCGCAGGCGTTGTTTAGCGCGTAGCTTGCGAACAGCGGGTCGACCGAACACTTCTGTAAAGGTTGTCTTGAAGATTGACCATGTGGGTACGTCACTTTCGTGGTTGTGAAACCAGAGTTGGGCAACACCAGCCAGATAAAAGATGACGTGGGTTAACTTCGCTGGATCATCCCACTTGTTGTGCACGCTCACCGGTTCGTATGACGCCAACCAGACTTCTACGTCTTCGTCGTCTGCATCGCTGAAGATTTTGGGGTCCCGTTGTCGTGGAACGCCGGTGCAGGTGACGGACTGTGGCGTCGGCGCCGTTTCAGGGTTTCAAGCGACGGGGTTTGAATCCCAGCACCGCCACCAACTGAGAAGAGATTTATTTGCGGCTCCTTATGCAAAGGCACAGCGACCGGGAACGGCGAGACAGCCCGAAGCGATGTCCAAAAAGACGCCAGCAATCAACAGCGCGACCCGAGCCGAGACGGGCGTTGGCGATGCGGCTGTGCCGCGAGACGCGTCTTCTTCTTCACACTCTCTTAAAGATTTTGGTGGCGCTTCCGGGCTTCGCGCAAGACACTGCGATGGGCTTCCGAACGGGCTTCCCGCTGTTGAAGAGTTTCTAAGCTATGCCGCCTTGACTGATGCACCCACATTGTCGCAAGCCGCCTAGCGCGTTTTCCGGGAATCTCCTGGGCACGCCAAGCCCGCCCCGCGCCTTTTGCCGGTCTTGTTATGCTCGTACCCTGCGCTTGGCGACGACCAAATGGCCGCGGCCGCTAGGTGGCGGTACCGTTAGCACAGCCGAAGCCCTCCTTCCTGTGGGCTCCCCGCCTAGAGCAAATGCGCTAAAAGGACTTCAATTCCTCAAAGTAGAGTTCGTCAGAAAATTTCTAAAGTATGACTCACACAAAACCTGCAGACATGATGGCATCGGATTGTAATTCGTATATACGAGGAAACACAATGCTGTTACCCGGGTATCGGTACACAAACCCCTTTTACAGTTGGCAGTTTCTGGTTGAGCATGCCGCGAAAGATACCACCCAACTAGAGGCTAACAGTTCGCTGTAAAAGAGGAAAGCGACTCAGTATCTGCACTCACAGAAAAGTTTCTAGATAAAAAATTTAAACGTAGCTGCTCGTCAGGAGAGCGATACGTGTTTTTAGCTTTCTGTTTGTAGCAAGACTGAATAAGTGCTACGTCACGCTTATATGTATGCACTGCGCATGACCCACTGCGGCACTACTTTGTATATATATCCCATTCATTCATGCAATAAAGTTGTTCATTGCCTGACCCCGACACGCCTACACTGTTAAGCTTTTGTCGCTTCCATCTCTTCAGGAGGCCACGTCTAGCCTCCCAGAGATGGAGGAGGTGCGTGTCGACCGCGGGTGTATCGGCATCGAGTTGTATGATCTTGGTGTAACGTTCTGCTGTGTCTAATACATTTTTGAGCCACTCGTCAATGTCAGTTATGCTTGCTCCGGAATCTAGCTTGTCCCTAAAGGATTTCCATTCGGTTAGCCGTGCAGTTCCGGTCTTGGTCTCTTTACGCGTGTGTGCTATATCTAATTGGAGGATATGGTGATCGCTACCTAAGGTTTCCTGGAGTCGACTCCACTCTGCCCAGGGGACGTCCGCAGTAAAGGTTAGATCGGGGTTTGTGTCCCTCGAGACGCTGTTTCCAATTCTCGTGGTCTGGAGAGGATCATTCCAGAGGGTGAGTCTGTGTTGCTGGGCAGCATCATGCACTCTAGCACCCTTCTTTGTGGTGGTATGATAGCCCCATGCCATGTGCGAGGCGTTGAAGTCTCCCACTATGACGAGTTGGTGTTCATTCGTGGATTTCCTGATTTTTCGCACAAAGTGATCGAAGTCCGGACCACCTCGCCAGGCAGAACTGGCACGCTTTCTGTGACAAGCTACAGGGGACTCTGAGCACGAAGAGGACCTGGCACCTCCTACGCGCACTCCTGGCCACTGAACCCACCAAAACGAAACAGAAGCAACATCTTCACAGTCTTATCCACAACCACGCCGGATCAGAAGAACACCTCCTGCGAGAACTACAAAAGAAACTATGCGGAGACGCACCCTCTACCGCGTCAACTCGCAGCAAAGAATACTCTGGAAAACCGAATCCAGAACTCGACTGACCCTTCACGCAGGCCGAAATCCACGTAGCCCTATCTAAACTGACTAGAAATACAAGCCCTGGTAAAGACCGGATCATTAACAAACACCTACGCAACCTACCGCCGCAGGCCACCGAGGCTCTCCTCCGTTACTACAGTGAGTGCTGGGAGAAAGGAGAACTGCCTGCTGTATGGAAACACTCGGACATCACCATGATCCCCAAGCCCAACAAGCCTCTCAGCTTGGAGAACCTAGGCCCAATTTCCCTCACCTCGTGCGCGGGAAAGCTTTTCGAACACATAGTTCACGATCGCATTACCCAGTACCTGGAAGACAACGGCCACCTACCAGACACCATGTCCGGCTTCAGGCAGCACCTCTCAACGCAGGACGTGCTCCTACAACTAAAAGAGGGCCTTCTAGATCACCTAAACAATCGAAGCAAATACTCCATAGTGGCAGTGGACGTCAAGGGAGCCTTTGATAACGTTAGCCACGACGCGATCCTCACCAATCTCGAAGACACCGGATGCGGCGCTAGGACCTACGCATACGTCAGAAACTTTCTGATGGACCACACGGCAACAGTCGGAATCTGCAACATTCGCAGTGAAAGCTTCCTACTTCCAAACAGAGGCACCCCGCATGGGTCGGTGATTTCACCACTACTCTTTAACGTAGCTATGATCAAGCTACCCCCACTCCTCGAGACCATACCAGATCTGCGTCACGCGATGTATGCTGATGACGTCACGCTCTGGACCAGAGCTAAGAACGTTGGAAGGCAAGAAAGTAGCTTACAAGAAGCCGTCGACACCATCGAAAGCTATCTCCGAAACTGCGGTCTCCGCTGCGCCCCAGAGAAGTCTGAGCACCTCGTCCTGAAAGCAAGAACGAGAGGCCGACCACCCAACTACGAAGAGCCCGACCCTACCATCACACTCAACGGGACAACAATCCCCAAAAGTCGACACCATGCGAATACTTGGACTCCACATCCACAAAGACGGATCGGGAGCTGCAAGCCTACCGAGACTAGAACGCACCCTTTCGCAACTCACGCACCTTGTCAAGAGGATCTCAAGCCAGAGAAGCGGGCTCAAGGAGCAAGACACTCTAAGCATAATACAAGCACTGCTCACCAGCCGCATCACATACGGCACGCCGTACCTGGCTTTAAAGAACGGTGAAATAGAAAAGCTCAACATCATGATAAGGAAGGCAATCAAAGTCGCCCTGGGACTCCCCGCCATGGCCTCTACATCACGTCTCCTTAACATGGGCGTCCACAACACGTGGCAAGAGCTCGCCGAAGCGCACAAGAACAGCCAGCTAGAACGACGCAAGCTGACGCCCACAGGGAGATCAGTACTGCGACACCTGAACTACAGCGAGACGTATGTCGCAGACACGGACAAGAAAGAGCGAATACCACCGGACGTTCGAGAGTGCATTTGCATCGCACGTGTCCCGCGCAACATGCATCCCATATATCACAAAAGTAGAAGACAGGCTAGAGCCAACGCCATCAAACGAAGTTTCAAGCATGACCCGAATGCCCGCTACACCGACGCAGCCAAGTATCCGCATCGAAACGTGTGCGCTGACAGCGTCGTAGACTCCCAAGGCTCCGAGCTAGCATCGGCAACCATCAAGGCACGCAACCCGGAAACGGCTGAAGAAGCGGCAATCGCTCTCGCCACCACTACATGCACAGACTCAGCGGTTATATTCACCGACTCTCAGGCCGCCTGCAGAAACTTCTTGAGGGGCCGCATCTCGGCCGATGCACTCAAGATACTAAAAAGACGAAGCACTCCGCTCCCGTACACCTCCGTAACGTGGGTACCCGGACACGAGGGACTAGAGGGGAACGAAGCGGCCCACGCCGCTGCCCGCGAGTCCCCGAGGCCAAGCTAACCCTCGGGGACCTGGAAGACCAACGACAACTCGTCGCCAGGGCCAAGAGGGCAGTCGAAGCCAGGGGGTTCCTGGCCTTCCCACCTTATAATAGGGTGATACCCGTCATCGCTCGGGACACTGTTTCGTACAATAAACGTTTCTTTCTCTCTCTCTCTCTCTCTCCAGCTGCTCGTACCAGTTCAGCCATAACCATAAGACTTTGGTGAAGCTTAAGAAGCGTACTAATGGATTCATTGCTTTCGGCTGCGACAATGTACAGAAGACGACAGCCGTTCAAAATAGGCTGCGCTAAAAACGGCCCCTCGTGAAGTTTAGGTAGAGTGCGCGGTAGCGAGAGACTGCTTATAGACAATCGCAAAGGATATGTGCTAGGAGATGGTCTCGTCATGACCACAATTGTCACGGCTACCATTGGTCGTCGTACTGACATCTAATATGCCACAGACCAAGTAGACGCCAACGGCAATAAAGAGCCCAATGAAATAATCGGTGATCTCATAAGAACGGACAACAGGCATTGATCATGCTGTCAAGGACGAAAAGTGCGAGTGTTTGCATGCGAACTCAGATTCTCCATGGTTACTTGACAGATGAACTTATATTCAAAGAACTCCTCCCTTATCCGTGCTGTCCCCTGCAAGTGAAAAATTCATCATGGATGACACCACCTGCCCGAACTGTCCCGGATATGGACTTGCTCAGGCACTGGTAGATCACTGATAGTGACCTCCATTGCTGTCCTTGTGTGGGCTACCCCCGAGCGAAGGGTCTGGTCTCCGCAGTGGCCGGCATGCTTATTTCAGTACGTGGGTTCAGGAGTATTGCAACCAGTGAGCATTATTAGTCTTCCTGTCCGGATTCCTGCCCGAAGCGGAGTGTTTTCAACAAGTGCATGCACTTACAGCGTAGGTCCCTGTGATCATCTAGTGCCAAATTTGTGTGATCTGCTTAAAGCGTGGAACTCAATTATTAGGTTATAACCATCTGCATTGTTCCAGATAACAGCGGCCCCGGGCCCCGCGTTTCCAGCCGTCTCTACCCATTCGACGTAGAATGAGTGAGTGATGTCCTTCGGGAGAGGAACCTGATGGTTTACCGCTTTACGTCACCAGGAATACTTGAAATATGCACCTCGAGTAAGCTTGTGTTTAACTGCATATGTGTACATAGTAATTTGTGGACATGTAACAATAAATACGCGGATTAAATAACTGTGAACGTTTCGACATGACCTCCCGTATAGAGGAATATCAGTTCAGCGGAAGTGCGCAAGGGGGAAGAAAGTTCATGAAAGAGATTTTCTCGTTCACCCGACTGTAGCATGAAGCTACACAGGAAACAGGTAGGGGTTTTTCAGAAACTAAGCTCCAAGAAGAAAAACACCGATGATTACCGTAGTCCTTAACGCGAAATTTGAGCGCAGCTGTATACGCGTGTTTTCATTTCGCGATATATTGGGTGGCGCGGACAACCTATCTTGTGCGGCACGTTGCAAAGGAAGCGAAGTGTGGCGCGACTGCCTGGCTATCGGGAGGTGACGAGAGGCAGCACGTAGGGGACGCGTGGGCGCGATTCACAGCAACCGCCGCAGACAGACCTCTGCCCATGCAGCGCTTAGTTTCCATACAGACGACACGCGCTACTAAGGCGTCATCTCGTAGCCATCGTCGCCGCAGAGCAATTCTTGCGCGGCACTACGCTTTTCATCTCACGCTTTCGCCATACCCTCCACTTCCGCTTTCCTACTCCCGGTTCCGCTGTACCTTCCTCCTCCGCTTTCCTTTTCGCTCTCCCTTCGCTATCGCAGTCTTTCAGCTGCGTGAGCTTTTTCTTCCTGCTCCTAAATAGTGACGCCTATCTGACATTTCTTCCTGCTCCTAGCGACGGATGGAATGCTTGGATGATCCGGATGGATGGATGAATATGTGCGAAAGCCGGGTTCGGACGTCCGGATCATCAGTTTGTGGGAGGTGGCCGTAGCCACGGTTTATTTAAGCCGACCAGCCATGGTGCAGCGGGATCTCGGGAGCAGCCGACACGGCGGCCGCTCAGGCCGATCGCGCTAGCGTGTTCTACCTCGCACTACCTGCACGTGGACCCTTCTTCTTCAACTGATTTGGAGGACACAGTCGCGCCGCTAGAAATGCTATAAGCGTCCCCTTTGAAGCGGGGTGGTGGGTTGCCCCACCAAGCTCTTATACCCCTCCAATTACACCTCTAGCCTTGCGCCCTTTCGCTTGATTTCCTTGTACTAAGCGCCCCTGCGGGAGCACACACAGTCCATTCGCAGATTTGGCCTCAGTCGGAGCGACGCGGTCCGTTGATCCGGCCTAGCGCTCGCGATTCACCATTGCAATTCAACCTGAGTCACCGACTTGAAACTACAGCGGGAGAAACTTCCTATCATCGATTACTTTTATTTTTTTTTTACCAAAATGTAAATATATATTTTAAACAATTTTGGTCGGTGTCCGGACCTCTTCTTTTCAAAATTATTCTTATTGTGGTAAGCGAGCGAGTTCTTAACCGCAGTTTTCCTTGCTTCCTCAACAATTTCACCTGGTTGCTTCAATACGGCCGGATAAGATGGAATTATGTGCATCAGGTAGGGACGTGCGTAACGAGTAACTTCGTGAGGAGCCCTTTTGTATTCCTTGATGACATGCAAGAGCAGCTTAGTCTAAAGCTTCTGTTGCTCGTCGTTGACCTCGCATTTAATTTTGGCGACTATGGTTTAATGTGTCCGCTCGTTTATATAATATATACCCTTGCGTTGTGGATGATGAGTTGACGTGAACAGTTGGTTCTTTCGGAACTTTAAACATTTTGGGAACTTTAGGAACTGTTTAAATCGTACTGAGGCGAACCCTATTCCACGTTCTGAAAGGAATTCCCGAGGTTTTCCGGCAGCAAAAATGTTTTTCAAGCACGAAATCTATACGTCACAGTTTTCACTTTTGTGAGCGAGCGCCCATGCATAACCAGTGGTGTGGTCCATAAACAGGAGCATGAACCTTTTTAATGAACAACATCCAGAAAATCCTCCTATTAATAGTGACCATCGCATGCCGTGAGGCAAACGGTTCCTTCAGCTGGCGAGAGTGACTCAAGTCATCCGTGCTTCTTTGCTTCGGTCTTGCATTTCTGGCATCCGTCACAATGTCGAATGAAGTTGGCAATTTCATTTATTATATCAGGAATAGTATACTTTGTGGAAACAGGAGTGATAATGTTTTCTCTGCTCCGACATGCCCAAAATTTCGATGGGCATTCCTAAGAGTGGTTAGATGCAGTTTATATGGCATGCATATTTTCCCCAGTCTTTTCTTTTTGACGATGGCTATGTCGTCTACTAGTGAGTGCGTTCGTTTCGGGCGGTCGTTGTAGCATTACTGAAGATCGGTGGGTGACAGAAGCTCAACTACTGGAGCTCTAGAGAGCGCATCAGCTTCAACGTTGCTTATGCCCTTCTGGTGTTTAATGTTCATCTCGCACATTGACAACTTTAACGACCACCTGAAGAGACAACTTTGAAGATCCTTGACATTCTTCAGTGACTGTAGCGTAGAATAATTCGTTTCAACAGTGAGCGGTTTCCCATGGTGACGACGTAGTTAACCTCGTGCTTGAGTAGTTTATGGGAATAATAGGCAAAGGGATGACGTCTTTGTCATGTGGCTGCTTCAGCACGGAACCAACCCCTTCGGCAGGGGAATCGCTTTATACAGCACGCACTGGTTTTTCAGTTATGCGCTTCTTGAATTCTATAAAGGCCGATTCGCATGCTTTTGTACACGTCCATTTATTGTCTTTGTGAAGCAGTTATGTGAGAGCAAGAGCGATATCGCTGAAATGAGGGATGTACTCACGGTAAGTGTTTACAGTGTCTTAGAAAAGCTGGAGGTCTGTCTCTCTTTCACGTGCTGGGAAAGTGAGTATCGCAACAACGTTGCATTGCTTAAGTGCCACTGATTCTCGTAAAATGTTGTGGAACATACACTCGGTGCTAGACGTCACAAACTGACACCTTTTGCGTTTTAGTTTTATAATCTCGGCCTTAAAATCTTTACCAGCAGTCGCTCGAGTTGTCGCAGATGCTCATCAAATATTTGAGTAGAGGACTACATCGTCGAAGTAGTTGATTACATTATTGACCTGATACATTGCAATGGGTCACTTCATGGCTCCTTCAAATGTAACAGGAGCGTTCTTTAACCTGAACGGCCTCACATAATACTCATAATGGTCATTAGTCGTGACAAATGCAGTTTTCTGATTGTCGTCGGGATGCATTCAGACATGCTAGTATCCGGGCGTTACTTCCAATGTTGTAAAAAAGCTTCCATTTCGCAATTGGTCAAGAACATTGTCAATACGTGGAATCGGTTGGTGGTCAGACACCGTTACGGAATTCAGCTTGCGGCAGTCAATACACAAAAGAATTTATCTCTCAGCTTTCGTTTCCTCCAGAACGACCAGTGCGGCGGGGGGGGGGGGGGGGGGGGGGGGCATTGAAAGCCTCACGACACCTTGTTTGCTGATTTCTGCTTTGCCTGCTTGCGAACATCTGTATTGTGCTGGATGGACTGGAACAATATTGGTAAGTGCGATCCTGTTTGCTCAGCAGAATTCCATCCAATATCCGTTTGGGATTTCAAGCAGATATCTTCATATTTACGTAAAACACATCCGAGCGTACGTTTTTGCGGATCTGCTATATTCTGCGTTTTCAGTGTTGGGATCAGAATGGCTTTAGAGCTTTCCTGCTGGTTCTGATCTTGCAAGTTCGAAATTTCCTGTCCTTGCGTAACTGTCCTCCACTTCAAGTTTGCAAAAAGTTTGAAGTACGAGGCGCTCTCTGTAGGCGAAAAATCAACTGTGTCCTCTTGCCTTGCAACACGTGTACGTCAACTTTCTTTGTGATGTTTCTGATCTACAATTGAGTGATTACGAAACTCAAATTCGAATGCTCAATGTAACTTGTCGAACTGTGATGCTGGATTCTCTCATCAACTGAACAGCTGTCTGTACACAGCCTCACTAATACATGTAATTGTTGATCCCGCACCGAAAATTCCAGTGACCATTCTCCCGTTGGTGAGGGCCTCAAAGCGTATGGATACTCTCGGTCGCTCTCCTCGATTCCCGATGCAGTCTCAAGAGCAGACAAGTTGTCGCGACGAGGGCATTCATTGCGCCAATGAAACTGTCGTGGGAATTCCAGCAGCAGACCACTAGCATTCAGAATAACATGTGTGCCAAATGTCAAAGTTGACTGCTGCGGTCTGCAGACGAGACGTGGAGCTCTTGTCATTATAACGAGAGTTCGAGTAGCGGAAAATCCTCACACCCGTTTTATACGAGGCTCAACCTTACGGGCAGCGGCGAGCAACTCTGATTGCAGAGTTGAAAGGCAGTCGGACTCTTCTAACCCGGTAGTGCATGAGAAGCCGGAAGGCATCGCAAAGCGGTCCTCCATGCTTTAGGTCACCCATGAGTGTCTGTTGCCGAATACCGCCCTCAGGTACCACTTGAACGCTACTCCTTTGACGTACTCGTTGACACGACTGACCCGAACGCGCTGCGTGCACGATGGTTCAGCCACTTTCATCTGGAAAAGACGGAAACGTCTTCGAGCGTCCCTTCGTGTACATATATATATATATATATATATATATATATATATATATATATATATATATATATATATGTGTGTGTGTGTGTGTGTGTGTGTGTGTGTGTGTGTGTGTGTGTGTGTGTGTGTGTGTGTGTGTGTGTGTGTGTGTGTGTGTGTGTGTGTGTGTGTGTGTGTGTGTGTGTGTGTGTGTGTGTGTGTGTGTGTGTGTGTGTGTGTGTGTGTGTGTCGTGGAAGTGAGCGAACCTGATTGGCTGGCGCATCTGTGCAAATTGTGTTCGAGTTGTACAGAACATATTAACCTTGTTGTTCTTAGCTTGTCACCAAGGAGGTTTGGGTTGCCACCGTTTTGGCTGTCACCGACTGTTCGAAGGAAAAGAATAGGCTGCCTTTGATTCTTATTTTTAATTAGCTTTATTTGAAAAAAAAATGATACGTTGGCGATAGAGCGGGACTAAGTTAGCGTGCGAGTTGGGGTGGATGTGTGTAGATAACGTGCGAGAAACTTACAATATGCGAAGAGGCGGCGCTATACAATTTGTCACCGTATAACGAGTGGTACTCATTAGTGCAGACGTTCCGGGGTTGAACTCCGTTCTTTGGAGATCAGCGCCAGAACGCCGGCGGATGAGTGCGCTTTTCTTTTTATCCTCGAGGGAAACCGTACATCTCAAAGAGCCGGCCACACAGGCAGTCCTGATCTAGCAGCAGTCCGTGAATTTGGTCACACAGATACATTACATTCCTTAATATGCCAGTCACTACTTTTGCAGCCAACTTCTGCACACGTTCACTCCATCGTTGCATATCTTGCAGCTTGAATGGAGCACAGTGCTTTAACGAAAACCCAGTTGCATGTCCGGCAGCTGATCGCATAGAAGTAGGGCAGAAGAGGCAAGGGTTTCGTGTCCGCGCGCTTTCGCAGAGGCAACGTGTGGCGCACCTCCGAAAGCGCATCACGTTTATCTAGAGCAAGCTCTTTCGCGAAAAGAGTAAATCTTTACCTTGCGTTTGGATATGTTAGCTTAAAAGATAAAAATGCAGCATAAATAACAATATTCTTAGATGTTTTTATACGGATGCCACAGTGTTAAGTGTAGATATGTATACGAAATCTGCAGACTTACCCCAAGCAAGCACGGGGTCTTTTCAACATAACATATGTTCGTCGTGTATATACACATGGCTCCATCAGCAATGACAGCGCTTACCCTATGTTCCGCACATATGTCACGCGCCTAGGTGGCTGCTTAGAGTGCATTTATTTCGCTTATCTAACAAGCGCGTCTCCCAGAGACGCCATTGACGTGCTCTCAGCTTGGCTGTTAAACGATTACGAAAGCAAGTAGACGCAGACTGACGCCACGCTAAATCGGGTTCCTAGCGGAACGTGGTCAGCGTTCTACGTTCCACTGCCGCAATGTGCGGTGTGCGCGCACGCATCAGTGTTCCTGGTAGCGCTCTGCTGAACGGCTGTGCGCAAATTGTTGATACGACGGTCCTAGGGGAGCGGCCCGTAAACGCCTTGCTAAAACTCTCTAAAGTAGACCATTGCGCTGGTCAGTGTCGTTGTACATAACATATTGTTTTTCGAAGTGTGCGTTAATAGCTATACTCCGCTCCATACATAGCAGTCAATGCTGTCGAGGCTAGAGAGACTTCTTGCAATGGCTTCGTTCGCACTAGGATATAGATCTATGTTTTTATGCGTTGCATATTGGAATCACTCAGTTCAGCCCTTGGGCGCGGCCGGGCAGCCACCATTGACCTTTAGCGCAACCACGTGACGTGACGTCACGACAGCCGGAGGAAAAGCTGGGCCCCAACTCGCGCGGTCGCGCGCGGCCGCAGCCACCACCTGACTCCCGCTCCTCCAAACTCCCAAATATGCAACGCATTCTTGGCTTAACCAAGCTAAGCCTGGCCATTTTTCGACCGCAATTGTGCGCAACTATTGTTTACACAGGCTCAGTACTGAATGAAATAAGCTTTAAGCCTTAGAATGAAGCACACTGTGGTATGCGGCTGCTAATGCGTTGTTTTAGATCATTTTTATTTTTGTTGCTCTTTGCGGGTTTTCTTATTTGCAACCCGTCGCGAGGAGCCTCACGTGCATGCTTGCGCGAGCGAGCGCTGTTGGAGCGCAGCGAACCATGAAGGAAACGCGCGGAGTGATATAATTGTTCTTGACCGAACTACTCGCGTAGCTTCTACAGCGCTGGCTGCCATTATGGAACAATAAGCTCAACAATAAGGTTGAGCAATAAGGTAAACGTGCCGAACACTTCGCTCGCTCGCTCGCTCGCTCACACACACACACACACACACACACACACACACACACACACACACACACACACACACACACACACACACACACACACACACACACACACACACACACACACACACACACACACACACACACACACCTGTCGAGGCCAGGGTTTATTGAAAACAAAAAGAACAATAATAATTCGTATCCAGTCCACGCTATGAAGGTGGTTGGACAGCAAGCTGTAAACAACTAGGACGATTACCCATTGCGGCGTAGCTTGAAATTATCCGCATGGCAACATTCACATGCACTTTACCTCAGTATTGGCCCAAGACGACAATTTCGGTTCACCAAATGTAGCAGGCAACGCGGTCTGCCTGCTTGGTGTTTCGTCATTTTCTGAACCCCATCGTAGATTTCCTTTTTTTTTTTTTACAATTTCACCCGCCAATCAACTGGGAGCGGCAAGTACTCTTGCAATGGGTATTACCAACCTATAACGAAACCTCCATGCAGGCTCCGAACAAGCAAGGAACCAAAACAATAGGCAGTGTTTACTATGAGAGAATGCTGCTGTCTTGTATGTGAGTTGAGAACAGAGAGAGAGATAAACTTTATTTATTCAAGTGGTTGGAATTTCAGAGGTCCTCGTCCAGAGCTTCGCTGGAGAATCTTGTCAAAGTCGATTCCACGAAGTCCGCCATACACCCTTGTTCATCCGCGGTGGCTGCTTGAGTGAGTCGCGCGGCATTAGGGGGTAGAGGAATCGCTGAAGATTGGTGTTTCATTACTGCGCTTCCAGAATACTTCTAGAATACACTTAGCAGCCAGCATCACAAATGGCAAATTACTTCACACGATAATTTTTGTACTCCTTTGTTACTATAACGCATACCTGGGCGAGGAGGAGGAGAAACATTTATTAACAAGATAGGACAAGCAGGTGTCGTTCTGCTTGTGCGGGAGGCGCCCTTAGTCCAGGGCTCCTGCGGCTCTTGCTGTCTCCCGGGCCCGCCGCACCAGTTGCTGCTGGTTACGAGGGTCCGAACTAGTCAGCACGGCCTCCCACTGTTCGGGTGTGGGGTTGGGTATTTGCGGGGCCGCCTTCACGTTGGGGCACGCCCATGTGGTGTGATATAGGGAGGCGTAATCATTACAAAGGGGACATTTGTATGAATATAGTGTAGGGTGTATTGCGTGTAGTCTGCTTAAATGGGGGTATGTGTTGGTTTGTAGTTGTCGCCATGTTACGGCGTCTTCACGTGAGAGGGTCTTGTGTGGAGGCGGGTATTGTCGTCTGTTCAATCTGTGGTGTTGTAGTATGGCGTTGTATTGTAAAGGTACGGGCTCCATGGATGCGGCCGTATCCCTCTCTTGTGGCGCCCGGGAGGCATGAGCTTGGGCTACAGCGTGCGCCCGCTGATTTCCACGGAGGGACTTGTGTCCTGGAGTCCACACTATTTCAACGTCCGGGAATTGGGAGGCTTGTTTGAGGAGTCGGTGGGCGATTGAAGATATTCTGCCTCTCGCGTAGCTACGGCAAGCTGCCTGGGAGTCAGTAATAATTGTGACGTATTCGTTGGTCGGTCTAGAGGTGATGGCCAAGGCGATGGCTGTCTCCTCCGCTACGAGGGCGCTGGCAGTGCGGACCGTCATCGAGACCACCTCTTGTAGGTTATAGTCGACGACGCTTGCCGTCATGGCTGCTTTTTGGGGGTACTGCGCGGCATCTGTGAACAGTGTGGTGGGGAGACTGCCATATTTTGTCTGTAGAGTTCTTGCGCGAGCTTGGCGACGATCGACATGATGTTCCGGGTGCATGCTTCTGGGGATAGGTGCTACCTTGATGTGTTCCCGGAAGTTGGGGAACGTTGTTTCGCATTACCAGTGTTCGGCTGAACTTGCACCAGGTACGTAAGATAGCCAAGATAGACAATACGGTGCTACTAATGCAGTCTCTGCTTGTGGTAATTGCTTTAATGCGATCCTAATTCATTTTATCCAGACAGCCAAAACTGAAGGTCTTTTTGTTGCTCGCATTGCTGGCATACTGGTTCCTATAAAATGAATTCATCCCCTTGGGGATCGCAGCCCTAAAGAAAAAAATAAAGCTGAACTTCTACAATGTCGTCCAGCGCTCACGTATCTAACAACGTCGAAAGTTCAGCCGGAAAACTGGAACTACCTCAATGTACCGCAACAGTTGTTCGCAACTTCCTGCGAGATCAGTTGTTTCGTCTCCTGAACGGCAAGGCCGTGGAGTCACTGCACACGTCATTCTGGACATCGGGGCAGGCTTGGCATGATTTAAATATTTACTTTGACCGAGAATGCCAATATTTCCGGGACACTCTAGCTGAGGCGGTCACCTTGGCTTTGTAGCAGCCGCAAGCCACTGACGCTGCTGCATGGCGTAAAACGCGATATGTTTATTATTATTTATTTTAATCTCGCCGCAGACGCTCCGTAGCTTTGATGTTCTCAGTACAAAGTGGCAGGTTCGATTCCTAGACTCGGATGCCGCATTTCCATAGCAACGAAAGGAAAAAAAAAAGCAGGTAAACTGTCGTCTATTTAGGTTTAGGTCCAGGTAAATCATCGCCAGATGGTAAAAAAAAATCCGGATTCACTACGGCATCCTCATAACCCAATGTGCCCCCCCCCCCCCCGACCTTAGTTTCGGGGCGTTAAACTACACAATTTTAACGCGTCAACTATATCGAAGTGTTTACAACCATGCTTGTAAATTTCAACGCATGTCACTTCTGCATAGACACTGTTTATGGGCTGCGTCTACCAGTGACCTATTTTCATGACGGAGTCGCTCATGAAGACTCAGGAATTTATGTATAAAGGTAATTGAATGCCAGTCGAAAAATAACCCTGACCGCATCCACGTGTGCGTGGTTATCTGGTCGACTAGCGTGGTAGTCAAATTCGTGCAAAGCGAAAATAATGTACACGACAGAAATGCCAACGTCAGCGTAAACATACCTGCTTCACACCTTGAAAGTTTTCGAAGACATCAATATTATGAATGTGTGACCGCAGCGTGTCATCTGCACATTGAGGCCCGTGGAGCGGCGGGTACTTCAACGAAGGCGGATTTTATTAGTCTGTTTGAAGAGCTTTTTAACCCTTTAAGGACGGCCCACAGAAATACACACAAAAATTTTTATTTGCTATCTAAATGTGCAAAATACATCGATAGTCAGCATAAACAACGAAAGAAAAAATTGCGCAAACTTTTTCAGCAATGGGGACTGGAAAACACCGGCATGCAACTGAAAGTGGGCTTCGCCCCAAGCCACCTGTGTCCTGGTTTGGAAGTTGTACAGACAGCTGTCATTATATGTGAACCATAGGTGTACATTTCATTCGCTTTACCTCACGTTCATGACGCCACTACAGGCGGAGATCTTTCATCGGGCTGTCTGCTCTGACCGAGATTTCAAAAGAAAGCGAGTTGCGTGCCGACCATTAGCTCGTTCTGTGTCTTTGCTCTAAACCAACAAATTATGACTGCTGTCTCTCATTCAGCGTCTGCAGCGGACATTTAGGCAGAAACATTGTACTCAATACCGATACTTAGCACACACACAAAAAAAAATGCTTCCTGATGTGTTGCCTGTGTGCAACATTGGTCAATAAAGGGTTAAGCTGTGTTGCCAAGAGTCGCGGTGTTTTCAAGCATGAGGCATAGGAGTTTCAGACTTTGGAGAGGGAGGAAAAAAAAGGATCACCTTTGAAGGGTTCACCTAATGAAGTATCAGTTGCCGTTATCTTGCTGTCCAAATGTCGCAAAGCGGAACGAGAAAACGAGCTGGACTGCCAGCGTGCTGTCTTCCCTTTCTCGCCTTCCTCTAGAAACCTCATTTTTAATGCGCGAACATACTACACGCTGGCTGAAGGTTCTAGTTCGCCGCATGGGGACGAATAAGGCGCGGGCGGGCGCATCGCCCAGCCACTCGGTGCACAAACGCCGACGGTGCTTTCCCCGCTGGCCGTCGCAGAGTTCGTTCTCGAGACCAGGGCACAAGCTCACCCAATAAATAGTCCCTGTCAGAATCCTTGCGTCGTCACTCCTCCTTGCAACAACGCGAGGAGACGTTATTGATGATGGCGAAACATAAAAGCTTTTTGTTGGACGAACTTCTTCCCGCAAAACGTCAACTCAGCTGTTGTAGTGGCGGTGCTGACAGAAAGGTCAGAAGCCATTGGATCCAATGCCACGGCTAACGACCGGCCAACTGTCGACACTGCCATGTTGCCAACTATCGGCACTGACGTTATCGAAGCCGCCATGTTGTAGCACAGCTAGCACAGCGAAAAGTTGCGCCTTAGCTCAATCCGCTCACCTCCAGCAGCACGTTGGAAGCTGTGAATGCGGATGCAAAACGGTGTACGGCGACATCTCACGAACACTCTCTATACACGGGGCGTCGTCGTTGGCTCTGTATATATGCGGGTGATAATCGTAACAATTCGTGAACGTTCTAGGCGCACCGGACTGAGCAGGGGACTGAACCATGATAAAAACTATACCACCGTCGTGACGTAATAGCCGTGATACCAAGAGCGCGTCAAGCTCAAGAAATGCAAATGTGGCTGCAACAATAGATAAATAACCAACAATAATACATGACCACAACGAAGGCATATAGCCTAAAGACAAAGTGCACGCTGGCGTTATGCGTGAAACTCAAAATCACACTCGATATGTAGTTGCTTTACGTGTACAGTAAGATAAATGCGGGGCCGAGCTCACAACGATTGTTTGTAAGGGGTGTTTGTCCTTGTCCGACCACCTTCACTATTATTTTGCTCACCGTCGCTACTGAGAGGCACTTGTTCTTGCGAGCATATCTAGCGTAAGAACTACCCCTGAATACGAACCCAAAGGTCATGAAGGAAAGTATGGGTCGGTCAACTAATGGTATGCGGGAGACTAAGATTCACCTGAGATGCTGATTCGGACAAAGAAAAGGCGACAAAGAATTAGTGCTAAGCGTTTAGATGACCACAACCTTTGACGACAAGTACCTTTCCGACGCGTTGGCTGCACGTTCGCTCTGCTGTTGGTCACCTCCAAGACTGCGTTTCCCTAAAGCTCCTTAAACTTCGCAAAGTAGCGACACTCTCCTCCTCCGCCTTCCCTCCTCCTCGTTTCTCCTCTCTTTCATGGTCCCTCCTCGAGCGTGGCGCCACATACACTGCTCGAGCGTAGCAACGGCGCCAACATGCGCTTCTCGTCACTCCGTAGACGCTTCTCGAGCAAAAGTGGCGCTGAAGCAAGGCGCGAGAGCCCACGTGATGCTATTAGGCCAATAGCGACGCGGCGGTGGCCTCGGCCAGAGCCCGCGAGGAGGAGGCGGCATTCTTCAAAGCGTGGCACTACTTTACGAAGTTTTAAGGGGTTTTACGTTTCCCGCTGAACCCTTTTGTCTAGTGTGTTTAAGCCCTGTCCCGTGTCCAAGAACATATACAGGAACCAAAGGCTGATCGTCAAAAAGAAGTAGTGACCAAATTCATGAAACTTTTCATTCGCAAATGTTATATGCGATTGTCTGGTCGCATTCGCTAATAGTATGTCCAAAGTCAGGATTGCCTGTAGTTTTCACTTACAAACAATTCTAGCGTAAATGCTTTTTTGTGGGACACGGGACAGGGTCCGTATTCGCAAGATGCACTTACGCTCGAACTACACGCATGACTAGGAGACAGTCGATCGTGACGTTGGACATATTATTAGGGAAGGCAATTGCCCAATGGTGACCAGCGTTTACGAACGAAAAGCATGGTGATGTCGGCCCCCTGTTTCCTCTTTTCCCAACTCTTGCCCATTGTTACTACACTGCGGTTAATTATTTAAAAGCTGGCAAGAAGCTCTTAAACACGATAACAGGACAGAGCTACTAAGTCAGCACTTCCGTTGGAAGGTTCTTCGGTTCTACGTCCATGTTTCTTACGCCTTCTTTTAGACTTATGAATCCTTACCAACTTGTTTAGCGTTATGACAATTTAGCAATATCTGGATGTTTCGGAGAGTGGCTCCCTGCAGGCCCAGCGGGGTAAAACAGAACGAAGCAAAATTGCACACTACGTGTCGAACTGAAGGCGTCAAGATTACGAAACCACTGGCCACATATAACAAATAACCAGCACTGAATTTCGATTCCACGCGAATTGAAAAAGCAGTTCGTTTACGATGCAGCCATGTGGCTTAAAAATTTGTTGAGGAGTGAACTGGAAAAACAGGCGAACTTTGGGAATTTACTAAACAGTGTCATTTCAGTGCGTGAAAGGATACAAACGAGCGCAAGAGAAAAGAGTGAGTATGGATTTGCAGCCTTTAATGGTGTGCGACATCTCCACCCCTTCCGCACTTTCCCGCTCGCTCCTGCAGGCACGAACGCGAAAAGAAAAAAATATGGTTGAACCACGTGTATGTATTTTGAATGAGCTGGCAATGCGAAGGCTTGGCGGCATAAGTCGGTGAGTCGGAGTGAAGTTAGCGACTCAGCGTTTCTGTGAATGAGAGCCCACAGTCTGTCACTCTGACTGAGTCCACCTTTCAATGAGCACAAGTAAGCCAGCCCGAGAGAGGTCGAGTCTGCGAAATCCCGCGAGTCTGAGTGGGCCTAGTTAAGCCTGGCATTGAAGAGTACAAGTCCGAGAGTTTCCTGCTGGCTCTCTGCTTATTGTGCGTCTGAGCCGGAGTGAACCAAGCTGCATCTGATTTACGGTTTTTTTGCGTCCGAGCGCTTGGTATTGTTGACTCCAAGACCGAGTGAAACAGGCCGAGTCTAATTTTGGCGAATATTATTCCAAGTGAGTACTAAGCTAAACAGACATATTGAGGAGTGAGTGCCGTTTATTTGGCCAATCTATCACTGCCACTAAAACCAAGAACACGAGTCATTTCGATCGAATGGAGCGTTCCCTCACTAGCGAGCTATCAAGTCGCACGGACTCCTATTGTTGCAAACGCTCAAGTCTCTTCTTCCTAGCAAATTTGATTTGTGATACGGCTCCGCTTGGCTAGTAATTGGTTAATCAGTGTTATGCAGGAACAAGAAAATTAGAAGCGCCGCGAAATTCATTAATTTCTTTTTAGCCCTGTGATGTCCCAAAATATTTGAAACCATTTTTATTGGACAATAGTACTGGGGAGTCGCTACCCGCTCCTAATCGTCGTCGTTCTTCGCATGTTCCAACGAAAGTTAAATTTATTCTCTCGAGAAAGTTACGACAATGTTATACAAATTCGTAGTTTATTGAGTTTCCGGTCATCCACCTAACAGGGTTTTTCAATGGTAGTTCTGGCTCCTGTTTGCACGTTCTTGGAGTGAAAGTCATCAGGCATGCCCTATAAAAGAAAAAATAAGCACTAAAGAATTAGAACAAATCATTCCGCAAAGAAAGCGTGTAATACTTTACCATGTGTGCTTTCCACACCACAATCTACACATAAAACACAGCGTTGCCAAGGAAAAAGTAACTGTAAATAATTGCAGCGGACTAACACATTCAATTCAGCCAAATCAGTAAATTTGATATTTTTAGATATGCAGATGTGGAGGTGGTGTCTAGTAATCGTCAAAAAAAAAAACAATGAGTTTTGTTTTATACTATTGAAGAGCGGTTTATTGTAATCTATTTCGGAATAAGCTTCTATAATTGACAGAAATTTTGTTATTTACTGTTGAAATCAACGATTACAAAAGTGCGGATACAAGTAGAAATATGCACACAGGTCAAACACTCGGTTTTGCTCGGTCGCTATGGACTTTGAACTAGGGAAAGAGCCTTTGGCAGCTTCTTCCCAGCCCCGGGGCCTGTGAATAAGCAGGAAATAGCCGGCCGTTACAGCGTAGTTTACACACAAAGGGCTTATTTGTTATTTGGGCTCGCGGACTGCGTATGACGGATCATACCGGCCGTGGTGGCAAATTCGCTTTCGCGTTGCACTGCTAAGCACGAGGTAGCGGGTTCGATACCCGGCCACGGCGGCCGCATTTCAATGAGGGGCGAAAACCGCCCGTTTGCCGTGCATTGGGGTGCACCAGGTTAACGAACTCCAGGTGGTCAAAATTATTCGGGAGCCCCCGACGACGGCGTGCCTCGACTGTAAGCCTATTGAGGTGTTGGTAATGACGCATCACGCCTCACCTATCCACACTGCGCCCTTTCGGGCAGTGTCAGGAGAATATTTGCGCTACACGTTTTGAGTAGTTACTGAAGCGTTCAAAACGTCTCCTGTGGCAATGACTTCGTTTCGTAATTTTGGATTCTTGACGTGTTTGCTCCTGTCGGCGTTTTCTTTTTTTTTTCCTCAGTCACGCATAACATAAATATGCCTACTGCGGCTTTTTCAAGTGATTTTTTGCGAGCACCATATAGTGAGCATGTGTCACTCCCAATGGGGAATGAATAAGTACATATTCATTTCAAGTAAGGGATAGTCTGTGGCTTAACACTGGACTGAGCTTATTGAGTGGGGCAGATCAAAGGCGAAATGAAATGAGATTAAAGGGATCGCGGAACTACGCGGCCTCGCTCAGGACATATCACCACAAAGCAGTTGTGACACACAGTCTGTGGCATGTGTGAAATAAAAACGAAAAATCAAACAATCGAGATGAACACGTTTAATCAAGTGCTCTCGCAACCTCCACATCCATTCGCAATATCCGCAGGGCCCATGTTTAGAAACTTTTTCGTTCGTAAGTGGTCATTGTCAATGGCTGGCCGCTAATCTTACGCAATCTTCCAGCATAACAAGGTTTTTGCGAATGCGGGTCCTGACCACCCCGAAAGCACACAGGATATTTTTAGGACATACACACAAACACGCACACAAACACGAACAAAAATGTTATACACACACACACACACACACACACACACACACACACACACACACACATATATATATATATATATCACTGCAAATAACTAACTGGTTATTTACTGCGCCCTCATGGATCAACATGCAACACCTTGAACGATGGGAGATCAAGTTACACTGCTCGACGCGACGCCGGCTCATCTCCTGCATGAAGAAAACGCGCCATGTTGTTGGCACTCAACGGAGAACAGAAGGCGCATAGATCAACCAGCTCACCTTGATGATGGCATTATGAATGCATGACTTTACCTGGTGTCTCACGAACGCTGCCTTCCCAGGCGGTCGCAACAGCCCGTGAAGTAAGCCGGCCTTGCCTGAAGGTCTAGCAGCGGTCAGCTAGTTTCGCAAGATACCTGTAGAAACGAGCTTCTGAAAGTACGACTAGTCTACAAAAGCCCGGTTCTACAGGGTAGGTTACGAACGGCTCGTGCAATCGCGTGCGTCGGTCTCTCAGATGGAGTCATCTGCACAAGAAAAAAAAAGAAAAAGGAAGACAAAGTTAAGGCGGACTACAAAACAACAAAATCTGGCACATGCGATAGAGAACGGGGATTGCGAACGCTGGCACCAGCAGCAGCGGCCGTATTACGTCCTCGTGTTCTCGTCGCCGGCGTTACACACATACAGTACCCATAACAATATGCTTCACACCATACAAACCTTCTCGCATCATTTTTTTCACCCTTTCCCTTTCCCCGTCTACACAATGTAGTGAAACGGACATGGCCTTGGTTAACCGCTTTGTCTACCTAATTCTTTGTCTCGCTCTCTTCCTTCATAAAGACACAGTTTCAGTGGGCGTTCGCCAAAGCATTCACGGTGGCAGAATGTACAAACGCTAGTGTAACTTAATCTAGGTGGACGTCAAAGAGCTCCCTTTGGTCAATAGCTTTCCGCCACTGCGCCTTTTCTATCCCCTTGGGTTTATATCTCTTACAGCAGTAAACTCCATGGATAAATAAATAATCGGCCAATTATGCTTCTATCTAAATGTAATGCTGTCGTTGCGGTCATATTTCGCGGGGCCCTGTGACCGCAATGCTCGAGTTCAGTAAGGCTGTTGTTCTATTCACTACATTTCTCGGGATAATTGCTGATCTTGCGACAAAGGAAACGCGTACGCGCATTGTTTTTTTTTTCTATGCCTACTTTAATTTCTCCTAATAATTGTGCCGTTACTGTCGAGTTATTAGCCGATATTGTATTGATGCTATTTCCCACTTCTCTGGTGACACTCTCACTGGCCTCACTCACTCACTCACTCACTCACTCACTCACTCACTCACTCACTCACTCACTCACTCACTCACTCACTCACTCACTCACTCACTCACTCACTCACTCACTCACTCACTCACTCACTCACTCACTCACTCACTCACTCACTCACTCACTCACTCACTCACTCACTCACTCACTCACTCACTCTCACTGGACAGCGTCATTGACCTCGTTACGACAGTGGAACATGAAAAACGTCAACGCCGACTCGTCGCCGCTCTTTTCTGAGATATCAAAGGGGCCTACGACAACATCCTTCATGAAGCGATTCTCGATGCCCTAGATGACTTGGGCATTGGCGGCCGGCTCTACCTGTGGATTGTGAGATATGTATACCTCAGCGGCCGTTTCGTTTACATGTCCACGCCTGCCGGAGAGACAACCGTCATCAGGTATGCCGTGGAGTTCCTCAGGGAGGAGTTCTCAGCCCAACATTATTTAATGTGGCACTGATTGGCCTGGTGAGCGAACTTCCACCTCACATCCCCATCAGTGCATATGCAGATGACATCTGCATCTGGGCTTCTGGTACAACACGCCCACAACTACATGCGAAATTACAACGGGCTGTGTCATCTACTTCACGATACATACGGCGTCAGGGTTTGCTCTTAGCTGCCGAAAAATGTGCTGTGGTTGCATTCACGCGCAAATCCGTCTGCCGCTACCCGATCTCCATTAACGGTGTCATAATACCTTATGTCTCCCACCACAGATTCTTGGGCATCATCATCGACCGCGGTTTGTCATGGACGAGGCATGTTAATATGTTGAAAAAACTTCATCTGTTTTGCCATGTTCTTCGCTTCGCAGCAGGCATGAAATGGGGCCCCACGGAAGGCTCATTACTAAGACTTTATCAGTCTCTTTTCGTAGGCTACATTCGATACAACCGTCCGATACTCTCAAACTTGAGCATTTCCTGCTTACGGACATTAGAGAGCGTTCAAGCGCAGGCACTCAAAATATGCCTCGGGTTGCCACGGCGTGCCTTCAACAAAGGCGCAATTGAGGAAGCCCACGTATGGCCATTATCGATATACCTGTCCCACGAACCACTTCGTGTGTATTTACGCTTACTGACACGACGCCATTGCCATCCACTGACGTCGGTTCTACATGAGCGGCCGGACAGCAGTTTCACAAGTGCGCTCCGCTGCCATCTACCCCACATAACATCAGGCTATGCCATTCCATATCACCCCGTCAAACCACCGTGGGTGATGGTTCAACCTTCCGTATGCGTACATGTCCCCGGCATACTAAAGAAATCATTGGCTCCCGTCAGTGGACTACAACAACTTGCTCTCGCGTACATCTGGTCAGAATACCAGACATATGTTCATGTTTACACAGACGGCTCCGCGTCACCAAAAGCATCAACAGCAGCTGTGGTGATACCAGCCCAACAGATAACTCGAGGTTTCATACTAGACCATAATTCTACATCAACCGCTGCAGAGCTTGTGACTATTCGGGAAGCGATTCGCCACATCAGCGGGGAAAGACCTCAAGAGTGGTGCATTTTCACGGACTCAAAACCCGCGCTGCAAATTTTGGGATGCTTCCTGTGCCACACCGCATATCAGGTTCTGGCACTGCAAATCACCGAGCTACTTTCATGCGCTCAAGAAAAACACAACCGCATAGTGTTCCAATGGATCCCGGGACACTGTGGGCTCAACGGTAATGAGATGGCCGATGCTGCAGCAAGGCGCGCCCTCAGCAATGGCCTGCGAACTGTAGTGCCATTCTCCCGACCGGACATCACATGCCTCCTGTCGGAATTAATGAGGAGTGCGACGAGAAGATACTGGGCCCAGCCAGACGCTCGTCACGTCCGCCTTAAAAGGCTGGATCCCGATATGAAATTTCCTATTCTGCGTGGAATTCCACGCCCTCATACATGCCTGATACACAGACTGCGATTAGGCGTCGCCTTCACGCGCAAATATTTGCACATTATTGGACGGACAGACTCCCCGGACTGTTCAGTGTGTGGCGCTGTAGAGACTATAGAACATGTGCTCGTGGTGTGCCCTGAGTATGCGCGCGAAAGACTGACAATGGCAGATACCTTGAGACATTTACACAATGGACCACTGTCGGAGGACCTCTTGCTAGGCGCATGGCCACAGAGTTGGCAGACGACAGAGACAATGCGTGCTCTTTCATGCTTCCTAGGTGACACGGGCCTGGACTCACGCCTGTGATACCAGTTGTGTAATGTGTCCTTCACCTCGTTCCTCCCATTATCATCCCCCATTGTGACCCTTTTTTCCCTTCCCTCACGTAGAGTAGCAGGCCAGATGCTCCATTATCCGGCCGACCTCTCTACATTTTCCAGTCATTAAAATACTTCTTCTTTCTTCTCACTGGCCCGAGGAGGACGCCGAATACCTTTGCCCCTCTGCCTATTTTAACTTTTCATGGAAGATTTTCTGCACAGCTGGATAATAAAGTGTTACTTCTATTTAAATTTATATGTGTTCCTGATATTGATGTGTGTTGATTGAGGAAATGAATAAAGCAATGAAAGCTTTATCGGTTACGCAACAATATCGAAACGCATAACTGTGCTCTCTCCTACTATAAGACGAATCTTCGCATTCTTGTTTTTTTTTTTTTCATGTATCTCTAAGAAACGGGTCTACATATGAAATATTCATAATACCGCCTTAAGGCACATCCCTAGCCCGCTCCTCAGGTAGCTTGCTAAAGTTTCACTGTTTCTCGCTACACAGTTTTTAACACCAGTGTGCAACGTTTCCACTATGTTAACACGACAGGCGCGGTGTTTCCAAACGGAACAAAGGGTTGACAAGAAACGACAAGTACTAAGGGGAAACTTATTGGTATACTAGTAAAAACATGAAAGGTGACCGTGCCTTGGAAAACAGTGTACGTTGATACCTAGAGGTAAAACACATAATTGTTACATCCATCCACACACGGTCACCGAGCGTCCCAGGCGTCAATCATTCAACAAAAACGTAAATAACTATCATATATAAAGAAAACCACCTCGGTTGTGACATGGATTGTCGGCTATCACTGTCTGTACCCATATGCGCAGCGGACACACGTAATGTTACCTCGATTTTCTTCATCAAGCTGCTCCACCACCAGTCGATCCCGCTGTGAGATGCTGCAAGGATGCTCCGCCTGCTTGCATGCCAATGCACCACATTGGATGGTAATGAACCATACTTTATGCATGCTAGTTTATACAGCCTGGATCCTACCTTAACAGGAAGCTTTAGCTCGGGCCTAACTCCGACTCGTCCTATTCAAATAAATGTAAAACGTAAAACGTTTTTCTGAGATAACCCCTGAACCGATTTTATTGAAATTTGTTGCAATTGAGAGAGAAAGTTAACTTATATAGAATCTTGGAAGCTCAATTTCGATTTAGGGCCTGCATTTTCTTAAAATTAAGTGATTTTCAAAAACTTGAAAGTTTGAAAAAAGAACTATAGAAGCCCGAAGTTTACAAATTAATAGCTCTGCGTCAAGAATAGATATAACGGTTCTGTAAATGGCATCCATGAGATCATTCAAAGCGGACAAATTCGATATGTCAATTTATATCTTACGTGAATTTGTTATGTTGTGTACGAGGGATCTGTAAAAGCTTTCCGTATTAATAATTTTTCTTGAGATTCATGTGTAACATATCAATTTTTTTCCGCTTTACATGTACTATTAGATGCGATTAACATAATGGTGATATCATTTTAATTGCTGAGTTAGAGTTGTCAACCTGATAGTTTCGTTTTCTGAAGATTTTCGATCTTTGCCACTTTTTCATAAAACATTTACGACCTAACGAAAAATTCCAGACTAACAGTCACTAGATTTTAAGTTTTACTTTCAAATGCAACAAACCGCGCCAAATTTGGTGCAGTGGTTACCGAGTAAAACGAATTCTCCTTTTACATGTATATATTTAGATAGGAGCACCCGAGCTAAAGCTTCCTCATAAACATTCGCCTTTCACCAAGACTTCCGCTAAGAGAAGCAACCCTTTTTATGTAGGCTATGGTTGAGCGTCGCGTTTACCAACGCCCACGCGTTCCGCATACGGATGGCCCCCACCGCAGTATGTGGCCATTGCGGCGACGAGGAAACAATTCGTCATGTTCTATATATATGGTAGTGCGTGTGACTACTTTATTAAATATCCTGCAAATTGATAACCTTGGTCAAGGCCGCGTCGGTGGCAGCAAGCAGACCCTGTCTCTCGGTAGCTTGCCGGGCTTGCTGGATGGCCCAAAGTTGGTCCTGAGGATTTGAGCTATTCAGCGCGCCTCTCCACCACGCCTCTAGTTCATCCGGGGGGACTGCCATTCTCCTCAGGACTATTCACAATCCCAGAGTATATGCTCTAGGGTGGCCCCTCTAACACCATATAATTTACATTTGGCATTATGGTATAATTCCGGAAACATGCTGTTAAGATGTACCGGATTCGTGTAAATTCTGGTTTGAAGGCGCCTCCAGTCAACCGCCTGAGACCTGTCCAATTTTGGGCTAGGAGATGGCGAGTGCAGTACACTGAAAAGAGACAATTGCTTTCCGTCGTGCTCAACTAGTTGGACGACCAGCCACTGTCGAAAGAAAAAAATGTACTACATCGACAGGTTTTAACATCGCATCAGAAGGCCGTGCAAGGGCTACTGCCCTACTTGAGATCGACGACCTGTGTGAACACCTGTAATTGGAACGACTTTGTTATCTCTTTCCCTCTCGTTGCCCTCTTCCAATCCCTATATCCCCCACCTCAGTGCAGGATAGCTAACTAGAAACTACCATTTGGTTCACCTACCTGCATTTCCTCTCTCTCTGTCTCTCTCTATTTATTTGCATAGCTGTAATTCTTTAGGCTAAGCCATAGGGCTCTCCCATTGGTGCCGCGAAAAGAGTGCTTGTAAAATGGCTACGCAACTCGGCCTAGGTGAGCGCTGGACGCTGGCGTGAGAAATAAAGGTTTTTTTCCCCCTCTCTCTGTCCGGCCCTTCCTCACCAGAAAAGGAATGAGTTTGCCACCTTGCGAGAAAGGCTTCTTCCACGTGTGCTGCGATCTGCTTGTTATAGGATACCGGACCGTGATTAAATTAATGCTCTGCAGCACAGAGTGGGTGGCTCGTTGCACCGCCAGCGTCGCATCATCAACACGACAGTAAAGACCAGCTGCGCGCATATAACCCGCTTGGTTTGAACGCAAGAACTGAATTGAAATGTGGGGTCCTGCTTGTCAAAATTAAGATTTCATTATGAGGCACGCAGTAGTGGAAGACTCCGCATTAATTCTGACCACCAGGGGACCTGTCGCGCACACCGATTATCACAGTCCGCGAGATCAGCGTAATTTATTCCTGTTTTGATGCAGTTGCGTCAGCAATCGTTTGGAATTACCCCACCCCCCACCCCCCTGCGACAATCGCTGACAGGTGAGTATAGATGCGCGCAGTTTGAAACACAGTTTAGCGCAGAAAATAGCAAAACTTCTGTAAAACCATAGGGGTACCTGCTTTTTTTCTTACTATATGTTTCACTACATTCATTGTTACTGAAAGTTGCAATGCAGCTTTCGTAAAAATATTTCTCGAGTCCCAAAGAAAAAGCCAACGTATTTCATGTACTCGCAGATTGATCTTCTTTCGAGTCGACTGCGAGAAAAAAGAAAAATCGAGATACACGTACTTTTTTATTATTATACTGTAGAATAATAGGGGGGGGGGGGGGGGGACACGCAGTTTGAGGACAACGCCTTTAATTTGGCGCCGACGCCATAAATGCTGCGTGGAAGCGCGCATATGGCGGTTTAACCAAACAGGCACCCTAAGAATTGGCGTATAAGCGAAGCTTCTTTGTGTTAATGCTAAATGTGTCGACGTTCTCTGATGTGAAAATCATGCAGACACTGTATTAATTAACCTCAGTTGCTACGTTTAGGTGGTGCACATCATGACGTTGCTTGTGTTCAACACACGAGCACGAAAATTCGTGCAAATAAGTGAGCGATTAGCAGACGCGCTCGAATCGATCTCCTTCCAGGAAAATGAAAACTTCATTCATTACGAAGCTGCCGCCTCCCGGTGGTAAAGGGAAGAGACACGGCAATATATATATATATATATATATATATATATATATAGCCGTACAACACACACGTTGTAATCTACGTGACCGCAAAGCTTTCCTGAAGGACTTAATGCTGGAAAACAATGATATGCATACTAATATGCGTAATGATTGCAACGTGTAATCTCATGCAGTGTTTGTGTTTGTGCACACCACAGGTGACAACGCTGACTTCATGCAATGTTTATGTCATCATCATCATCAGCAGCAGCCTATTTTTGTGTCCACGGCAGGACGAAGGCCTCTCCCAGCGACCTCCAATTACCTTGCCCCTGTCTTGAGCTAGCTGATTCCGACTTGCAGGCTGCAACTTTTCTAATTTCAACAAATGCTTATCTACTACGTTAACAAAGGCTATGTCGAAGTGCGAACATCACAGCATGCGAACGTGCAATGTGAGGTGTTCACGCAGTGATATCACGAGGTGGAAATAGGTGCGTGATGTTATTCGAAAAAAGAACGGCGAGTAAGGTTGACCATTATTCGCGCGTTTCTTTCTTGGGTCTGCCACCTTCAGGTAACTGGCGCGCGTGCATGGGATCTCGCGCGGTCCTCTCGCGCTCACGTGCGATGGGATGAGACGCACGAGCCAATCGTGTTGAAAAGCTACTTGGCGCCGACACGAAGGAAGTACGCGTGTAATTGTTGGCTAATGGTCAAATGCTCGAGATGCTACGCTGGGAGACTGAAGTTCTATCCCATCATCGGACTCGTAATCATTTCATTTTCTGTGTTATTCTAGCTATTCGGAAGGAAACCACAAGCCGCGATCAGCGGAGTTCGCTAAGAAAACTTCAATTTATTATAGTATCTACATTAGTGTAATATAAAAAAAAAAAACGCTGAGCCCATTTAGCATCAATACAAGCAACTAGATCAAAGAAGCTTCCCTTCTCGCACCCCCATGCGCGCTTAAACGCACCATTTCTGGCGTCGCAGTTGAAGTAAGGAGGACGTTATGAAACTCCGCGACATTACTATATATTACAAATGGAATGAAAAATATCTTTTTTTTTTTTCAATTTCTGTAACGACACTAAAGGGTAGATTCGAAAGGAGATTTTCTCGGTCAGTGCATGAAGTAGTGAACATTTCTCAGGCGCCGTCTAGAAAGATTTTTATACAAACTGCGTGGCTACCTTGAGCAAGCATGACTCTTCTGAAATATATGGCAAGCACAAAACAGGCATGTGCTTCGCTGCTTATCACAACTACAACGTCACTTGGATTTCTTGATAAACTTTTTCTAAACACACTAGTCTATCAAAGGTATTCACTGAATATGCACATATGTAGGTGCCCGTGATTCCTGTGTGCTCTCGTATGCATGATCATTTTTGTATATACACATCTCATACCATCGCTACAAAACTATGTAAAGTCGCATCATCATTGGACATAACCCTTGTGTAATGTGACAGTTTATGTGTAACTGTGCGTTTCCGTGGGTCTACATGGTTATATGTTAGTGAGTGTGGGCTCAGACACTTCTTTCAAAACGTGACATGCATACAATACTTCGTATTTTGTATATGTTATCGTCCAGGTGGAACTGTGCCATGAGTGTGACTGAGTGTTCGTATCGTCGCTTGTTGAAGTAAACTTTTTCTAAACACGAGCAACAATATTTGAGAGCCTGTGTGTAGCATCAACTTTTAAAAGGATACGTTGCATCCGATGTTCGCGTCATCTGGTGTTTTCTGCAGTCCCTTCTACAAAAAGTTTGACTCACTATCCCGGCCCTGCGAAAGTGGATCTCCAGCGACGATGTTGAAAACCACCAGTAATACTGCTGAGGGAGGGGAGGGGGGGTATGTTATGTTTTATTGCTTTAGAGTAATGGTTGTAATGGTCAACGCCGTAGTAGACGCCGGAATGTCTCCACTCTGTGCTGAGTGGTGGGCGAGGAGGAGATCGAGACACCCTGACAGCCGCCGGAGAAGAACGTCCCTCCTCCCTCGCCAGACCCCCCTGCATCGCGCGCCATAGGAGAGGGCACGCATCCGGACCGCGTTCCTCGCTCTCGCACGCGAGATTGAACCGCGTTCGCCGGCTTATCCTCACACGCTTTCACTCATACGGAACCTCACGGCGACGCCGACAGCAGAAATGCGCCTGGAGTGTCCATATAATTACTATCGCAATAAAAATCCGCCTCCCTTCCAACGTTACACCACCACCACAAGATACGTAGGTTATGCGTGCCCGCACGTAGATGGAAAGGCTGCATGCGAATGCATCCTCATTCTTCTAGGAGCTCCGCCAGGCGCAAGTGTATTATTTAACTCAATGAATGTTTAGAAGTAAGTTGCGTCAGAAAATGCGTAAAGTACCACTTGTACTCGAGCTACAGACATGATAGCTTCAAATTTTTATTCAAATACACGAGCAAACATAAATTTGTAATGCGTAAACTGAAAGACAGCTGCCGCTTAAGGCATCCGAGCGGCCGCGGCCGCTAGGTGGCGGTACCGTTACCACAGCACACATCCTCATTCTTGTAGGCCCTCCCCCTACAAGAATAAAATTTCTCAAAGTAAAATGCGTCAGAAAATGCGTAAAGTACGACTTACACACAACCTGCAGAGATGACTGCATCGGACTGCAATTTGAATATGCGAGACAAAATTCTGTTACGCGGAAACTCAAACACAGAGTCTTTCAGCTGCCGTTTGTTTTTATGTGAGCACCGCGTATACGGACACGAAAAAAATGACAGTCACTTTAGCATACGCCAAAGAGGGTGAAGGCAAAAGCCTGCGCACTCAAGAGACATTCATTAAATTACTTGACATTCTCATTCGAATGCGTTGTTACTTTTTATTACTTGTTTTCTACAACCAAAGGTCGTGGGTTCGAGTGCCTTAAATGACGGTACCTTAATTAACTTCACCCTAATTAAAATCAAGGGTCGTGGGTTCGACTCCCACCAAAGGTCGTGGGTGTGAGTGCCTGAATTAACTCTATATTAATTAACGCTGCCTTCATTAACTTCGACCTAACGCCAAACGTCTTGTATTCGACTTCTACATGCGCTTGGGGGTTCCACTCCCATCGAAGGTCGTCCGTTGGAGTGCCTGAATTAACTTTATCTTAACTTTGCTTTTTTTCTTATTGCATGATGAGCGGCGTCGGAGCCAACTGTGGATGGAGATGACGACGAACACGAGAGCAGTGGCACGAGCGCGAGGGGCAGTGTGGAAACGCTGGCGTGATGAGCGGCATCGAAGCCGGCTGTGGAAGAAGACAACGCGACGAACGCGCGAGCAGTGGCACGAGCAGTGGTACGAGCATGTGTCTGCGCGAGGCGAGCTCACATTACTTTCTGTACCACACGCCGCACTTTCCAGACTACCCGGTATGTATGAGCCGCTTAAGGCTTCGCCTTAAAATGCCGACCGACTTAAACGCCGACGAGGCTAACAGCTTCGCTAAAGAAATGAGCTCCAATACTCGCTGTGAAGGTGGTTGGCCAGGGGAGCTGCGGTATCACCTGATCCGATAGACCAATATGACGCAGCCCTAAACTGGGGTCCTGCCGAGCTTGAGCACGACGCCGTTGTGCGTACTGACGTTGCTGTTCCTTTCGTCGCTCATCGCATCGCTCTGCACTTCAGTCGTCTCAACTGTGCGCGGCTTGGTTTGAGCAGGAACCGCTGCGTCCTGCCTAGCCCGAGCACGACGCCGTTGTGCATATTGACGTTGCTGCGCCAGTCTCCACTAATCGCATGCAGACTGCTCTTCGGGAGTCCTAACTACCGTAGAGACTCGTGTAATGGCTGCACCCAGGACTTGGCAGCCCAAAAGTTTGAAAAAAAAAAATGAATAATAATTTACACCGGAGAAGCAATCACGTGACTTGGCGCTCGAGGCACTCTGCGTGTATTCGCAGGCTTCTTTCAGGCTCGGAAAAACACTTTTATAAAGCACGTATTGAGCAACAGATATATCGCGAGTTCTTCAAGTTGCGTTACAATTCTCTCATTCAAACTTTTCATCTAACTATAATATTTGAGAAGTTGATTAATTAATTAAGGATAATTATCTAATTAGTCGGAATGAATAAAGTAATCTGAGTATCTCCTAGCGACGGCAAATAACATTACCGTGGTTCTGTCTAACCACGTGGCATTTTCATATTTTTAATGTTTGGCTCAAGTTACGTGGGACGCCTTGTATACCTAAATAAGCCTCCTATAAATATGTTGCCTATGAATGTATTAAACAGTTTTAAAGTGAACCTTTCTCTGCCTTTTCCGTGGGTTTCATTCGTTGCTATATACATCCAGAATATGCGCGTACAGATAGTCATAAAGTCAACGCCTCCTTGCTTGCTGTACAAACGAATTTTAAGATATGGAGCATTGTTCATTTACACGTTTCTTTACTCGGCGTTTCGGCCGCAAGAATTTTCATTATCAAGAGTGATATGTCTCTCACTCATTATGGTACAGAGAGCTGACCGTGAAATTTAGAGGCCGACAATTTTCTCGGATCGCCTGATCCACTCGCTGAACAAGATCATCGGTAGGCACTCGCATCCTTCCCTGCTTCAAAGTTGCTGCACCACTGCCGCACTTTGCTGTCACTCGTGAAAGTTGTACCGCACGCATTACTGATTCGTCGACAAATTTCGGCTGCGCTTCACCCGTCAGCATGCAGAAATCGAACGACAGCACGCACTTCACACTTAGCGGGAGACCCTATTGTTCGAGGCACCTGCACGTGCTGACTGCGCGCTCAGAAATGTCAACTGCGACATTACGCGATTCGACGGGCATACAGACACACTGCGCGAAGTATCTGAGTACAGTATCATCGGGTTTTCACTGTGGTTTTCATTTCCCGACCAATCAGACTTGCAATAATAATAATAATAATAATAATAATAATAATAATAATAATAATAATAATAATAATAATGATGATGATGATGATGATGATGATGATGATGATGATGATGATGATGATATGATGATGATGATGATAATGACCCTCTTAATATTAACGAGAAAAAAGGAAACCAAGGGGCTAGATTTTTATTATCAAGAACATAAGAAACTAACAAAAAATGGCACGAAGAACAGCATATGGCAAATTATTATTATTTATTCATTGCAATAGAGAAATGATAATTAAATGAAAATGAAAGTGGATGAAAAAAGAAGTGACCGCAGGTGGGACAGGAACCCATGACTTCGGATTACGAGTGCGACGCTCTTACCAAATGAGCTGTCACGGCGCAGTTTTCGCATCCACTATCCGGGGTATTTATATCTATCTACTCGAACTAACCCTAGCAGTGTTAGCCAGTGCCACCACTCATCGCCATGGCCGTGGACGTAGAACACCCTGTCTGTCACATGCGCCACGCAGTACTTGAACTTTTTGGGTGAAAGCAAGTGGTCAATAAACCCACACGCGCTATCTGAAGACATCAAAGCTGTCGGATTCGAGACCCTAGCCATGTAATGACCGAGGAGAAAGTAAACCAAAGGATTTCGCTTACTCACAACATAAGAAGCCGACAAGCAAGAGCCTTCACTGGACTTTATATATACACACACAATACCAAATACAATATTCTGCTGGAAATTAAAACCAGTTCTGGTTCACTTGACAAAATGCGGTAAAGTGCACGAAGTAATACACCTCAGAGAAAGACGCATCGCCGCCTCAACCGTAAAACGCGAGTTCACACCGGTCGAAAGTCGTGTTCAATCGAAGTCGGTATGACTCCTCCTCTTGAAACTATAGATCAAGGAAATATGGCAGCTCATCAGAAGTAGCTCAATAAAGGACAAAATTTCAACCCGCCACCTCCCCCCTTTGAGATTCATCACATCGAGGTTGCCTTGGTACCGGCCGCAGGGTCCACGTTTCTCAATATACTGCTTCTTGTTCCCATACATACCGGTTTCAAAGAACGTAAAAATAAGAGGAGTTGAGGAGTCGCAGCTACATCGACGCGAAATACACTAAAAAATAAAGCGAGCAGAACACAAGCACAAAAGACTTAACAAAAAAAAAAGACAAAGCCCTCGGATATGTCGGCATCAATTCCTGGGAAACACAGACGGGGCGACGGTCCTGAAATTAATTTTGCATGAACCGCTGCAGCTCCAGGAGGGGACCTTGCGAAGCTCTCTGCTCGCTCAGAGGAGTGCATTCATTGATTGCAAAGTTAGCGGAAGGGTGTGGCAAAATTTCTGTTATTAAAATGCGCCTCCAATGAAAGAACGAAGTTTATCTTTATTTCCTTTATTTTTGCTTGTACTTCGCGTATCCCCTTTCTCAGTGTGGTACGGCTGAGACAAATATATAAACGAGTTTCGGTGCCAGGCATATGTGGAGTAAGCTTTTTTTCTCTTTTCTTTTTACTTTTTCTTCTTTTTTTTAATCTGTGCATTTGTGCTAGGACCTTAGTGTTCAAAGCAAACGAAAATAACATAAAACATGGCTCAGTGTCAAAGGTCGGCTTTTAATCAAGTTATTTAATGATGGATCAAACGAAGCGCGAGGCGAACCAGAAGTTACACTTTTATTTTTTCTACGCGCGCAATTCGGAAGAAATTGCGACTTCATATTTGATATCTGCCTATCTCCCTATGCATGTTTTTTAACTTTTCGCCTGAACGCAGCAATGATGTATAGGTTATAAAGGATTCGGACTGCTTTCAATCATTTCACGTTCTCGGCGCAGTTACTGCAAGATATAAAAGACGACCATGCGGAAGTCATAACAGCCAGACCGTAGCCGAAATGGAGCAGCGACTTTCACTTTTTTTTCTTCTTTATGGACGAGAACTATCCGCCCGAGCCAGTCGCGCCACAAACGTGAGGCTTATGTATTGGAGATTACAGACGAGCTTTCATCGAAAAAAAAAAAAGAACAGTAGCTTCACCGACCAGCATATGCGGTAAATGAATGCGGCAACAGTGCTTCAGAAAAATACTCTCTCTTTCTTTCTTAAGGCCGCTTAGTTCTTTAGCTACAGAACAGCAAAGTGGTTATTAATATAATTCCTGTATAAATAACCGATAAACAATGTCAAAGACGGCGTTAGCTCCCTTTCAAGTCTGCTAGCATTCCGCTGAGTGGGATTTTGTAAAAATTATGCTCATTTAATTACGCACTACTACGTGCCAAAACGGCGATACAGTTATGAGGCACGCCGTAGTCGAAGACTCAGGATTAACTTTGGACATCTGGGGTTGTTGAACGTGCACCTAAATCTAACTCACAAGCCTTGTTTTTTTTTTTTGTTTTTTTTTTTTTGCCGCAGTCGATAGAAATGGCGCCGCTGCGACCGGTATCAGACAGAGCACGTGCGAGGTAGCAAAAAGGCGACGACGTGCGGTGACCATTAGCTGCAGCAATCTATCATTTCTTCTTATTGCCCGCATTTTGTTGAAGCCCGTTGGGTAGCTCAGTGGCTCTCGAACTCTGATGCTGAACCAAAGGTCGAGGGTACGATTCCGAGCCACGGCTTCCGCACTGCCAAGCGGATGAGCACTCGTACACCGAAGGTAAGCTGAACGTATACAAACCTTGAAGTAATATAAAACATACCGTGGTGAAAATTAGTCGGGAGCTCTTTCCTGTCTTTCAGTGCATCTTGTTCATTTGGCAACTTAAATAATCAATCAATCCGCAGTGTTCTAAACGAGCGTAAATATTTGCTACAATTTCACCATAGCTAATGGTAACGTGTTCTCTGTTTTCTTTTGTTTCTAAACCGCTTGTAGAGACGCATCTGAAAGTTTATTGTATAGACAACAATTCCATGCTTTACGGTTTTCAGTTTGCTTCGCTTCACAGCACCGAACCTTCTGCCATGCACTCCAGTGCACGCAGGACCTGCCTTTCGCTTGTCTGTTAAACATAGATTAACGACGTGTGTTGGAGTTCTGACCGTGTTCATTTGTTTGCTGTGGAGGAAGAAATAAAATGTGATGATGACATGAAAATGGGAATGGATGGCTTCAAGTATTGTCCTTCAGGGGCTTTCTTCTCCTAAGCATACTATGACTCATGCTAACCGCTCTGCCTTTCCCATAACCAATTTTTTCTCTCCCTTATCCTCCTGATTGTCCTTCTCTGTTATCGACCGAGCTGGGCTTAGCAGTCAACTCCAACATTGAAGAAAGAAGTCTACTTAAATTTGCAAGGCGTTAACTACTATGCGACTGTAGCTAGAACTTCAAAACATCGTCAGGAGTTCTGCGTACCGGAATTTGTCTGTTACACTACACGTATACACAACGGCCCGGTCCGTATTCCTGAAAAGCACTTGTGCTAAATGTGTTCGTAACAGCAGATGGTAGCCATTGGTGATGTTGGACATCTTATTAGTCAACGGGGCCGGCCAATGGCAAACACCACTTGGGAACTAAAAACTTCGAATATGGGCCAACGCATTTTAGATGATATTTTATTGTGTGATAAATCACAACACGTGGTCCAGACTTCAGCGGCATGCATATAAAACTGCGCTATCCCTTTTCTCAACGAGAGTGTCGTTTCTCTTAAGTTTCCGCTATGTGGACGAAGAAATAACAACGAGAAAAAAAAAGCAACATACACATGCTCTTGCAGAGGCAACTGGCCTTTCTTCGGGGCCGAAAGCGTACTGTCAGAATTCTCTCTCACAAGCGAGAGAAAAAGGAAGCGAACCGGCGAGATGAGCGTCGGCATCGTGTCGACAGAGTGCACACGTACGAACGCGTCTCCGAGCAAAACGGATCACGCGGCAGAAATAGACGTCGAGCAGGAGGAACGAACCGAAACGGAGCAAGTAAGCCACGCCAGCGAGCCGCGAGTGAGCGAGCGCACACGAAGTAAAAGCGGGAGCCGGGCGGCCCAGACCTGGGCCAAAGCCCAAATAGAGAGACAACGGACACCGGGGCGATCAACAGACTCGGCCGTCGCACAAAAACGAAGGCGCACAAAGATGCACTTGCTCTATCTGTTTTCTTCTTTTTTTCTTTGTGCGTGTGTGTGTGTGTTTCACGAGCGCAGGCGAAGATTCGGCGACAACGAGAGGGTGGAGAAAGAGGGTTAAGGCTGGGGGGCGGGCTGGGGGGGGGGGGGGGGGTGTTTGGCTTCGCGGCAGTTCTGGGGGTGCACAGTGTTTTATACTCAGCGCACAACTCGGGCAGCAAACAAACCGGCGAGCCGCTTGCGCACACAGGCCTGTCACTCGCGCCAGAAGTGCTCCCAAATTCGATTTCCCTGTTTCCTCCCAGGAATCTCTCTCGCAGTGTGAGCTATATAGGAACGGACGAAAGCTCGGCGGCAGCAGCGGGGGTACAACACGGGCAGGCCGGGCAGACTACGCTAGACTCCGATGGAAAGCAAGGAGGAGAACCGAGATCGGTGGGGAAGCTGAGGAGAAAGGGAGGGGGAGAGGGTGTGTGTGTGTGGAGGACGAGCTGGTTGCTACTAAGACCGAGGTTTCTGTGCCAGCGCCAACCTAGGCGGCTGCGCGCGCGCACACACACACACACGCACGCACAAAGCGTCGCGCAATGCAGCAGTTAACAGAAGAAGCGCCGGGTTTGGTTGAGTTCGCCTTCACCCAACTCCACGCTGCTTGCGCCCCTCCTCCCCCGCTTCCCTTCTCCAGCAGCGCCTCTTCTTCCCCAGACCCGACGCGTAGCGCTCTGCTCTTTCTTGTCCTCGCCCGGCCTTGTTTTATGTTTTACTCTTCGCTTCCCTGCTCTGGGCGACGCAGCGCGCGACTAGGAGCGGATCAATAAAGTGCTTTCCAAACTTTCAACGACGCATCGGCTCCGCGCTCCCATTGATCAGTTCAGATACGACGAAGCCAGAGAGGGCGCCGAAGGAAGAGGGAAGGGGCGTTGAAGGGAAACGGCGAGGGGGGCACGCGGCGAACCGGGCGAGCTGGGGGACTACATCGCGAACAACGCCCGCCGCGCTTGTTGGCAGCTTTGTAGCGAGCTGCACCCTCCTTGCGAAGAACCCCCCCGCGGGCGACGAGACAGGCGAGCGCGGACGACTGCTCCCGCGAATCAACGTTCTCTGCAGTGCTTGCCTGCTTGGCAGAAAAAAAACGCCAGACGAGTCGTCCTTCACATACACGGCGTGTGAAGAAGAGAAGAGAACGTGTTAACGTTATCTTAAAAGGAAAGTCTGAATACTGCTTAAATGCGGTTTACAGGGTGTCTACCAAGTTGACACTTCCAAATTCACTGAGTTTTCCAGGTTTTCCCTGAGTGCCTTTGCAAAATTCCTGAGTGAGACAGAACTTTGTTTTATGTCAAGACAGGTTGACACCATGTCGCCCGATGCAGTTAGCATGCTAAAAAAGACTTAATCCAGTTTGAATAATAAGCAATAGCATTGACTTTATTCAAAAAAGAAATCAGAAAGGATAGGTTCGTAAAATGCACAACGAATAAAATACCATTGAAAGAAAATGGTAAAACTCATCGCGAATTAAGTCGAACATTCTCAAATACGAACAAAAGAAGGAGATGCATACAGAAACAAATATTTTCGAATATCCCCTTCAGTTACGAACTATGATCGACTGTCGACACATGTGTGAAACGTGGTGATGGAGACTCCTCTGAAAGCAAACCGAGGTGGTAGAATGAGTCTTTGAGCATTGAATGATGAGTCATTATAATTACAGAGTAACATGTTTAAATATTGTAAGGGCAGTCGTGCTACGTTTCTTCACAAAAAGGATTAAATCCTCCGCTCGAATCATATGCACAAGTTGTTAATTGGCCTCAAGTGTTTCAACAAAAATATGTATATACATATTTATATATACATATACATACATATACATATACATTGGATGTCCCTCCCCAGTCTTTGAATATGGAACCTCCTAGAGTTGCTTTTTCTGTAAAAAAAGAAAAAGTCAATCGCATCATTAAACTGAAACTGCAATTTCGAGGTTGCTACCGACGTCATGTAAAACACGGTAGTGCCTTCAACAAAGTGGTGCCCTGTAACGATACACATCACTCAGAAGTAAAACAGAAGTAATTTAGGCTATCGGAATGTTCATTTTACCCCAGCTTAATGTTTGTGCTCTATTCCTTGCTACCACTGCACAGAAATGGCAAAAATAGGTAGCGTCCACAAATATGGACGCTCGTGATTGACGGGGATATGAGCTATTTCTAGCAACTGACAGCAAGCTCATTCGTATGACGCCCGAACTTTGTCAAAAGTGAGATTCTCTCAACGGCTGGTGTGCCAACCTCAAATGTCCTGACATACTCTCAGCCCGCGCACAATGCCTCAGTGTTGCGTTTCGCTGCTTTAAAGAGTTTATTTTGCTTTGGATGAGGGACACCTACATCTCGTCGTCAGCCAAGACTTGTTTTTTGAGCTCAACCTCCTTGAAAGAAGCGGCGGCAAACTTCTTTTCTCGTTCATTCCTCATTGCGTAGGTCCTTCCTGTTCGTGTCCTCCTTAAAGCGCGCGTTCGCCCCACGGACCATTTGAAGCATTCTTTTGGTGAGTTGTACAGTCAACGTCCGGCTTTTTGAACTCCCTAGGGGCCACGAAGACGTCCGAAAATTCTGGCAGTTCGAAAAAATTGAATGCATGTCTTTTACTGCCCTTAAGGGCTCAAATCACCACGCGCACATTCTAAAAGGCCTGCCAGAATACTTATTAGTCATATCAGTGCCCGTACTATTACAGGAGATGGCGGGCGGACGCGTGTATAATCAAGGAATACATACTGTGTCCCGTGACAATTGCCCCTTCACACGCTTGTTATGCTTGACTACAGTACTGCTGCGTATACTTCACCGCGTGACAACAGTGTATTGAGGCGAAGCTAACTTTCAAAAACCAGCATTAAACGCGTCGTGCTTTCTGAGTTTCAAAGTCAATCACGAGGACCACAAAGGCGGAGTCGGTGTCATTGCTGACAGCGGCGAATTCCATCGATGAAAACACGGCGGCGAACGGCGAAAAGCTTAACAGCGAACTTCAAAAGCAGTAAGTCTAGCGTTTGCCGCGGTGGTGGCAACGGTTGCCAGCGGATCTGCTTGCAAAACGGCGGCAGTGGTGGCTTTGATTAATGTCGTTTCGGACCTGCGGTCACGGCAAAAAGACCGGAAAATCGGACGACGAAGGGCTCTTGCGTCCGAAATTTCAGAAGTTCTTATGCATTGATCGTGGTGGAGCCGCGAGGCCGTCCGAATATCGGGCGTCCGGAAAGTCGGCCGTTGACTGTACACTGGCAACTCCGCCAGCCAACTACACGGCGTCAAAAGACGATTCGTTACGATCCCTCTCTGTTACTTGAGCCAACATTACCGCGACTTTCGTTCCCTTTCAATAAAATTACAGCTAATTTTCCCTGATAGAATCACGAATTCCCCAAGTTTTCCCTGAGTATTTCCAGTTTATTCGATATCTCTGAGAATTCCCGGCTTTCCCGGTTTTCCAGGTTGGTAGATACCCTGGATTTACCTGTTTACGGCGGTGCGCGCAGATGAAGCTTAGTTGTTTCCATTTCTAGCACTAGAATAAAATTATGTATGACACAAAACTGCGTAAACACATAGCAGATGACGAAGCAGTAGGTCGAAAAGCTTTGAAGGGATATTAGATGCAAATAGTAAAGCTAAATGTGATAGATTAGTGCTCGAGAACATCTAAGGCGGCAATATTAACGTGAACAGAGCTTCACTAATCAAGAAATCTAGTTAAATGCGGGACGCGGTTAGAGACTCCCCCGGGGGCATTCAAGTACTTGCCCGATGATGAGCTGCTTATAATGCTCTCGCTAGTACTTAACCACTGGTAATAAAAAGATGATTGCATTGCACTATAAGACGAAAGAAAATGCTACTTGTCCAGTTCTATTTGATTTTTAGAAAAAAGAACTCATTGACGTTACCTTTCACAACGCCTCGGGCGGTCAGATAGTATCGTTTTCTCTCTCTCTCTCTCTCCCCCACGCTGCACAGCCCGCACTTTCGCGCTTCACTAGCTTCGTTATCGCGTAGTGATGGCCTGGTTTTGCTGGCTCGCGAGAAACACACAGACTGAAAGTAGCAGAAAATGTCACGTCCGTGTGATGTCGCGGGATTCCCGAACGGTCCACGCCACTTGACCTAGAGCAGTTGCAGCGGCGAATCCAACGCTCCGTCTTGGCTCGATTTCTCCATGGCCGGAAGTTTGCGTATAGTACAGAAAAAACGTAGCGCCGTCTGTCGGACGCCGTTTGACTCACCGACGGTGATGGCATATGCAACGTCACAGCTCCCCGCTCGGGGCGGGAGATTTGAGTTGCACTAAACGTATGCGGACCCTTCAGACGCCATTTTCTCCTAAACTAAGTCTTGTCATGAAACAAGCGCTGCCAAGTTTCTGGACTGGTGTTTAAACAGTCCACGTCGAGTTAGCCTTTAGTGTCCCTTTAAGTACCGCGTTATTCTTGATGTGTGGAATATATTCCTTGGAGTACTTGCAGGTCTTATGTTTTTGTCTGTGACTTGATTGTTGGCCTATCCCTCGTAGTGGGTACGTACTATAATTATCATCATAATCATACCACAGGCAGCACCTATGGCATCGTCAAATATGACTAAGAAAAAGAACACCTGGGCGTAGGTTGCTCAAGGAACTCAACGGCATGCTATTCGGCGTCTGCAGGAATAATTCCACTTCCGTGTCTGATCAGGGTCACAGACTGCCGCTTACGTGAATAGCGACGTGAATGGCCCAAGAAACAAAGTAACAGTTGGCTAACATTTGGAGCTCTTGGTCGCCACTGAAGACCCCGTGCTTTCAAGCAATGAAAGTTGAGAATCGTGCATGAACGTTCCTGTTAATTATTTACAAAAATGTAAAAGAAATAATAAACTAAGCCCAACTACCGCAGTAATCTTCGTTTCGCTAAAGACTGCAAGCAAGATCATCTGCAGTAGCTTTACAGCTGTGGATGGAATTTTCAGGCATGAATTCCTACATGAATTCACTATTCGCAGATGGACCAAAAAGACATATCGCTGTATTGGATC